>NC_137920.1:17010999-17648499 GCF_963457725.1 Sprattus sprattus
ACACTTTCTGTCCAGATATTGAAGATAAAATGAAGTGATACCTCAGTTATTACATTATTGGCTCAGTTATTACATTTTCAAAGGTTTTTTTTAATGCAAGGCCAATAACGTAATAACCGGCCAATAACGTAATAAGTTATTACGTTATTGGCCAAAAGTTATTACGTTATTGGCACGGCACTTTATTACATTATTGGCAGTTTATTACGTTATTGGTTTTATTACATTTAAATTATTACGTTATTGGCCGTTATTACGTTATTGGCCGTTATTACGTTATCGGTTGCTACACGCCCCTTAAAGACGGAAGAATGGGCCTGCATGTTCCTGCCACCATGGATGATGAGTTAGAATTCGAATGAGAGCTTTTGGTTCACAAGGTTACAGCAAACTTAAGCCCTGTCTACCCTAACCCGGGTAAATACAAATACTAATACTTGCAATAAAAACGATCTCCATCCACATTAACATTTTCATATCGTTTTCTGAATGTTTGACGTCCACACTAACAAGTTAAAATGACAATTGTTGCCATGGTTCCACCAATCCTGCCCCACAAACTATCCCCAGTGCCATGGCAACTAGAAGTCAGTGTATCTGAATTTCTCCGTTTCCCTTGTCCACACTACAACGCGAACCCGGAGTTTTATAAATGTTTACATCCAAAAGACACAGTGACATTCAACCGATCATAGACCGGGATGACCGGCGGGCCCCCCAAAATGCGAGCCATTAACTATCTTAGAAGATGTCGTCCAACAAACACTGGTGTCTGAAAAGGTGGAGGGTGTGGAAGGTCGTATCGATACTGAGGAACCCTCTGTTCAAGGTATGTTTGGTCTGGTACCCCGTTGTGAACTTAACCTTCCTTTTATGTTTGGGGTCAATTTGACCCCATTCAATGTTTAACGTCTCTAAATAAATGATTGACATAATTTGTTTTGCTTCATATTTAATGACTTATCCTAATTTGATGGGGACAACTGGGTAAAAGACAATGGATCATGTTCGGTTCTAGAAGTACTTAGGATTTTGCAGATATAGAACTGTATTGTATTGTCATCTTCTTCATATGTACATGATGCTTGATCTCAAGTGTCTTAGCCTGGAAATGATAGAATATAACACTGCATTTTGATATGGGGCAGCATGGCAGGCATTCATTCATCGCCTTTTGTCCACAAGAAACACAAACACTTCAGCATTGCGTCCACAAAATTATGAAGAGTACATTATTCCATGAAAGAACCAAAATGCATGAATGATTCATGTCATGCACTAAAATGCACTTTTCATTTTGTGTTGAAAAAGCTGAAGGCACTTCTCACTTTGTGGAAAAAATTAAATAAATTCACAGACAAAATAAGTCTGATAATTTAATAGAGAACAACCTATTTACTTTTGTGGCATGAAAAGTAAAATGTGCTCTACTATGATAATTCCTTGCCAATTAATATTCATGTTGTCCATGGTAATATGGGTTTGCCATAAAGTATGATGTGCACAAAAGGTCTTTGGTCTGATATCTTCCATGAATCAGCAGGTTATATCATGAATGCCAAGATGAACATGAATAAAAACAAAATGTACTCACTGTTGGGAGGTGGACAGCTTCTGCTCCGTGTTCCTACGAGATCAGCGCACAACTATGAATTACTGATGTAAAACATACTCCAAAACATGTTTTGATAATTACAATACGTTTTGATTTTGCAGAAACAAAAATGGATAGAATGAAGTTATGGCCTGGCCAAACACAAGTTATTATTTTCCTCTTGACTAACAGATGAAGTGCCTTTACCAGGTCACTTGATTGTCAAGGAATGCACTATATGCAAACAGCTGTAACTACAGTTTGTAGGAGCCATTCGGGGTTCATGTTTTAATCTGGTTGGGGCACTAGATGGTGCTCCACCTTAATTGGGCTCACCCAATATAGGGGTGAAAGTTTATGCATTCATAAAGTGTTTGATTTTGTGGAGGAACTACTGAATGTTTCGTTTGTCAGGGGTGTCTGTGGTTGTTCAACTCTGAGCTAATAGGCCTACACATTGCCTGTCCTGACTAAACAAGAGGTGCTTGAGGACGAATGAAGAATAAACTGGCAGTAATCTCTGTGCCTTCCCTATGCAGGGTATGAGATGGCTCTCAGTTGTCCATCTGTGTTGAAGCCTACTAATCAGTATCTGTGGTTAGGCAATAGTTAAATCGATTAGGTTAGATTGCTGGGTATGTACGTGCATGTGACAGTGAGAGCTGGGAAGCCCCCGACCAATAGCACAAGGACTGAAACATATTTTCCTGTGTATAACTAAAACTCAAGCTAAAAAATACATATATTGCAATTAGGAGCTGTGGTGAAGGTCATTTGTCTTACTGTTCTTTGGTGGCTGAGCTCTACTCCTCTCCATCTTAGCCTCTGTCTAGTCCAGCAGTTCCAGTGTCCAGCTCTCTATATACACCCACACAAAGGTTGAATAAATAGTTGAGAGAACAAGACCATTTAAGCTTCATAGTGGTTAAGACTGCCCATATTCCAGTCCAATCCTCTGCCAGAGCCTGGGTTCCCTGGATATCCACCTAATTTCTTTCCCTGTTACTTCACTCTCATGCTTTTTTGCATTAATTGAGCCTGCTTAACTCTTTTAAAATATCTGGACTTGGTGATGATATGTGGGGACTGTAAAGGACTCCATTTTAAACTTCCAAAGAAAGGTGATAAGACAGAGTGATACAATTGATGGAGGATAACACTGCTCTCAGTGACTTGTAAATTGTTTTGTATGGGTCAGAATATTGGAGGGCTACTAAACCTGGCAGTCATAGACTCTCTGTGTTTCAAACATAGTATTATAGGGCTGTATAAATATCAGCATTTGGTCATTTGCAACTCATGCGTACGTATGTTTGTAGATTTTTTTTGCTTGTTTATCTAGATCTAGGCTATATCTTGGCTCAAAAACCGCACTCTACGAAGGATTCGTGATGTGGATTGTTTTATAGAAAGTAGCCTACAAGTTAGTGCACAGCTAAGTGTCATTATATGGAAATTCCAATGGAATGTTCTCTGTCAACATTCCAAATAAACTCTGTCGGTTAATTTCCTGTAAACAGCTCCACGTGAGAGAAAGAGAAGGTGGACACACGTTTGAACATTTAACATGACAGCAAATGCCTGATCAAGACCGGTGAAAAACTTGTTTGGCCTGTATTGCATTGCCTCTTAATCTTGTGGGCCCTATAGTTTTCCTGGTGCAAAGGTGCGCATGCGCAACACGAGTGTTTTTGCTAGTTTCAATCCCACGCAGTTGTTTTTTTTTTTCCTTCAGTGCCAACATTGTTTAAATAGCAAAAGATTGTAGCCTTATATGCGTCTACATAGGAAGTTGCACAACGCGTGGACACTGTATCTTACACACACACAGGGACGCTTTACAGCGCACAATTATGCAAAACAATGTTACCATATCAAAGAGTAGGCCTATTGCTGTACATCAAGATATTTAAGCCTACTGAAGTCACGAGATTTGCAGCACTCAAACAACACATTTATGAGCTGTCCTTAATGGACACTGAATGTCAAAACCAGCTTCGTCAAATCACTGTTGACAGAACTGCAAAATAAATTAAATGTTCTTGTTACAATGCTTTGACAGAACTGCAAAATAAATTAAATGTTCTTGTTACAATGCTTAAACCAAAGTTACAACTATCCTAATAGTCGATGTTGTGGCTAGACTGAAGTGAGGCTATTACAACTAATTTACGTGGGGTAGATTGTGACAAAACTTACCACTAAGAAGCGTTCATTTCAAATATCCGAAAAACCGGCTCTTCCTCAAGATGTAATGTGATCCTCCTCCAATGAAAGCTCAAACATACATGTTCAGAGATGCCCACAAGCTCCGTGGTTCACCTCTAGTGAGTAGTGACACATTAGGTGGATTCACGGCGAATAAAGCAGACCGCATGAGTTGCATGTTGGATGAGAGTGGGCGTATCTGGCGCACGGGGTTGTGTTGATAACGGAGACGTTTATAGTGAGATTGACAGATCACCAACCAATCACGCCGCTAGCGAGCTGTTTATCCTGTGGGAAGTTACCTTGCTAACGAGCTAACATTTGACAGCTGGCAATGACGCCTCGCTAATACCCTCAGACCTATTCTTCAGTTACAACAATGTTTTTTTTTTTTTTTTTTTTTTTTTTTTTACTTCTGATAGTGTCTATTTCTCAGAAACTTTATAAAAATCTAAGCATCAGCCTCACACTTTCACTTCTTATGTAGCTAATAATCAATTTGATATATTTGATATGTATCTGTGTTTAGCTCATTTGTTGTAGTATGAAATTCATCTGAATATAGATTCCTTAGTTTCATACACCACATCTGCACATTGAGTGACGTACACTTTTGCCAAATGCAATCGTGAATTGTACATGACTCCACCCTTACTCTGGATTAATACAGTATCCATCTATCTTTCTTTCTATCTATCTTAACTCATGAGGATTCATGACATTATGACTTACTTATTTGAATGGATAAAATAAATTATAGTAAGATAACGTTTTTTCATAATACAGTTACATTTGTTAAGTCTTTAAAAGGAATTACTGTCCAAGACTGTAACAGTCAGCAGCGGCTCGTCTGTATGGGCAGGTGGTGCACTGCCCCACCAAAATGTTATCCAGTTAAAAACATCCTTAAAATAAACATTTGATCAATTTCTGTTTGTTCAATTACATCCTTAAAAGTAATGAAGCATTTTTCACTTTAGTGTCATGTTTATCAGTATAAAACAGATTGGCTCTTCTGCTACACTGAGGATAGTAGGTTTCATGTGGGGCAGAAGATGCCTCTGCCAACAGGAACTCCACAGCGCCTCCCACAATTTCCCCATGTCAATCTGTGGTCAGATATGGAACTGCAGAGAGCCATTAAAGACAGTTGCTAAAAATAACTACTGTATACATATGGTTTTCACGTCCATAACAAATTGCACATTAGCTAATTTTCTGTTTGCCTCATATTTGGCGGACATGTTAGCCTGCTGTGTCTTGAAATTTGTATTTATTTCGAACCTTTACATCCCTGATTAACCAAGTGTGAGTTAATAGATGTCAGTGTTAACCATTGCATATGTTAAAATGCTTACACTACAAACATCAGGTCGAGTCCCCTACTCCCCTATTATGAATGTACTTAGTTCAGTTTACTGAGACAGCAAGCACAGGTGAAGTTGCCTTTAGTGGTGCAGTTCAGATAAACACCACTAGGTAGAGCTCGCATGTCATTACAGAGATAGATTCTAGATGAACATCAGTATGAAGCTCAATTAACTTATTAAGCACATTTTTGAATCATGAAACTTCACTGGATGTTCCTATTTTGGAGGAGGTACACATTCTCATTCAAATAGTCCATCATATGTTTGATAATTGCAGTTGTTCAGGTTCCATGTCCAAACTTTGAATGTGGAATTGAAATTAATCTCTAAATTTATCTGCCAGCAGTCTTTTTTTTTTCTTTTTTTTTGGAGCAGTGATTTAAAAACAGTTTTAAGGCATGAGGTCTTAGGCAAGAGGGCATCCATGTCAGTAGAATTAAAATCTCATATAGAGCTTGCATGTCATTACAGAGAAGGATTCTACATGAGCAGCAGTTCAGGTAAAAGACCACTAGGTGAAGCTTGTATGTTTGTCATTAGGGAGAAGGCTTCTAGATTACAGTTTTTTTACAATTGCTAAAACACATTCTTGAAACAGTCACTCATTTTCTCTAAACTCTAAACACAAAACCTCATCTTCAAGCACTATTTACAAAACCTCTGAATCCTCTTGCAAAATGGAACTTTCGCCTCAAAACAGTTTTACCTGTGCTCAAAATCAAACACTGCTGTCAAATCATAAACAAAGTGTTCAAAATGATATACACTTTCAAGCAGTCAGTAAACAATACACCAAAAAATACAAAACACACTGTTCAAAACATATAGTTCTCAGGGAGAAGAACATTTTGTTTTTAACTCAAAACAAATTTCATATTTATCTATCATTGACTTTTGATGAATGAAAACATGTTCTCTCATAGTAGCTATACAAATGTATCAGAAATTACTACTTTGCTTTGCTCTAATTTGTGTTGGTTCTTTCTCCTTCTTGTACCCCTATAGTACTGTACCCTGCATCTCACTACTCACAACTCACTCTTGTTCTTTGTTGATATGAACCTGCAACCAGTCAAAATCTATTGAGCAATCAGTACTGTTACTGTACCAAATAGAAAGCACAATGTTCAGGGCCATACAACTTGTTTACGCATTGTCCTTATACAGCCTACAATGCACTGTAGGCCTACTACAATATACACTACCACAGTAAAAAGGACACAAATCAAAGGAGTCAACGTGGTGTTTACTTGTCCTCCTCCCCTCACATTGTTTCTTCTATTCATTCTCTGACTTTCTCCTTCCCACCTTCAACAACCTGTTTGCTCCCTAAACTGGCTCATATTGGTTGTGTCACATCATTTGATACAAGTTAAATCAATTTTGAGTGGTTGTGTTTACAGTTTTTCTCAATCGCTTTGGCGAATTTTTCCAATCACTGTTTACTAAAAGTATATGAATACTTCCTAATCAACGGAGACTCAGTCAAGTGAATATGGAATGTCAAGATTCAGGTTTTAATCTTACAATGATGATCATCAAAGGAGAGAGAGCAAGACAAGGCTGCACTAAAGATTTAGTTTCACCAAGGCTGATTTCACTAACTAACACAAGAGAAGTCTCCTGTATTTAACCTACACAACATGTTGGAGTGGGTGGTTACTAGAATGCTAATATTTGCCTAAGAGACAGACGGGCCAGGAACTCTATATTTAAATGAGGAGTTCCTGGCCGGAAGTGTTATCTCTTCTCACAGTGATCAGGGCATCTAGCAGCTGTGACCATTTGGGTTTTACAGTTTTTTACAATTGCTAAAACACTAAAACCCACTGGCTGAACAAAGTTCTCAGTTGCCTGAACTCATGAAGCTAATTGTGCAGTCTGTTGTCAATACCTTAAACTATTTCTCATGGTAAAACACAATTTGCAGGTCTCACTTAGACTTTTCAGCAAAACTCTAAACGCATTCTCAGTCTTAAAACACATTCTGCACTCTAATTCACATGTCATCCATACTGGTAAACACAAGTGGCAACAATCAAATACAAATAGAGAACAAATGTCATTGATTGAACACAACCACTCAAAATGGATTTAACTTGTATCAAATGATGTGACACAACCAATGAGCCAGTTTAGGGAGCAAACAGGTTGTTGAAGGTGGGAAGGAGAAAGTCTGAGAATGAATAAAAGAAACAATGTGAGGGGAGGAGGACAAGTAAACACCAGGTTGACTCCTTTGATTTGTGTCCCTTTTACTGTGGTAGTGTATATTGTAGTAGGCCTACAGTGCATTGTAGGAGAATAGGTAAACAAGTTGTATGGCCCTGAACATTGTGCTTTCTATTTGGTACAGTTACAGTACTGATTGCTCAATAGATTTTGACTGGTTGCAGGTTCATATCAACAAAGAACAAGAGTGAGTTGTGAGTAGTGAGATGCAGGGTATACTATAGGGGTACAAGAAAGAGAAAGAACCAACACAAATTAGAGCAAAGCAAAGTAGTAATTTCTGATACATTTGTATAGCTACTATGAGAGAACATGTTTTCATTCATCAAAAGTCAATGATAGATAAATATGAAATTAGTTTGGAGGTAAAAAATTTTTTTACTTCTCCCTGAGAACTATATGTTTTGAACAGTGTGTTTTCTATTTTTTGGTGTATTGTTTACTGACTGCTTGAAAGTGTATATCATTTTGAACACTTTGTTTATGATTTGACAGCAGTGTTTGATTTTGAGCACAGGTAAAACTGTTTTGAGGCGAAAGTTTCATTTTGCAAGAGGATACAGAGGTTTTGTAAATAGTGCTTGAAGATGAGGTTTTGTGTTTAGAGTTTAGAGAAAATGAGTGACTGTTTCAAGAATGTGTTTTAGCAATTGTAAAAAACTGTAACAGAATACACAGGAAGCTATATAATTAACATTGTTATAGCTTTGACTGTGGATTACATTTGAATAAATGATGTTCTATTTCTCCGATACTATCAGTCCCCTTTTTTAAGACTTATTGTCTTAAACATAAAAATTCAGGAGTACATAGTTGCTTAAATGTATTAGTCTTTGTCTCTCTCTCTCTCTCTTAAAGATGTGACATGTTCTCACAAGATGAGCCGAAACCTTTTTCATCAGGACCCTAATCCCTTTGGCCAATTTTGGGAAAGATCTCTGATGTTAAGGGGAAATTGCTCACCGACGCTACCACAAAATAGCCGCCCTGTTTCAGTTGTGAGAACCAAACCAAATGTACGCAGCAAATATACATACAAGCACATGGTACCCATTCAGAAAACATGAATTTACAAAACAACCGCAACTACTCATGATGACTTTGAGAAAAAAAAAAACTTAAAACACAACAACAACAAACATAAACTAGCCTGGTTACATAATTGATTTGTCAAGTGTTTCAGAAACATATTCGAGCCTTGCTTGTTGCGCTGGAGGCTTAGGTTGACTCGTTGTGTGGTGACAGATCATAGGAGCTCAATAACAGCAGAAATACATGAGGCCAAAAATTACCATTTGCATGATGGCAATCGCACCTAGAGACAGTCATTTTTAACGCTATATTTTTAGAGTATCCTAAGTGAGGGTTGATGGACGGCAATATGGGTTGCTGGGAGGCGAGTTACGACACGACAGACAACATTATTACATACATCAACAAACTTCTGACGAATTTTTTTTCTTTCTGGATACCAAGTGTAACATAAGCATATAACAGAAAATATAAAACAACATGCAGCTGGCAGTCTTTTCTGAGTTGTTGGTGATCGTGGTTCTCTGTTTTTGCCACAATGGTTTGAGTCTTGTATGATAGTCCGTGTGTGTGTGTGTTTGTGTGTGCGTGCTTGTGTGTGTGTGTATTCTTATGCTAAAAGGTTAGGGTAGACTTCCTAAACCTCTTGGGGGGTGGGGGGTTATTCTGCCCGTCACAAGATCTGCTTAGAGAAAACTCCTCTTGTGTTAACATCCAGACTCGAGAAATCCTCTTCATTGAAATGTTAATATCCAGACTTGTTGGGAAGAGGGTGACACATATTCCAGAAATTGCCGACTTCCAGTAGAGTTGGATTGGTTTGATGGTAATTGAATTTTCGCTGCTTTGTGCTTCAGACGGTTGTGCTGCTCCTCCCCTTTTCGATACCGCGGCGACTTCTATTAGGTTTGTCCAGGTGTGAGGTCCAGTGGACCGTCAGCTGTTCTAATTGGAAAGAGATCTTAACAAACAATTAATCTTATGCAAAAGTTAGATGTGCCTTGCGGTGTCGCCCATTTCCTGAGGACAGGAAGCAAAATGTTCCGGTTGCATAATCAACATACCAGATCCTGTGAAGGGAGCTGAAAGCAATTCAAATAGTTTACCCTGAAAAGAATTTAGTGAGAAGTCATGTTAATTCATTCATACGGCCGGCCGGCACACAGACAGTCAGACACACACACACACAGACACATTCATTTGCTTATTCCAGAGACATGTTCACGCCTAGGGAAAAAGGAAAGAAGTGTTAGAGTTACATTTAAAAGTTAGTTACATGGTCTCATAAGATTCCGTTATTCATCCAGACTGCAATGGCCCGTGAATGCAAAACCATTTAAGGCATCTAATTAATTTAGTGTTCTTGGCATCTTTTTGATGCAGTCAGACATTCAGCAGCTTAAACCTGTTTAGATAAAATAAATTCTGCAGTTATCATCTTATTTATGATATGTATTTAGTAGTAGGATAGGTCTTATGTAAATCTTGCACCTGATTACATTTTTTTTTTTACAGAGAATGCAGTTAGTGGGAAAACAAATGGGTGAATATGATCAAGCCAGTGAATCAAACATGTCCTTTTGGTCAGTGAAGTCAGACTTTGCCAACTTTCTGAGAAGACTTAAAATCTCAGAGGTTGTGTCAGAGTCCATGCTTGTCTGCTGAGAGGGCACAGGTTTATCTGTGTATCTCTGTCTATTTCTACAAGTCCTAGACCAATGGCCTATCATCCCACATTTGTAACAAGGTGTATGTGGGGGTATATTCTGCCTTCTTTGCTGGTAGCTATTGTGAGAGGATACGTCCTGCACTGCTGCTATATGTTGTGTTGGCTCTTGACTCTTTTTCAGTGTATGTGGAGTTTGTGTTAGCTGTGGCAGTGTGTCAGAGAGTGTGATAATCTCTGCCTGATGGGCCATTAGGGCTTCAGGACCTGAGGTGTGAGTTGCATGGCATGTGTAAAGACTGTCTGTGTAGATATGGACAGGAATGACAAATTGTGAGGGAACAGCTGTAGGTACATCAATATTCATAACAGCAGACATTTTTAGAGACATTTCTTCAACCTGTGAGATGGCTTGAACCACACTGACCACTAGTACAGTCTTAAGCCTGGCATAATCTGCATTGCATGTAGGATCTTTTACATCAGTAAGTGGGACTTTTCCCAGTAAATTCCTAGCAATTTGCTGAAGTTTGTCAGTATTCTGTTTCATACTTTCTCGCAATCTAGGAAGGGCCGCTGGCTGTCCGTCTGATTCAACCAAAAAACCTTGTGAACTTTGTGTCCATCTACTCATTAGGAAACGTGAATATCGCTTTCTCTTTTTTTCAGACTTAAGGTCTAAAACCCACTCACTAGCCTTCCTGATTCCCCAAATTAGCTGGAAACCATCTTTAATCATTTCCATTTTAATTTTATCATGTTTGATATCAGTTCCCACACTAGCCATTGCAATCTGCACACTTAAAGGGAACTTATGGCTTGAATTTTGACTTTCCATCTCAACAGACTGAATCTCCACAATCTAATGTAAATAATTTACAAAATGTTTTTAGAAAAATATCTAAATTCAAAATTTAAAATAATGCTGTGTCCTGTTTTCACAACACCCGTTTCTGTTCACAACACATATGATCCCTTTGGACCTAACATCTGAGACAGACAGCAATAAATTGTAGCATGTGAATCCATCAACTCAGACAGCGGTTGACAGTGGCTACCCTTGAGCGTTACCGCACCCAAAAATCTTCTGTGATACTGCACAGGCACTTGCTATCCTATTATTCCTAAGGTTAGGTAAGCAATTTAATTTACTTACCATGTGTTGTGTCAAAACCAGGCAGTTGTAGGACTCTTACAGCAGAGCTGAAATCTCAGCGAAATCCAAGAAATTAATCTCGGTGGGACCTCCATTAAAAGTATATGAATACTTCCTAATCAACGGAGACTCAGTCAAGTGAATATGGAATGTCAAGATTCAGGTTTTAATCTTACAATGATGATCATCAAAGGAGAGATAGCAAGACAAGGCTGCACTAAAGATTTAGTTTCACCAAGGCTGATTTCACTAACTAACACAAGAGAAGTCTCCTGTATTTAACCTACACAACATGTTGGAGTGGGTGGTTACTAGAATGCTAATATTTGCCTAAGAGACAGACGGGCCAGGAACTCTATATTTAAATGAGGAGTTCCTGGCCGGAAGTGTTATCTCTTCTCACAGTGATCAGGGCATCTAGCAGCTGTGACCATTTGGGTTTTAACAGAATACACAGGAAGCTATATAATTAACATTGTTATAGCTTTGACTGTGGATTACATTTGAATAAATGATGTTCTATTTCTCCGATACTATCATTTACTTTTTCAAAACAGCTCATACACAGCCCTTAACAGAAGTTGAAATGACCAAAACACTATATGATGTTTGCAGAATGACACTACCTTCTCAAAAATGTATCACACACCCATCAAAACCAAACATTTCCTTCAAAACCTACAATTTGTGCTCAATTGAAAATTTATGTTTTCTCATTTATTTAACAATGGATAGCAAAACTCAAAATACAGCTTTCAATATCAACCTATGAAACCATCGCTTCAACTTTTGTGCAACACCCTCACAGTATTGACTATTTTACCACTGACAACGTACTACAATTTGGGTTTTGTACTGAGCACTCTAACTTAGGGAATATACTAGTACTAGTTTTCAAAATCTGAAAATTTGTATACAGTACAATTTTGTAGTTCTTTTTTTTGTATTGCTAAACACTATATCATATATTCTATAAACAAGGACCTGTCAACACCATTGATTACGTAACATTTGTTCTACTGTGCACAAAATGGCAAAGATTCTGACACAAAAATATTTACAGTATTGCAGTCCTTTTTCCACATTACATGTATATTCTGTACGTCAAAATGACAGGTTTCAATATACAGTGAAAAGGTCAACTCAGTGAACAATCTCCCCCTGCCACCAGTGTGGGCCAGTGTGTTGATTCTGTAAAAATAGTGCAATAGGCTGTAAATACTGTTACAATATACGTAAAGTAATCAGAATTTGACCGTATATGTTGTAAATAACTTTAGTGAAACTACAGTATAAATTGTATTATGACAACATACTTTACAAAAGTATAGAAATTGTTGTTGCCAAGAGTGCAAATACAGTGAAACACAATACATTATATTGACTGTGAAGGCCAGCAAAGAGTCATTGTCATTGCTGAACGTACAAACAATTGATACCACAGTATGATAGCTCAGGTTTGAAAGAACCCTTTGGCCAGCCTCTCTCATGGAGAGGTCATGATTCACTATGGATCAATGACTCTTGCCCTAATTTCATTTGAGCATCTTACACGAATGCCACGTCCCCTGACAGGGGCCCCTCTACCTCTACCACAACCTCTTCCTTGTCCTCATCCTGAGGTTGTTGGTGGTGGCCTCCTTGATACATGCTTGTTATCAACTTCAATCTATTGACCCTTTTTTAGAGGTTGAGAACTGCTTGATTAGTTTTGCTCAGAGAGTTCACACAGGTGTTGACGGTATTTAGAATATAGAGAGCAGTGTCAGTAGGCTGCTTCTAAGTGTCTGCAATGTGTTGACATGGTTATTCAATTAGGTTTTGTGTCTTTCTCTGAGAAGTGTTTAAACTGTTTTGAAAAGTGTGTTGAAACTCAAAGAAATTTGCGTGAAAGCAATGAGAAATTAACTCACTTAACCATTCCATGTGTTAAAATGCTTACACTATAAACATCCGGTCGAGTCCCCTACTCTATTAATAATTAACTTAGTTAACTAACCCTGCCATATCAATATTGACGTATGACAGTGCACATTTTTTCCCTACTACTGGAAATGAGACAGCAAGCACAGGTGAAGTTGCCTTTAGTGGTGCAGTTCAGATAAACACCACTAGATGGAGCTCGCATGTCATTACAGAGATAATGTAGTACGGAGCTCAATGAACTTATGAAGCACATTTTTGAATCATGAAACTGGATGTTCCTATTTTGGAGGAGGTACACATTCTCATTCAAATTGTTCATTATATGTTTGATATTTGCAGTTGTTCAAGTTCCATGTCCAAACTTTCAAACAATTAATCTCAATGTATCTACCAGCAGTCTTGTTTTTTTGTTTTGTTTAGTTTTTTTTAAAACAGTTTTAAGGCATGAGGTCTTAGGCAAGAGGGCATCCATGTCAGTATAATTAAAATCTCATCTACAGTAGAGCTTGCTTGTCATTACATTTAGTAAATATTCATAGGAATTTGGGAGTTCACTTGCAGGACATGCTTTATCTGTTTTAAAATTACAATTGTTCTGAGATATAAGGGATTTTTTATTTAATGTTTTACTAATGTGAATTTATCATGTGTGACTTTGATTCATTAAAGCAAACTAGAAAAAAATATGTAAATGTGCTATAAGATCAGACACCACTTTATTAAGCCCCAGGTGAGGACATTTGGGTGATACAGCAGCATGAATGAACTCTATGAATACAGTAGGTAGCAATGACACTTAAGAAATAGATTAGGTGTATGCAAAATTCTTGCATAACTCCAAGTCAATCAAATGTGGCAGATTTATTTAATTAACTCAGGTTAAATAAACATGAAGTTTAATCGTGGATTTAAAGGCACCCTATAAATAATCCCCCCTTTTGAGCTAAATTGGTCAGACCTAGTTGGACCCAGCCATTGAAGTGGGGTAGCCCTCCCCACATTAGCCCCATAGACAACACAATAAGTGGCATTAACATACACCCACAACCAACACCAACATATAGATATGACCATCACCCTGTGAAGCCAATGCACCCAAAGCTATATATTACAATATTAACAAACACTATGCATGAGAGTATCTTGAGTAGTAACAGAGAGTAAATGGTACATGAAAAAGTGGGTATCACACTAAATGCCATGGATGGTGAACATCATAAACAGGGTGAACAGTGACACTAGTGTGAAGTGTTTTCTGTGATACCGTAGGAAAACTGTGTTAAAACCATGTAATGGCGTCAGCAGCTGAACTTGTGTCAACCCTCACTTAGTTCAGATGTCCATAGCATAGTGGCTAACTGAATATGTGGACATAAATGATCCAGTCTTTGGACGGACATCTGAGCGTGTGTAAGTGTGTGTGTGCGTGTGTGCATGAGTGTTTGTGAGTGTTCCAAGTTTCTCTTATGCAAAACGTGCATAATAATTCAAAATAAAAATGTTACAATATGAAAAGATTATAACTGTACATCAAGATATTTAAGCCTACTAAAGACACAACATTTGAATGTGTGCGTGTGTGTGTGCATGTGCTCGGAAGTCTCTCTCCTGAGTCAGAGATTCTTACTCAATTCTGGAAGGGGGGATTTCACCTTTGACTTTTACAGCCTTTGACTTAAATGCAGGTAGTAAGCCTTCTTGAAGACCTATGAAGACATATTTGTTTTATTATTGTTTTATTTATTAAGGTTGCTGTAGTATATAGACAACTGGTGAGGTATGAAGAACAGGGAGACTGATATGTTTGTCGGCTTACCAGGTTGGGCTATCTGAATTCACATGATTTAAAACGTTGCTTACTTCTCCAACAAATTGGATAATTAGCAAAGTTTAGAAGGATCTCACCTGGTCTTTAGGTTCTTTGGATCTGATGAATAGAACCTTTTCGCTCTGGCTACTTATTTCTGTCAGTGACTTTTCACACAAAACCAAAAGCTTGATGTTGAAAACAGGAAGGCGGTTCCTATGGGGTGCCGTTTGAAAAATGTTGCACATTCAATAATCCTGCTCAGTTTTTTTCCATGTAGCTTTGTCAGACAAAAAAATGAAAAGCATAAAAAGCACTTAAATGTTACGAAAACGAAAGGATGTTTTTATATTGAAAACAGGATGGCTGTTCCTGCGTTTCTGACACGTCATTAGTAAAATACAGGAAGGGATTTGGACACAAGGTGGGGTTGGATATTTTGCTCGGAAACGTTGTACACATGACAGCCATATTACAAACGTTATTTAATTACTTTTAACAAGTCATGTAATATTGTATGTGATATATTTAAATTCTTAATGTAGGCTCTTAGGGAAGCTACCAGCGTTACAGTTTTGTCAAAGACATTGGCAATAATTGATAATAGACTACTAGTCTCATCGAGCTTGATTGATTTAAACATTGGTTGTTGATACGTTTAAAACTAACACAAATACTAATGTAAGGTTAAGCTACTTCAGAAGCCTTCCACGATGTATATATGTGATGTCATAGCTGAGTGTAGACCTACAAACAGCCCCGGCCAAATGTAACCCCTGAAGGTCTGAAGGTCTTTCTATAAACTATAAATCACGTTGTTACATCTGACTTTACATAAATGAACATTATAAGCCTGAATGCTCACACCAAACAACAAACTTCCCATCCAAATAAATCTTAGAAAATCTATTTATCTTTATTAATTCAAGGCATAGCCAACAACAGAATACAAGCAAGCAGAATATGAAGCAAGCCTGTGAAAACAGTGAAATACTTTAAAAGTAAGAAAGATGAGTGATTTAAAACAATGTAAGCGGCACTGTGACTGGGAGGGTGTCCTAGAATGTGCCCTTGGAGATCCAAGTATACTTTTCACACAGGCACATCTTAGCAGGAAGTCAGGATTACAATACATGCACCTCAGTCAGAACAGTTCCTGAGATACAACCATTTTCCCCAATTAAAGAAAAGAAAATGAGAGGTTGGGGGGAATCTAAATTGTCATATCTCAGCTAACAATTTTGTGTTTGAAAAGGAAAATGTGTCTTTGAAAATGGAAAATCAAAAGGAAGATTACTGATTACTTTTTTACTATGAATATAAGCGATTTGTATACGCTGTAGGTATCACATCTGGGTGAAAATTTCAACTATTTTATTTTAGAAAGTTTTTTGGTCAATGTCTTGATGTCATCGTCGTAGTCATCTACCGCATAGTCCAGAAGACCAAGCGCATTTCCTAACCCTGGAGCACGATCCTCTTCTTCTACCCCGCCATCAACAAAGGCCCCGACGTCTTTCACAACAGAACAGAAAGTTTTCCATTTCTCTGCGCTCTTGATCTCCTTTTCTAAAATGGCTCTCTTTTGTTCTTTCTTTTTCTCCTCTTGCTTGATCCTCATCTCATACTTCTGCCTTTGCATCTTCTTCTCTCTCATCCTCTTCCGGGCCTCCTGGTACATGGCGTTGGTGTAGTATCTCCCTTCGTTGTGCTTCACCATGGCTTCGATCTTCTCCAGCAGCCCTGTGACTTGAGTCCGATCAATCTTCTCTTTGTTGTTGATGACGTGGTATCGGTTCTGGCAGCTCTGGACAGAATCCCTGAGGTCGTCCCTGCGAGGAAGATAACCTTCCACAGGTCTTCCCTTCAACCGGTCGCCACCTGTGAAGAGCACTATGGCGAATCTGAGTGCCTGCGGCCCAAAGTTCTCCTGGAACCACTTCAGGGCATTTTTCTCCTCGTCGGCGGACCTCCCCAGCCTGATCACCAGCAGGAAGGCGTGAGGCCCAGGCAAGGACATCTCCACACACTTTCCAAACTCTACTTTAATCCTGTCTTTGGCCAAAATTCTGTCAAACAGACCCGGGGTGTCAATCACGACAACTGATCTGCCACTCACCAGGCCAGTCTCCCTCTCGCAAGTCGCCGTGGACAATTTGGTGCGGAAGTGGTCGTCGTCACCTAGGATGGTGTTTACAGTGGCGCTCTTGCCTGCTCCAGTTTTGCCAACCACAACAATCCTCAACTCAGTGCCTGTGGTGAAACAGCCAAGGGTTAGGGTGTGTGCGTTACTTAGGAGTTCTAACAAAAAAAGACATACAGTTGGAAATCCATTTTGATGATATGGTTAACGGTGCGATAAAATTCTGGCAAAAGTTTGTTGATATTTGAGCTCAACAACCAATCCATCTATCCATGAGTATCATCTAGGACCCAATCACATTAGGCCATTCTGAACAAGAAATACTAGTTATAATGGAGTCCTTATCCTCCTTTGTAATTTTATAATCTGAATTAAAATGGCATAACACAAACATGCACCATTTTGTACTGCAGGACTGTCTACTTTCAGGTTTTATGTAAACAGAGTGATCACCGGTATCTGATCTTTGGGTGTCAGAGCTAGATGGGGACAGGCTGCTGCAATTGGCTCCTTCAGCCCCTCCAGAGGAACTCCCTGAAAGACAGAGAGAGGAGAGGAGAAAAAAGAGAGTGAAGAGATAGGGAGAGATGCTATTACAGGAAAGCCTGACAAGCCATATTGATTTAACTAAAATGTTGTTGATTTCAGATAACCATCAGATCAAACTGTACTGTACACAGTCTGACCACACTTGAATTTCACTATACTGATATGCCAAAGAAAGTAAAAAACACCAAAACATATATCAATAAAATAAATTACTGATATGTGAACCACTGATAAACAAGGACCATCAGAAAGATAAACACCAGGGAGAGGTAAATGAAAGTAAAATAGTAACTCCCCATCTTTGACATTAAGCAATATTGAAAGAGAGAGGCATTGCATTTCGGGGATTTAAAGGCCATTTATTGGCAGATGTAAAGTATGCCAGTTACATTCATCATAGTGATTTCTCTGTGTTTTAAAAGGGTCGTTACCTACAGGTAAAGGGCTTTCTTCACCTGTTTGCTCAGGGGAAGTATGAGCTTTTCATTTAATGGAGCAAAATACAAAATGAACAGTTTTGTTTGGGATCCCATGGGGATAACTGACAGCTGTCACCCCGCTTCTAGGAGATCTAACCGTGCCTTACCTCTCTCTACATCACACGCTCTGGCATAGCTAAGTATCCCACCTCCTTCCCTTTCTCCTCCATTTCACTAGTTGGTCTCAGCTCACATTAACCAGACAGCAGTGAGGGTAAATCGGTAATGCCCCAATGAGGGTAAATAAGTAATGCCCCATCTTTGACATGAGCCAATATTGAGCTCTAAGCTCACATTAACCCTTATCCATATGGGGTGTCAGCAGACAATGCTCAGACGTTCCCCACTATAGGCATCCAAGGACCACGACACACTCTTAATCAGGCATCCTGATGGTCGAAATAGTGAACCACAACAATTTCAGGTCATTGGCAGTGTAATCTAAACATCAACTACATTACCTCCAGCCATGAAAGTATTGTGCTGTCTAAGAGTAACTTGCCTGATTGCAGGTCCTTCTCCAGGTTCAAGGCCAACTGGTTGTGGTGCATATTCCTCAAGATGTCCGACACGACACCGCCACAGTTCTTTTCACAGTAGGCCTGCACCATGATGGCCACTGTGTCGTCTACGCTAGCCTCCTCCAACCTCTGCCTGGTGATTGGGCCACGGTCCCACAGGTTGTGCTTGAACCTTTTGAAGTTTTTGGGGTCAAGACCCTCCAATGTCTTTACCAAGACACCTGAGATTACGCTCATTGTGATGGTTCGTTCGCAGCCCGACTGCAATGTCACATAATCAAATATACATAAATAAACACATATGAGATTGTGCTCATGGGATGTCGGTTCAGCACTCACTGATTAGATGGAAGCAAACAAATCACAAAAAACATTTGGATGTCACAAAAACTTTCTCCAGCTAAACCAAGATAAAACAGAGGTATTAGTCATTGGTGAAATAAAAACAAAGAGAGAAACTATCTGTACATCACACCAGTATTAAAATCACTGCACTGGTTATTGGTTAGCTTCAGAATAGATTTCAAGATTCTCTTACAACCCCCTGATTTTGGTGTGCTTTGCTGCATTCATTTTTCCCTATATCATGGCTAATCGCCCTGTTGCTGCTGCTGAATAACATTGCACATCATGATGCTGCCACCGCCATGTTTCACCTGGTTTCCTCCAGTTCAAGCCTGGTTGCCTCAAGTTGTGACGCTGCCAAACTAAATTGTGGCTCTGTTGGGATCCGTTGCGTTGCATGCGTTGCATGCGTTGCATGCGTTACTTGCGTTACTTCCGTAACTTGCGGGGAGAGTTGAAAAGTTTCAACTTTTGGAGCGGCAACGCATGCGTCAGTAATAGAAACTGTACCATGTGAAAACCCTGTTATTGTAACTGAATATACATCTGATATGTCTCCTTTATCAACACAACCCCATGCACCCGACTCCTCCTCCCTCATGCGTTGATCAGCACATTCCAACACACATGTTGTGAGAGGTAGCCGTGAGTGTGCCGAAGAGGGCGTGGGACACTCACGGCTAGCTCTCACTATATGTGTTGGAACGCGTTGGCATACCATTTTATTGGAGCAATGAAAGGTGGGGCTTGAAAAGGCCACCTTGTTCAAAGTAGGGGATGACAGAAAAAGTTTGAGAACCACTGGGTTAAGATTAGAAAAGATGGGGTAAAATAATGTTAGCTGAATGGTTAATCTGAAGCTTTGTCTTACAATGACCGGAATATGCCTGTTTATACATGCACTATGAAGGTTTCTAAGCTCTAAAAACCTTTACTTTTTAGATATTCCTGAACATACAAAAAGCTTAAAATCGCAAAAATAATAATTCTACTCAAGCAGGTGCATTCAATAAGGCATTACAATGTCATATTAGCCATTTGAAAACAGTATTATGCCAACTCAATGTTCTTTCATTGAGTCTGAACAACATTAACCGATTAATATTAACTTGAGCCTGCTACTGGAGTAAATGTCCATGGGGAAAGCTATGCCCGTACTTCGTATTTGAGGGGATGACAGGGGTCCAAATAAGAAGCTATGTGCAGTAGTTGTTTTTAATAGATAGATTATTTATACACAGGTGAGGAAACGAGAAACCATTAAATAACGGGCTGGTTCAGATCTGGGACTGGGTGTATGTGAAGGGTTTTAAACGGAAGAGCCTCCAGACAGCGGGGATGAGAGATCAAGGTTCTAGAGTGTGGTATTATTTTAAATCTGGTTGTAGATTCTACACCAATGTGTGTTGAAATGATGTATTTTTCTAATAATGTGATATGATTGAAGATATTCATTACGGGTAAAGCAGGTAAATAGCTATACCTATTTGCACTGTTTAATTTTGAAGTACACTGACTAAACCTATTTGCACTGTTTAATTTTGAAGTACACTGACTAAACCTATTTGCACTGTTTAATTTTGAACTACACTGACTAAACCTATTTGCATTGTTTGATTTTGAAGTACACTGACTAAACCTATTTGCATTGTTTAATTTTGAACTACACTGACTAAACCTATTTGAATTGTTTGATTTTGAAGTACACTGACTAAACCTATTTGAATTGTTTGATTTTGAAGTACACTGACTAAACCTATTTGAATTGTTTGATTTTGAAGTACACTGACTAAACCTATTTGCATTGTTTGATTTTGAAGTACACTGACTAAACCTATTTGAATTGTTTGATTTTGAAGTACACTGACTAAACCTATTTGAATTGTTTGATTTTGAACTACACTGACCAAACCTATTTGCATTGTTTGATTTTGAACTACACTGACCAATCCTATTTGCACAGGGTGACACCCCTTACTCAGAGGGCATTTGACTGCAATCTTTCAATGGATTACTTAGATGAGTCTCAGGTGAAGCTATGAGTGGAACTCAGAGCTCTGTCTCCCTTGGTTGGCCACCATCGTTCAAGATTAAGCCTGTTTCCTGAACTGATCATATCTAAGACTGGGTCTCCAAATATATGGTATAAAATGAATACCATCAACACGATGGTAAAACTAAGGATACATGTTGGCTTTATTCCATAGTGATTAAATTGTGCCTATCAAGTGTATTAATAGTGTGCATACATTAGTTATGTGTGTCCAATAGACACAAAGGGGATGTCTAGTCTTTTTTCTATGGCGAACATGGAGCAACTCGGTGTGAAAGGCAGAGTTGCCACACTCAAACTAGCTGATGTGATGAGACTAGAAGCTGAAAGTGAAACTAATTCTGATTGGCCACAGCAACTGTCCCACACAAAAGGAGCAGTAAGTGCCTTTAAGAGGGCCTGCACAGCAGACACAGATCCACACATGTGACTTTTCTTCAAGAGTTAAAGACTCAAAGATGTTTTTTTCAGACACAACAGATGATTCCTTGCAACCGTAAGGTAGAAAACGAGCCACAAACTTATATTCATGTCTCTATGGAGTTTTTTACTGCTGAACTACAAGCTATAATGGTGTCATGTTGCCTATGAGAAGGCATACCATTTCCAGGAAATGTCTATAAATGCAATTACACATACGACCACTTGGCAATTTAACGAACAGAAAATGGCAACTATTCTTTAACAAGTGATTTTGGTTGAAATTCAGAAAAACTAGAGATTTTAAAGGTGTTATTAATAATGGTAAAGTATATTTAGACCTATTTTAAACTTTTGCAATCTAAAGTATCCTAATCTATCGTTGCTAGAGACTAAAAATTAGTGTTAGTCTCAAAGTTTGCCTGCACCAGCAGTTCCAAGTCAAAAGTAAACCACATAGCCAAACGACAGACTGAAGTGGTCCAAATAGACTCAACACTGTAAGGAAAAGATAGGCTATGAGATAACCATAGAGTTTACAGGTGAATATTCACATAGGACGTTGGAAAAAAAACTTTTTTTTTGTTATTTATAGGCTCGACAAAGATGCAGTTAAAACTTTCACCACCTAGCACTAAGTTTGAACGCTTTGTAGGCTATAGGAGAATTAAGAATTACAGAATTATTAGACTAATCATCCGGCATAATTTCTTCCACAGTAACCTTTACTCGGTAGACAGCTCTCTTGTTGCAAAGCACTTCTATAGCATAATAACATATAAAACACTTCTCTGTATTTAGAGCCATAATCCCACATCTTTTCCCTTATTACCTGGTAATACCGGTTACCTGAAAGATTAAATACAATAGAAAGGATAAAGAGTCTAATTGGTCAAACACAAGATACAATAATCCAAAGATACATACTGTAGCGAAGACGGCAACTCCTAGGCTCTTCCTTTGGCTTCTTAACCGTCCAGGAAAATCAAATCAACAGATCTTTATGGTGTGTTTGTTAATGATTTAAAGCAGCTACCTCGCTGTGACCATACTCACAGATAACTAGTGTCACCAAGGATTGGAGGAGAAAGCAGGGCAGGTACGCAGACCATTCCCTTATAAACGTGTTATGGTAGCACTATAATAAAGTGAAGGGCAGAGGGTGACATACCTGACAGACAATTCTGAATAAGTCAACAACATTCCAGCAGCCCATTCGGACAGACACTGGTTGTATCCTAGTTGGTAAAGAGATGCTTTCAAACATAATTGAATGCACTTCTCAGACAGAGAAGGGGACATTCTTAAAAATGATCTTTTTGCTGTGTTTGTTAATGATTAATGGCACTCACAGATAACTTGTAACTTGTTGTTCATCTGATTGGAGGAAGAATGGCAGGCTCCCATAAACGTGTTCTGATAGCACAAGTACAAAGTGAAGGGCAGAGGGTGCCATATATGACACACGTTTCTGAATGAATCAATAACATCAGGTTCACACCTGTTTCAAAGAACGGGGAGGATCCTGCCTCAAACCTCCTGTTCCCTTTGCTTACTTATTAGTTAGCATTTTAATTTCCAGCAGGGGGCGCATTATCACTACTAATGTAAATGTATCAGGCCTACAGTCTGCTCCTGGCTAATCCTGGGCCTGTGATCATCTTTGCTTCAGGGAGGGATCTATCTGATCAGCTGATGAGCTCAAATAGCATCAAACTGGTGCCAGGACAAATGACAGTACCTTTACGCAGATGTTTTTTTTTTTTTTTTTATATGACATTTTTAAAGACAGTATAATAACATGCAGTTCTGTAAACACAAAGAAAAAGCATTCCTTCAAAAATGTATTGTTTTCAGTTTTTGTACATTTATTTATCTTTTATTTCATTCATGCTTTTGGAGTCGTTGTTTTTTCAGTCATAACTAGTGCTGCTGTTAAATTGACAGCAAGTGTATCGTCTTACAATCAAGGACTGCATCTTTAACATGGCCTTCTCAGATGCCATAAAATGGCTGTCAAGTGTTCCTTCACTTTTGCCAGGTGTTTAATGCAAACTCCCCCACTTGAAAGGGACAGCGAATTTCAGGAAGTTTTCACAGAGGATTCCACTCAATGACCACAATTTTTCTCTTCTTTCTTTTATTTTAGAAGTTTTTGCTGGTCAACCAGACAGGTGAAAAACCTTTAAATACAAAGCACAAACACCACTTAAGAAAAATGAAAAGCAAGACAACCACATGTAGTGCACAACATACACAATACAAGACCTACATTACTTAAATACAAACACATACAATACTTAAATGCGGAACCACCCAAACCCCGCAAAATGCTCAAATCAAGTACCCGTAAATTAACCTTACAACCTCAAAGCAGACTCTTTCAGAATCAGCACAATCACAATATTTAAAAGGACAAACCCTCGAAATGCATCCCCTTAATTTGTACCCAGCTCACAATGGTTTCAAATGGAGTTCACTAGATTCTACATGGATCACAATTTAATCACATTTAAACACCATGCCACAATCATCCAACATGCCTTTAACCTTCAGTACTTAATGAGGAAATGGCTACAACAGTAACAAACAATGGAGCTCACCGGCTGCTTCTTCCTTTCTTGAAATTGCTGGTAGACACAAAGCAGTGCGTTTGCTTAAGTTCTCGGGTTGCTGCTGCTCTCCTGTGAGTTTGTGTGTGTGAATGAGATACTGCAAACCAGTCAATTAGTCAATGAATCTCACCTGGTGCACTCAAGCTGGAAGGGGCGTGGCCTACAGCTCAAAATCAGCCTGGTGCACTCAGGTTGTCAGGGACATGGCCACAGTTGAACTTGACAATGGCTGTTGCTCAATGCTGTTTTTGGACATAAAGGTCCATAGAGATCCTGTTGCTGAGCAACAACCCATATGCACATATTGGAGTATGTTCAAGTATGCCTAGTCTGGGTACTTACAACACCTAACCTGAAGTCTGACATGTCACATTTCCATGGTACTATGAAGCCAGAGTTCTGAAGAAATCAGGTCCAGACAGGAAAGATCCCTTTAAAAATATTTTAATCATATCAGACAATCCAGGAACTAATAACTGCAGGGTAAAGGTAGTAAAGAGGATGTAAATGTAATTTCACACATCTGACTGGAATAAAACAAAGGCATGTAAAAGTACATATGAAGGGATTTAACCTTCAATAGGTATACTGGATGGGATTAGATATTTAAAACACAGGATACACACCCTTTGGGAAACAGGAAAGGTTCCATTCCACAAGTAAGCCTTGAGATTGTCCTATTCCTTACAGAATAACAAAGGGTTTTCATAAAGTATCATGCAAATAACAACATGAATAAAGTGCTTTAAAAAATATATATCAGTTGTTATTATACAGTAATCATCCAGTCCCCCAATCCAATCCATCCTCTTATCCAGACATCTATTCATCTGCCTATATAAAATCACACAAGGTTTTAAGAAACTGATGAGAGGCTACACAGTAGTTATGGGTGCTTGTATTCCAGAGCAATGAAATCAGGTCAAGTCCTATGCCAGAGCATGGGTTCCTTACTCAATTCTCAATTCCTTACTCAATTCTCTCAATTCAACACTATGCATGAGAGTAACAGTATGTGTGTAGTAACAGGGAGTAAATGGTACATGAAATAGTGGGTATCACACTTAATGCCATGGATGGTGAACATCATAAACAGGGTGAACAGTGACATTGTGTAAAGTGTTTTCTGTGATACCGCAGGAAAACTGTGTTAAAACCATGTAATGGCGTCAGCAGCTGAACTCGTGTCAACCCTCACTTATTTCAGATGTGCATAGCAGTATGGAAAGTGTGGCTACCTGAATATGTGCACATGAATTATCCAGTCTGTGGACGGACACATGAGTGTGTGTAAGCGTGTGTTTGAGTGTTCCAAGATTCTCTTATGCAAAACGAGCACAATTATGCAAAAGATTCTAAATAAAAAATGTACAGTATGCAAGAGTATTACTGTACATCAAGCCTACTGAAGACACAACATTTGAAAGCAGCACTCTGAATTCAAAACAAACAAGATATTTATGAGCTGCCCTTGCATCAAGAGTCTATGGATGGACAGATGAGCAATTGAGCATGTGTGTGCATATCTTTTCAAAGTCTCTCTCTCTCTCTCTCTCTCTCTCTCTGATTATACAGTATATGAACAGAGAAAGAGAGAGAGAGAGAGAGTGAGTGGGTGGTTGGGTTGGTGGGTGTGTGTGCGTGTGTGCGTGCGTGAGTATTCAAAGTCTGTCGCCTGAGTCAGCTAGTCAGACTTCATTCTGGAAGGAGTGTAAAGCGGAGAGAAGGGGGGATTTCACCTTTGACATTTACAGCCTTCGACTTAAATGCGAGTAGTAAGCCTATTGGAAGACTAATGAAGACATATTTGTAGTGTTGTTCTGTTATTTATTAAGATTGTTGTAGTATATAGACCACTGGTGAGATATGAAGAACAGGGAGACTGATATGTTCGTCAGCCTACCAGGTTGGGCTATCTGTTCACAAATAGGCCGACCTGACGGCCGAATGTCATCATCCTTGGGGACTTGCCAATGGCTACAAATGCTACACCTGGAACCCCTGGTGAATATGCCACGGCTGTGAGACACAGACTTTATTCTGCATTTAACATGGTGGCAGACAACATAGCTCTGGCAGGTGCTAAACAGAAGCATTACTATGACCGCCACATGAGGCACAATGCTTATGAAACAGGCGACCTTGTGTGGGTCAATCTTCCTGCACTTGCCAGGCAGAAGTTATCTCCCAGATGGACTGGACCGTTCAAAGTACTGCAACGCATTGACTCATCCTCAGGGGAAATTGGAGTGGATTACAACCTACAAGACCAACTGGACCCGAGGGCAAAGCCTAAGGTGGTTCACTATAATCGCCTAAAGCCCTACCGTTCACCATGGACTTGTAACTTGCCCACCACTACTCCTGAGCACAACCAGGCTGAGCCCAATCAGAGTGTTGGCTCCCAGCTCACGGCACTATCAGCTTCGCGGCCTTATGTCTATCGGAGCTGTGAGCTTGGGGCAAATGAGCCTCGAACAATGGACAATGCCCCAGACCCTGTGGCAAACACACCTGCCATTGAAGCACACACCCCTCAGGAAAGGAGAACCAGATTAGGTCGCTTAGTGTGCCCTCCCCAACGTTTTAGAGATGACACTTAAGGAATTTCACAACTGTTTTGTATGTTCACATCTAATATAGGCCTACAACATGTATTTTGTTCAGTTATACAGTTGAGTTGCCTAATAACCTGATTAGATTTCTGTAAGAGTTTTATTTGTTTTACCTGTATTTGTCTTAAAGTGAACTGACTAACTGTCTGGACAAAGTGGAAGTACCAGTAGATTAGGATGGTTATGGGTACACTGCGGTAGGGCCCAGCATGGATAGCGAAGATATATGCAGAAAACAGTATAACTGCGTTTATGTGGGATGTTTTTTTTTGGTGTGTGTATGTTTTTCCCCACAGGCTCCACTTGTTACTCTTATATCAGTTCAGTAGTGTTAAGAGTTAATGTAGATCAGTTAAAACGAGGACGTTTTATTTTCGGAAGGGGGAAGTAGTGTAAGAACTGTAATACCCATAATGCTTGGCAGGTGATGTTATATGTAAGAAAGTGGGAAAAGAGGGCATTCGTTGTGGCTGGAGTTTGAGTAAACAGTCATCTCAGTTCAAACTCGTGTGTCCGTGATTATTAATAATTCTACTACACCCAGAACCTATTCCCGAAGAGATTAAGGTTATCATTAGTATTGCCTAGCTATGTGATTGCTCATGCCTGTTGTTACTCGGATTTCACGTGTAGTAAACGTAGCCGCTGGCTTTCAGGTCAACTGTCTCACAAGCGTATTCTTGGTCATTGTGCATTAACAGTGCACAGATATGCACACAATTAAAAATACAAATATTACAATATACAAAAGTATTACTGTACATCAAGCTCGGACTAGGAAACACACACACGCCTTTCGTGGGACATATTGTTACTGGAAACACTAAATAACAAAACGTACCGCTCATTAGCGTTATATTCCAATCTCCGAGCAACTGGCTGCTCTTCAACATCTGTTTCCCCCTAGAATGAAAGCAGCGTGAAGTTAGCCCAAATACCGAAATGAAACAGGAACTAGCGCATTTTTTCAGAATAAAGGTTTTCGGTTTTCAAGAAAGTATTAATAATAATAAAACGATCTGTTAGCTAAATTGTCGAACAATGCACACATATCACGTCTAAAGCACGTATAACAATATATATCACAAAATCTAACAGAAAAAGTGTCATATCATTAAAACAATTAAAGATTAAGTAACCTATGAGCCCAACTGAACACACCTGCTGCCTTGAAGTTGTTGGGCTGAGAAAACTACAAATTGTCTCTACTAATATGGGGCATAGATGTTTTCAGCAGAACCTCTGCTAACATATTATGAAATAAAAAGTGGGGACTTTTTCTTCAGAATTTCTATCTAACACTGCCAAAACTGCTGTACTACTTCCTATCAATTTAACAAGTTCCTCCCAGGATATATGACGAGAGCCCACTCCTATATACCACCCCCCAATGTGACTATCCTTTCTAATTAACATTAAATATGGAATCATGTCAAAACAAAGTTTATAGATGTATCTATTAAAAATTGTGGAAACTGACAGACTGTCCTCCAAAGAATTGCCTGGACAATCAATCCCTACAAGTAAACTCTCGGGTAGGCTAAATGGCAGGGGAAAACCTCACTAAGCCCATTGCCACATACACATTTAGGTTCTTCACCGACCGTTGCACCACGTTGCATGTCTTTAAAATCTACAGTAGTTCTTACTACTAGTACTGAGCTGTTTTTTAATCTAGCTCCTTGTCCATTTTTACACTGAGAACAGTGAAACGCATGTATATTTTGCACACTAAAAGCATTTCTAAGAAGGTTTTTGGCTTTGAATGTATCTTCAACTAATTGTTCAATAGCCAAAATGCTTTCTTCAAAATGTAATGGTGCGCTACACTCTACCTCAGCCTCAGTATTCCAACCTGTCAGAGCAGTAAGTGTTTCAGTCAAAGCAGTTGACTGAGTTATTTGGCTTGCTCTATCCAAATCTGCTTTTGATCTGTGGTACGACGCACAAGAAGAAAGTAATAACTTTACCTGAGAGATTACAGCTAAGGTGGAATTTGATTTGTCAGTTACACAATTTACAAGCTCTAATAACTGTGAACTCCAGATCATTGGCAGTTGCCGTGTCTGTTACAATCCTCCAGCATCGGCCTAGATACTCTTCCATTGTTTGTCTGTTCAAAACTTTCATTGCAGCCTGGAGTAACACTATCAACCTATCACTATTCATTTGGCAGGGTTGAGCATTACTGTTAAAAAGCTTACATTCGAACTCTTGAAGGCGGACTAAGAGATGTTCTATAGCACTTTGTGTGTGTTCTTCACTGATCATTAACGCTACTGGTACTGACAAGTTAGGTATCGTCGGTTTGCACATGGTTATTTCATAATACAGGACCCTTTTCTTGGTTATTTTAGATTTAATAATGCCACCCGTAGCATCCTTGAGCAGGGGGACCTTGCAAGTGCTGCAGTACTTCAAAAAATTACAGCGTGGTGTGTTGCCAATGGTTTTCTTGGTGACTGGTCCTAGCTGCCTTGAGATCATTCACAAGCTCCCCCTGTGTAGTTCTGGGGTTATTCTGCACCTTTCGAATGATCACTGATACCGCACGAGGGGATATCTTGCATGACCAGTTGAGATCAGGTGTACCTTGTTAGACCTAATGAGGACTAATCTGTGTGCTTCTTGGGCACATAACTGGTCATTGTGAGCCAAAATTCTTGCTGTTTGCTAGGGGGTTAAAATACTTATTTTTTGCATCAAATACAAATAAAGTCATAAATGTTATAAAATGCAGTTTTCTGATTTTTGTTTGTTGATATTCTGTTTCTCACTGTTAAAATACATCTACCAATACAATTACTAGATCAATACTAGATCACACATTGCAAGTGGCCAAACTTGTGAAATCGGTAGGGGTTCAAATACTTATTTTCCCCACTGTTAATGCCACTTTTGCCTCATGGTTTTTATTTAGATTAAATATACAAAAATCTCAGAAAAAAAACAGAGTAAAAAAAAAAAGCCATTGGGTTGGAAGTGTTAATGACCCTAAGTTAATGACCCTAAGTAAAGTTAATGAGCATTTGAAGGTGAGGAATGTTGTTGAATTACAAGTTAAAGGCACCCAGTGCAACTTTCGAGGCTTAAAAATAAACATTCAATTTCTAGTCTTTTTTACACGTAGTAAGTTTCAATAACTCTATCAGTTCTCACCACACAACGACGTCTCATCTTTGCTCCTTGAATGTCGATATGTAATGGTATGGAGTTATTAAAACTTACTACGTGTAAAAAAGACTAGAAATTGAATGTTTATTTTTCATTGAATGTTTACATAAAGTTGCACTGGGTGCCTTTAATGTCTGAAAGATCATCATTAATGGTAGGCCCCATAGGTTTCAGCACCATGGATAGGGTCGATCACGGGAACACGGCACGGGAACACACCTAGGTTAATAAGATACGATTTCAACAGTCAAAATAATTCAGCAAATAGGCTAATACTAATATACAGTTTGCTCTGAGGTCGGAAATTCATGTGGCCTTTTCGGATTTCTTGAACACCTGATTATGTAGGCTACGCCTGGCCCATATCCAGTAGCCTATAACAGCGACGAAAATAAGACAGTGTGGACACGTTCATTCTGTGATTTATAGCCTATGTGTATGGACATATGTGGACGTGTAGGGCCGAAAATATGACTCTGATGATATGTTCTGTTGTTTGTGTATGGACGTTCGCGAATATCAATGCCATCAATAATAAAACAAAACAGTCATAAAACAGTCCGCAACATAAGATACAACACAAACATTAAACAGTCCGTTAGTACGCTGAACAGTCCACAACATAAGATACAAAACAGTCATACGTTGGACTACTAATTTGATACCCATTCACCCGTTTTTCGCTGGAAATATCCCGTAACCCGGAAGTACGCAATTCTTATTTGGGCGTCTTTGGGCCAACTTCACACTGCTGCAGGACCCAGCTATAAAGACAGCGCGCTCCGCACTATTTCCCGGAGTCAAGTCTGAATGCTGCTAGCTGCGACCATGTAAGTAAGAGTTAACAAAGTCCCAATTCACAAAAGGCTGTATTAGATATTTGTAGATAAATGAAAGCAAGCTACTCTGATTTCACGAAAAAAAAAAAAAAAAACTAGATTCCTGTAGGCGAACTTTCTGTCTGTAAACTTATTTTAGACATGCAGCTTCGGTGTCCTGACGTACCAAAGCTCTCCCAGATAAATTAGTTTCTCATAGTTTGTTAGTAGTAATCTCATAGTAATCTCACTCGTATTACGTATTTCTCAAGTTTATAACATGTCATTTTCTAACCTGACATTCTTTTACACGGAGTTGATCCACTTCAACCAAGTAGCAGTAAGGCAGCCTCAAGCGTAATGTCAGCGAATGGTTCGAGTGTTAGCGTTGCGTATAGCCAAGTACATTTTTGAAAATTCGGTCCTCCTAGCAGCAATGCAAGATGGCACATTTGAGTATTTCGCACATTGACTTGTGTCCCAGTTACGGTGAAGATGGTTGATGTGTGGTCGGGTTCAGGTTCAGTGGCTTTGTCCTGCCACCGCGGCAGTAGTTAGGAATAACTCACAACAGAGAGTGTGTATGTAGTTGATAATTTACTGAACGCGGAGCAAACCGGGAGACGGCACCGCAGACATGCAGGTACAATACAACGTTAAAAGAAACAGCCGGCGCATGCGCCGATACAGTAAGCAATAACATGCAAGGAGACTGGGAAACGTTCGTTGTTCGACGTGCCGTTTAGAATAAACTACTTGCACCATTTTTAAAATAGGCCAAAATATACTCGCCGTTATGGATGAAACCTTTCGAATGTTCTATTTTTCTTATTTTCGACGGCATGGATTTCCAAGGATTCTAGTCAACCAAAATCACCAGTTAAAGAACACTTAGCATTTCCTTTAGCCAAAGGGTGTGGGTATTTCACAGACATTTTCACACAGACATTTTCCTGGAAATGGTGTGTCTTCTCCCGGGCAACATGACATCAGAGCCTGTTATAGCTTATAGTTCACCAGTTGGCCTACAACAACTTCATCGAGCCATGCAGGCCATGGTACTGGAAAAGACCTGAGTGTATGAGACCAACAGGATGTAAGGACAGTGAATGTTTAGTATGTGTATGTTTAGTCTGGTAGGCAACTGTAGGCTTTAGGCATTTGTTTTAATTTCTGTCTCTACATATTGTATTTAGATTTTCAAACATTTCAAACTTTTGTATGTACTTTGTAAGTTGTTCTTTCATAGGAACCTGACTGTAAAGCATTGTTAAAACTTTTGCACATTACTGTCGTTTTATTATTTTATTTTATTACACTTCTCACTTTCTAATTTCTTTATTTTTTTTCTGTCCCAACAAGTGTCAGTGTAATGCTGTTGACCGTAGTCATATGGGATACATGTATGAAGAGATCCACTGATATGTTCAATCAGAAACGCAAAGCAGGGGAAGGGGCCGAACCCACCTGACGCGTTTTTAAAAACGCAGACGCGACTGAGCGACGCTTCAAAAACGCCTTGGCAAAGTGCGACTTTACAGCCTGGTGCACCCATAGACATGTATACATGTGAAGCGAGGCTGCGTGCGCAACCAGGCGATCAAACGTAATCAAACTATTGGTGTTTGAATAATTGTTGGTTTAGAATTGTATAGTTCCTCGTAGTTAAATACCGCTAAAATTAAGGTTTCATCTACATTTGCCATCGCCGTTTTCGTTTGTAAAATACCGTTCATACCACATCTACCAGCATCAAAACAGGAAAGAAGTGGTTAAGCCCGCCTGTTGCTTGATCTGATTGGCTGCATGGGCCGAGTGTGACATTGATGAGTGGTGCGCCTCCCTGCCTTGCGCTGGAAAGTTGAGAATAGTTAGGCCCAATCCCATTTCTCATCTCTACCGCTACCCTTACCCCTACCCCTTCGCCTTCGCTTTTTCAAACGGAGCGGTAGCGGAAGGGGTTGAAACGCTAGCCCTTCGAATTGGGATGGCACTTCAACAATTACGTACGTCATCAGTACGAAGCGTTGGCTGTTACGTTACCGGAGAGCGACAGCTGTCACTCACCAGACATAAACAAACATGGCGCCTGCAGCTGTTATTTACACAATGCAACATTTCATCAAACAAGTTTTAAAATCATGAATTACAAAGAAAATACTTTCATTTGTGTGATGCTTTCCCTGCTGTTTCCGACATTTTTAAATGGACTCGCGCGATGTTTTTTCTTTAATGATCACGGGTTCGCAATGCATTGAGGGAAATCAGTCTACCCCTCCGTTTGAAGTGTGCCCTCGGAAAATCTTCGTTTGGAGCGGTAGAAAGCGCTTCCCCTTCCCCTACCCCTCTGTCTTAACGTGAATTGGGACGGCCCTACCGCTCCACATGAACGCGCAAAACGGAGGGGAAGGGGAAAGACGAAGGGGTAGCGGGAGAAATGGGATTCAGCCTTGGACTTTTAAGGGCTCAAATACACATACGCGTCTTTTTTCAGGCGTAGACGCTTCAGTAACGCCTTGGCAAAGTGCGGCGGCCAAAACAGAAGCGGTGCGCTTCCCTGCCTTGCGCTGGAAAGTTGAGAATAGTTCAACTTTTAAGCGCACCTAAAAAAAAACATGAAAGCTCAAACATACACGGATAGATGCACAGACACTCCATGGGTCAATGGTCTGTAAATCAGCCAGTCAAAGCAGAGCTCATTACCTGTGGCTTGGCAGTTGTTACAAGGGCGTAGGTTTGCATAGGGTTGGTAGGGACTAGTCACGACCAAGTTTGGGAAAGACAAAAAAGTCCCCACCAATATTTTGTTAATTTGAGAAAAAAAAATTTGCACAATATATTTGCAAACTCATTCGTATTATTATCAATACTATGTTCGTCGCCCAAAATATTGAAAAATACATTTCCAAGTTTTCCAATTCCCTCGAGCCTGCGAGACAAAATGCTGTTATTTAATTGGCTGAAGTGGCAGTCAGAAACACGTCGTGAAAGCTGACTTGCAGAAAAGAGCTGCTACTGGCAGTAGTCTCTCACGGTAAGCTACTAAATACGCCAGGAAATAATAAAGCCTCATATCGGTATTTCGTTTGGTCTCAGCATTAATATTCTGACCCTTTTGTGCTTTGTAAATAGGAAAAACCCACCTAAAAAGAAGAGAGATGCCAGAAGTTTTTTTCTACCCAGAGAGACAGGCGCTACCAAGAAGCCCATGTCGTCGTTAGCTAGCTAGTAGGAACACTACCCACACAGTGCGACCCTGCTAGCCTTACTTTGCCACCCATTCTACAATGGAAACATGTTTTAAAAGTTGTTAGTGTTTACTGTAGAGCTTGTACCTTTTGCTTATATTAAATCTATCCCTATCGTCTGCAATCTTTCGACCAGTGTGTTAGCAGTAGCTGGTCTTGTTGAAGGCAAAAGTAATCAGCAGTCTTTTTAGCATGGTTAGTGATTGTATTGAATTGATGAATTGCTGTGCAGGATAAAATTCAGCCTGAAGCTACAGGTGAGGGGTTCAGATATGACGTTGAATTGTCCATTTTTGGTAAAGATTGCATTCAAATACTGTTTTTTAAGGGATGGTAAGACAATGTGACCCATGAATGTTATCATTCACACTGGCTATTTTGAGAATAAATGTTATACATTGTAGGTAGTAAAAATGTGCAATAAATTGGGATGCCCAAATGTATGCAGCATATAATTAATCAATACAATATTACATTGCACTGCAATCCAGTAGGGTAGAGTGGGGTGAGTTGTGCCAGTTTTTTTTTTTTAAAGTGACTTTTAAGCGAGGCCATGACAGTAATGCTTCCAACTTAAATATGTACATATATTTTAGGATGTGGTGCATCCTTGGGAACAATCACTTTGGATCTGAAATATAGTATTTAAGAAATATAGCTTTCTGAAAAAAAGTGTTCGGGGGCAAGTTGTGCCATTAAAGAGAATACATTGGGGTAAATTGTGCCATTGATTATTGAAGTAAAACAGTATATTTGCATCTCAGAAACTGTGATGCTATATAAAAGCTAGACAAATTCAATGCAAAATTACTCATTTAAGGTTTATTTAAAGTTATTTTACAACATCAAAGGCCTATTATAGTGTAGCTTACCAAAGCACTGAAACATGTGTGAAATGTTTTCAAACTTGTCTATAACTGTTAAGACACAACAATCAAAAAACTGTGATCATAGACATTTTACTTTGAAAGGCAAAAAAACTGTTTTTTGAACTTAAACATGATTATCTCTCATGTAAAGAGGCTCTCTTCTTTGCAGGATGAGTTAAATGGCTGACTCTTCAAAAATGTGTGGTCACAATTTTTTCTATGGTTCCCTAGAAATAAGGGGTGGCACAACTTCCCTGCTGGCACAAATTACCCCACTCTCCCTTACAGATGATGTAGGCCAATTACCTACATATTACAAATTAATTTCAGAACAAACAAATGCACTTCATGTACTTCTCAGTTATATAATTTGTTCATTAAGGTAATATTTTGACATGCATTCAGGAAACTTAGAAATCCAGTGCAGGTTGAGGAAGCAGCAGCTGGACCATAAGGGCTTCAGATGAGGTGGAGAACGTTTCGTTTTTTATTTAAACTAAGGTTTTATTATTCTTATTATGTTTAAATCAGTTCCAAGTTCCACAAGTTAGTACACACATGTTAATACATTTAAATACAGTTTGCCTGTTCAATATAACATCAACTATGTTTTTTTTTATATGGGGGGCGGTGTCCCTACCAATGCTGAGACCAAACCTACGCCCTTGAGTTGTTATGACAGTTATACAGTTTAGGCTGTTGGCTATGAGTACTTGCATGTGACACCAAAAATCAATGTTTGTATTTGACTGCATGAAATTGCTCTTTTCTGTTGATCATTTATCATGCATGACCCAGCTATAAAGACAGCGCGCTCCGCACTATTTCCCGGAGTCAAGTCTGAATGCTGCTAGCTGCGACCATGTAAGTAAGAGTTAACAAAGTCCCAATTCACAAAAGGCTGTATTAGATATTTGTAGATAAATGAAAGCAAGCTACTCTGATTTCACGAAAAAAAAAAAAAACTAGATTCCTGTAGGCGAACTTTCTGTCTGTAAACTTATTTTAGACATGCAGCTTCGGTGTCCTGACGTACCAAAGCTCTCCCAGATAAATTCGTTTCTCATAGTTTGTTAGTAGTAATCTCATAGTAATCTCACTCGTATTACGTATTTCTCAAGTTTATAACATGTCATTTTCTAACCTGACATTTCTTTTACACGGAGTTGATCCACTTCAACCAAGTAGCAGTAAGGCAGCCTCAAGCGTAATGTCAGCGAATGGTTCGAGTGTTAGCGTTGCGTATAGCCAAGTACATTCTTGAAAATTCGGTCCTCCTAGCAGCAATGCAAGATGGCACATTTGAGTATTTCGCACATTGACTTGTGTCCCAGTTACGGTGAGGATGCCCGCCTGTTGCTTGATCTGATTGGCTGCATGGGCCGAGTGTGACATTGATGAGTGGTGCGCCTCCCTGCCTTGCGCTGGAAAGTTGAGAATAGTTAAACTTTTAAGGGCTCAAATACACATACGCGTCTTTTTTCAGGCGTAGACGCTTCAGTAACGCCTTGGCAAAGTGCGGCGGCCAAAACAGAAGCGGTGTGCTTCCCTGCCTTGCGCTGGAAAGTTGAGAATAGTTCCCCAGATAGCAAATCATTTTGGCTTTGTTTTGGTATACATATGGCCTCTTTGGGCTTCTTTTGGCACATGAAAAGCTCCCTCTAAGTCTTTTGGGCGATCTGTGGCTTGATTATGATCTGCCATAATAAATAAAGGGCGCCATGTTATTCTGGCTTAGTTATGGCTTATGTCTGGTAAACCAGACGAAATTGTGATGAGCGGGACCGCATCTCATGACTTACGGGCGCGCTTTGGCATCTCTCTGGCTTGCCAAAAGGCTGCGCAAACGCCGGGAATTTTGAACATTCGATGCACAGAGAAGAGCCCCAGCTACACATTACACCCAGCTACACACTAAGGTAAGTCGCATTTTTTTCTCTTTTAAAAAGTTATTAGACATTATTATTGCTCACATCAAGATACTCATATTCGTTTATCTGTTTTAAACGCCCGTCATGCCCTCCGCAACGTTACATTTAAATAGCCTTGTTGGATTTGCTATAATTCAGTGAGCCGGTCATTATTTTCCTTCTAGCTATTTCTAGTGGATAAAACGCCTAGCTAGCATTTAACGTGCATAAAGGCATTTTAGATGTTAAAGGAGCTCTAAGTCTTCTTGCGCGGTTTCTAAGGTAAAACATTTTTTGTCACCTATAGTAAACATCTCATCACAGTCCTCTAGCTTCCTGTCCTCTGAATATATATATTAAAAAAACATTTTTTTAAACGGTGTCCGTTGTCAGCCCTGGCTTAGTTATGGCTTATGTCTGGTTAACCAGACGAAATTGTGATGAGCGGGACCGCATCTCATGACTTACGGGCGCGCTTTGGCATCTCTCTTGCCAAAAGTCTGCGCAAACGCCGGGAATTTTGAACATTGACTAATTCATGATTGGCTGTCACGCACTGTCCCATGCTTAGGCCACTTAGCGCCTCCATGCACGCGATTAACGCAGCAAAAATTAAGGAGAGTGACACATGCACGTCCCCCCCAATCACTGTGTGATGTCTTTCTGCTGAAACATGTGTCCTTTTTTTGAGGATTTAAAACTGCTTTTTAATACTAAATGTTTTGTTTTTGTTTTTCAGCTCTTCTGCGTGAGGTGTTGGTCAACCAACAAATTGTTATTGACCAGCAGAAGACCATGCTCCACATGCTCCAGGACCTCCACAAACACATCCAGGGAGGGCAGAGGATGTCCACCACCACCACCTGGCATGTTGCTTATTTCCCTCTGGGGAATGAGCAGGCACTGGAGGTTCTGGAGGGCGACCTCGCAACCAAGCGGGACCTTTGTCCGGAATTGGTGAGCTGCTTTTGATTTCTCTAAGACTGGTACGCTGAGTGATTTATCAAACAATGGTACTTTTATTTTTGATACCTAATGCCACTGGTTCTTTTATAGGTCATCACTCTTGGATTGGCGGGGGGAGCCGATGTAAAAGACCCAGTGTGGCGAATATTGAAACAAGCTATTAAAAATTACCTTGCCAAAAAAAAATCCTGGCGAGGGTTAAATGGCAAAATAGCATTTGAGAAATTGCAGCTAAAGGCAGTTGTGATGGGTAAGCATTTAAACTGTTAATCACTGTTCACACAAGCATCCTGTTCTAGGCTCTGATCATTTTTCCCAAAGGCTCCATAGGGATATCAGGCAGAAACAAACATTCAACTGTCAGACAATTATATTCTTAGTAGAAATGAACAGAACTGAACTCAAAGTATGTTTGCAATGTTTCTGTGGAAAACACAAAACCCACAGAACCCTCACACCTATCTTCCACATGATGAGTTTGTTTGGCAACGCTTACAGTTGGAACTTTGCATAGTGAAGAAGATTGTAGCATGCATTATTTCTGTTTAAATCCAGTTACATCTGTTAAAATCACTGACACTGAAAACCTTTTTTGTGTATGTCCTCAATTTCAGACGCAGTGAGGCGCAACCCCACCTGCTCGACCGCTACTGATTTAGAGATTGCGGAGGCTGTGAAACGATGGTATTACTGGGCTGGGGATAGGGAGGGCAGGAGGAAAAAATGCCAGCCGGCTCCCAACCAGGAGCAGCGAGAGTGAATTGTAATAAAAAAATATCAATTTAAAATATATTGTTTCATTTTTTTTGTGCATAACACACACAGAACACAGTTTAACCATGTAACTTCATATATGAGCCTATAATACTAGGACATTAAAGGTTTTTCCATAAAACCACATAAATAAATAAATAATAAATAGGAACACTTTGGGTCAGTTATGGCATCACTCTGGGTCATTTATGGGGTCACTTTGGGTCAGTTATGGCATCACTTTGGGTCATTTATGGGGTCACTTTGGGTCAGTTATGGCATCACTTTGGGTCATTTATGGCTTCTTTTTGGTAAGGTTTTGGGGGTTTTGGCATCTATTTGGGATACTTCTGGCTAAGGTTTGGTATTCCAAAATTGGTTTTGGCTGGGTTTTGGCCTCCTTTTGTTTTTCTTTTGGCACGCCTAATTTGGCCCAAATTTGGGCCGTACATCATTCCAAAGCTTTGCCAAAATGGCATGCCAGTTTTGGCCCAAATTTGGGCCATAATGATTTTGCTATCTGGGTCAACTTTTAAGCGCACCTAAAAAACGCTTCAAAGACGCAACGCGTGGTGGAGAAGGGGCGCACACGCTAAACGCGCCGTACCATAGGAATCAATGCATTTGCTAGCGTCCCGTTTAAAAAAAAATTGAGAAGTGGGGGTTCCTTCGTCACTGCTAACGGTCCGAATCCATAACCATAGACATAGAATACGTATTCTAAACCTGATTGTTCAAATCCTTGATTGTGATTGGCTAAAAGCCGTTGTAAAATCCAGCATTACCTTACAATTTGACCTGATTACATTCCATATTACTGCGCAGCGAATGGCAAGGCATTCATATAGCGCATTTCATACCCAGTGTTCCATCTGGCTGTTGCGTTGCTTCAAGGGTTGCGTGGCAACGATTTATTTAGGAACTATAATTTTTAGTGGCGGAAGAATGACGGTTTATCATTAAACTATTGTTTCTTAAATTGAATTGTCTTTATTTATGAGATCAAATATGTGTAGTAACAGGTTTAGAAAAGCAATAAGCCCCGCGAGTCCGTGCTTTGCGCTGATTTTAGAACAGGTAAGGGGGTTTAACGGCACTCCGCTTCGCGTCGTGCCTAACAACTCCCTTACCTGTTCTAAAATCAGCGCAAAGCACGGCCTCTTGGGGCTTATTGCTTAATTATACACGATTACAACTGTTTTTTCGAATTGGGCGTAATCCTCCTCACGTTCCTGTAGCTGTCTGTCAGGGTGCAAGTGTTCAGAAAACTATGGTGTTCACGCACAGACCAAAAACAGCAAGCTAATCGATAACACCTCAGTAGCGTGTAAGATAAGAGTGTTTTTAATTGGCTATTGAGCTCAACTCAATAATCGTTTATCAAGATCGCAAACAGTGCCTTTATATACATTTGTATTTCTTTTGCATTGAACCTTTTAAAACACAAAAACGCAATAATAAGGAAAAGTTCATTGTCAGCAGTTTGTAAAGTTGCCCAGCTAAAACATGTTTCGTTAAATGACCATATATAGTAATCGCGTTGGTCATGTGACTTTTTAAGATAGCCTACAGTTGTTTTGGTTTGCTTCACGGCACATTTGGATGGAGTGGTCAGCTTGCTCCGTGCATTTTTTATTGTACGTTGCATCTGGTTGAAATTGTGTGCGTCCATATAAGTAAGTTGACTTGTACCTTGTAATTATGTGTTTGTTATAGTTGAGCTTGTCCATAATTGTTACGTGGAGTGTCACTTAATACATCTAGCAGCACTGTTTGCGAACTCGCTTAGCATAAGCTGCTAATGTACAAATACGAGTGTTACAGGGTTTACCTAAGTTAACTTTTGAGTTGTCTTCCATTTAGTGTGAATGCCCTTGTCGATCCCAGAGTAATCCAGTAGCATGTCACTGCTTAAGAGGTTGAATTTTTCCGTTAGTTCCCGGTATCATTTATTATTTAAATGGTACTACAGGGCTGTGTATTCATGCAGCCTACATTTTCTGTTTTTGCTATACTTTCAGGCCACACACACACACACACACAAAATCATACACCCACCTACACTTTATTTAATTAATTGTTGTTTACTGTATGTAATACCAAGAATTCAGATTCAACTGGATCTCCAAGTCAACCTGTTTTCATTCTAATCGGATGAGCGATTGCACCTTTCCCGAAGCGCCTCTATAACGCACGTACTGTTAATCCAAGGATGGTTGTTAAAACTATGTTCATATGAAATCAGTCCCCATCGCTATTCGTTCTAATCACTGCATGCATTCTTCTTAATATTCTTATTTACAGGTAGGCCTACGTTGCGGCGGGAGCTTTAGGCTCAAACTGTATTGAAAAACATACAGGCCTTATCAAAAGTAAATGTTTGAATAAGGGGTGGGCTGAGTTTGTGAATTCGGCAAAAAAGTAGGTCAATGAGTTAAAGCAACAGTAGCCTATGAAGGAATCTTGAGATATGTCTTTGTAATGAGTGTTAATAACTCTTATTCATGTAATGATGAATGTCCACACTGAGTGTTATCTTTAACGAGTCTTTACTCAACTCCTAGCTCGTACAACAACCACGCACGTCACGCAAGTATCACGTGATGACGTAGCAATATATTCTTAATGTGATCATTCCATGACATATTCCATTACATCACCCCCTTTTAAAGCACTTGTTAATGTCTCAAATCTAATCATGAAAACCAACAGACAAGACTATTCTTGAAATGCAAAACATTTGATGAAGGTGATTATTTCCTTGAGCCTCATTAAAACAATTTCCATTCAATTTTCAACAACTTTACAACTTTTGTTAAAAAATTCTCAGGTCTTCTGTATATTATAACTTGTTTGCAGGACCAGTCAATACATTTATCTCTGACTAATATAAGTCACATTGCTGGAACTCTTATGCAACATTCTTGCAACCTGTTATAGGTGGAAAACACTTAATTTTGTTACTTAAACACCCAATTCAACACCAGTAAATGGCAAACATGACATTGCTTGAACTCTTTTTCACAATACATTCTTTGCCGGAACTCTTTTCAGGCAAACAACATCTATTACAAGTCCAGTCTCTGAACCGGATGGCTGACCCTGCCTTACTTGGTCTGTCTCAGGCCATCATTGGGTGTGGTAATGTTTGTGTCGACTGCTGTAGGGCTCCTACTCGTGCTCGCTAGGTCGCCAGCTGACTGCTCTGGTGTGAGCCCCAGTGTCCCTGACACTGCAGGTCTCAAGTCGGGCACCGCCTGAAGGTGGCGATGCTTCCGGCGGAGTGAGGCGCCCTGCTCCGTCTCGATGAGGTAGGATCTGGGTGTGATGCTCTCACCTTTCACCAAGGCTGGGGTGGCCCAGGACTTTTGGTTATCTAGCCTAGTGAGGACGTGGTCTCCTGGCTATAGTGGTGGAAGGCTCCTCGCCCTGTGACGCTGGTTGTAGTAGTGGGTTTGTTTCTTTTTCTCAGCCCCGTCCTTAGCTGCAACCTTCTGCTTGCTGTGCCACTTAAGTTGCAGGGTTCTCTCTAGTGTTGGCAGAGTGGTCCGAATCTTGCGCCCCATTAACAGCTCTGCTGGGCTAATTCCTGTGCTGCTGCATGGTGTGGATCTGTAGCACATTAGTGCTTTTGCTTAAGAATCCATTGTGCTATCTGCACCGCTCTCTCAGGGTGCCGGTTGCCTTGTGGATGGTGTGGGCTAGATGTAATATGTGTGAAGTCAAGTTCACATGCCAGTTCTCTGAACTCTTCCCTGGAAAACTGTGGCACGTTGTCACTGACCACTTCATCTGCTATTCCATAGCGGGCAAAAGTAGATTTTAGCTTTGTGACCACTTGGGCGGTGGTGGTGGTGGGCATATGAAGGATCTCAATGAATCTTGAATAGTAGTAATCAGAAATAACTAGATAATAATGTTTGTTGTGTTCACACAAATCAATGCCAATTATCTTCCATGGTCTGTCAGGAAGCGGTGTGGAGATCAATGGCTCTCTGGACTGAGCTTTTCTTTGTTCCTGATAGGATAAGACTTTCTGTTTAATGTGTGCTGATATACCCGGCCACCAGACAGCAGAGTTAGCTAGGTCACGGCATTTAGTCAGTCCCTGATGATAATTATGGATACGCTCATCCGTTCTTAACCTCCCTGGGATTACTATCCTATTGCATCTAATCACCAGGTCCTGGTGGGTCGACAACTCGCTTCTCATGGGGAAGAACTCCCTAACGGTGGGGTGTGCCTTAGTTACGTGATCAGGCCACCCAGACTGGATGTATCTGCTCACGGCTTGCAGTGTGTCATCAGCATCGGTGGCATCTCTGATGCTGTCCATCTTCCCCTCTGTGGCTGGCATGTTGTCCACTATGGATGCCACGTAGCATTCCACATCTGTGTGCGTGTAGTCTCCTGTGGCTCTCCCACCGGACTCCTGGATAGAGTGTCCGCTGTCACAAGGGTTTTTCCTGGTGCGTACTCAGCCGTAGGATTGAACCTCATGAGTCGCACCGTCTTTCCCACACAGCAGAGGACTCCGATACGGGTCCGCTTTCAAGTCATCACATCCGCGTCACAGTCACGTTCGTTTTGGTTCTGCTTGGAGGATCAGCGCCGCCACCGCGCACCGCCGCACATTCTACTGTCAAAACGCGGATCATGACCGGATCCAAATCTGATTCACAAACGCGGACGCGCCGTGACATTTAACGGACGTTGGTACAATTTTTGCCGGAGCAGACACGACTGAACAGTTCCCTCCAGTAAATGTTGATGTATTGACATACTGTGATACACAAAGTACAAACAGTATATCTGAAGCCTATCACCAGATCAGCGTAGCTGTCGCACAAGCTCCTGCTGCTGGCGTACAGCAATGCATTGCAATGCCAGTGCCACCGTGCACAGCCGGAAATTCTTCTGTCAAAATGCGCCTCCGCGACGCACCAGTATCGGATACGCTGACGCGGACGCGCCATCATCCCAACGGACGAAAATTTGGCCCGCACAGCATCAACTGAGCTCGCGAAGTAAGTATTGATTTTCACATTTTATAGATTGTTACATAAAACTAGATTGCCCCTATATAAAGTTGATGATATGGATATTGTCAAACTTGCGTATGACTTGGAATACAATTGTAGGAAAGTGGTGAAAGTTATGTAAAGCGTATGGCACAGATCTCCGTGAATGGACAACCATAATGATAATCATCATCATAATACCAACAATAACAATAACGGCGATGACGATAACTACAATAACAACAACAATGATAAAAACAACAATAGACATCTGCCCCCTTGTTCTTCTACATTTTGCGTGTACTAATTTGCTATTACAGCCAGCATCATTGTTCAAGTTACAGTCAAGCATGTTCCCGCTGCCCAGAACATAACTGTTCGCAGTGGTGCGGGTGAAATGCCATCGTATGGCTAGATAAGACTAATACAGTGTCTGTGTTATACAGGTGATCGTTAAGTTATAGGGGGTATATGGTTTCACAAATAATTCAAAGCTAATACCGTTATACATCGGTGCTATGCAAGAAGTGATCTATCTTGTGGGCGCCTGTGTTTTAGCAAGAATGCCAGCTAGCCAGAGCTAGCCAAAACCACGAACCACATTGAGTGATGAAATGCTATTAAATATCAGTTAGTGATACATTATATGATATCATATCATACTTCATATCATGTATTTCGTGATATCTTAAAACACATAACCCGTGGCCCTCACACTGGTCGTTTGGTCTAAGAACAGAATTACGTCCGTGTTGCTACTTTTACAAGCAACACAAGATATGGGAGTCAGCTAATCTACGTGATAGCCAGGCCATTAGCTAGCGCTGTCTATCCTGGGGTCAACTAATGAGCTCCTTCTCAGGTTCGTTCGGGAGTTATTAAAGTAGCCAGAAATGATGGTCACTTAAGATATTAAAATTAATTAAACACGTTCACATCACAACTCCTCGCAGTCGGCTGTATTGTCGGTCTGAATTGGTTTTCTTTACTAAGGTATCTAGACCTAACACAATGCGTTGAATGCCCAAGCTAATCAGTAACATCCAGCTGCTAGTTGTGACCCAACAATGACACAATAGTGACAGCCCGATAGTTTGGTAAAGGACAATTGTTCAAACTAACCACAAAATAGATGTATCCCATCTGCGATAATCCAATGTTGTTTGTAATCTAAAAGAAGCCTGCTTCCCGCTTCATGCCTCTCAAAGCCGGCCTATCAGATGCAAGGCTGTTTTTTTTTTTAAGTTATTCAGGACGGTATTTATAGTACAGATTTAACGGCTCGTTTTCTTGATGGTTTTTGTTAAAGTATTACAATTAAATACGTCCCCGTAAACATGTTGGTGGCTATAATTTCATATCTTTCAAATGGGCAGTCCTAATGAATACCTTGTGGTTAACCTAATAATCCAATTTAGGGAAAGCTAGAGTAAATGTTCATTTATTCCAAATATCCGACAAACATTTCAGACAATGCACTCTGGGTAGTCATAAACTGGAATCCTAATAAAGCGTCCCAGCCAATCAAAATTGTGATTCCTGTTTATAACTACCCAGAGTTCATTGTTGTCTGGTATATTTGCCTAATATTTGGGATAAATGATCATTTACTTTTCCTTTCCCTAAATTGAATTATTAGTTTAACCACATGATATTCATTAGGACTGTCCATTTGAAAGATATGAAATTATAGCCACCAACATGTTTACGGGGATGTATTTCATTGTATAATACTTTAACATACACCATCAAAAAGACGAGCTGTAAAATTTGTACTAATTGTCGAGGAAGTGGACATGGAAATAACTATGACCATAAACGTAACACCCCAAAACCATCTATTTATCTAAAATGTTACAAACAGTGCTTCCACCTGATGCAGGCAATTTATTTTTTTTAGAACAAAAATGAATAGAAAGACTCTGCCTGTCTGCTCGCACACGATTCGAAGGAGGACCCACATAGACGTCCAAAAGCAACTTCAAGAAATTACTATGACTGACATGACTGACATGACTGACGTTGACATGACAGAAATAGGAATGGGTGACAGAAATTGGGACAGGGGAGTTACAGGGGTAGTTTTAATGGAGGAGGAGGCGGGGGAGGAGGAGGAGGAGGAGGAGGGGGGGGGGTGGGGAGGGGGGGGATGGGGAGGAGGAGGAGGAGGAGGAGGGGGGAGGTGGCATAGGACCAGGAAATGTACCATGGCCTTCCATGTGTTGTGGGCATGGTCCAGCATCCTCAGATTCTGATGCCTCAGATTCTGAGGAGGATGATGGCCAACAAAGTCTCCTGGACAACATTGCAAATTGGGCTGTGAGTTTTGGCGTTTCTTTGGTTGCTCTTACTGCACTCCTCACTATATTACGGACCAGCCACCCAAATTTGCCTAAAGATGGAAGGACCCTACTTCGAACCAAAACAGACTACACAATACAAAACAAGGCTGGTGGGCTGTACTATCATTTTGGAATAGTGAGGTCACTTAAATCTGTTCTCACGAAGTATGCAAATACACTGGCAGAGGGACACTGAGATTGCAAATAAATATAGATGGGCTGCCACTATTTAAAAGCTCCAGTGTCCAGCTATGGCCCATACTTGGCTTATTAGTGTCTGTTCCCGTAAAGGAACCAGTTGTTATTGGAATGTATAGTGGGAATAAAAAACCCACCTCGGCCCTGGAGTTCCTGTCTGATTTTGTCCTTGAATTAGGAAGGTTAGAAGAAGGGTTTTCTTTTGAAGATAAATTCTTCCGTATCGTATTAGACACCGTGGTATGTGATACACCTGCACGGGCCTTTGTAAAAAACATAAAGGCCCATAATGCCTACCATGGGTGTGATAAGTGCACACACCCAGGCATCTATCAAAACAGGCGCATGAATTTCTCCGGACCACAGCACCCTGATCGCACAGATATGTCTTTCACACAAATGCAGGATGAAATCCACCACCATGAGGGGCCACATCCCTTTCAAAATGTTAATGTTGGCATGGTGACACAATTTCCAATTGACTACATGCATTTGGTCTGTCTGGGTGTGGTAAAAAAACTGATAAGAACCTGGCTCCGGGGGCCCTTACAGATAAGGTTGCCAGCTGGAATTGTTGACAGAATATCAGTGGAGCTTGTGTCAATGAGGCCCTATGTGCCTGTTGAATTTGCCAGAAGACCACGGTCATTAAGAGATTTAGACCGCTGGAAAGCTACCGAATTCCGTCAGTTCCTACTATATAGTGGCCCTGTTGTGCTGGCAACAAGGTTGGATGAAAACATGTATAACAACTTCATGCTTTTGTCATCTGCAACTTCAATTTTAGTTCCACCACACCAGGACCTTATTAATTATGCCGGGGAAATGCTGAAGTGTTTTGTCCAGCATTTTGGGGCACTATATGGCAATGAGAACATAGTTTACAACGTTCATGGGCTGGTCCACCTGGCGGATGAGGTAAAGAGACATGGCAGCCTGGACTCATTCTCAGCGTTTCCCTATGAAAACCACCTTGGGAAAATAAAAAAACGTATTCGAAAGGCTGAGTTCCCTCTGGCACAAATAATTAGACGGCTGTCAGAGTTGCCCGAAACTCCCAAATTGGAAAAGAAAATGAACCAATTCAAAAAGCAGCATTTTGTTGGCCCAACTGTTGTTGGGATGCAAACTCAGTCTCAATATGGGGAGATGGAAGGTGACAGGTGGGTTATTAAAATCACAACAGGGGACAACATCTTTCTAGTGGGGGAGAGGGTATGTAAAATAAAAAACATAGTGAAAAATGATAACGGTGTGTATGTAGTGTACTCAAAATTTACCCAGCAGTCTCCATTCTTTGAATATCCATTCAGCTCTCAAAGAATAGGAATCTATCACGTAGCAAATCTGTGTGAGGAACTCCACTCAGTTGAGGTGGCAGCGCTACAACAAAAATATGTAGCCTTCCCACACAAACATGGCTTTGTGGCCATACCCCTCCTCCACTAGACCATATTTCAAAATCAATCAGTTCAATCAATCAGTTCTTTATTCAGTTTAATCAGTTCAAAATGACTACCGTAATGACTCTGACTAGTTCTACCACTCTACACACTAATTGCCGTAAGTATTTTAACAAAAGGTGAAAAGTTACAAAATGAGTTACAAAAGTGGTGGCAATATGTCTTTGATCCCTGGCTGATTTTGGTTAGCTATACTCTCCAGCAATCGTTTCTAAAAATTAAATTATTTTGAAAAAAAAAAAAAGAAGAAGAATTTACCAAGTGTCCCAACTTCAACTAAGTTGGGGGTTTGTATGTGAATTGCTTTGATAGGAAATGACAATTCATTCAGTTAATAGTACAATTATGACTTCCACCCTGACAATGATGTTATTAAGTGAGGTATAGCAGGGACTCCACTCAAACTTGACTGCTATGACTTGCTTGTGGTCATGACCTGAGCTCCATGCTATTACTTTTTGGTGATTATTTTTTCTTTCTGCCTATATGTAGTATGCCTTTCAACCTCATATCTTTCACGGTCACAAACGACATCGCAGTGGTGCCAGACAGCTGGTGTGATGACGGGGAGGTATCCTGGCCACGTTATAAGACTCAGCGACTTAAAAGAGCTGTGGCGAACTCGGAGGAGCCAGAGCCAGACTGGCCCCAATATGACATGCGCATCATCAAAAGCTGTGGTAAAATCCATGTTCCAAAAAGATTTCATGTGATTTCTGAAACATTTTATATTGCTGTTATTGACGTTCACAATAATGATGGGCTGTTTAATGCTCTTAGGATTACACTCAAGTGTTTTACTATGCATCTCTGTAGGAAAATACATTTTGTTACAATGAGGTTTTCCTTTAAAAGCGCAACTATTTACAATTACATTTCAGAGGGGTGCTCTGTTGCATATTACTGTATATCAATCCTCTGTGCAGCTATATAATGTAAATATTCCCTTCTAGCCAACTATAAGGATGCTGAGGCAATGCTTGATTCCTATGGGGAAGGCTGCAACACCTCAGAGTTGCAGACGGATGCAGAGATGGAGAATCTGCCATCTAAGCGCCCTAGGAAGGCATTGTAAGTGAGATTTGCCTTGTTTAAAAGTTCAGGGTTTCCTGCACAGCTTCTATGTGCTGGTAACAGTAGGAATAATACTGTCAAGAGACCAGGTATACTAATATAACAGTAATTATATGCTTACTTAACAGCCATCGTTATGGACATGACTCCTCCAGCGATGAGGACATGTGGCCACCTGAAGGTAATGTAAACTCTCCAGGTGAAGACTGATGTGTGAAATAAAATTTAACAATTGTCCAAAGCGACAAACTTTTTTTATACAAAGCAACTTGCAGTACACTATCAGCAACATATAATATGTGTGAAAACATGCGGTATAGGCCACATCTTCTCATTCAATGCTTTCTCTTTATTTTCCTGGCTATTTACAGTACATTGTAGACTTTCACGAAGGTCATCAAACTGTGCATGAACATGTATAGAATTATGTGCTTAACAAAACAGATGAATATGGTTAGTTTTGTTATGAAGGAAGATATATCCTGGTCAATCTATACTAAATCAACAGATTATACCTGCGTTATGCAAGATTTCATGCAATTAAATTTCCAAATATTAACATGTCAAATTTCTCTCCATTGCCATGGTGCAGGCGTGTCCCAGGTCCAAAGTTCCCCTGCCATCCTTGGATCTGCTTCAAAGCAGAGGATGACTCAAGGTAGGAACTGATTTCTGAATTATTGAATATAGAGGATAGAAGCACATTTGTTTTATCAGCCACGGTTATCACGAGAACACCATTTTAATGGCACTGTATTTTCTTCTTTTACACTGCCTATTTCACCAACGCTCAGGAACAGCAACAGCACCAGCCCTTTCACCACCTCCTGAATCGCCAAGGTCCAGCATAGCAAGGCGTGGAGGAATGTATGATGCCCCCTGTTCTGGTGAGGTCACTCAGAGATTGCAAACTCAGACCTATGAGCCAAATCTGGCCCATGGTGTGTTTTTTTTTTGGCCTGCAAGATTGTTTCAAATGTGTATTACAGTTGGTCCACATAGGAAGCAGTTTTACTGCATTACGTAGCCTCTTGGTGTAGATGGGCCTGCTGGTGGGCCTGTTCACACTTAGCTGGAAATACTCAACTACACCATAACAACATAGCTATGACATTACAGGGTGCCTTAAGTGAAAAAGTAAGACTTGGTCATTACAATTTTGAGGACAATAAGGTTTTCACACCCTACGCGAAGGGGTTAAACAATATCAGTATGGTTATTTAATTATTTTAATGATATGAGTATAGTAAATGATCTCATTTCCTTTAGAATACATAACACACAAAAAAGGCAGGCATTGGTCTTTATGGTGTGCACGGGACACGTCCATAGCTTTTACATGTCCATAGCTTTTGAAATTATCTTACATAAGATCACTAAGCCATTTCCAAATATTAACATGTCAAATTTCTCTCCATTGCCATGGTGCAGGCGTGTCCCATCTCCAAAGTTCCCCTGCCATCCTTGGATCTGCTTCAAAGCAGAGGATGACTCAAGGTAGGAACTGATTTCTGAATTATTGAATATAGAGGATAGAAGCACATTTGTTTTATCAGCCACGGTTATCACGAGAACACCATTTTAATGGCACTGTATTTTCTTCTTTTACACTGCCTATTTCACCAACGCTCAGGAACAGCACCAGCCCTCTCACCACCTCCTGAATCGCCAAGGTCCAGCATAGCAAGGCGTGGAGGAATGTATGATGCCCCCTGTTCTGGTGAGGTCACTCAGAGATTGCAAACTCAGGCCTATGAGCCAAATCTGGCCCATGGTGTGTTTTTTTTGTCTTACAAGACTGATTCATGTACCCACACACAATGAATATAATAATAATAGTAATATAATAATAAGACTCTAAGACATAATACATAAACAAAACATATGGTATTACATACACTCACTCATACAATAAAATTAAATCAATATTCCATTCAGTGTTTCTGTTGATCACACCTAGGAATGTTACATGTTTTTCAACAGCATTTGAGGTCCAGAGACTGGCGCTGCTACAAAGAATTGCTCACCAAAACGAGCAGATTCTGGCAAAGCTGGACTTTCTGGCAAGTCGACAAAATTGCCCCCAGGCAGAGTTCGCAGGACCCGAGGTTTCCGCCACCGCTCAATTTCCCCTGGAGGACCTGCAGGCAGTGGATTTATTTGAGGATCTGCTAAAAGATCAGGCCAATGCCTCCACTCGACAGAAAATTGTGAGTTTTTTTTGTATTTGCATGGCGCCAATAAGTTCCTAGATCATCCTTAATCATCCTTTGAATACCTAGAAATGTGAATCATAAGTGTGTACTCTATGCCTTTTAGATATCTTCTTTGTCCACAATTGGGGGCCAGGATCTCAAGAGGATCACGTGGAATATCCTTGCAAGAATATTTGACGATTCTGTGGCCTGCCAGATAAATTGGAAGGGGCTAAATTCCAAGCGGGCCTTCAGCCGGATGGCCATCAGGCCACTTCTTTTGAGTAAGTAGATTATTCAGACAGCCACAAAGTACCTATTCACAATTCACAGCTTTTCTAATTAGTTAGCTTTCCATGTAGGCCAGTCAATCTAGCTCTAAAAAGGCCAAAACCCGGGATGAATTGCAGTAGTAATGGTTCCTATTTTTCAGTGATCCTTAAACCCCCTTGTATCACATATTAAAAATCTACAGCTTTATATTTAGTGGAACATACTTTTTTTCAAGGTCAAAGTTGGCAGATTTCCCATTCATTTTTCCATAGGGATCAATAACACCAAAAAGAAACAGAAACAGAAACAGACACAAACACACAAAGAAAATGTGTACTTTGAAGACTTAAGTATTCATAAGCCAGGAACTACTTTTTACTTTTTTTTCTTAAAAACTAAACACAAATTAACAAAAAACATAAAAACAAAAAACGCATGGCATCTATTTGTAAAGTATAGTAGGCCTATTATTTGACAAGGAGTATAGGCCTACTTCACACACGAAAAGATATAAATTCTTCCACCATAGTCTGAATATGAATTCTGTCTGATTACAGGTGCCGTGAGGAAAAACCCACTAACTAAATCTGCCATGGACGAGGACATCGGCAAGCACGCCATAAGATGGTTCAATCTAGCTGGGGATCGGGCCACCAGGAAGTCCAACGGAGGTGTTCGTGCGCAGTCCGTCCCCCTGGGGGACGCGAACTTGCCACCTCATTAATAAACGGATGTTCTGGAAGCTTAGAGGCTATTTTGTGTCCATCTTGTGCAGCATTGTGAAGTTCAATGTTGTTTTCTGGAAGTTTGATATTACTGTCTACCTTGTGCAGCATTGTTAAGTTGAAGACAAGTGTGTTATCTGTAAAATTAGATAATCTAATGCTGTTTGAAACAAATGCTTAACTGCTTTAGTTTATTTGGATTAGGCCTATGGCATAATAAGAAGCAGTTCATTAACACGGATCCAAATGGTCCCGGCCCGGAACATTTATGAGTCCGGAATGGGTCCGTAGCTTATAAAAAATAGTGGATCCGTGACGGATGCAATATGCAGACACGAAATGAGTCCGTCTCGGATGTCGCGGCTCCGAACCGGACCAGTTGCGGAGGTGAGCCTTTGAGCGCGGATCCGTTACGGATGATATATGGGTCCTTTTTGAGTCCGCGCGACGCCTCCGCGGCGGATGATACGCGGCGTGCAAGTGGACGCCGATACGGATCCGTTTGGCGGATCCGTTCCGGAGGACGACCTCCGGAGGATGAACTCCGGGGCGGATCCACCGCGGAGTATTTTTGCTGTGTGGGTTGGCAGCGAATGGGAACATTATCCAGATCTTTGGAGTTCATCTAAATAGTCCCCCCAGGATTTCGCGAGCCTTTTTTGAGATAGTTGCGGCCTAAAATTACTGATTTCGCGGGGGCTTTTTCAAAAAGTTGCGGTGAAAATTGCGGTGTTTTTTTAGGTGTTTGTTGCGATGAAATTGCGGGAACAAGTGAAAGTTGCGATAAAAAGTTGCTTATTTCCATCTTTGTAATTATAATTGAGTTATTTGTTAATTATTAAACAAACATTTTCTAAAGAACCAAACCGTTGAGAAATGGTCCTCTTAATAACCTTACCAACATGCCAAACAAAAGAGTTCCAGAACTACAAAAATGTAGCATAATAGGCTCTTCTGCCCTCTGGGTCAGAACAAGTATATTGCTGGTATTGTTGTTATGGAAACGAACACAGGACTTTTACTTTGATATCATTCAAATGTTCGTCTCGTGGGAATTTCAACAGCTGTTAGACAGTTATCTAGAAACATAGCTAGTTATGCTACGTTGTGCTAAACACGTAGGGGGAACAGTACATAGGATTTAGCCTACTTATTCACAACAAAGTGCACCTGTTGGTATTACAAAAGGACCACAAGTAAGACTAAATAAAATGTTATGAATATCTCAGCCTACACATAAAACAAAAAAAAATAACAGCCTGTGCCACTGTGATTTAGTTTTTGTCGCCTGACGTCCTGCCTGCATTTGAGCCTATCTCATTCTTTGCTTACAAATCTGTTTTGCTATCATTGTTGATATATTTTATCTGTATAGGTGTTTATGTTGTTTAATTTCATATGTTAATTTAAAAGTAATCCATTCTACTACACTAGCTGCTACCTTATCTTCAATCCGAAAGTAATGTTAAATCACGACGACAACAGCTCTCGAGGGTTAGGGAAATAATCAGAGTTTTGCTTCATTCATTATTCGCAGCAAAATAAATAATGTTCATTACATTTCATAGATCGATTACCAGGGCCACGCACACCTTGCGGAAAATTATAAAACATTGAAGCCAGATCTATTTCTGAATCTTCAGTGGACATGGGCTGCGTTTAATTTCCATGCCTGGTGTAGCCATTCTCATTGTTTCACAACGGATTAGAACTCTGCTAGTGTCTGCACCGTGTCCGCAGGGCAGGAGAAAGTTGTGGGAGCAACAATGATTTGTCAAATGTGCGGGAAAGTTGCAGTGATGTGTTAAAATTGCTACGTCGCGCTGAACTCGCGGGTAGTCGTTGAATTGGCGCGAATTGGTGCGATCGCGACATCGCGAAATCCTTGAGGGTCTGACTAACGGCTTGTGATCTGTAATCAGCCGGAACCCCTCTAGGCCGTGTAAGTATTTCCCAAACCTTTCACACGCCCCGACACTTGCCAAACACTCCTTTTCAATCTGGGTGTACCTGCTCTCTGCCTCATTCAGGCGCCGGGAACAGTAAGCGACAGGCTTCCAGCCCTCGCTGTGTTGCTGCATCAGCACGCCATAACTGCTGGCCTTTGCAGAGACAGCTGTGGCTTTGTTGACGTCGTAGAAAGCCAGAGTGGGTGGGGTTGTGAGGAGCTTAAACGCTGACTGCTGTGGTGGGCCCTACGTCCATGCAGATTTGGACTTCAGCAGCTCAGGCATGGGCTGTCCGACTTCAGCTAAGTTCTGGATGTATTTCCCTAAATAGTTTACCATCCCGAGGACTCCGTTAAGCTCCTGCACGTTCTTAGGTGCGATCAGCTTGTCTATTGCTAACACCTTAGCTGGGCCTGGCCGTTTGCAGTCTGCGTCAATCTCGTGACCCAGGAAGTGGATTCTTTTCTGCCGCAGAGCACACTTTTCTTGATTTAGCTGCAGCCCAGCACTCTCCAGACGTTCCAAAACTTTCTCAAGACGTTCATCATGCTGGCTGACATCTTTTCCATGAACAATGATGTCATCCATGTAAACAGCTGTACCCTGTAGGCCTTCCAGTGTTTCAATCATCTTCCTTTGAAAGATCTCGGGAGCACTGGATATCCCAAACGGAAGGCGTTTGAAGCAATACCTGGCAAATGGCGTGATGAAGGTTGTCCTGGTCTAGCGGTATTTGCCAGAACCCTGATGCTGCGTCTAAGGAGGAGAACACAGTGGACCTGCTCAGCTCAGCTCAGCTCAACTGTGATTTCCTCCACCGTTGGCAGAACAAACCTCTCCCTCTTAATGGTCTTGTTAAGTGTCCTCAGGTCAACGCAGATACGCACCTAGCCTGATTTCTTAGGTGCAGGCACCATGGGAGCACACCACTCTGTGGGCTCTGTCACCTTTTCTATGATGCCTTCTGCCTCCATCCTGTCCAGCTCCAGCTTAACAGGTTTCATGAGGGGAATGGGAACTCTGCGCGCAGTGTGGACGGCATAGGCCTGGGCATCGTCATGGAGCACTATTTTCACTGGCTGTGTGTTGAGCAGGCCAAATTCTCCAGCCCAACTGACTTCGTAGAGAAGCCCCATAGCCTGTGCTGCTGCCCTGCTTAGTAGATTGATCACCCTCTCTCCTCTTACTACGTAGACTTGAAATAAATGCTTTTTGTTTTTGTGCCATGTTCTTGCTTTGAATTGGCCCATACAGTTCAGCTGTCCACCTGGACTGCACAGCATGGCCTTTGAAGGGTGTAGGGCAGTCACTTGCTTGAGAGTTTTAAAAGTCTCCTCACCCATAATGCTCACGTCTGCCCCCGTATCTATTTTAAAGTAACTGGCTTGTGGCATATGTTCAGTTGAACTGTCCATTGGTCGCCACTGCTCACAGGGGTGCTTTTTACTGAGTCTAAAAAGTAAGCTGTATTTTCTTCCTGTTCAGTAACTTCATTCACAACTTTACTTTTGCACATCCTTTCCCAGTGTTCTACCTTCTTGCATCTGTTGCACCTGGACCTAATTGCTGGACAGTATTCTTGCTTTTTGTGCATTCTTTTCCCACATCTATTGCATGTCTCACCATGTTTGTTGTGTGTGTGGTGTTGCGCCGTTTCATGACGTTCTTTTCGGTCGTCCATTTTGTATTGTCTATAGCCCCGCGTGACCTCCTCTACATCGCATTCAGATTCACCTTGCAGGCTAACTTGAGCTTTCACCTTTTCGTTCTGACGAGTCTCTTGTACGGTCATTTCCAACGTGAGCATCTGTAGCATCTGTAATTTCCGGGATAACTTTTTGTCCTGGATGCCCACCACGATTCGGTCTCTAATGTGCTCGTCGCGAGCTATTCAGAACTCGCAGTGCTAAGTGAGTTCATAAAGAGTGTGAATAAAAGTCTCCTCCTTTTCCCCTGCACGCTGCACACGTTGATAAAAGCAGGTTCTCTCGTGTATAACATTCCGTTTCGGTATGAAGTAAGCATCGAATTTGGCCATTACACTATCAAAGTCATCCTCCTCTTCCTCAAAGAAAGTAAAAGACCAGAAAATGTTCTCTGCTTCCCTGCCTAGCGCATAGATGAGGGTGCTAGCCTGTACTTCTCCATGCTCCCGTTCCAGCTTGGTAGCCGTTCGTAGCGCAAGAACGTTTCTTCCAATCTTTCCATTCAGCAGGTCTTTCGAAGCAGAAACTTTCCGGTGGATTAAACTTCGGCATCGTCGGTTCAAAGTCACGTCTGACACCATGTAATGAGTGTTAATAACTCTTATTCATGTAATGATGAATGTCCACACTGAGCATTATCTTTAACGTGTCTTTACTCAACTTCTAGCTCGTACAACAACCACGCATGTCATGAAAGTATCACGTGATGCGTATCAACATATTCTTAATGTGATCATTCCATGAGAGTCTTCACTATAATTTTGATGGTATATGGTTATGTGAAGGACAGATAAACCCACCCGTTTTTCCCACTAGCCGTCCAGGCTACACACTAGGCTATGAGAGACAAGTTGCTTGCTTGGTTGCTTGAGGTGTATCTTAAGTTAGTCACTCAGAACTCTGTCGAAACCAAAAGTAAACCGCGTATTAGACCTCGCTTTACACTTTGCAGACGTTCCCTGCGCAATCGCTCCACAGCCAGATGCACAAAGGGACCAAATGTGATCAGTCCAGCTTAGACGATAGCTCGGTTTGATGAACATTTTATTGTAGCTCTTTGTCTACCTTATTATGGATAGTAGAAGGCATCGTTTGTGTTTAAGCAACGTTCTGCACATGACTTATTGAGCTGCGAACTTCGATTCTGTGAATATCTTTCCAAATTAATTTTATGTTATATTAAGAATCGTGTCCGGCACGTTAAGTCGAACAACATCACACAGACAATTTGAGGTAGCCTTGTGCAACAGCATCGCATAAATCAGAGTGCGCCACACTAACATTTAACATCAGTCATGGGTGCTACGACTAAAGTTTCGATATTGAAGGAATGTACTTGGCTATAGGCCTATGCAACGCTAACGGTCTAAGCCCGAGAATGCCTTGGCTTGGTTTCTTTTTTGGCGTGTTTTGCAAGGAAGATTGACTCGTATCATCGAGGCCGTGTAAACGAAATGTCGTGTTTGCTAATTAGATATTAAACTTCGAGAGTGAAACAACGTTTGTCTATATAGTTTATCTGGGAAAGCTTTGTTCCACGTCGACACCCCAAGCCCTAGAATAACTTGACAGACCAAAATAAAATTGCCGTCTGAAACAGGAGAGATACGTAGCCTACAGGACAACAGGAATCTGATTTTAGATTAATGTTTGTGAAACCGGAGTAGCATGCTGTAATTTATTTACAAATAAATACAATATGCAATTAAGTTTTTTCGTGAATTGGGACTTTTAACTATAACTAACGTCAGCACATCCAATGACATCCAAACTAATCTACCTTGAAAAAATGCGCAGCCGCAGTCTTTATAGCTGGGTACTACTTAAACATAAATACTTGATCAACACAAAATAGCAAGTAGGCCTACATGCGGTCAAAGAAAAATCGTACATTTTTTGTTTTAACATACAGAACACCCATAACTGAAAGGTAGCATGTCCAAAGATAATGTAGTTACACATCTACATGCACATACAAGGTCTACAGGCACATATCAGACAGCATATTCTTCATCAGTGTAATGGTGTGAAGAGATTGCAAAAGGTGAATTTTTTTCTGCCGTGAAGACACCTAAAGTAATGGAAAGTAACTGAGTGTTTATTTATAATTGATTTTCTATTGCAACTGATGCTTCTGTCATACTATGCTTTGATCTTAGCAATATCTTACTAATACAACTCACACCACTTTGTTTGGTTTGTTTGTTACTTTGCTTGCTTCCATTTAAACAGTGACTGCTGAACCAACATCCAATGAGCACAATCTAATATGTGTTTATTTATGTCTGATTATTTACAACCAAGTATCTATTGCAACTGATGCACACACACATGCTGGGGAAATGTCTTACCGATAAAGCCCAACTATTTTATTCTGTGTTTGTTTGCTTCCGTCCAGTCTAGCTGCTGAACGAACCTCCAACATGAGCAACAAAGGAGTCTCAGATGTCTTGATAAAGACATTGGAGGGTCTTGACCCCAAAAACTTCAAAAGGTTCAAGCACAACCTGTGGGACCGTGGCCCAATCACCAGGCAGAGGTTGGAGAAGGCTACTGTAGATGACATAGTGGCCATGATGGTGCAGGCCTACTTTGAGAGCAACTGTGGCAGTGTCGTGTCAGACATCTTGAAGAAGATGAACTTAAACCAGTTGGCCTTGAACCTGGAGCAGGACCTGCAATCAGGCAAGTTACTCTCTCACAGAAACATGCTTTCATGGAGTTAATGGAGTTAATATTTAGATTACAGTGCCAATGACCTGAAATTGATGTGGTTCACTATTTTGACCGTCAGGATGCTTGATTTTGAGCGCTGATAATAATCATGTTTGGCTTGGTAGCTGGTTGTGGTCCTGGGACCTCTAGTGGTAATGTGAGCTTAGAGCTCAATATTGGCGATAGTGAAATGGAGGGGAAAGGGAAGGAGGTGGGATGCTTAGCTATGCCAGAGCTTGTGATGTAGAGAGAGGTAAGGCACGGTTAGATCTCCTAGAAGCAGGGTGACAGCTGTCAGTCATCCCCGTCGACTCAACCCAAACTCTTTTTAGAAAACGAAAAGTCAACTCTGTCATCAGCTGTTCTTTTATTTTCTATGCATACTCATTGTGACGGACCGAGCCTTGGTTGCCGTCGAAATGTGTGGGTTGGCCTGAAAAGCTCAGAGAAGGAGTGATGGCTCAAATATAAAGTTTTAAATAGGGTTCAAACTACCCAGAAGAACTGCTAAGCCTCTCAAAATAAACAGAGGACAACAAGCAACAGTCTCCAATAGTCCCACCTGCTCAGACTCTAAATGGGGTAGAGGACAAATTGCTGCTGTTCCTAGCTCTATTAAATTTACCTGCTTAGCCTCTAACTGTAGTAGCGGTCGAAAATCAGCAGTCAAAAACAGGTCCACAGACATGACAAGACAAGACCAGCTGAACTAGACAGAACAATGAAGATATATACCTGGCGGCCAGCACCATTTCTACTCAAAGGGGTAGACACAAAAACGAAATCAAACAACAATGACTCACAGACTCGGAGACATACAAATTGTATTTCCTCAATATTAAACAAAGAAACAAATATGTAAAATATAAATACATAATGTCTCACATGTTTGTAAAAAACACCTTACTCAAGTGGTATGGCCTAGACCATTTGTAGTGTCCCCCTGCCAGTCTAGGCAATTAACAGTTTCCATGAGGTGGATCCAATTGCAATCAGTGGTCTGAGTGTTTGTGTGTGTGTGTGTGTGTGCAAACCATGTCTGTTTGGGTGCAATTGTGGTTGCAAAGATGGGGCAGGAGTGTGCGGTTCATGTGCATTCGCACCACAACCGTCACACTCATCCACAACGGTTGCTCCATTAAATTAAAAAATAAATTGCAAATGAATGTCATTTCTGGCAGTTGTATTTATTTAGGTGTTTTTTCCTTTCTTTAGGATATCATAGTAACATGTGTGGTCGCTCCACGACCGTCACACTCATCCACAAGGGTCGCTCGATTAAATGAAAAACTAAATTGCAAATGCATGTCATTTCTGGCAGTTGTATTTATTTTGGTGTTTTTTCCTTTCTTTAGGACACCATAGTAACATGTGTCCACAGAGACTGTGTACAATCCAGTTTGACATGATGATTATCTAAAATTGATTGAATTGTAGTTCAATCAATATTGCTTGTCAGACTTTTCTGTAATAGTATCTCCTTGTCTCATCAATTTCTTTCTCCTCCTCTCCTCTCTCTGTCTTTCAGGGAGTTCCTCTGGAGGGGCTGAAGGAGCCAGTTTCGGTACAGAATATTCTGCTCACGGCAGCAGCACTAGCCTGTCTCCATTCTACTTTAACACCCAAATAACAGGTACCGGTGATCAGTCTCTTTATAGATGGAGACAGGAAAGCCTGAAAGTTGACAGTCCTGCGGTACAAAATGGTGCACATTTACGTATGTAATGCCATTTTATTCCAGATTATAGTATTACAAAGGAGTATAAGGACTCCATTATTTCTTGTTCAGAATGGCCTAATGTGATTGGGTCCTAGATGATACTCATCACTATAGAATCAAATCATCATGTGTCATTCTGGCTCAGTACATGTCCACAGAATGACACATCTAAAACTGACTTAAAGGTACGGTACGCAATTCTAATTATCTACACTTTTTTGTCAGGAATTTCTCCTCAAAGGCTTAGTTGTTCATACACAGTCCGGTCTTTGTAAATGGAAAAGTCACTTCAGCAGGACAGACAGGCGGGGTGGAATGTGATTGGTTGTTGAGCTCAAATACCAACAAACCAGAACCTTAGACTGCATCGTTAACCATATCATAAACAATGATTTGCAACTTTTTTGTTAGAACTCGTCAGTAATGCACACACTATCTTTGGCTGTGTCACCTCAGGCTCTGAGTTGAGGATCGTTGTGGTTGGCAAAACCGGAGCAGGCAAGAGCGCCACCGGAAACACCATCCTGGGTGGCAACGACCACTTCTGTGCCGAATTCTCGCCCGAGTCGGTCACTGCGACCTGCGAGAGGAAGACTGCTATAGTGAGTGGCCAATTGGTCGCCGTGGTTGACACCCCGGGTCTGTTTGACACAACGATGGCCGCCGACACGATGAAAAGAGAGATCGAAAAGTGTGTGGAGATGTCTGTGCCTGGGCCTCACGCCTTCCTGCTGGTGATCAGGCTGGGGAGGTTCACAGAGGAGGAGAAAAGCGCAGTGAAGTGGATCCAGGAGAACTTTGGGCCGCGGGCATCCAGGTACACCATAGTGCTATTCACAGGTGGCGACCAGTTGAGGGGGAGATCCGTGGCAAATTTTCTGGCCTGCAGTGCCGACCTCAAGGATTTTGTCCAGAGCTGCCAGAACCACCACGTATTCAACAACGAAGATAAGATTGATCAGACTCAAGTCACAGAGCTGCTGGAGAAGATTGAAACCATGGTGATACACAACGGAGGGAGATACTACACCAACGCCATGTACCAGGAGGCCCAGAGGAGGATGAAAGAGGAGGAGGAGATGCTGAGGCAGGCAGTGGAGATAAAGAGGCAGGAGGAAGAACAACAGAGATCAACAATTCACAAGAAGATCAAGAAAGCAAAGGAATGTAAAAACTACTTTTCTTTTTTACAAGGAGTCATGACCTTTGTTGAGGGCGGGGCCCTCTATAAAGCCAGAGAGAATGGTAAAGAAGAAGAGCTTCGTGCTTCAGGGTTGGGAAATCTGTTTGGTGCTATGGACGGTGTTGTGACCTATGTGGTAGATGACTGCAACAACGACATAGAGAAACTGACCGAAAAACTTTCTAAATTAGAATAGTTGAAATGTACACCTAGATATGCTACCTACACATGCTATCAAAATATAGATTTGTTATAGTAAAAAGGTCATCAGGTAACCTAAATGTGAAATACACTGAGATATTGGTATTCCTTTATCCTTCCAATTTCAAGGACTCCTTATTTGTAAGAACACATGATTGTTAGCGGAGATAGGTCAATTTATATTTGAATCCCTGTCAGGGAAAAATCCCTTATCTAGACATTTAAGTTTAGATTACAAACCACACTGTGAGGCAGAACATATGTTTAAACCTTGACAGTCAAAGGAGAGGTCTTGTTTGGGGAAGTCCCTAGAAGAGCTCTGATCTCCCTTGGCTGGCTCAGCCCTTTTATTAACTCTTAGCTTACACAACGTGTCATCCAAGCGCGGCAGATACCCCGCCCAAACAGATACATGACTTGTTATTGTTATCAGCACATACAGACAAGCACAAATTCAGACGTCTTCGTGGCCCCTTACTTCTGCATTTTAATCAGCTCAGTGCACGCTTCTTCTTTTTGCAGGAAGCCACTTTGGACACAGTAGCACAATCACATGCACAGAATGTCACAGTATTTTTCCACTCAGTATTTCTTCACATGAGTGCCTAACTTTTAATACAAGTCTCAAATCTCAAGCAAGGTTATTAATGATTATTTCCTTTAATACATAATTTCCATTACAATCCCCTCTTTTTAAATTGGGGGACAATGGCTGTATCTCAGTAACTGGTCTCACTGAGGTGAATGTATTGTAATACTGACTTCCTGTTAAGATATGCCCATTTTCCAAATATCATATTGTTAAGAGTGCAGCTCAACCTGATGGGTGTATCTGAATGTCTGAATGCAAAAGTGTTATTTGACAAGTTTGAGCCTCTTGGTGTTATGGTTGTGAACGCAGTGCCAATCAGTATACCACGCGTACGCTCTAGCAGACCCCCTCAGGCACAGTGCTGCTTACAGTGTTTGAAATCACCAATCTTTCAGGTCAAACCTTTAAAATATTTCACTGTTTTTACAGGCTTGCTTCACACAGGCACGCGCACACACACACACACACACACACACACACACACACACACACACACACACACACACACACACACACACACAAACACACACACACACTTACACATGGACTGTATTTTACTTATATCACTGCTACTGGTTTTTGTTGTGGTTTAGTCCTTGAGTTTTTAGTCACATGCATGCTTTATAACACACACGCACACACACAATTTCATTAGTTGTTTATTTAGCAATGCCACATACTGTATATAATGTATGTTACAGCTGTTGCTCTTTTGTGATTTGTACACTGCTCTAGGCTATGCCTTGAATTAATAAAGATAAATACGATTTTGCTGGTTGGAAAGTGTGTTGTTTGGTGTGAGCATTTAGCCATGTCCTGTTCATTAATGTGAAGGTAGATTGACAATGTAATGGATAGATTATTGACAAAATATGAAAACTAATGTATTGGAAAAAATGACAGCATCAGACGTCTCACCTGCATTGCCTTTGGATTACATTACCCTTACATAAGTATTGATGTTAGTGATGAACATCATGGTATTGGTGTTAGATTGAAACGTATCAATAGCCAATGTTCATCATAATAATCAAGCTCGATGGGACTAGTAGGTTATTATCAATTATTGCCTATGTGTTTCACAAACTACATTAAGAATGTTAATATCACATACAATATAAAATGACTTTTAACAGTTATTAAATTGCGTTTGTAATATGACTTATCACGAGTAAAATATTTGAACCCACCCTGCGTGCGTTAAAATCTTTTCCTTGTATGCTGACAATTGTTGACGTGTAAGAACCGCAGGAACAGCCTTCCTGTTTTCAAGATCAACCTTTCGGTTTCGTTTGAGACGTCACCGACAGAAATTATTAGCCGGAGCTAAAAGTTGTATTCATCTGATGCAAACGACCTATAGACCAGGTAAGATTCTTGTAAACTTTGGTAAACATCTCATTCGCTGGAGAAGTAAGCATGGGTTTAAGTCGGTGGATAGTTTGGCTACACATCTGGATAGAGTTCGGGAGACACTGCACTGCCGATTGCTTAGTTTAGTCACTGAAACGACCGACAGGCGTCTGATGGAGATGAAAAACAAGATCCACATTTGCTAGGCTACTGTAATAATTGAAGTTATATACTGACACGCTCAAGATACATAACATGATCATCTTTATAACTCAAACCACGACATTTGCTTGTTTTTGGATATAGTTTGACTACTATGGGTTCACGTTGTAAACACGTCACTGGCATCGTTTATGTTAAGGTCCTGGCCCACTTAAAGCCAATCGCCATCCAGTCGCTCACACAGAATAGTCCAAGGCTACATGACGTGGAAAGCGCCAGTGTCTGTGGTGGCCCAGTAAACTAAACTTGCTGACGTCAGTCTATTTGTGAACTGATAGCCCAACCTGGTAGGTCTCCGTCTCCTAATATATCAGTCAATCCTGTTTTTAGAACAAAGCGAGTTTACAACTCTCAGTCTCAGATGTGATTTCCTGTGTAAACGATATGGTTGCAGTTGGGTCATGTGAGTGTAATTCTCTTTGAATGAGGCGCACTTCCTTTGGGCTCAGATACACATACGCGTTTTTGTAAAAACAGGACGCGAGCAAATGCATTGATTCCTATGGTACGGCGCGTTTAAAGCGTGCGCCCCTTCTCCACCACGCGTTGCGTATTTGAAGCGTTTTTTAGGTGCGCTTAAAAGTTGAACTATTCTCAACTTTCCAGCGCAAGGCAGGGAAGCGCACCGCTTCTGTTTTGGCCGCCGCACTTTGCCAAGGCGTTACTGAAGCGTTTCTTCCTGAAAAAAGACGCGTATGTGTATCTGAGCCCTTTGGGTGTTAAAGTAGCAAAAAAAGCTCACGTGGAGGAGTAGTGTAACCTTGAAGTGAGCCTTTTGTTGACGCCCACTTCGAAGCAGCTAATGCAGGCCTACAGTATAACAATAAGTATTTCCAATTTATTTAACTTTTAAGCCGTCAGGTAGTGGTACTGTACCCGTTTTGCTTTTTGCATTAGGCTACCACACCAAAGCTAATAATTGAGAACATACCTATATGTTTCATATGATGTGTATTTTGCTTGGCTTCTTAAAAAGTGATGAACAATTAGATGGATAGATGGATGGATAGATGGATGGATACTTTATTAATCCTTACATTTAGGTCATCCAGTAGTAATACACTTATGCACTTACAGTATGCAACTCACAGACATACTTACATGAATCGAATACACAAAGGGAGAACATATTCACAAGGAGTGGGGTGTTTACCGATACAATAATGGTTCTGACCCTATGGTACAGTATGCATTGATTTTGACAGTGTTGATGTCCACGAGGAAGGGGCGAATTATATCATATTTTCCTCAATCAGCTCCTAAACACAAGGAGTACTTTTTCTCTTATCCTGGGCCAGTTGGAAGAGCAGCATGGGACAGTTGGAACACTCACCTATCCACACATGATTGTTTAGTAGTATGATTGATTCATAATGTTATATGGACCTAACTTCATGAGAGATAAGTGGATTCTACAGCGTGGGTACAGTTGGTGCAGTCTGTCAACACACTAAAACCTGTACCCAGCTCACCACCTCGCACAATTATCTATACACTGCAATAACCTTAAAGAAGACCAAGTCTTGTAATGTGCCACTTTCATTGCCCAGATTAAATATCAAAATCATCTAAAATCAGTTTAACTGTGATCTAAGGACAAAAGCTATTCAGTGGGATTCCCACTGTGGGAAAGGAAGATGGTGTTAAATAATGTCAAAATAATGTAAAAATACTTGGGCTGATATCTTTAGCCTGGAGAGGGGTGCATCCATAACATTTACCAACGTCAAAGAGGATGCTTCTGAGCATGTGCAGAGCTAGTCACAGATTGTGGTTGAGGCGATTGTGAGTTATTTAAGATGTTCCAGCTATCCCTCTGTTCTAACTGTGCAATCAGAAAATAACTTCAGGAGAACGGAAGGGTGAACTTTGATTTGTTGTTGATCTCAAATATTAACAACCTTCACCAGAATCACGGACTGCACATTTAATCTAACTTTTGTCTGGTGCACAGTAAATTAGAACAGTAACTTTTGTCAGTCTTAAACAATATGATCAAAGAATGGAATAATGAAATATTGAGCTTCTCCAACTACTACTTAAGCTCCCAAATGTGCAATTGTTAAATGTGGGGACTTTTTCTTTTTCTTTTTGTGTACCACTGAAAAAATGTTTACTTGGATAGCTGAGATACATATTTCTCACTTTGCCTCAACACCATAGCATGCTATGTCAGCTTTGGTTTGAGTCCAACAACAAAGCATTACAGGGACTTTCTAACCAATCAGGGCGTGTTTAGCCCTTCTTTCATTAGCATGTTTTCATTCCAACCAGTGAAGAGAAGCTATGTCTTTCCTGGTCTGAGATGCCTTTCCTGTAGACCGTGTTGTGGACGGTGTTCAAAGTGATGGTTATTTATTTGTGATCAATGCGCAACAAAAATGTTTGTGTGAATGCATCACTGGTCAGCTAAGCACTCACATGTTAGCCATTCAGAGAGGTTATCAGGTGCTGGGATTAATGGTCTTGTTCTCTCAACCATTTCTTAAACCCTTGTGCGGCTTTATATATAGAACTGGAGACTGGAACTGCTAGACAAGGCAGAGGACTACGTTGGAGAAGAGTAGAGCTCAGCCACCCAAGAACCGTAAGCAAAACGACCTTCACCACAGCTCAAAATTACAATATATACTGTATAAGTCTTTTTTATGTTGATTTCTTTATTTTAGTTATAGACAGAAAATATTTTTAAGGCCGTGTTCTATTATGTGGGGACATCCCACAAGTGGCTAATCCTCTCAACCTGAACCTGTATTACAGGTTTTAATTTACAAACATGCAAAACACTGTGTGCCAGGGGTGTAACAGTACTACAGCACATATGGTTTACAGTCCTGTGTATTACCAAAACAGCATTCCAAAGGGTTCAGTATAGAAAGACATCATACACACAATATTTTAACTTAATTCTAGACAAACTTATTGTAATTATACAGTCTGCATGCGTTTCTAAGTAACATTTATTGTTGTGCACTGATCTCTTAAGGAACACGGAGTGACTGCATTACTCCACCTCCCAAAAGTGAGTACATTTGTATATATTAATGTTCATTTTGACATGCTTAATATATCCGGCTGACTGATGTTTGGTCATGGACCAAAGACCTTTTGTGCACATCATACTTTCAGTAATATGGTAAACCCATATTACCATAGACTAAATTAATACTCAATGGCACGGAATAAGTCATAGTAGAGTCCATTCTATTTTACCCATCCCCTTCTGAAAATTAAATAACTATCTGTGCTTTTGTAGGCTTTCAGTTTTTGAGATGTGTAGGGGGAAAGATGTTCTATTAGATAGATAGGTAAATACCTCCACACTGGAGCTCAGGCAGGGACTTCGTCGAGGTTAAATACATAAAAATGTCAGGGGGGGTGCAGCAAATGTATCACAAGTTCCTAATATATATATTTTTTCTAAATATCTCTGTCTGGCTAGTGGTATGGTCTGTGGTTGATGGCGTAGCGGCACTGCTCGAAGTTGTCCACTATTTGTCGCCATTTTCGCTGTTCTTCTTGCCCGCCAGCTAACTATTGTAGTCACATGACTGAAAACTAGCAATACCCTTTTGTGTTGATAACTTATGTGGGTGAGGACATGCAGATATAGATCCTGTCTTTTTCTAAAATTACTGCTCATTTAATTTAAGAGTTTTGACTGTTTCCTCCACAGTGTCTCCACTAAGGATCGTGCTGCTGGGGAAAACTGGTTCTGGAAAGAGTGCCTCAGGAAACACCATCCTGGGGAGGGAAGCTTTTAAAGAGGACGTCTCATTTGAATCTGTGACTGAAATGTGCAGTAATCAACATACTGTAGTGAATGGTAGACAAATTACAGTGATTGATACACCAGGATTGTTTCATACAGAAAAGCCTACTGAAGAGCTGAATGGTGAGATGGAGAAGTGTTTTGAGATGTCTCTGCCTGGCCCTCATGCCTTCCTGCTGGTGATCAGATTAGGCGTGAGGTTCACAAAGGAGGAGAGAAATGCTGTGAAGTGGATCCAGGAGAACTTTGGTGAGGGGGCGCTGAAATACACTATAGTGCTTCTTACTCATGGGGATGTGCTGGAGGGGAAATCAGTGAAGGATGTTCTGTGCAGAAGTCCTGCTCTCTCATGTCTTACTGAACATTTTGGGGGTAGATATCATGTCTTCAACAATAAGAGTAAAGACAGGACTCAAGTCAGAGAGCTAAAGGAGAAAATTGAGGCCATGGTGAAGGGAAATTGGGGAGCAAACTACACCAGTGAGATGTACAAGGAGGTGCAGAGAAGGATAAGAGAAAAGGAGGAGAGGAAAAGAGAAGAGGAAGAGACACGGAAGGCAGAGGAAGAGAGAAAGAAAAAACAAGCAGAAATTAAGTTAGAAACTGAAGAGAGAAAAAGGGGAGAGGCACAGATGAAGGCTGCAGAAGAAAGGAGGCCGAGATTTGAAGAAAAGGAGAAGGACTTCAGAGATCAAGATAAAAGAGCTAAAATCACTGCTGTGTTTGATGCACTGGCAACTGTAGGAGCAACAGTAGAGACAGGAGGAGCAGTAGGAGCAGCAACAACAGCAGCAGTAGCAGTAGGAGTAAATGCCTTATCAAAAGCAAATGCAGCAAAGGTAAATGCGGCAGCAGCAGCAGCAAAAGCAAAAGCTAGAGCAGCAAAAGCAGCTGAAGTAGCAGCAGCAGCAAAATCAAAGGCAAGAGCAGCAAAAGCAGCAGAAGTAGCAGCAGTAGCAAAGGCAAAAGCAAAAGCAGCTAAAGCAGCGGAAACAGCAGCAGCAGCAAACGCAAAAGCAAAAGCAGCAAAAGCAAAAGCAATAGCAGCAAAAGCAGCAGCAGCAGCCAAAGCAGCAGGAGGAGCAGCAGCAGCCAAAGCAGCAGGAGGAGGAGCAGCAGCAGCAAAAGCAGGAGGAGGCGCAGGAAAAGCAGAAGCAGGAGGAGGAGGAGCAGCAGGAGGTGGAGTAGCGTCAGCAGCAGGAGCAGCATTAACAGCTGACAGGAGATTATATTTTGGTACAGAATCATGGGTTGATACAGAATCAGAGGATGATGCTTATTAATAACAGCATGATTCAGAGGAGGGAGCATCTGAGTTTATTTCATGTTCTTATCTTTTATTTCTCTGTTAATGTACTTTACATTTCATTTGTATTTTTAACCTTTTTAATGCACTTTAAAAAATAAATAAAAAATACAGACATGACATGCCCTCTTGCAATAACCTTGCACCACTCAAAACGTACTCAAAAGGGAAGAGTGAAATCACAAGGTATTGGCTTCAGAAGAATCTGGACAACAACTCAATTCATCATGTATCAATACATATTCATGATCAGATTCACATTTATTGGCTTCAGAAGGGTTGAAGGAAGTCATTGTTTAAGGTCTTGAGATTAAGGGGTTATGCCTGTACACTATTAGGCTTATAGAAGCAGAAGTCAGGCAAATTTAGAATGAAAGGAAATGAGGGCAAACATCTCAATCCATTTGTAAATACATATTCATCCTCACATTTAAATACAACCAATAAAATGACTAATTTCCCTGTGTGTGTGTGTGTGTGTGTGTGTGTGTGTGTGTGTGTGTGTGTGTGTGTGTGTGTGTGTGTGTGTGTGTGTGTGTGTGTGTGTGTGTGTGTGTGTGTGTGTGTGTGTGTGTGTGTGTGTGTGTGTGTGTGTGTGTGTGTGTGTGTTCATGGACCAAGGAATCTAGAAGTAAATGGTAAATCAACAGAGTGCTAAGACTACAAGAGCCCACTTTGACAACAGTGGACCTCTCCCCACCTATCAGCCAACAGTAATCTTCATATGCCGCCCTTATGAGTCACACATCCAAGGTCCAGGTTCTTTAATACTGATGTTCTTTATAGAGCCGACAAACAGACCACAAAATACTGTAGAACTACACAGAAATGAATATAAGACATGTCTTGTATTACTTGTGTAACACTGGTCAAGTAACGGGGAGACGGAGACGAAACTGTTGTTCTTTCTTTCATTTATTTTCCTTTAGAAAATAACACAAAAATATTGCCTTCAGGCTATGGTGTAAATCTGCAGCATCCGATCAGAAGCATTGGCATATAACGTTAGCCTAAGTGCACAGAGTTACAGCACTTCATTAAACCTATTTACAATATGGGGCCACATTCCTTTAGAAAATAACACAAAACTATTGCCTTCAGGCTATGGTGTAAATCTGCAGCATCTGCAAAAGCAAAATAAAAGAATGCATCGCGTAAAATATATGCAACAGATTCGGTGCCATTTCAGATTTTGGAAGATGAAAAAAAGTACATTACAATTTTAAACTTTTTTTGATTTGATGTGATGTGGTAATATGTTTAGTATATAGAAAATAACTTTTCCCACCTTAACATAAACAATTAAGTTATTATTTTGCAAGATTTCTGAAACAAGTCCCTGCTTTTATTCAACCCCGTCACGGCCATTTTGCAATTCAACAATACATATTTTAAGTAAGCTTGTGGGCAGCTTCTGGCATGATCTCCCAGTTTAGATGTCCCTTGTAAATAATGACATATTACAAAGAAATAGAAAATTAAGAAAACCTGACAAACCTGACAAAACACCAGCCTTTGCAGGTTATGATCATGAAATTTGTCAAATATCTCCGCATTTAGGCTAGAAATGTCTAAGGAGACTTTCTAATTTCAACCAAATTGACCTTCACTTATTTATCCTGATATAATACACATGAAACAAATCTCTTGATTTCATAACTTATTTATTTGATACAAAAAAGCACAAAATTCATCTCAAAACAGGGCTGAAACACCATAACGGGGTTGAAAATTATGTAACGGGGTTGAAAATCATGTAACAGGGTTGAATGGACAAGCAGCGTACATGCCACATTTTTATCCTTTTTTGTCCTTTTTTCTTGTGTGTTCACTCCTGAGGTACCTTTCCCTTCGTTCTTGATCGGTATTCCTTCTTGCCCTGTACTTCTTACTGCCTTTTTGCTGCTGTTTTTGCCATTGATGAATCTGAAAGCATAGACAAGTCAATGACCTGGAAATTCTTTGTTGACTTTCTCAAATGACCTTATGAAATTCTTAGTTTTTTTTTGTTGATACTGTACACCTGCATTCACAGCAATAACAAAACATTATGTGTATCAAACAATATACTTTAAATATAGCAAATTTGTCAAATCTGTTCAACCCTGTAACAGAAAAATGTGACGGGGTTGAATGTGACGGGGTTGAAGATTTTGTGCTAATAGTTGTTAATTCTGGAATGCTAGCAGCTATCAGTGTGCCTCATGGCATTTATCAATTTAGATTTTGTTATACTTAACAGCTATGAAAGCACTTTTTTCGTAAAACCTTCTTAGCTATGAGTTTACCCCTCAACAGGGTTGAACACCTGAGCTCGACAAAGGCCTTATGTACATAAAAACTGTATAATATTCATAGAAAATGAGAGACACACCTACCTCTTGTTACACCATCCAGTTGTGAAGACTTTGATGATGTCACTTACTCAAAAATGATGTCAAAAGGATCAAACCATTATTTATTTTTTTGGGGGGGAATGTTTTTGTTACGGGGTTGAATGAAACGCAAGGACAGGGTTACAAGCCTACATTTATGAGAAAATGTCTCTGAAAATGCAATTTCTTTTCTTGAGAAAATTAATGATCCATGAAAAGATGACATTTTGATTGAATTTGACAAAAAAAAAGCATTATTATTTTAAACTGTATACTCAAAATGCATCATGCTATTTTCATGATGGTTGATGGGGACATGCAGATTTCATAATAGTCATAAGAACAGCAAACAGAAAAATAATGAAATAAATATATTTTTAAATATTTAATGTCTATTGCATATTAAAAACATATGAAACCTTTAAATGCTGCAGTTTAAGTTTAGTTTGATCAATGTTCTGTAAAGTTATAACAGTAGTAAGCCCTGGGACACTGATATTACTGAAACGGCACCGAATCTGTAGAATGACCCATCTACGTCAATAGTTCATTGTCCACATACAGCAATCAATCATACGCTCATAAACACAAGAACAATCTTAAATTGTATTACAATGATAACCAAACAGAACATACAATACCACTTTTGCCTGCTTGTAGACTAAGAGAGTATATTACAGCTCGCAGTTCTTCAGAGAGCATGAGAAAGGATATTACAGCTCATATTGTCTTTACCAAGTAGCTCAAGCCTATCTAAACTTGAACTCACGTAATTCAGTCAATCAGCCAAACGCTCAACAGGAAGTGACATGTTACATGCATGATGGGAAATTGAGTCAAACATACAGCTAAACATCTTTAGTAGCTCAAGATACCACATAGTGGAGACAACATTGAAAACTTTGTGACCGCAATTACACTTCATATACAGGTGTTTCTACATCTGACGTCTCACCTGCATGGCCTCTGAAGTAGGCTACATTAACCTCACATTAGTATTTGTAATTTAAACTGCAGCAGCCTTCCTGTTTACAAGATCAACCTTTCGGTTTCGTGTGAGACGTCACCGACAGAAAGAAGTAGCCAGAGCGAAAAGTTGGATTTATTCATCAAATGCAAAGGACCTAAAGATCAGGTGAGATTCTTGTCAACTTTTGTAAACATCTCTATCGTTGGATGAGTAAGAAACGTTTTAAATCGGTGGATAATTTGGCTACACCGCTGGAGAGATTTCGATAGACACGGCAGTGCCAGTTGCTTAGTTTAGCCACTGAAATGCACCGACAGGCATTCGATAGAGAAGAAAACAAGATACACATTTGCTAGGCTACTGTAATATCTGAAGTTTTATACTGACACGTAGAAGGTACATATCATGAAGCACGAACAGCTTTATTACTCAACCCACGACATTTGCTTGTTGTGTTTGGATATAGTTTAAACTACGAGTTTGCGTGGTAAACACGTCACTGGCATCGGTTATGCAAAGGTACTTGACCCAAATAAAGCCAATCGCCATACAGTCGCTCGAACAGAGAATAGTCCTAGGCTACATAAGGAGGAAGGCGTCAGTGTCTTTGGTGGACCAGTAAACTAAACTTGCTCACGTCGACCTAATTGTGAGCTTGTAACCCTGGTGGCCCTCTAACATCAGTCTCATTGTTTTGCGTAGGCTACAAGGCGAGTTTACAACTCTCAGTCTCGGATGTGATTTCTGTGTAAACGATATGGTTGCAGTTTGGCCATGTGAGTGTAGGCTAATTCTCTTTGCATGAGGGCACACTTCCCTTAGGTGGTAAAGTAGCAAAAGAGCTAGCGTGGAGGAGTAGTGCAGCCTCGAAGTAACCCTTTTGTTGACGCCCACTTCGAAGCAGGTTACACCGGCCTACAGTATAGCAACTTTTTGAGTATTTTACATTTAAACCGTCAGGTAGTGCTACACGTTTTTCATATGATATTTATTTTGCTTTTCTACTTAAAAAGTGATGAGCATTCATATTTTACTCAATCAGCTCCTAAACACAAGGACTACTTTTGCTTGAATCCATGAGGTTGTTGGATGAGCACTATGGAACAGTTTTAACACTCACCCTAGAGCGCTACCTAACCAATCAATAGCTGAAGTTACCATTCAACGAAAATATTTACCATAAAAATAAACATTTAATATCAGGATTGGATGGATAATTGGTAATTCACACGTGAACTCACTAAGAAACACATCATTCTATCCAGACATCTTTGCACCCTTCATGTTAGAATATGGCAATAATTGGCAGCTCAAATGTTATCATTTGCCTTCAGGAAGGCTTACTATCCATCTATCATAATCTTATGTGGGCCTAACTTCATGTGAGACGATGGGATTCTACAGTTGGTGCAGTCTGTCACACGTTAACACACTAAAACCTGTACCCAGCTCACCACCTTGCACAATTATCTATACACCGCAATAACCTTAAAGGACACAAAGTGTTGAAATGTGACACAGTGCGTGCGTGCGTGAGCTAGTGTGTAGTCAGTGATTCAAAGCACCTTACAGGACAGGTTGGACACATTGCGTGTGTGTGTGCGTGTGCGTGTGCGTGCGCGTGCGGGTGTGTGTGTAGTCAGTGTGTTTACAGTTTGTTCATATTTGGGTTTCAGATTCCTGGCAGTGATTTGTAAACAACCTATCCACACCACACTGTAGAGGCTCATGAGGAGGGATGGCTCTCTCTAATGGTAAGTCTTTATATTATTTTATTTTATAGGTCCCGCGTGCATTGATCCTTTTATGGTGACATTTTTGTATTTATCTGTCATTCTGGTATGTTGCCCCAAAACTCAAATGTAGGTTATATATGCATTGGTTTTGACACTTTTTTGCAATGTTTGTTATTGAGATATTTTTTGCACTGTTTGATGCACAGTCGAGTGAGACCCTTCTGGACAATAGACAATACGGAATACGGAGACGCCCCCTTCACCTCTGGCTGGTGACAAACTTGGCCGCCATACTGAAACGGGGGTCATTTGCGTCATCAGTCGTGTTCAGCTTGGGGATGCACAGCCAGCCTAACTGACATTCCAACATTATGAGCAAACAAGGCATAACATGGCAAAGCAGGTCTGTAGATAGGCAAATGTCTCCCTCTCATTTAGACCTACTGTGATTTACATTTCTCTACCTTAATCTAACACAGGAACAAGAAAAGCTAAGTTAAATATACAAAAAACCATACGCTACTGGTATGTACTTGGCACAATTTATTTAAACACCTTCATTTTTTTTCAAGTAATGTTTCGTCTATGAAAAGCTTTACACATCAGTTGTGAGTTCAGCATATGTTTGCATTTGCGCAACGTTTTATCAGGAGATATCGCAATGTGTAAATTCAGCAATTATCATAAACATATGCACATGTTTATATGTCTATGGCCATTATAGCCTTACTATCGAGATTCAAAATAACACGGAGACAACTTTTGGGGGGAACTTGACTTCGATCATAAACCCTTGAATATAAAAATGACTCGGTAAAATCAGTTGAGAAATGTAAACGCTATAGTGCTTTTATCCAGATAAACAGCAGCTCCACCGTTCTCGCCATAGACATATAAGGTCTATGGTTCTCGCGTTAGTTTACAGGCCAGGTGTCCCCGGACCGAAAATGGCGGCGAAGTTTAGCATCTCGGCAACGGGCTGACGCAGGCGAAGAGGCTTCTCCGTATTCTATGTCTATGTTCTGGACGGCCACCCCGGCCTGTAGAGGTTTCGGGCTCCGTCCCGGCTGACAGGCCACACAAGCATAAACAAATAGGCAAAGCCACAAAATAGGCACAAGGGTAAACTATGACCCCTAGGGGTAGGGGGACGTAACAGATGTTGCAGTGATTTACATGTATTGAAAATGGTTGTTATAGACATAAAGAAGAAAATGCCTTTTCTCAGTATTTCATTGTTGTTGTACAGAGTGGAATATGTTAAAGGAGCTCTATTCCTCTGTGCATTTCTGTTCTCATTGTAAAGAGACAAAAACAGTATGCTTGTCTACGGATCCTGCGTGCATGCACACTTTTTAGGTGAAATTTTTGTATTTATCTGTCATTTAGGAATGAACAAGTAAAAGCACTGCGGTGTCCAGCAGTGGTTTGCCTGACCGCCGTTACGTAAACAAACCTACCTCACCACACCGCAGAGGCTCCTGAGGAGTGATGGATCTCTCAAACGGTGAGTTTGAGCTCATTTTTACACCACAGAAAATGACATCGCTCCTTCTTAAATTGAAGGTGCTGTGCTAATTTCGGGCGAAAGGTTGTTACCAATTAAATAACACCAATCCCTGTTGTGTTCTTGAACCAACATGTTATGTATTTATATATGCTAATTTATGGAATCAGATCAATGCCATAAATATTTTGTAATCTGTAATATAGATTTTGTATCTGTAATATAGATTTTGTATTACACTTCGTTCCACCTGTTTCAAAGATCCTTGTCGTTGTATGGAAGATATTATGATCTGCTTTGGTAGCTAACGAAAGCTAACGTTAGCATTTTCGTGACCGATCTCCTATTCACATTTAATTAGGTTAACCATTCAGTATTCATATGACCCATTATCACGATGAGAACATTTAGCAGACAGACTGCTATTGTCTTGTTCTCCAGACACATGCAAAGTGATGGTGGGGGTATACCGTTAAGTGCATATGCATCCTCAACAGCTGGATAATGACCAGCCTGATTTCAAAACCACCTTGCAATGTCATTTTCGTTTCTTTTCATGGCACTTTGGGGTAGGCTATTTGTAACCATTTTCTGAAGTCCTTGAAAACATTTTATTGTGTATTTTTTGTGGAAGCGAGTTTTCTAGCATCTCAGTGGAAGAGATATATGAGACCAATTTCTTAGTTACAATGCGTTCTGCAGCCAAGCGATCTCTGAATCGCCAGAGCCTAAGATTAACTAAATAGTACAGGTGTTCATCAGCCCTTTGGGCCAGACATAAGGCATGCTTGTTTAACTTCCCCCACGGCGTTCGTACACCGAATTGTATTCAAACCGTGCGGGGGACACCCGAGATCTCTCCTTAGGCAGAGCGATGGCAGATTTAGGTTATAACTATTGAATAATGAGCAGGCCATCAGTTGCCAGAGCAAGCTAGCGCTGATTGGCTAGTCAGTACAGGATACAATGTGTTGATTGGCGCTTTAGAAAATCTGCCAAAAGCGCTGATTGGCTCTTTAGAAAGGCTGTAAAAACAGTGCCAAAAAGATTTTGTAATTCGTAACAGAAATCCGTATCCCTATCCGTAATGCGTAACTGAAATCCGTATCTGCAGATCGATTTTGAAAGTGAAGATAGTTTTTGAAAGTGTAGATACATTTCGTATTTGAAATCTGTATCTGTAAATACATTTTGAAAGTGAAGATAGTTTTTGAAAGTGTAGATACATTTCGTATTTGAAATCCGTAGATAGGTTTTGAAAGTGTAGATGGTTTCACAGATACTAAATCTATGTTACAGATACAAAATGTATATTACAGATTACAAAATATTTATGGCATTGATCTGATTCCATACTAATTTACTTGAATTGTTTGGCTCTTGAGTGCACTTACTTACCAAGGAGATATACACTGAATTTGGCAGGAAGTGGAACAGATCATACCCAAGAACTACACCTTTAAATGTACTCATTGCGATGTACTACAAGTTTAAAATGAATAGAATATTTGGTCATTTACTAAACTATTTACATTTAACCAGCAACCCATCTCTTATTGCCTCGTAGGATCTGGAAGAACGTCTTGTGCACCCGATCTCCGGCTGGTGCTGCTGGGTCAGCCTGGATCAGGGAAAACAACAACAGCGAACGCCATTCTGGGCAGACACGCTTTTGAAGAGCAGGAGACCACTAGAGGCTCTGTGCAGACGTCATACGTTGGACAGAAGAGCGTCTCTTTGATTGACAGCCCGAGGTGTCTGATGGTTTCCTCTTCAAGTGGAGATGAACTGGAGAGGTGTCTGAGCCTGGCTGCTCCAGGACCTCACGCCTTCCTGCTGGTGGTCCCTCTCGGGAAGCCTCTCTCAGAGGGGGACGTGAGAGCCGTGGAGTGGATCCAACAGATGCTGGGCGAGGAGGCTTTATGGACGACTGTCATTTTGTTTACTGGGAGAGAGAAGGTCTCGAGACGCAAGTGGGACCACTTCCTGTCACAGCAGGAAGTGCAGGGCCTGATCAGAAGCTGTGGGGGAGGCTACCACACTGTGAACAGCAAGGCAGAGATGGAGCCGTGTCATCTGATGGAGCTGCTAGAGAAGATAGACGCTGTGGTGGAGAGGAGTGGAGGGGAACTCTACACTCCTGACAAGTTCCTGGAGGCTCAGAGGGAGGTGAAAGTGGAAGAGGAAGAAGTGAGAACTGTGGAGGGAAAAGAGGAGAGAAACTGGGGGGAGATGAGGAGAGATATGGAAATGAAGCGACAGAAGAGAAAGGAGGAGAGGAAGAAAGAGGAAGAGGACAGGAAGAGACGGGAGGAGGAGAGGAAAAAGAAAGAGCTGCTTGAGCTTCAAGAGAAGGAAAGGAGAAGGCAGAGACAGGAAAGAGAGAGGGAGAGGAGGAGAATGGAGGAGGAGAAGGACAGACAGCAACAGGAGAGGAGGAGGCTGGAGGAAGAAGAGAGACTACAGGAGGAGAGGAGGAAGAGGCTGGAGGAGGAGAAGAGACAACAGGAGGAGATAGCCAGGAGACTGGAGGCAGAGAGAGGACGACAGGAGGTTGAGACACAGAGGCTGGTGGAGGGGAGGAGACGCATAGAAGCACAGCAGCTGAAGGTGGAGTGTGTGCGACCGAGGCAGGAGAGGAACCAGCAGGTGGAGAGAGGGGGAGAGAACGACGGGTGGTGGAGAACAGCAGAGAGATGCGCTGCAATAGCAGGGTCCTTCATAGCTCCTTTTGTCAGACGCTGAAACTTACCAGATGGATAGATAGACAGACGGATAGATCAGGAGTGTGATTGATTGAGGGAGGAGAGGAGGAGGATGACTCAGCAGATGGAGAGAGGGAGTCTGCAGGATGGCTGGTGGAGAACAGAACAGTAGAGAGGGTCCTTAATAGTCCCTTTTTTCAGATGCTAAAACACAAACAATAACAGTTCAACTACATTATCCTGGATTACAATCAACTGGAATAGAAATTCCTCATTTTCTTTTGTACTTACTCTCCTATATTTTCTTCCCTCATCAGTTTACTAGATGGAAACACATAGGCAGATTAGCAGGCTTAATGAATGCAAAAAAAGCCTGACAGCGAAGTGACTGTGACAGAAATGAAGCGGAATAGTGGAATGATGTGGGTAGCCAGAGAACACAGGGAACCCAGGCAGGACTTGACCTGATGTCATTGCTCTGGAATACAAGCACCCATAACTACTGTGTAGCCTAAATGGTCTCTCAACTCAAATCGTTTTCACCTTTGTATGTCGTTTTGGATAGAAGTGTCTGCTAATTGCCTTAATGTAAATGTGAAACCTTCTGTGATTGTATATAGACAGATGGATAGATGCCTGGATGAGAAGATTGATTAGGTTGGAGGATAGAATAATTAATGGATATAAACAACTGATATTTAACCTTGGCCATTGAAAGAAGCACTTTATTTATGTTGTTATTTACATAATAAATCAAAAAATCCTATTGTTATTTTGTAAGGACTTGGATATTTTGAATGGCCTTCTTCGTGGAAGGGAAACTTACACTGTTCCCCAAAGGGTGTGTATCCTGTGTTTCAAATGTCTTATCCCATCCAGTAAATCCCTTCACATGTACTTTTACATGCCTTTGTTTTATTCCAGTCAGATGCCTTGTGTTGAATGGTGTGTGACATTTTAAATGATTAAATGCTTTTAAAGGGAACATTCCTGTCTAGAACTGATTTATTCAGGAGGTGACTGACCAAATGCAGTGACATCATCAGAGGTCAGACTTTTTAGTACCATGGGAAATTAGGAAATTTAAAACTTAATATTCGGTTTTGTTTAACCAGTTGTATTATGTCAAAACACACAAGGAATGTGGATCTGGCTGATGGTAACACTCAAACAAGATGATGTTAAAACAATACACAGTAAACAGACAATATACAGATAAAAAGCAAACTGTATGCTTTAAGTGCCATTGTGTATGTCAGTGCAAACAACAATAACATGCATTTGCATTAGTGAATGGTAATGCCAGACAGTATCTGTGATCGGTCTACCCAGGCTAGGCATACAAAGTAGTTGTTGCTCAGCAAAGTTTTGAGCAACAGCCATTTTCTGTCATATGTGAAGGCTGTGTAAAAGGTACACAGCTTGATCGGAAAAGTTACACTTTTAGTCAAACACTTTAACACTAGCCATCCACAAAGTGTTTGGTGAATTTGAAAGTGCAGTATGCTTATCACTGAAACACACAAGCATTGAAGTGACCTGATACTATTTGAGCTCATCAGCTGGTCAGATAGACCCCTCCCTGAAGCAAAGTTGGCCATTGGCCCAGGAGCAATTGTTCCAGGAGCAATTCCATTTCTGGTAGCATTTATAATTTTGAACTTAGTTTCTACTTCTACAATCTATAGCAGAGCATGACTTCTCCCATGGTGTGAGTTTTGTAACACTACAGTATAACGGAATATTAATAATATGCCCTTTGGGCTTATTCCTTGAACTTGCTAGTATGAACTAATGTAATATTAATATTGTAGGCCTACTGTTGCGTTGCCTTGGTCCCAGCATAACATTAAAAGATGTATTTTTGCCCCAACAGCTGTCTATTGGGACTCGCTGTAGTTCCATATCTGACCACAGATTTAGATAGAGAAATTGTGGGGGGCGCTGTGGAGTTCCTGTGTACAGAGGCGTCTTTTGCCCCACATGAAATGTACTATCCTAAGTGTAGCAGAAGAGGCAAGCTATGAGCAGGGTGAACCATACCAAATCGTTTTATACTGATAAACATGACACTAAATAGATAAATGATTCACTACTTTTAAGGATGTAATTGAACAAACAACAATCGATCAAACACTTATTTTAAGGATCTATGGGCCTCATTTTCGAACACAGTTGAGAAGAATTTAAGAAGGACTTTCTTCTGAACTCCACTTCGGTGGATTTAGGACAATATCTCAATATCACAATATTCTCCAACGTTTTCTCATCTGGGATTTCTTCTGAACTTCAAACGCGAAATAGCAGTTGTAAATATGCCGGAGTCTTTTCAAATGCAAATTCAGCAGAAGCCTTTTTCCAAAGCGACGTACAATGGAGAGAACGGTCAAGCTACGAGCAATAGAGACCTAGTGTAACAATAAATACTACTTTACATAAGGAATAGAAAAACAAGGTAAAAAAGAAAAAGGAAGAACAGGAATGCTAGTTGAAGTTATTTGAGGAATCACATTGAGGAATCGCATTTGAGAAGACATATTTACGACTGCTATTTCACGTTCCGGAGAATGAGGACCAATATTTCTAAGTGGATGAACTTTTGGTGGGCAGTGCACCAACTGCCCATACGGATGAGCCGCGGCTGACTGTTGCAGGCTTGGACATTAATTTAAAAGGCCTGGTCATTTTTGACTGCAGACACAACAAATGGAACAGTGTGGCGCCTGCAGATCACAGATGTGCACAGGAGGGCCTGAAAAGTGTGGTCATGGACTTCTGGCTTATTTACAACAACAAAAACAAATACACAAAAGGTATTGTTGCATGATAAATACAATATTTTAATATGTTGAACTGACACTAGTGGTGCAGTTCAGTTACATTATTGTCTTGTATTCATTACAGCATGATATGATATCACCATGACAACACCAGTCACAAGGCATCTGATTAAATATAATTTGTGACTAACTGCTGTAACAAACTTAATGTGCAGCTGTGCTGTTAAGCGTCCCTGTCTGTGAAATAGCGTCTCAATGCATGTAGACGTATATTAGGCCACTATCTTTATAATGCGCCACTAAAATAATAGTGAAATAATGCACAATTAACTTCAGACCAAGTTCTTGTTGACAATCTCCTTTAAAGACCAACAAGCTCTGATGGGCACAACATATTAAACAATGTTGAAGGAGGAAATTAAAACTGCGTCAGACTGAAACTAGCAAAGCCACTCTCCTCGCGCTCTTGCACCAGATGTAGTAAGGTAGGGCCCAAAGATGAAAATATGCAATGCAGCCCAGGCTAATCACGTTTCTCACCCATATTATCTTGATCTGGCATTTGCTGTCATGTTCTTCAATGCTAACACGTGTTTCCACCATCTTTTGCTATGAAGAGGAGCCGTTTACAGGAAATAATTGTGATGTTATGATAACATTCCATTGGATTTTCCATGTGACTTGCAAAGTATTTCTATTTTTGTCAACCAAAGGAACAAGTGCATTAGTGTGACCAAAGGTGGCCTGCAGACTCACTCCCCTATGTGAAAGAACAGTATCTTGATCCACAGCTGTCTTGATCTGACATCTGCTGTCATGTTGTTCAATGTTAAAATGTGTCTCCACCTCTTTCTATGACGAGGACCTGTTTTCAGGAAATAAACCGAGTTTATTCGGAATGTTATCAGATAACATTCCATTGTCATTTCCATATAATCACCCTTAGCTGTGTACTAACTTGTAGACTACCTGCCATCAAACAATGGACATCAAAACCTATATGATAGTGATTCTTGTTTGTGTTTGCATCCCGTGTATTTTGTCTTTTATTCAACATTGAAAGCGTTGAATCTGCTAATACAGAATACTGATGGACAGATATGGAAAGGGTTTACTGGCACAAAATGCAACCACGATGTGTTGTTAACTGTAACAGTATAGTCCTACATCATCAGAGTGTGTGTGTGTGTGTGTGTGTGTGTGTGTGTGTGTGTGTCTGATTCTGCTGCTGTTAGCAACTAGCTCTACCAGTTTAGCCAAAGGAACAAGTGCATTTGTGTGACCAAAGGTGACCTGACAGCCTCACTCACACATAATAATAAATGTAATCTCCGAACAGAAAGGAATCCTTGCCAACAAGAAGACTCACCATTGGAAGGTTGTGGAAGGTGCCTTCTTGCCAGCACAACTATATTCTTTGTAAGTAAGGCCAATTATCCAAATGATGACATGACTTAAACAAGGCTGCTGTGTTGGTTTAGAAGAATCAAAAATATGGAAGCATTCTTACTTGGTATACATTTAGCAGAGAGGTGCACTACAGTAGTGGGGTCCTTCATAGCCCCTTTTCTCAGATGATAAAACCTGCCTTATTTTATAGAGATAGATAGATAGATATCTAGGAATCCCAGGCTCTGGCAGAGGATTGGACTTGACTGACTCTCTATCCATGCTACTAGAAACAGGCTACTCTTAACCACTGTGAAGCTTAAGGCGAGACATGGCAGGTGAATAGGGTAAAAAAATTAAATACAAGGGATCACCATGAAACTTTACCAGTTGATTACATACATCATTACAAGAAAAAAATGTATTACAAGTTTTTGAATTTTGCATATTTAATTATGCTAATTAGGCTGGATCTCATTAAATATGCACGTTTTTGCATATATTTCAGGTACATGAATCTTAAACTGTGATAAAGCCAGAACCAAAATTCTTTTTTTATTTTGTTCATATATCAAATGACAAAAAATACTCAGATGGATTTTAGGATATCTGCTTTTATGACCTGGGAAATCAAAATATACTATCCGTGGCCTTAAAAACCCTATTTTTGGCATGAGCTCTCACCAGAAGAGGAATCAGAGGAACCGCCAATTGCTCAGTGATTTGAAATTGACGCTTCTGAGTGGTAAGTTTTGTCATTTAGTGTTTCCAATAACAATTTGCTATTAGGATAGTCATAACTTTGGTTTAAGCACTGTAACAAGAACATTGTAATTATTTAGCAGTGGTGCAGTTCAGTTACATTCTTTTCTTGTGTTCATTACAGCATGACATGATATCACCATGACAACACCAGTCACGTGGCATCTGATTAAATATAATTTGTGACTTACTGCTGTAACAAACTTAATGTGCAGCTGTGCTGTTAGGCTAAGCATCCCGGTCTGTGAAATAGCATCTTAATGCACGTAGACGTATATTAGGCCACTATCTTTATAATGCGCCACTAAAATAATAGTGAAATAATGCACAATTAACTTCCGACCAAATTCTTGTTGACAAATCTCCTTTTAAGACCAACAAGCTCTGATGGGCACAACATATTAAACAATGTGGGCACTAAAGGAGGAAATTAAAACTGCGTCAGACTGAAACTAACAAAGCCACTCTCCTCGTACTCGCGCACTAGTTGTAGTAAGGTAGGGCCCAAAGATGAAAATATGCAATGCAGCCCAGGCCAAACAAGTTTCTCTCTCATATTATCTTGATCTGACATCTGCTGTCATGCCCTTCAATGCTAACATATGTCTCCACCAGCCTGGTCTCAATCAGCAGCAGCCAGCCTCTCTTTCTATAAAGAGGAGTGGTTTACAGGAAAGAATTGTGATATTATGATAACATTCCATTGGAATTTCCATGTGACTTGCAAAGAATTTCTATTTTTGTCAGCAAGGAACAAGTGCTTTAGTGTGACCAAAGGTGACCTGACAGGCTGACTCTCACATAATAATAAATATAATCTCCGAACGGAAAGGAATCCTTGCCATCAAGAAGACTCACCATTGGAAGGCTGTGGGATAATTTATATAGAAGGTGCCTTCTTGCCAGCACAACTAGCTATATTCCTTGTAAGTAAGGCCAATTATCTAAATGATGATATGACTTAAATAAAATAAATACTCTGCACAGGAGTACAAAACAACACAACACAAGGCTGCTGTGTTGGTTTAGCAGAATCAAAAATATGGAAGCATTCTTACTTGGTATACATTTAGCAGAGAGGGACAATACAGTAGTGGGGTCCTTCATAGCCCCTTTTATCAGATGATAAAACCTGCCTTATTTTAAAGAGATAGATAGATACATTTCTAGGAATCCCAGGCTCTGGCAGAGGATTGGACTTGACTTACTCTCTATCCATGCTACTAGAAACAGGCTACTCTTAACCACTGTGAAGCTTAAATGGTCTCGTTCTCTCAGCCATTTCTTATACCCTTGTGTGGTTTTATATAGAGAACTGGAGACTGGAACTGCTGGAAAAGAAGAAGGCTTTGATGGGAGAAGAGTAGAGCTCAGCCACCCAAGAACCATAAGACAAATGTCCTTCACCACAGCTCCAACTTTGCTTTTTTTGCTGATTTCTTTAATTTGAGTTATACACTGGAAAGGATGTTTCAGCTCTTTTCTATCGGTTGGGGACATCCCACAGTGGCCAATCCTCTCACTGTCACATGCAAATATGAATAGCCAACAACCTAACCAACAAACAACTGCCCAACCACAGATGATGAGCTCTGCTCTGATTGGCTGATTTACAGCGAGCTGCAATAACCTGTTGAAATAAATTGCTCAGTACTGTGGGAGTTGAACCATTGATCGTTTGAGCATCTAACCGTGCATATTTGAGCTCTCACCAGAAGAGGAATCAGAGGAACCGCCAATTGCTCAGTGATTTGAAATTGACGCTTCTGAGTGGTAAGTTTTGTCATTTAGTGTTTCCAATAACAATTTGCTATTAGGATAGTCATAACTTTGGTTTAAGCACTGTAACAAGAACATTGTAATTATTTAGCAGTTCTATCAACAATGGTTTGGCAAAGTTAGATTGGAAGGGCAGTTTTCATTAGGAACTCTGGACAGCAAGGGCAGCTCCTAAATGTGTTGTTTGTTATGAATTCTATTGCTGCTTTCAAATCTTGTGACCTTAGTAGGCTTAAATATCTTGATGAACAGTAAAACTCTTATATTTCTCATATTTGTATATATTAATATATATATATATATATATATAAGTGCTGTCAAACGATTGAAATATTTAATCCCGATTAATCGCAAATTAATTAATCGCAAATCTATTCTAAATGTCCCTTCAATAATGTTTTGGCTTGCTTTATGCAATGTTTAATTTTATTGAAAAACAACATTGCCAAACAGGGTGGTACAAAATAAATTAATAAAGTGCACATTTCAGATAAACAAGGACTCAGCCTATAGTGCAATTAAACCATGGCTTAATATTTTCTTTTTTTCAGCTTTTTATCATCCATTTCGCCGTATCGCGCTCACCATATCTCAAACCGTTCCGTTAGCCTACTACACAGTTTGCAAGACCAAAAAGAAAGTTAATCTTAAAAAAAAAATAAAAAATAAAAATAACAATACATTTTATTAAACGCGTTAATCGCGCAATAAAAAAACGTATAACACGTTAAACTGACAGCACTAATATATATATAAACACATAAATAATATAAACATAAAAAATATATATATATATATATATATATATATATATATATATATATATTAATCTTGTGCATATTTGTGCGTTGTTTAGCTTCCCTGTATGTGAAACAAAGTGTCCAGTTGCGTTGTGCAACTGCCTATCTAGACGCATATTAGGCTAGTATCTTTATAATGCGCCTTCAAAAAGTAGTTGCTTCCCGCTGCCTCAATGAAGCAATTCGCACTGCTTGCAAGATAGGTCCCAAAAGATGGCCAACAAGTTTTTCACCAATCTTTATCTGATATTTTCTATGACGATAACATTCCACTGTAACCTCAATAGAATCACCCTTAGCTATGCACTTACTAATAGACTGCTTGCCATACAAACATGATTGTGATCCTTGTTTGTGATTGCGTTCGGTGTATTTTGTCTTTTTATGTTAAAACATAATACATTCATTTTTTTTTTGTAAGATTGTAAAGAAAACGTGCATTTCAACTGCTCATACAGTATATATAGCACTAATGTGGACATAATTGTAAGGGGTTTACATAATATGACCAAGATTTGTTGTTACCTGTTACAGTATAGTCCTCCATTTTCATCAGTGTGTGTGTGTGTCGCTATGGTGTTAATCTCCTGATTCTGCAGCAGTTAGCAACTTGCTCTACCAGTTTAGCCAAAGGAACAAGTGCATAAGATTGACAGTGTCCTAAGGTGACCTCAGGTTCCATTGTGGTTAATGTGATACTAAAAGTTGAGAAATGTATGAAGGTGCAATGCCATTTAGAGCTGTGTAGGTAATGAACAGAACCTTAAAATCAATTTGATAAACACCAGGGATCCAGTGCAGTTCAGCTAAGACAATGCGTTCTCTTCTTGGTCTTAGTTTAGAGTCTGGCAGCAGAGTTCTGTATGAGTTCCAGTTTCTTTATATACTTTTTTGGGAGACCAGTAAAAGGTGCATTGCAGTGGTCTAACCTACATGTGATGAAGGCATGGATTAGATCCCGTGAAGCGATTTCATGCGGCCCGCATATAGTCCGGTGGTCATTATCAGAAAACAAATCTAGCGGTATGTCTGTCTGGCGCAATTGAGCATGCTGGTCAGTCATGGAAGTCGCTCAGAGGAATAACAGACGGTGCACCATCAATGATCAGCATATCAGTAAACTATTAATTTTAGATCTTTATAGACGGAAAGATGCTGTATTTCGACAGACAAATGAAATTATACACTTGAAATGTATATATTATAAATACATTTATTTAAAAAAATAAAATAATTTAGATTTTTGCTGAAACTTTATTCAGTTTTCTGCTTTGTTTGTTTATTTGCAGCCTTGTTATCAACTATACAAGAGTGGTGCAGTACAGCATTTGCTTTGAAATGTGCATGTATGAAGGAAACATAAAGATTTATTATACGGCTCTTCAATGTTCCAAAAAGTATCGTTGATTTGAATGGGACATCCCAACGTTCGTCGGTGAATATTTCCGGATAATTCACTACAGCGCAAAGATATTGACCGCTGTCATTGGCAACGGGTTGTGTGCTTTTAATTCACATCTTTCATGTCATTCCGCAAGAAGTCCGGTCATTTAACGTAACAGACTCATGGTAATTTGAAGTCAGCAAGTAATGGGTTGCTACGCAACACCTGAAACTTCAAAGTTCTATTTGCTTGAAGAACTATTTGTTTCTTAGCTGAAATTATGAAACGGCAACTAAATCATTAAAAAGAGGTATTTTGGAGGAATGTCTTCCGATAAGGACAATACATTATCCCGCTTATTATACGGTTACGGGTATTTTGGTTATAACGTCAAAATAAACATGGAAAGTGAAGTTTCAGGTGTTACGTAATTGTCGATGAGTACGTTATTCCACTATTACTGCTGTTTATGTAAGTCATGGGCTATCAATAAGACAAAGTGATCCAAAAAAGCAAATATATCAAACACCTTTATCGAAACAGCATCTTGCATTGCCCAGGAATTGAAACTCAGGTCAGCTATTTGACAGCACTAACCATTTGAACCAATGATCACACATGGAAAAAAGTAAAACGTTTGGATAGCTGAGATAAATATGCTTCACTTTGCCTAATCACCATAGCATATAATGTCAGCTTTGGATTGATTCCAACAATAAAGCAGAAAAGGGACTTCGTGTTTTATACTTTTTCAAATCATTTCTATGCTTACAGCCCTATGCAGATCTTACCCATGCATCTTTCCCAGTAGTTATTTCTAACCAATCAGGGTATGTTTAGCCCATCCTTCATTAGCATGTTTTCATCCCAACCAGTGAAGAGAAGCTATGTATTTCCTGGTCTGAGATGCCTTTCCTGTAGGCCGTGTTGTTGATATCGGGGACAGTGTTTCAAAGTGATGGTCATTTATTTATGATCAATGCACAACAGAAACGCTTTGTGTGAATGCACCACTGGTCAGTTAAGCACACACATTAGCCATTCAGAGCGGTACTCAGGTGCTGGGATCAGTCAAATAGCAATGTTTTGGGTCCTCAAGTGCAGGATTTTGTGAAACTTTATATCATTGATTTCAAGCACCTTACCTAACAGGTTGGACCCAGCCCATGGCTCCCTCTGGTTAATGGAACCAATGGCGTTGGTGTTGTTTGCACTTTTCTCAACCAGATGATCCACAGCATCTTTCATTGTGTTTACAGTTTGTTTTTATTTGGGTTTCAGATTCCTGGCAGTAAACAACCCTACCTGACCACAGAGGCTCCTGAGGGAAAATGGCTCTCTCTAAGGGTAAGTTTCAGCCCATTTTGACAACACAAAAATGACAAATCGGTCCTTCTTTAAATTGAAGGTGCTGTGCACTTTTCGGCCAAAAGGTTGTTCCCAATCAAATGACACAATCCCTGCTCTGCTCCTGAAACAACACGTTAATTTGCTTGAATCTTTTAAAACACACACCTTTAAGGGCACTTGTACTCATGACTTGGTGAATATACAACATTTGGTCATTTATTTTAACAGATACCAAGGAGATTCACACTGAATTTGGCAAAAGTGTAATGGATCATGTTCAAGAACACCTTTAAGTGGACTTATTGCAATGTACTCATGAGTTAGAAGATAATACAATATTTGGTCATTTATTTTACCATTTACATTTAACCAGCAACCCACCTCTTCTTGCCTTGTAGGATCTGGAAGAGCGTCAGGTGCACCCGATCTCCGGCTGGTGCTGCTGGGTCTGCCTGGATCAGGGAAAACAACAACAGCGAACGCCATTCTGGGCAGACACGCTTTTGAAGAGCAGGAGACCACTAGAGGCTCTGTGCAGACTTCATACGTTGGAGAGAGGAGCGTCTCTTTGATTGACACCCCGAGGTGTCTGATGGTTTCCTCTTCAAGTGGAGATGAACTGGAGAGGTGTCTGAGCATGGCTGCTCCAGGACCTCACGCCTTCCTGCTGGTGGTCCCTCTCAGGAAGCATCTCTCAGAGGGGGACGTGAGAGCCGTGGAGTGGATCAAACAGAGGCTGGGCGAGGATGCTCTACGGACGACTGTCATTTTGTTTACTCGGAGAGAGAAGGTCTTGAGACGAGATCTGGACCACTTCCTGTCACAGCAGGAAGTACAGGGCCTGATCAGAAGCTGTGGGGGAGGCTACCTCACTGTGAACAGCAAGGCAGAGATGGAGCCATGTCATCTGATGGAGCTGCTGGAGAAGATAGATGCTGTGGTGGAGAGGAGTGGAGGGGAATTCTACGCTACTGACAAGTTCCTGGAGACTCAGAGGGAGGTGAAAGTGGAAGAGGAGGAAGTGAGAAGGCAGAGACAGGAGCAGGAGAGGAACCAGCAGGAGAAAGGTGTGGCAGTATTGGGGTCTTTCACAGCCCCTTTTTTCAGACGTGAAACTTAAATAGCAAGAGTCATGTAGGGACCTTTAGGCGCTTCGACATTGAATGATCTAATAATGTGCTATTATTAAAGACCTTTAATCTGAGAAGAAAATTAATCATTCTAAATGGAAAACATGAATTCTGGCTTTAAAAAAAGGGTTAAATGTATTTCACAATTCCTCAAGTCATGAACAATCTAATATAACACGTTTCTACATGTAGCGCCTCTCTCGCTTGGTGGAGCTTTATGAGAGGTGGCTAACCTGAATTCTTAAAATAATCTGTGTGGCTCCTTATTTAACTTAAGATATGCTATGCAAATCAATACACACAACTGTTTAAAAAAACGAACTATTTACTTATTAAACCAATGCAATTATTCAGTAGTCATTTCAATACACAGCACATTCAATACAGTACAACACATGGGCCCAACGAAAATAAAACAGCCGGCAACATGAAACAGTATATACAGTTTACCCCAGTTCAACGTTGCAAGCCTGAACGTCGCTTGGGTTCGTTGAAGCCAAAAACAAAATGGCTGCTTCACCTTGAGGGCAAAATTAAACGTGATATGGTACCTTGCATCAATGAGCCTGTGTGTGTAGCCGCACACACAGCAGAGGAAAGGCGGCAGCAGGTGGAGACCAACCCAGGATCCAGATGACGAGAAGAGTCGACTATCGTCACCCGATGCAGAGTCAGACGATGGATGGCAGGGTTCCACGGACTTAGCTACTGCAACGTTAGCTAGTCGCTAGCTTGTTAGCTTAGTCCCAGCCTGAAAACTAGCCACTTGTCCAGCAGCTAAACTACTTATTTTAAACGGTTGAGTTATCCACTCAACTATCCAAAAGCAATAAGAGTCCTAGTCGAACTCACTTAACTGGTGAACACTTTAAATATCACTTCTTTCTCCACGATACCGTTAACCTTCTCTATCCACCTGCTCACTCCACGCTATCCCATCACTCTCTCGTTTTCTTAACGTCTCCCTCTACTCCACCCACTTCCCTGTCCTTTGACCTCAGATGTAATTCGCTCATAATCAAACAGTACAGCAATAAAATACATTCACAAACATTTTCAGAAATGCATTACACCTCAAACAATAAACATTTAAAATTAATTACCTTTTAACCTTAATGCTATTTATTATATCATTAACTTATTTATTCTGCCTTATACTATTAATGAAATTCAACAGGGTTACACCCTCCCCCTTTTAAACGTCTGTATGTCCTCATCAGACACTGACTAACTTAAACTAAGGAGTCTTCCTTAAGGTGTAATAACTCTAGTGACAGTGTCCTATTTTAATGACTATGCCTCTGTGGACAATAGTTACTGGCTGGTCTCTGGACCTACCAGGATGATCATAGGTTAGTCTAATAGTCGGCTTTGCAGCTCTTTTAGGTCTAGGCTCAGATCTGGTTATCACTCTGTCTTCCTGGACCTCAGATACATCTTCTTCAGACTCCAATCCAGCTTCACTGGTCTCTTCCAGAGCTATTACTGGATCACACTCTTCATTCCCTTCATCCGCAGATTCCGTTTCAGAGTTGTGGTCATTTTCTTCAGAATCTGAATCATCCTCCTCCACAGGTTCAGCTGTAGGGTCATGGAAATGTCTTGGTTCAGGAATACCATCAGGCTCTAACTCAATGTCCTCTTCAGGCTCAGGGTCATCTCCTTGGTCAACTTCTGGCCTGGCAGGATGCATCACTCTTGGGCCAAGCTCTCTCCGAGTGGCACGGTGAGGGACATAGTATTCCATGTTAGAGGACGAATCCGAAAACTCCAGTAACTCCTGAGTCTCTGGTCTCAAGTCTCGGTGGCTTTTCTTGTGAGTACTTGCTCTGGTCTTGGGCCTGGCAGGTGGTTCTTCAACCTGGGTGGTAGATGGCATTCTCACAAGCTGTCCAATAGGAAGGAGATGGTCCCTATGCATAGTCTTCGTACCTGGTGTTCCATCCTCCCTTTTGATCTTGAACACAGGTAGGTTGGGCATTTTTCCCACGACAACATAGGGGTTAGGATTCCACTTACTTTCCAGCTTGTGCTTGCCTCTCAGGCCTAGGTTCCGGAGCAGAACTCTGTCACCTATCTCGATGGACTGAAAGGTAACTCGGCGGTCATACAATCTCTTGTTCCTCTGGTGCCTTTTGTCAGCAGCATGAGAGGCTAGCTTGTAGGCCTGCTTCAAGTCTTCCTTCAACTTTGTGACATAACGGGTGTGGCCTGCAACTTCTATGCCATCTGGTGATGTTCCAAAGCACAAGTCAACAGGAAGTCTAGCCTCTCTGCCGAACATTAGGTGGTAAGGCGAGTACCCTGTCGCATCACACTTCGTGCTATTGTAAGCGTGGACCAGGTAAGGCACATGTTGGCTCCAGGTACGCTTCTTCTCGCGTCCCAGTGTACCAAGCATGGAGAGTAGAGTTCGGTTGAACCTTTCTGGCTGCGGATCTCCTTGAGGATGATACGGCGTTGTCCGCGACTTGCGTATTCCCATCAAGGTCAACAGCTCTCGGATCAATCGGCACTCAAAGTCTCTTCCTTGATCTGAATGGATCCTTGAAGGCAGTCCATAATTTACAAAATACTTCTCCATCAAGATCTTGGCCACAACATGGGCCTTCTGACTCTTCGTTGGGAAAGCCTGGGCGTATCTCGTGAAATGGTCTGTGACCACTAAGACGTTGCTTATGCCTTTGGAGTCAGGCTCCATGGAAAGGAAGTCCATGCACACTAGGTCCAAAGGCCCCTGGCTTACGATCTGGTGCAATGGAGCAGCTCTCTGTGTAGGGGTCTTGTGAGCGACACACTCTCCACAGTTCCTTATGTATTCTTCCACATTGATCGACATCCTTGGCCAAAAGAATCGACTTCGAAGGAGGTCAACAGTTCTCTCCTGTCCAAGGTGCCCCAGGTCATCATGCATGGCTTGCATAACTCTCTCACGGAACTCCTTTGGTAGGACGAGTTGACTGACCACTTCTCCGGAGGGTTTCTTACTCAAACGGTACAACATTCCATCCTTCATGGTGAGCTTCCCCGTTTCTCTTTTCAGTCTTGAAAGCTCTTGACTCATCACATCTGGCCAGCGTCCATGCTTGACGGCCTGGATGGCTGGTCCGATAGCTTCATCATCTTCTTGAGCCTTCCTGAGATTCGGTTTGGACATGAGTTCCAGTGACTTCAACTCCATGTGCATTGGAAACGCATAAAGGTTAGGAACACAGTGTGAAGAGGCCCCGAGCTGAGCAACATAAACAGGCGTTCTATGGCCAGGCCCTAGTACACAGACTCTCTGGCAGATAGTCTTGACCCCAGACTGAGGGATGGTCACCCAGCTGTCGTCTTCATCCACATCTGGCATGTTCCTAGACAACAGGTCGGCATCAATGTTCTGTCGGCCTGGCCTATACTGTACATCAAACTCCTAAGTCGATAAGGCAGCTAGCCAGCGATGACCCACCGCATTGAGCTTGGCTATCGACAGCACATACGTAAGTGGGTTGTTATCAGTACGTATGGTGAATCTTGCTCCATACAGGTAGTCATGGAATTTGTCGACTACTGCCCACTTCAGTGATAAGAATTCCAGCTGATGTATGGGGTAGTTTCGCTCTGCTGAGCTTACCTTTCGGCTCGCAAAGGCAACTGGCCGCAGGCCTTCAGGGTGATCTTGGTAAAGGACAGCACCAAGACCCTTCAAGCTTGCGTCAACATGCAGAATGTATGGCTTTTGTGGATTGGCAAAGGCCAGGACAGGTGCATGTGTCAAACATTGTATGACCTCGTAAAATGCATGTGCGCAGGCTTTGTCCCATCTTTCCCCGAAGGGCTCTGATTCTTTCAAGTAGACCTTTTCCACCTCTTGAGCATACTTCTTACCTTTCTGCTTTGGAGCGTAGCCCTTTGTGAGCTCGGTCAACGGTCTTACTATGGCAGAATAATTTTGGATGAATCTACGGTAATAACCGCAAAATCCAAGGAAAGATTGTAGCGTCTTCAAGTTGGTTGGCATTGGCCAGGTGGTGACTGCCTCAATCTTGTCTGGATCTGGGGCAACTCCCTCTGCAGACACAATGTGTCCCAGGTATTTGACCCTCGGCAGACAGATTTGACACTTGTCAACAGAAAGCTTCAGCCCAACTTCACCAAGACGATCTAGGACCTTGAGTAGTCTCTCTTCGTGCTCTTCGAGAGTCTTTCCAAACACAATCAAGTCGTCCAGGTACACCAACACTTGTTATAGGTTCATGTCTCCAACTGCCTTTTCCATTAACCTTTGGAAGGTCGCTGGAGCTCCTGTGATACCTTGCGGCATTCGTTCAAACTGAAAGAACCCTAATGGGCAAATAAATGCCGTTTTCTCTTTGTCCTCTTCGGACATAGCTATTTGATAGTAGCCTGAACGCAAATCAAGTACAGAAAACCACTGACTCCCCGTCAAGGCATTCAGCGCATCCTCAATACATGGTGTCGTATACTGGTCAGGTATCGTTCGGCTATTCAGCAGTCTATAGTCTATGCACATTCTAACAGCTCCAGTCTTCTTTCTGACGACTACTATTGGGGATGCATAGGGGCTTCGTGACTCTGTTATGATCCCGGCCTGCAGCAGCTCTTGTAAGTGTTTTCTAACATCTTAGATGTCTGCAGGGGCCAGCCGGCGTGATCTTTGGCGGAAAGGCCTGGAATCGGTAAGTCGGATTTGGTGCTCTACCCCTCTGGCCAATCCCACGTCCCACTCGTGGATGGAGAAGACATGAGGCTTTTGGGCCAGTTTCTTACACAGTCTGTTCTTCCAATGTTCTGATATAGGAGAGTCTCCAAAGTTGATCATGCTTTCGTCAAAGTCAGAGGACCCAGTGGCCTTGGGGGGAATAGTAGTCACTGAATCAATGTGATACATATATCCAAGCTCCGTTCCCACAGGAATGGAAGTTTCTCTGGACGATTCATTCTTGATGAATACTCTTAAGCTGTTGACAACTACTGCCCCACTGGGCACAACCATGGGATGAAGAAACACATTAGCAGGTAAGGAGACTGCTGGTGCGGTATCTACCATCAGGATTTCTTGTTCAACAGGCTTCTTCCACTCAACTTTGCACACAACATGAGTGCCGCCATCTGGTGGTAAGATCAAAGGGCCTGGCCCCATCCATCTGACACTCCCAGCCTCATCATCATGGACCGGAACAGCAACACCCTTGAGTGTAGGTTGATCCTCTTTGACACGAACACGAAGGCCAAGCGTTCTCGTGACATCAATGCCATTGCCTTTGCACTGATCCACTAAGCGTCTGACATGGCTCGCATTGGTGCCTACAATGACCGATGTCTCATCGTCAGACCTGGGACTAGGACATATGAGGGCAAGGACAGTTACGATCTGGCTGGTTCCTATCACCTCAGCTGGATACTCTAAGTCAACTACCACATAGCCACGGTAGGGGTAGCTGACTCCAGACTCACTTAAACCCCACAATGAAAGACCAGACACTGGCTGAATGGGGATATCAGACAAGTATTTCTGATACCAAGGCTCAAAAATGATCGTGACCTGAGAGCCACTATCTAGCAAAGCAGTGCAGGGTTGTCCATTTACCTTCAGTGGCACCCGGCTAGGCGGCCCAACCAGCCCATCAGGAATACACAGGTTGGCAGGCATGCAAGCTGTGTCTTCGTTCACAGAGTGACTGACTGCACTACATGTGGCATTACTGGACGACTGGTTCTTCGACAGCTTCAGGGCCTGAATAAGTCTCTTGATAACTTTAGCCTGGTTTTCTGTATGCTGGCACTTCCCCGCATAATGCCCATCCTCTCCACATCGATAACAGAAATGTTCTTCTGAGGCTTGGAGTGATCTGTGTGGAAAACTGGCAGCTGGCTTTGATGTATTTACAGCTGAAACAGCAGCTTGTGGTTCAGCCACTTTGTTGGTGACTTTCTGTTGCAGACGCTTCATCTGTTTTTTCAATGCAGCTATCTCACTGTCGGAGGTGTACTCACCTGATACAGCATTAAGGGAATGGTTCTCAGTGCTTTCTGTCGTGGCTTGAGCTGGTAGAGACACTACAGCAGCAACTAAGGACTTGAGCTCTTTAATCTCAGACTTCAAGTTCTGAATTTTCATCTGCTTTGCATCAACATCTTGCTTTACATATGCGCTCTGCACTACATGGCTGATCTTTTTTCTAGAGGCCTCATATTCCTCCTCTGTTCGTATCTCCTTTAACAGCTGGAGAAAGGTTGGCGGCTTTTCCTTCCTCTCTCTCAGACGAAGATGGACTAACATCAGGTCGGAGGCTATCCCACCACGCAACAGCTGTTCAAGTCTTGCTTTATCTGCACAGCCTTGGGGAAGACCACTTCTCTGCACGACCCTATTCAACGACTGTTCTAGACGTCTAAGGAAGTCAGACAGCTTCTCACCTGATTGCTGCTGCAGTAAGCGGAAAGCAAAGTATAACTCTTCTCCTGACTCTGCTGTCCCAAACGCATGCTCAAGCGCCTCTAAGCAGTCTTCAGGGCTCAAGTCTGGATCGCTGGTTCGTGCTGCTTTTACAATCTCAAGCGCTGGACCTCTAAGGCTTTCCATCAGTCTCCGCCTTTTCTCTTTGGGAGAGCAGTCACACTCCTCCACCATGAGCCGTGCTTGACCCAGCCAGTGTTCAAACTGTTCTTCTCCTGCTGGGGTAGGCAGCAGCCCAGAGAAACTTCGTAGGCGGCGATAGCTTCCATGTTCACCTGATGACTTTGTTTTGTCAAGCAAATCACTCACAGCTCTCAAGATGGCCTCTGTTGACCTAGCAGCAGCGTCTTCTGTTGAGAACAATGTGCGGAGGTTTTCCCCTTGCTTACCTTCAGCTTGTGGCGGCACAGACATCTGAACATGTGCATTGGCTCGTGAATCTTCATCTGCTATGACAACAGGCCATGGCCCTGTACCACCTGTAGAAAACACTTCAAAGGGAACCATGTCACCTTTTACTGCTTTCTTGCATTCACACAGAACAAAGTAACGGTTGTGCACCATGTTGAAAGTTCGTCCTCTGACACGCACACGTCCCACGCACTTCACTGCTTGCATTGTCTCTTCAATTTCAGTTATATTCACATCTTCTTGAGTGATAACCAAGACTGCATAAGCCTCATCTAATGCCTCGCCACGGCACCATCCCTTTAACTCTAATGCAAATGCTTGAGTTGCCATGTTAATGCTTCAGTCTCTACTGTAGTTGCTAATGCTACTAATTTTCAATGCTTCAAAACTATCATTTATAGCTTCAAAAATGCTAATTTTCCCTGGAAATATATATACAATAAACAAGAAACCCACACTATAATCCCAGCGATGCCTCCATTTTATGTAGCGCCTCTCTCGCTTGGTGGAGCTTTATGAGAGGTGGCTAATCTGAATTCTTAAAATAATCTGTGTGGCTCCTTATTTAACTTAAGATATGCTATGCAAATCAATACACACAACTGTTTAAAAAAACGAACTATTTACTTATTAAACCAATGCAATTATTCAGTAGTAATTTCAATACACAGCACATTCAATACAGTACAACACATGGGCCCAACGAAAATAAAACAGCCGGCAACATGAAACAGTATATACAGTTTACCCCAGTTCAACGTTGCAAGCCTGAACGTCGCTTGGGTTCGTTGAAGCCAAAAACAAAATGGCTGCTTCACCTTGAGGGCAAAATTAAACGTGATATGGTACCTTGCATCAATGAGCCTGTGTGTGTAGCCGCACACACAGCAGAGGAAAGGCGGCAGCAGGTGGAGACCAACCCAGGATCCAGATGACGAGAAGAGTCGACTATCGTCACCCGATGCAGAGTCAGACGATGGATGGCAGGGTTCCACGGACTTAGCTACTGCAACGTTAGCTAGTCGCTAGCTTGTTAGCTTAGTCCCAGCCTGAAAACTAGCCACTTGTCCAGCAGCTAAACTACTTATTTTAAACGGTTGAGTTATCCACTCAACTATCCAAAAGCAATAAGAGTCCTAGTCGAACTCACTTAACTGGTGAACACTTTAAATATCACTTCTTTCTCCATAATACCGTTAACCTTCTCTATCCACCTGCTCACTCCACGCTATCCCATCACTCTCTCGTTTTCTTAACGTTTCCCTCTACTCCACCCACTTCCCTGTCCTTTGACCTCAGATGTAATTCGCTCATAATCAAACAGTACAGCAATAAAATACATTCACAAACATTTTCAGAAATGCATTACACCTCAAACAATAAACATTTTAAATGAATTACCTTTTAACCTTAATGCTATTTATTATATCATTAACTTATTTATTCTGCCTTATACTATTAATGAAATTCAACAGGGTTACATACATTTACTTTACTAATAAAATATTAGGTTCCCATGAGTAATCTGTTTGTGCCCCCATGCAATGTGTACATGGGTGTGTGCGCATGCGTGTGTGCACATGCGTGTGTTACAGTTGTTTACATACAGTGCATTCCTTGACAATCTAGTACTAGTCCTCTGCTAGTCAGGGGAGAAAATAACTTGTGTTTGGCCAGGCCATAACTTAATTCTATACATTTGTGTTTCTGCAAAATCAAAATGTGTCTGATCTCTTAGGAACACGGAGAAATTGCATTACTCCACCTCCCCGAGACGAGAACATTTTGGAATTGATCTTGATTTTAGAATGAATAATATAACCTGCTGACTCACGATGGGTATCAGACCAAATACCTTTTGTTCACATCCTACTTTCAGGACAAAATTAATATTTGATGGCAAGGACTGATCATGATATAGCTCATTATACTTTCCATGCCACAAAAGTAAATATGTTGGGCTAAGACATCAATTATATAATTTACATTTCGTTTAGTCATTTAGATGATACTTGTTTCCAAAGCGACGTACAATGAAGAGAACAGTCAATCTACAAGCAGTAGAGACCTAGTGTAACAACAAATTCAATTTTACATAAGAAATAGAAAAAAAAGCAGGAATTTAACTGATGTATGTGCAAGTTAAGTACTTAAAGAAGTGCAAGTTAGGAAGGGTGGTGCTCTTTTTAAGAGTTGGGTTTTCAAGAGCTTCTTGAAGGTAGAGAGGGAGGCCCCTGCTCTTGTAGTGCTAGGCAGCTCATTCCACCAACAGGGAACTACGAATGAGAATAGTCTGGATTGCCATACTTGCAAAAACGGCAGTGCTAAACAATGCTCATTAGACGAGCGCAGCATCCAGGGGGTAACATTTGCCTCTATAAGGGCATTTAAGGAGGTGGGAGCAGAACCAGCAATCATGCAATTATGTTAACAGAATTACTTTTGTCTATGTAATGAGTTCATTTTGTCCACAAAGTCAGAAGTGCCTTCATCCACAAAATGAAAAGCAAACAGGCATTTTCATCCACAAAATGAAAAGCAAACAGGCATTTTAATGCATGACATGAGCCATTTATGGACACAATGCTGGTGCGTTTGTGTTGCTTGTGGACAAAAGGTATTGCAATGTTTCATAGTTTCATGTTAAATAAATGCTTGCCATGCTACCCCATATAAAAATACAGTGTTATATTCTATCATTCCCATGTTTAGACACTTGGGATCAAGCATCATGTTCACTTGAAGAAGATGACAATAGAATACAGTTTGGGATTTGTAAGATCCTAACTTATTCTAGAACAAACATGTTCCATTGCATTGAAGAGTTTTGACTGTTTCGTCCACAGTGTCTCTAAGGGTCGTGCTGCTGGGGAAAACTGGATCTGGAAAGAGTGCCTCAGCAAACACCATCCTGGGGAGGGAAGCTTTCAAAGCGGATTCCTCACCTAAATCTGTGACTGGAGAATGCAGTGAAAAACATACTCTAGAGAATGGTAGACAAATTAAAGTGATTGATACACCAGGATGGTTTGATACAGAAAAGCCTGAGGAAGAGATGGATGGACATATGGAGAACTGTGTTGATATGTCTCTCTCTGGGACTCATGCCTTCCTGCTGGTGATGAGATTAGATGTGAGGTTCACAGAGGAAGAGAAGAATGCTGTGAAGTTGATCCAGAAGCACTTTGGTGAGGGGGCGCTGAAGTACACTATAGTGCTCTTCACTCATGGGGATGCGCTGAAGGGGAAACCAGTGGAGGATTTTCTGAGCAAAAGTTCTGATCTCTCAATTCTTAATGCACATTATGGGGGTAGATATCAAGTCTTCAACAATGAGAGTAAAGACACCACTCAGGTCAGAGAGCTAAAGGAGAAAATTGAGGCCATGGTGAAGGGGAATGGGGGAGCATGCTACACCAGTGAGATGTACAAGGAGGTGCAGAGAAGAATAAGAGAAAAGGAGGAGAGAAATGAATTCAAATTAAAGGAGGCCGAAGCGAAAGGTAAGTTCATAGGATTCGAACAACAGAAAAATCTTGCAAGAGAAAGGAGGCTGAGATTCGAATCAGATATGAATCTCGCAGGAGAAAGGAGGCAGACATTTGAAGAAAAAGAAAAGAAATTCAAAGCAAATAAAAAAATTGCTTCCATTGTTAGTTGGTTTGGAGCAGCAATTGCAGTACCATTAATAGTGGTAGCATCAGTAGTGACAGGAGGAGCAGCAGCAGGAGGAGCAACAGCAGCAGCTGCACTACTGGGAGCAGCAGGAGGAGGAATAAAAGCACTAGTTAACAAAACAAGGGCAGATGACGCTGCAGAAGGAGCAGACAAAGCAGGAAAAGAAGAAAAAGCAGCAGCAGCAGAGGCAGCAGCAGCAGGAAAAGAAGAAGAAGCCGCAGCAGCCACAGCAGCAGCCGCTGCAAAAGAAGCAGTAGCAGCAGGAGCAGCAGCAACAGCAGTAGGAACAAAATCAGCAGCAGCAGCAGCAGCAACAGCAGAAAAAACAGCAGCAGCAACAACAGCAGCAGCAGCAAAATTAGCAGCATATGTGATGCAGCAGGAGAATTAGCAGCTATAGGGAGAAATATTTAATGATAGAGTGACAACATCATGATCCAGATGAGGGAGGATCTGAGTTTATTTCATGTTCTAAAACATCATTCTAAAATGTCATTCTAAGTCATAATCTAAAGGCAGATATGTTTCTGATATGTTCCATTTAATGTACTCTAGATATAAGCCAAAGTCTGATATGTCCCTGCATGACCGAACGGTCGAGGTTAGTAAGTTGTTATATGGCATTTTTAGCTCTTTTCATTTTGAGAATAAATGGTAATTGTAAATAGAAAACATGTCGTTTTGTTCAGCTCTCAAGTCTTCTCACGACACAGTGTGTTTCAGGTGTTGCCTAACAAACAATGACTTGCTAACTTCAAGTTACAATGATCAATAGAAAACGGACAACAGGGCTCAGCTTAAATGGCTTTAATTTACAGTTAAACACAAGGTTTTCAAACTATAGTAGTGTAACCTTTTGGGTTCGTTCAGGTGAAACTTATTTAACAGACGAACTGGAGGGAGACAAGGATGCTCTTGAACAGCTTTAATGGCTCACTTCTCAGTCTTCACTTTCAAAACTCTAAACTCACTTCCCTGATCCTCCCAAAATCATAACATGTAAACATCCGTTTATATATAATAACTTAACTAAAATAAAGCTGCAAAAGAGAAGTCCTAAATGAACTAGGTGAAATGTTGTTTATAAAATCCAACAATAAAATATAACTCCTAATTTAATTAACAGAGAATGCTCCAGCTTACATTTATTCCCCCTCCCCGGAAAAGAAACGTCCCCGTTTCCAATTACAGTAAATGGACAAACATAATGGTTGGAAGAGAACACGTGTGGGAATATCTCCTGTGGCATATGCACACTGAAACAAAACATTAAATAAAAAAAAGGGGGCGGGAGACGCCGGCTCCTGGGTCATAGCAGGGTTGGTGACAGGAACAGTCAGAGCAGATTTAGCGACAGGAACAGTCACAGTAGAGTTAGTTATGGGCATAGGGGATGGGGAAACTGGTGCCTGTTGTGGACATGAGATGACATTAGGGGATGCTTGGGCCTTGGACCGAAGAGGGCCCTACGAGGTCATGGGGCCCTGGGCTGGGGGTAATTGGGGCTGGCCCACTGAAACTGGGGGAGCTTTAGTCCTGGATAACCAATCCTGGTTTCCAGCAGATGGAGCAGGGCTTCTGGTCCGTGTTGCTGTAGGCTGTGAAAAGGGTAGAGCCCCCGAGAGTGCAGTGGAACATGGAGCTGGAGTCTGTAACAGGACATCATGCACATGCTCAGGAGGTTTGTGTGTCTGATTGGATGCAGGTGAAGTATAAGGCCTAAGACGATTGTGATGAACAATCTGACATTTATCTGCCTGATCCAACAAGTAATGTATCTTATAAGTTACACTCACATTAATGTCATTCACTCCCAAACACTCAAGTATTTCAAATGGGCCTTTCCAATGTGGTGCTAGCTTTTGTCTCATTGAAGTGGGATCGTTAAGCCACACAAGGTCTCCTGGGTTATATGGAACGTATCTGACACGCCTATCATAATAAAGTTTCTGTTTAACATGAGCTTGATCTCTGTTCTGTGTGGCCACCGTAAAGGCTGACTGAAGTTTATCTGCTATCTGCCCTGCATAATCATCAGTGGAAACCTGAGGGGTATCTGAGGGTGTGCAGTTTGGCAACAGTAGATTAACTGGCATTCTCGCTTCACGGCCATGTGCGAGGAAAAATGGGGTGTAACCTGTTGTAGAATGAGGGCTGGTGTTATAGGCTAAAGCTACTTGGTTAAGAGACTCATCCCATTCTCCCGGCTGCTGAAGAAGTGCCTTGGCTAACTGGTCAATGAGAGTTCTGTTAAACCTCTCTACCATACCATCACACTGCGGGTGATATGGACTGGTGCGGGTTTTCTGAACACCCAGCAGCTTGCATAAGCAACCAATCAGCTCAGACTCAAATTGGCGTCCCTGGTCAGTGTGCAAACTTTCAGGGATTCCATGTTCACAGATGTACTTTTCAAAAAGACATTCAGCCACAGTTACGGCACGCTGATCCTTCATAGCATACAGATTGACATACTTAGAGAAGTAATCCTGTACAACTAACACATATCTGTGACCATGACCTGTCGTGGGCAGTTCTAATATATCAGCTGCAACCTTCTGCAATGGCTGAGAAGCAACAATGGTTTTCATCGGTGCCCTAAGTTGTGGTGTTGGACTGCGTCTAGCACATACCTGGGCATTGTACGGCCCGCGGGCCAAATACGGCCCTCCGGGTGATTCTGACCGGCCCGCGAAAGATTACATGATAATTCCAATTTTTTTTTTTTTTTTTTTTTTTTTACAAAAAAATCATTTTCATTTTCAAACTGTTTTCTTAAGGACTTCGGAATACCAGCTGTGAACACAGCTGAAGTGTTGAAATTGAACTTGAAATTGAATAAGGTGCCAGATATCTAGAGACTTCCAGGCGAAAAACACCTGTTGGTTTGCCCAACGATAGATGCTGCGTGTGCTTTCTATTACTGTGTATGCATGGCAAGTTTGAGAGCGCCGAAGTTGCGTAGTGGCCGCAAGCGGTATTGCAGACAGACAGAGATTTCAAATTGGATATGAAGATGAAATCTGACATATAGTTTCAGCGTTAAACTAATACAATAATTGCTGTCTGTGGTTCTATATGGGCTGTGGAAATAATTTAGAAAAATTATAGTTTGAGATGGATTGATAATTGATATAATTGAGAACCCCTGGTTAAATGTGTTCTTGGACACATCAATTTGAAAGCTGGACCAAAGTGTTTGATTTAATTCAATTACAACAAGGCCTAATACAAAGATAAGCTGTAAGTACAGTTTGGAGTCTGGACAGTCTTTTTTACTCAACGCCTCAATAGGTAGATCTTGCCTTCATCAAGGCAAAGGTTGGTGATCTTAGGCCTAAAAAGTTTGGGGACCACTGATGTAGGCATATAAAGTCAAAAAGGCAACAAAACTGGGACAATTTTCTTAACACAGTTACACAGTTCAGTGACTTGTTGTCTTGTTTATTTTGGCTACAAAGATGATGTGATGTCTTTAGAAAGCTAAGAAAATCCTTGTTTCAATAGTATATGAAACTCAAAATGCCCTTTGTTATTAATGTGACTAAAAATGAGTCAAATGTTACACATTTTGTTTATCATTTTGGAAATTCAATTTGAATAAATTATATTTTTGAAAGCTAACATCACATTTGAAATGCCAAATAATAACATACACTCTTACTCTTATTATGCATAATTGAGTTCGGCATTTTGGCCCGGCCCTCCAAAATATTTTCAGTTGCTCATTTGGCCCCCTGGGGAAAATAATTGCCCACCCCTGGTCTAGCATCACATGGAATGCATTTCTGACACCACTCACGAATATCACGGGCCATAAAAGGCCAGTAGCATATTTGCTGGGCACGTTTCAAAACGTTCTCAGCAGACAGATGACCAGCTAGAATATTTCCATGGAGCAAGCTAAGCACACTCCCTTGTAACGCTGGAGGCAGGATGATCTGATGTAACACTGACCTAGGCAAGGGCTGGTGAATTTGACGACAAAGTACATCATTCTGAAAGATAAGCCTGTCAAAATCTTGCCAATATGCCTTCTGAACAGTCGACCGCTTTTTCATACACCAATATGGTGGTTTACGGCCTAAAATTTTCCAGCTAATAACCTCAGACAGAATACTGTCTTGGCGTTGGCCATTCCTGAGGTCCTCTTCTGACACCGGAAAGACAAAAGTAAATAGAGAAAACTCAGAACAATTTTCTGTAGTGACGTTGGGCTGAGGGGCCACTTGGGGAACTCGTTTGGGGTCGACATTGTTATGATCAGAGGCACTGATAGGATGCACCTGATTAGGGCAAAATCCTCTAGAACCAGGGTCATGGGCAGCTGGACTGCTTGGGGAGAGCTGCTGTGGCTGCCTGCTGACATCTGGCCGACGCGACAAAGCATCTGCATTACCATGACTCTGACCGGCCCTATGAACCACTGTCCATTCAAAAGTGTCAAGCTCCAGTGCCCAACGAGCACGTCTCCCTGTCCTGTCACTGTCAATGGGTATCTTGCACAGTCCCACAAGAGGCTTATGATCAGTGATGATAGTAAATGGCTGTTTGTATAAGTAGTGCCTAAAATGTCTGACTGCCCAGACAATAGTCCAGAGTTCTCTATCATATGTCGACCACTTCCTCTCTGCTTTTGTGAGGACATGACTGGCATATGCAACCACAGTGTCATGTTGGCCATGTTTTTGCGCTAACACAGCTCCGATTGCGGAGCAGGAAGCGTCTGTATAGAGATAAAATGGTAACGCAAAATATGGGAACGAAACCACTGGTGGATTGGATAGAGCATGCTGTAAGAAATTAAATGCATCCTGACACTGAGATGTCCACTGAAAAGGAGCATTCTTCTCTGTCAGTGCATGCAAGGGAGCAGCATGATGTGCAAAATCTCTGATGAACTTACGGTAGTAATAGCAGAGACCTAAGAAAGCCCTGACTTCTGTGGGAGTGTTCGGGGTCGGCCAGTCTCTAACACACTCCACATTCTTAGGGTCTGGTTGAATGCCATGCTTAGACACAACATGACCTAAAAATCGAACATGATCTCTGGCAAGGGAACATTTAGCAGACCACTGCCTTGAAATCGGGTGAAAACTTCCTCCAAGTGTTTAAGGTGCTCATCAAATGTGCGACTAAATATCAGGACATCATCCAGGTACACCAGACATGTCTTCCACGGCAACCCACGGAGCACCATCTCCATCAGCCTTTGAAACGTGGCTGGTGCATTTGTCAATCCCATAGGCATAACTTTAAAATGATAAAGCCCTGTGCCAGTGGTGAATGCTGTTTTCTCACGATCCTGCTCTGCCAATTCAACCTGCCAATAGCCATGCTGAAGGTCAATAGTGGAGAACCATGCAGCACCAGCTAGGGCATCCAATGCATCATCCACCCTAGTCAACGGATGTGAATCTTTAACAGTAACAGCATTGAGCTTCCTATAATCAAGGCAAAAGCGCCATGTCCCATCCTTTTTACGAACTAAAACTACTGGGGCTGCCCATGGACTGTAGCTTTCCTCGATTATGTCTGCTTTTAAAAGGGAGTCAACCTGCTTTTGTATTTCAACTCTCTGCTCTGGTGTAACTCTATATGCCCTTTGTTTGATTGGCGTGGTATCCCCTGTACGGATGTGGTGCTTGATCCTACCTGTGCGACCCCTATCCTCTGCATTTGCACTAAACACTGCAGAATATTTCTGTAGTAGTTGTTTTAAAGTCTGGGCCTGAAAGCTAGAAAGATTTGAGTCATCTATCTGTACTGGGGGTAGGTCTGTGTCGGTTAGCGATGACGTAGCACAACACCTTTCCTCTATAAGAGTGGATTCAGAGGCAGAAAGGGATAAAAACTCACCCAAATGCTGGCCTGGATGGAGTGCCATGTCATCATTGGTGGTATTCATGATCCGAGCCATAATTAACCCATTATGTACCTTACTGACAGAGTGTGCCACCACAACATCACTAACAGGATTAGGTATGAGAACACCTACATAGTTGGAAGGTACAGGCAAAGCAGCTGTTGTTCCTGTAACACATGCAGTGATTATTGATTCACTCATAGCTGGAAGCTCAGTGGGGGCTAACACTGTGACATTACAACAGGCCATTTCATGGGAGTTAGGTAACAAATTAATCTGTGTGTTCCACAATTGAAGGGCATTCCTGCTGAGGTCAAGAAGAGCACGGTGTTTGAGTAGGAAGTCCCATCCCAGTATTACTGGGTGAAAAGCTCCTCGCACAACATTAAATTCATGCTGCAGTGGTTCCTTTCCAATTCTCAGGGTCTCAGGGTCAAATTGCCCAAAATATCCAAACATTGACCATTGACTGAGCGAGCAAGCACAAAAGAGGTCTTCATGGGGCGTTTTTTTAGCGCTGGGTGAGATGTTCTGAACTCTTCACTCACAATAGAGATAGTAGAACCGGTATCCAGCAATGCAGGTACTTCAATGCCGTCTATGATTATCAGGACACGAGCAGAAGGGGGGGTGTTGACAGCTGCAGGGAATGGCTGAGGAATAAGAGGCTTGGGTGTAGTAGCTGATGTTTGCCCCTCAACAGCAGCTAATCGTCGTTTCCCTGCTGGTTGAATCTTGAATACTCCGTCTCAGGAGACTTGAATCGAACACTCCGTCTGTAGTGGGGACTGGTGTCTCTAGACTGCCATGGAGATGGACTAGGGCTTCGCCGCCACCCGTCAGTGTCTGAACGTGAGTGCTGCCGGTCATATCGACGTTCTGGGGAAACATGTCGACCAAACCCCCTCGCATGGAATGCTTCACGTGAACTCACCGCAGGAGAAACAGAGCGCTGCCTACTATGATATGAGTCCTGGGCATATCGGTCAGGTGAGTTATATCCCATAGGGCGACGTTGAGCCTGGTGAAAGTGAGGTGAAGGACTACGTGGTCGGCGTTGTGACCCATCCCTGGCAGAAGCTCTATCATACCGGGGGTCAATGCGCTGAGTGAGATATGTGTTCTTCTCTTTTAATTGTTGCACCTCACTCTTCAAACTGTTCACTGTAAGAGTAAGCTGCTCCACAGCTTGAAGGAGTCTGTCTTCAGTGGGTTGAGAACAGACCATGGCCACTTTTTCAGGGGTTGTAGCAGTAGGAGGTGGCGGTGAATTTGAATTGAGCTGTAGTGCAATGCGTGCTCTCTCACATCGACTGGCAACTTGCAGTGCCGCCTCCATGGTTGTTGCACCCATTTCATGAATCTGAGTCTGCAAAGCTTGTTCCACATCAGCGACAAATCTTCGAAATTTTTCCCCTTTGTAGCTGCCCCTAAACTTTTCTCCTGGTTAAAGATGAACCACGCGCCTCCAACTGATGGTTGATGAGTTTTTATTTGCTTTCATACTGTCTTTCATACTCCAAACCACCGTGAAAAACGTGTGCGCCCTCCAACCAGAAAGTTAAGGTCAGCTAAATCTCTTGGCATTCACGCACGTCCTTCTTCGTGCACATCTTAGCTCCAAAAGAACGAAACTTACATTTTCCCTGCTATATGTTAAGTGGATCACATGACTATGGTAGCCTATTTGACTCAATTAACGTATTCAACAGTACAGTACAGGTGTCCTTACCATTCAATACCAAAATTCCACATCAGAAAATACAAAATACAATTAAGTATGCACAAGCACACAAACAAATAAACACAAACATATTTTAATAAATAAATAAAGAAAATGTGTTCATATTTCAGCGACAGCTACACTGCCACCAAAATTACAGAAGATTCATATTACCATATTCAAAGAAATTTGCATGAATCTTATAATTTTCCCATAACTTTGGTAATTGACCATTAAAATTGTAAACCATTAACCTTGTTTTTAATCAACAGCTTCTTTTAAAGATTTTAGAATAAGTATTATGTAACTATGAATTATGCTCAACTAAAACAACTAATTTTTGCACTGGACGATCAAGAAATGAAGGTTGCGTTAAGCGCTCACCTTTCTTTCCTAAATTAGTTTGTCCTATTTGAATGCTGACTTTACGCACAAGACCATCATCCTCTTCTCTTGCTTCAACAACTCTGGCGAGTTTCCACTCATTTCTTGGAATATTGTCATCCTTGACAATAACTATGTCCCCAACTTGCACATTTCTTCTGGGCACATGCCATTGTTGTCTGAGGCTTATATTGGTCAGGTATTCTCTGCGCCATCTGCTCCAGAATTCTGCCCTGCTAAGGCAAAAGGCAGTAACTCACCAGAGTGTGAAACTGAGAAAAATGGCTTTAAAGTTATCCTAATGTCCACACAATGTGGTTATAGCTACAATGTTGTAATTTTCACAGTTTGTAGTGTATGCCTGTCTTAATCTATTCATTGAGAAAAAAATTAACTCAAATTTGACCTTTGACCTTTTTTGGAAGTTACTGTGTTCTGCCTTAGCATTGCCTTCGGAATGTTGATTTGTCATACTAAGGCAGAAGGCAGTAACTTCTATGTTAAAGCTCAGTGGTATGATAACAATGGAATAATGACCCTATTAATTAATCAGTAGTAATACTATTTCATTTATCACAATTACCAATACCATGATTATCACACACACACACACACACACACACACCATTGAATTATCACATTAAGCACATAAAACAATGAACTTGAATTGTCACATGAAACACATAAAACATCTATGTCAGTCCATTGGGGTGTGTGTGTGTGTGTGTGTGTGAGAGAGAGAGAGAGAGAGAGAGAGAGAACGATAGAGAATGAGGCCCATTTTCCCCCTCCACATGCCCCCGCTCGCCAAGCGAAGTTACCCTATTTAGATGCACCTTTTTCGGACTAGCCACAGGCACTGGGTGGGGGAATAGCCCGATAGCTTAGCATATCTGCCATGCAATTCTAATGGTAATGCTACCTAGCTTGGTATGCTAACTGTCGGTAGCCTATACATCGTGAAATCAACCAAAATACTGATGTCACTGGCTTTAATTTGATAATGGCATGTTAGTAGTACATTTAATATCAGTACATTTGTTTAATTACTGCTGATATTTTACATTTACGGTCTGTAGCCTGGTGATCTACAGCCTCTGCCACCTCTGCCACCCTAGCTACTCTACTAAGGCATAGAGCCGTAACTTCGGGGCGGCGCACAGTAACTTCATTCGAATGCTCAGGACAAGGGTGAGAGGAAGGCAAAAAGGCGTATATCTGAAGTTACGGGCTTCTGCCTCAGTTTCGCCTTGCACTTTTGAACTTACGGCAAAACACCATCTTGTTTTTTGCCCGAAAACAACCGAATTTGGGCTTGATATTTGTGTACATGATAAAACTAAGGCATGTGGTTCCAAATACGTCAAAAACTCATTTTTGACCAAACTTGAAGTTACGGTATTTTGCCTTAGCACGGCAGAATTGCTCTGATAAGTATTGCACTCTCCGCCACCTTTTCCTAGCATATAAATCTTCTTGGACAAACTTTCCAGGAGGCGGGAGAGGCACAGTGGGCTTCATTATGAGCAAATGGTTGGGTGTCAAAGGTTCAACACTCTTGGGGTCATTAATTGTGTTTGTTGTGAGCGGACGACTGTTCACGATCGACATGGCCTCATAGAAGAATGTCCTCAATGACGAGTCATCTAGCCTTCCTTTAGCTTGAGCCAGAACAGAACTCATCACGCTCCTAACAGTCCGTACTTGGCGTTCCCAAATACCTCCCATGTGACTTGCTTCAGGAACATTCATGACAAAGTCACATTCCTTTCTTGCAAGATAAGTTGAAATCCTTTCTTTGTCAAGTTCCTTTAGACATCTTTCCAACTCATTCCTTGCTCCGAGGAAATTCGTTCCTTGGTCAGATCGGATCTGTCTAACTGCTCCTCTTATTGCAATAAAGCATCTCAGAGCATTTAGAAATGCATCAGTCGTAAGATCCTCCAACATCTCTATGTGGATGGCCCTGGAGCTTAAACATGTCAACAACAGACCATACCTCTTGAACTCCTTTCTACCTTGTTTTGTATAGAATGGGCCGAAACAATCAATTCCTGTGTATGAGAATGGAGGAGATGGATCTACTCGGTCAACTGGCAGGTCAGCCATACGCTGTTCTTGGGTAGGACCACGGGCCTTTCTGCAAGTGACACAACTCTTGATATGCTTAGCCACTACCTTGCTGGCACCCATTATCCAATATCCATTGGCTCTAAGTTCGTTCAAGGTTTGACCTCGGCCTTGGTGCTGTGTTTTCTTGTGACAGTGATCAAGTATGAGTTGTGTGACAATGCCTTCTTTAGGAAGTATCACTGGATGCTTTAACTCAAGTGTGGCTGATGACATTCTCAACCTGCCACCAACCCTGAGCACTCCATTCTCAAGAATAGGGTCAAGTTGAAACATTTTGTGAGTTTTCCCTAGTTTGGTTTTTGATTCTTGACTTAACCTGGTCATCTCTTCTTCAAAGGCTTCTGTCTGCGCCGCCTTGATGAGCACAAGAGCAGCTTCCTGTCTTTCTTTCACAGTAATGGGCCCAGATCTCTCTTTATGTGCCAGTCTCTGAATTCGAGCAATGACGTTGAGGCATGTAATCCAATCAGAGAACCTTGACAGCCTCTTGAGGATAGTATCTCTTTCAACGACATCTGTTTTCAGGACCTTTACCTCTGGGTCACCTAAAAGAAGCTCTGGGGATCCTTTGTCAAAGACAACTTCTTGTTCCCATAAGAACTTGGGTCCTCTTAGCCAATGTGATGCTAGGTCTGCCACCTTGAGACCCCTAGATGCATGGTCGGCCGGATTCTGACTTGTTTCAATATAAAACCACTGACTAGGATCAGTGACATCTCTGATTTTCTGGACTCGATTTGCTACGAAAATATGAAAGCGCCGGGCCTCATTCTTGATGTACCCAAGCACCACCTGTGAGTCAGTCCAAAAGAACTCTTGATCTATCTTCAGCCCCAGCTCTTCTCTGAGGACCTCACTTCAGTGAGCTCAAGGCGTGGAATGCTGACAACCTTACTGGGGGCCACTCTGGCCTTACCCATCACTAATGCACAATGCACTTGTTCATCACCCACAATCCTCATATAAGAGCATTGCCCATAGCCATCATTGCTGGCATCTGAAAAATGATGCAGCTCAATTTTCTGGATTGAGCCAATGTTGTTAGGAACAAAGCATCTTGGTATTTGAATGTTATGGAGATTTTCCAAGTCATGGAGCCATGTCTCCCACTTTGGCTTTAGTTCAGGGGGAAGAGGTTCATCCCATCCTACACCCTGTTTGCACATTTCTTGCAGCACTCTTTTCCCGGTCAAGATGTAGGGAGCAAGAAATCCTAAGGGGTCATATATGCTTGCGACTGTTGATAGGATTCCTCGTCGTGTAGCTGCCTTTTTGCCTTTTTGTGTTGGACGACATTAAATGAGAACACATCTTTCTCTATGTTCCACTTCACTCCTAGCACGCTTTGAGTTGGAAGCTCGCTGTAGTTAAGGTCTACGTCCTTCACTGCACTAGCTCGCTCTGTCTCTGGAACTACATCCAAAACCTCTCTGTTATTAGAGACAAATTTGTGCAGACGCAGCTGTCCTTTACTGCAGACTTCCCGTGCTTCACAAACAAGTTGTTGGGCTGTTTTGACAGAATTCAGACTGACAAGTCCATCATCAACATAAAAATTCTTGCAAATGAAACTAGCTGCCACTGGGTAGTCCTTTTCATATTTGTTGGCAAGGTATTTCATGTCGTAATTCGCACATCCCGGCGATGATGCTGCTCCAAATATGTGCACTTTCATGCGGTATTCCTTGGGCTCGCTCTTCGTATTCCCATTCTCCCACCACAGGAACCTCATGAAATCCCGATCTTCTGGACTGACATGGAAGCGGTGAAACATCTTCTCCACATCACAATTGACTGCAATGGGATGCTGACGAAATCTACACAGCACTCCAGTCAGAGTATTCGTCAAATCAGGTCCTGTGAGAAGGTGGTCATTTAGAGATGTGCCCTCGTATTTGGCGGAGCAGTCAAAGACAACCCTTATCTTTCCAGGCTTCTTCGGGTGATACACCCCATGGTGCGGAATGTACCAGGTGTTCCCTTGCTTTAGGGTCGCATTTGCTTCTTCTGCATCACCATCCTTAAAAACATTGTCCATAAATTTCACATAGTCCTCCTTGTACTCTGGACTTCTCTCCATCTTCACCTTTAAATGTTTCAATCTGACTGTAGCCAGATGCTTGTTGTTGGGAAGTTGAGGTCGCTCTCTAAATGGCAGAGACATCTCCAGATGTCCAGTTTCCTTATGGTGAATTTTACCATTCAAAAATTGTAAAAATTGAATATCCTCTTGAGATATTGTCTTTTCCCTCGAGTTTGTACCCTGGAAATCAGTCTCCAGTGCTTTAATCACAGACGCAGGTGTGATGGGCGGAAGTTCTTTCACAGAGATACGATGACAGAATCTTGTTTCAACCCTTCTGCTAGTGCTAGGTATCTTGGCACCAACTATACTCCAGCCTAAATCTGTCTTGACTGCGTATGGTTCATGCTCATCCCCTGATACCACTTTCTTTGGTTTAAGAGCCCTTGCACAGTCATAGCCAATTAGGAGTCCAACAGGACAGTCCAATAGGTCTGGCATCTCTTCCGCTATGCTAAGCAGGTGGGTCCACCTTTTGGCTGTGTCACGAGTTGGAATGCTAGTTTTCTCCAATGGGATGTATTCTTGGGTGTATGCTGGTGGTAGCTCAATGCACTCTTGTGAGCTGTACCCTCTCAACTTCATTCCAACAGCTCTGTGACAATTCACTATTGAACTTCTGTCTGTCATTGTTGACAGCTTCAGTTTGACAGGTTCTGAGTACGCTTGAATTTTTTCACACACACCTTGGTTGATGAACGTACTACTACTCTGTGTGTCTAACAATGCATACACCAACATTTCTGGGCTACTCTTGTCAGCACGAGAGAGCCACACTGGGACAATCATTGAAGTGCGGTCGGTATTGTCCTTGTTTGAACTACATAAGGAAGTAGTGGGACCTTCTGTTTGTAATGACACTTCAGGCTTACTTTCTAGAGAGCGTTCTTCATGAAGCGGAGACGGATGGCTCTTCCTGCAGATGTTACAAGTAGCCCTATTCCGGCAATTTTTCGCAACATGGCCAACTCTCACGCAACCGAAGCACATGTTGTTGCTCATGATGAATTTTTTTCTTCTCATCAAGAGGCATTGCTGTAAATTTTTCACATTTAAAAATGAAGTGATTCTGTTGACAGCAAACGCATTCTACTTGTTTTTTGGTTTGAGTGGTAGGATTAGATGTAGAACCATCTGATATTCTTGAGTCCTTATAAGTTGGTCTTGTACTCACCCTTGTTGATGTCGCTAGTGTGCTTGCTTTGACACGTCTCTGTTCCTTGCCTAATCTCTCGTCAGTTCTGTCATTCTGTTTTAATGCAAGAAGAGAAGACACTGGATTGCATGCAATGCGTGCCTCCTCTGTTATGAAGTTGGAGAAATCCTCAAAGCCTGGATATGGTTTGCCTTCATCCAATGCCCTAGTGACATACCGGTTCCAGCGGGTGGTTGCCCAGTCAGGAAGTTTCTGGAGCAATTTGTGATTTTCCTCACAATCGTCTAAAACCCTCAGACCTTGTATGTGAGGCATGGCATTCTTGCAGGAGATAAGGAAATCACTGAACTCTCTTAATTTCAGTGCCTCTTTCGGTCCAATCTTGGGCCAGTTGCTCAGTTTACCTCTAAAGGCTCTTTGAACTATGAAGGGGTGACCATAGCGCTTGTTCAGAGCATCCCACGCCTGTGTGTATGCTTCTTCATCACTCCTATAAAAAGTTCCTTCCAACACAGACAGTGCTTCTCCACTTATGTATTTTTTCAAATAAAACAGTCTATGTGCTGGGTCTGAGCAACTTGTTTCTATCAAGGCCTTGAAGCAGGTGCGCCACTCAGTTAATTTGAGTGGGTCTTCTGTGAAAATGAACGGCTCTGGTGCAGGAAGTCTTGTCATTACCAAAGATTCTTTTAAGGCTTGAACCAGCGAAACTTCATTAATTTTTTCAGAAGATGAAATGGCTGTTGGGACATGGGCATACGGAGCTTTGTTATGCGATATTGGAAGCTGCTGTGGAGGCAGAGTCGCTTTTTCTCTATTTTCTCCTATTTCAGCAATCAATTTTGATTCCTCTTCAGCATAAACATTGTATTCAGCCTCCATAGCTTTAAGATCCCTTTCATTTTCCATCACTTTAAGTTTCTCTTGCTGGGCTAGCATTTCTTTCCTTTGTTTGGCTATATCTGTTTCTCTGCTTATTTCAACACGTTTAGATGCCAAGCGTGCCGCAGCTTCTGCCTTCTTTATTGACACCTGACTACCTGGTAGGCTATCCATGCCAGCTCTTGATACAGTTGATCCATAAATTGACCTGGCATCTTCTCTCTGGAGCAATTTCAAGAGTGTTTCTTTAACTGCATCTGGATCAAACTCTTTTTCAACTTCTGAGTAACGTGTTTTCAGAAGAGCAATTACCTCTGTAGTAACTGCGGTACAGCTATCCATTTTCCTTCTTATATCTTGGCATGGTGTAGTCAGTGCACGTAAGCTCTGATATTCTTGCTTTAAGTCTGACTCATATTTGTCCAATGCTGTTATCATGTTCCCTAAGTCTGATTTGCAACATTGTTCCTTTAGTTTAGTCCTAACAAACTGAACCTTAGCCTTAAAGGTTACATATATGAGCATAAACCTTCTTTCCTTTTTAGCACTTTCTTCCTTTATGTACTCAAGCCACTTTTCTGTTGGATGTTGCTCTCTTTCCGATCGCCTCACTGCTTGTTGAGTTTCAGAAGCTGGCTTCTGGCTCTTTATTTTATGTATTTTTAGATCTGCATTAATATCAGCTATGCGTTGTTCAACTTGTTCTCTTTCAGATTCTTCTATTTCAGTTTCTAGCTTTGTCTCTAATTCAGTTTTCTCATCTTCAAGAGCCTGAATTACTCTCTCCATTGTATTAACTATGGCCTAATTAGAAACAATACTATTGAAATATAAATTCTTTGAATGCAAACTTATATTACAGGAAACCAAAATAGTATATGAATTAAACACTGTCAAACAAAATTACACAAGTTACTGTAATCTAATTGCAATGTACATTTCTCTCTTCATCGCTTATTGATGCAAGAAATATTCATTTCAAATTAGCATAGGAAATAACTTAACCAGGTAGAAGGTGTTAATCAGACCTTACATCCGTGGGCTTATCTTCACTCACTGAATTGTCCATAGTGTTGCGTTGTTGCACCCTTGTGGCTTGTGCTTGGCAGCTGAGGTAGTCTTCTCAAGCTGGTTTCATTTCACGCTGAGCCGTTGAAGCCTTGTTGCTGAGTCACGTTGATGGAAACCCAGGACGAGCAGGTAGATCTTCCGTGAAGCGTAACGTAACGATGTAATCTTCAAGCGGGCTGGATGATGTTCCCTGGGATGCTGGCGAACGTCGGTAGACTTGTTCACTGCAAGTGGCTGCGTTGTCCACCACGTCCTCTATGGCCTTGGATTGCGATGTTCTCCACCGAGTGCACACCAAGCATGTTCTTCTCCCTCGGTCACTATTTTCTCTCGTCTATGCGTTTTCTGCTGGCTGCGGTATCACTAGCAGTCCACGTTATTCACTGCGGTTGCTCTAGCAGTCCACGTTTTTCACTGTAGCTGCCCCTAAACTTTTCTCCTGGTTAAAGATGAACCACGCGCCTCCAACTGATGGTTGATGAGTTTTTATTTGCTTTCATACTGTCTTTCATACTCCAAACCACCGTGAAAAACGTGTGCGCCCTCCAACCAGAAAGTTAAGGTCAGCTAAATCTCTTGGTATTCACGCACGTCCTTCTTCGTGCACATCTTAGCTCCAAAAGAACGAAACTTACATTTTCCCTGCTATATGTTAAGTGGATCACATGACTATGGTAGCCTATTTGACTCAATTAACGTATTCAACAGTACAGTACAGGTGTCCTTACCATTCAATACCAAAATTCCACATCAGAAAATACAAAATACAATTAAGTATGCACAAGCACACAAACAAATAAACACAAACATATTTTAATAAATAAATAAAGAAAATATGTTCATATTTCAGCGACAGCTACACCCTTCAATTGCATTTGTGTCATAATCTGGAAAAGCTTCCATCACAAGGCGGGTAATATCTGCGCAGTACACCTCCAAGGATTCACCCTGCCGGCGTGGGCGAGCATTCACATATGTTTAAAAAAATGGTAATGTGTGTTTAGGGCCAAAAACGTCAAGAAGGTGTTTCTTCACCAATGCATAGTTGTTCTGGGTTGCAGGTGGCAAAGTGTCCCAATATAAAATTGCAGCATCAGACAAACGTGTCGGCAAGACGGCTGCTGAAACACCATCCACGTCAGCCCCAGAGGCATGCAACGCACGCACTGCTACTTCAAAACGACGACACCAATTGGTGAAAAGTACAGTGCCATCTCCTTTAAAAACGGGTGGGAGTTCAATCTTCATTTTATTTTGTTAAGACACTGGCGGCGGGGAGTTGCTCCTCTCGCACAGTTGCCCCTGGCTGATCCACATGTTCCATGTTCAGAGAAAGTGCACAAAACTCACCAAAAACGGAAGATAAGCTATCAAGCTGCATGCATCCAAGTGTCCTCTTCTCCAGCAAGGCGGCAGACAAAGAAATTAATTTCTCAAGCTCACCAATCGTCGGTCGAAGTGGAGGGAATAGCGATGAGATGCGTGGAATTTCGGGCAAACCGATTCTTTTTTTTCGCCAGGTAGGCTAGTCCACACAGCTCCGCTAAAATCTCAAAAATAGACAACTACAAAATCCACCCAAGCGCCGCCGCTGCCACCAAAATGTAACCTTTTGGGTTCGTTCAGGTGAAACTTATTTAACAGACGAACTGGAGGGAGACAAGGATGCTCTTGAACAGGGGTGCAACTGCCCAATGTCAGGGGGGTATGCAACAACAATTTTGGCGCCCCCCCCCCCCCCACCCCCCCCCCCACCCACACACACACACGTTTTTTTTTTTTCTTAAACTAATAAATAAATAAGTGTGCCAGACATCATCATGTACGGGCTTTAGATTTTGAAGTATATCAGCCACTGCATGCCTACCATAATGGTGCCCTATGGTCAGAGATGGGCAAAAATACATCAAAATGTATTTTGATACAAAATACAAAATACCCCTCAAATAAATGTATCAAAATAAAATACAAAATACTGTTGCCAGAAAATGTAACAAAATACAATACATGTATTTTGTATTTTTAAAATACAGGAAATACTTTTTCTGAACTTTCAGTTTTCTCACAATTTGGTATAGGAGAACATTCAGGTTTGGGCTATTTAGTGGCGTAACGAAGTAACCACGGGGCCAGGTGCAGGCTATTATGACGGGCCCATGTCAGTGGTTCCGTATCCTTTTTTTCATGTTTGTAACCGCCGCCACAGGGCTCTCATTGCAATCTCTATGGCTTCCGGGAGGGCTATCCCCACCGTGCTTTCGTCATACGTAATTGCAAGGTAAGGACTAGGACGCGATCTGGCACTCCTCGCCTGGGCGAGACGCTCCACTTTGTGAATGAGGCGCGCCTCACCTAGGACGCGATCTGGCACTCCGCGCCGATGAGACTCTTTTTAAAGATCTTAGCCTAAACGTTGTTGAGACTCTTACTAAAGATCTTACACATTCTCACAGAGACAAAACAATCAAGTAGCCTACTATAAACGTTGTTAAGATTTTTATTAAGTTGAAAGTCGGTAACAAAACAGAGACAAATAGCTTCACGTCAAGCAATGTCATTTATTTCCTAAAATACATTTGACGTATCCAACTTACATTACCACTGCACACTCACAACCTAACAGATAACGTATAGAAGTTGTACTAGCATTTGTATTCAAAGTTTATACTTTAATCTACCAAAGTACTCACCGTTTAACAATACAACTTCCACAAGTTACAGATTATCTTTGACAACATTGGCGCCCACATGTGATTGACAACACTGGCGCACACATGTGGCATCGCACAGATAAATGACCGTGTAGCTATTTGTTTTGTCTCTGTGAGAATGAGTAAGATCTTTAGTGCGAGTCTCAACAACGTTTATAGTAGGCTAAGATCTTTAATAAGAGTCTCATGTGCGCCCGGGCCCCTGCCTCTATGCAATGCAGCACGGAGTGCCGGATCGCGACCTAGGTGAGGCGCGCCTCATTCACAAAGTGGAGCGTCTCGCCCAGGCGCGGAGTGCCAGATCGCGTCCTAGGTGAGGTGCGCCTCATTCACAAAGTGGAGAGTCTCGCCCAGGCGCGGAGTGCCAGATCGCGTCCCGGACCTTAGCTCTAATTGCGTATAAGGACATCACACGGCTTTCATCAAGTCACATTGTGTCAAGATGGCTAACGTTCAGTGCAACAACTCGATTCGCTCTTTGAAAGAACCTCCTTTAAGTCGGTGTACTGAAGATAAATTGACAAGGATCAAGACAGCTTTCTAAGTTTTCGACCACAACCCTGTTTTGTGAAAAAAATTGATTTAACATGAGAGTCAATGAGAGAGATCTGGGGTGATTTCCTTTTCGCCCCAAAAAGGGGCGGGCCATAAGAAGCAACACTTTGGCAAATTGACTGATTCGACAATGACATTCAGAGGCAGATCAGATGGTCTCGTGGTAGAATCCGACAGAAATTTTTTTTCCTTCTGCCTAAACACTGGAGAAAGTAATTTGAGTATTTTAAATACAAAATTACTCAACTCTAAAGTATTTTGTTACAAATTACATTTGATTTTTTATCGGCCCTATCAAATACAAATTACAAAATACTCAAAAGCAAATTAACCAGTATTTCAAATACAAGTAATTGAAATACTGCCCATCTCTGCCTATGGTGCATACAGTATATACTGTACACACACACACAAATATATATATACTGTATATATATTAGTAACAATGTTAACAAATAATAAACAGTTGCAAACTGTTAACAAATGATAACCATTGCAAAATAATGCCTTAAAACGCAAAAGTAAGCCTACAAATAAAGATCTTTTAAGGTGATGATGTGTAACAATGCTGCTACCAAAATATTCTAGAGTGCTCTTTAGTTGCTACTAAATAATAACACGCCGTGCCTTTTCCCTTGCCCATTTATCTTGTATTGCACCATGCCAACAGATAGCCTGTATGTTTGACAGCACAGCTAACATGAACAGCTAATGGTAACCATGGTAACCATAGTTAAGTTTCCAGCTTCTTGCTAGAACCGTGAATGCTACCAGAGCCCGTCTGCCACCTTATATTTACCAGTTGTTATTTTGCCTTAATAAAATTGAGATGTGTCAAACATGGGATTGGTACAGTAGGGTTTAACCAAAATCTAAATGTAGCTATCATCAGCCTAAGTGATGAGGCTTAAGCTAGCCATAAACCCCCATTTGGCTGCTACATTTCTATGTTAGCAAACGCTAGCTAGCCTGCTAGCTAGTCTGTTAACATTATTTGCAAGCCTCCAGTCCAAGCACAAACATAAAGTCACCTTAAAACCTACCTGTTGCCTTTCACCATCCACTTATTTAATTGCTGTTGCATCCCCTGACATGTCTTCTCTCTTTCCCTCTTTCTTTTTCTGTTTTTAGCTCCTGACAGCTTTTTTGCTTTATCCATCTTCCATCCAACCAACTCACTACTCGTAGCCTAGTTCAAACTGCTTGTGTGTTGAGCGGTCACGGCGCTCACTCGCCCTCTTCTATGTCAAAATTCTATTATGGAATCTTAAGAGATGAGGCGCCTACTCTAGTCTGTTTAGTCCTCTAAAATGTTATATAACATTAAGGAAATGCAGAAATGATTTAGAAACGCACAACAGCAGCTACATACAGAAAATTCCCCAAACATTTTTTTTTGTTTTTTTGTTACCATCGCTTTGGCGCTCCCATGGTGCGGCGCCCCTATGCGCCGCATACAGCGCATACCCACTTTTTGCGCCACTGCTCTTGAACAGCTTTAATGGCTCACTTCTCAGTCTTCACTTTCAAAACTCTAAACTCACTTCCCTGATCCTCATAAAATCATAACATGTAAACATCCGTTTATATATAATAACTTAACTAAAATTAAGCTGCAAAAGAGAAGTCCTAAATGAACTAGGTGAAATGTTGTTTATAAAATCCAACAATAAAATATAACTCCTAATTTAATTAACAGAGAATGCTCCAGCTTACAGTAGTCAAGTCTTCATCATCACTTTCAATAACATATTTTCACTGCTTCTGAATTGTACTGACCTGTACTAAGTCCTATAAAGTATTACCCGATATCAAAATGTTCACGAATTCTTGAGTCTTTATTCTTCAACTGTCAACTGTCATGGTACCACGACACTCAACTGGTTTCCTGTTCTCAGATAATTTCATAAAAGGAGTCCTGATTCTATCACTACTTATAATTACATGCTCATGGCTGTTGATATATCACTAATTTTTAAGGATGAAATGTTTAGTACTTGGTACATGGTATCGCTCATTTTTAAGATGACGTCACTGGAGGGCAATAAGAATCAGACGGCAGACCGGAAAAGGACGTCAATACCCGGCTAGCATGACTACCCATTAGCCAATCAGAATGCTTACTGTCGTTGCCATATAATACATATGTTTATAAACTGGTATTGTACATATTTGTTGTGTTTATTTACTGCTAATAGTTATGTAATGTAAATAAGGAGTTATGCATTCTCCACATCAAAAATGTTTAAATATTTACACATTTTATAAAAATAATACACATGTTTCCCTCTACATTTTAAATATCCTTATATATCATATTAAATATCATATAACTCTGTAGCTATGGTTATAGTCTACAGTATTTCAAGATATTTTCAGGCTTGATGAAGAGCAGGAGAGATCAAATAAAAGGGCTCCTACTGCACAACATGGGTCCCCACCTGGGCTCAGAATGATATGTTGCACCATGTTTGTTTTCAACCTTGATTAAGATTAGCATTACATTATTAGGTGATCCGGATTAAATGCCACATTCCTGCACAAATGCGTTCATAAGCAGCCGAAGTCTTCTCAGCTGTGTTCCCCCGGAATAGTTTCTTAAATTGATGCGCATTCTCGTGAAAGTGGATTTGCATAGATACGCGCCCCACCAGCTCCTTATCAGGGCACGCAACCGGAGAAATGTGTGCTGTCGGAATCTCCCGAATCCACACGATAGCAACTCGTAAGGCGAGTCATGTCTAAGCAGAAAGTGAGTAAAAAAATCTGATTTAATTTAACCGGTGCAGACATGGAGGTACTGCAGGATGTATATGTGTCCATTCTATTCCACTTTGGCTATTTTAATGCGATTGGGTTTGGTGTTTATTTATTTATTCACTTACATTTACGTCAAGCTACGAGCAATAGAGACCTAGGGTAACAATAAATACTACTTTACATAAGAAATAGAAAAACTAGGTAGAAAAACCTAAAAGAAAAACTAGGTAGAAAAGAAAAAAAGAAGAGCAGGAATGCAACTGCTGTAAGTGCAAGTCAATTACTAATTGAAGTGTCAGTTATAAGGGAAGTGCTCCCTGAAGAGTTGGGTCTTCAAAAGCTTCTTAAAGGTAGAGAGGGACGCGCCTGCTCTGGCAGTGCTAGCTAGGCAGTTCATTCCACCAACGTGGATCTACAAATGAGAATAGTCGGGATTAGCATCCTGGTGTAGTCCTTTTATTTATTTAATGACATTACAATGCCTCGTAGAATCATGACTATAAATGTGAAACGTAATTGTTAATGATACATATATTCTCGTATTTATTATTATTATAATTATTTTAATCCGAGGATGTCTGTAGAGTTGACGTGAACGCAATCACTAACGGTTTCTGACAAATTCAGCCATTATACTGCTATTTCGCGTTCTGAAAGTCTTCTGAAGTTCAGAAGAAATCCCAGACGAGAAAGCTATCGAGAATGGCAAATGTTTTCCTAAATCCACCGAAGTGGAGTTCAGAAAAAAGTCCTTCTTAAAGTCTACAGTCAACTGCTGTCGAGAATGAGGCCCAATGTATCTTACCTGAGCTCAAGGCTGGGATGTCACTAGGTGTTGAAAACATTTAGGCTTAGCCCAGATCCATAGGGAGGTCAGGGGTCAACCTCCCCCTGGACAGTGTTTTAAATTCTAGTCATAGTCATAGAGCTGTTGACAACTCTTATTAAGTGCCTCTGCCATCATGACTTATCAACAATATCGTATGATTTTTCAGAGAGTTAAAGCATGTTCAGAATGCAAGATGAATAGATCAGGGGCAATTGTTTTATCACTATTTGTTTTGTTAGAAAGAGATATCAGAGATATCTGGAGCTTTACATAAAACATTCAAGGCTGAAGCCTGACAATGCCCATACCTAAAGGGGCTGTAGATCAGGCCTAACAATGCCTAAAGGGGCTGTCACTGTATGCCTAAGCTTATGAAGTAGAATTGTTTCACTGAGTTTATACACAAGCAATATAACACAAATACAAATATTATTATTTAAGATTTCCTATTATTCCAACATATATCTATTTTTCTTTTTACACTTGTCAGGACTGCTTTTCAAGAAGAATCCTTCACTGTTATGACATGCAAGCTTCACCTAGTGGTGGCTTATCTGAACTGCACCACTGGAGGTAATTTGCCCTGTCCCTTCTGTCTGCTTTCCAGGGGGAAAGGGTGGAAAAAATCAGCATCTAGAGGAGATTTTAAAGATATGCATGCCCTCTTGCGTATAAGTGTGTGCATGTGTTTGTGTCATCACACCAAGCCACAATTCCCAGCCCAAAGTGAGATGACATGTGATGGCCTGCAGTAGGCTACAAGCTGAAAAGGTCTTGTCTGATGGCATTTCTAATCGGTATTTACGCCCGCCTCATAGAAAAAGAACAATCTGATTTGCAGACGTGTCTTACAATGAAAATTAAATGTTCTACTCATGCACATTACTGTGGACCGGCTGCAGAGCTCATTTTTCATCTGGAAAAGTAGGTAGGGCCCAGGCCCTTCCAGTTCTGCAGTCCATGTGTGTGTGTGTGTGTGTGTGTGTGTGTGTATTTGTATGTGTGTGTGTGTGTGTGTGTGTGTGTGTGTGTGTTTGTGTCCCTGTGTTCTATTTTTTTTCTGATTGAATATAATTCCTAAAACCTCAAGCCATATTCTTTGCGGAATGTTGTGTTTTAAACTGTATATTGATATTTCCTATTTTCTGTGTCTTTAATAACCCAATTATATGCCTTTGTATACATTTTGTACATATTCAGGTGATGAATTATAAAACCCATTTGCTGTTTTGTAAGGACTTGGTGTTTTATGATGTTCTCATTGTTCTGTTAGTCTTAGGGTTGTATATATTACACATAATCTGATGGCCTGCTTGTGGAAGGGCACCGTTCCTAGTTCAATCAGCCCTTTGAGTCCGTGTTTTGTGCTGATTTAGCAAACGTCTTTCTTTTTTCGAAACATTAAAGCACATTGAGTTGCACATGTGCATGAAATGTGCTATATAAATAAAATTGCATTGCCTTGCCATTCGATGCGCACTAATATGTGTTATGTTATCATAGAATGTTATGAGGACAACTTGAAAGGTTATGCTGGATTTTACAACGGCATGGAACGCAATTAAGCCAATCACAATCAAGGATTGGAACAATCAGTTTTAGAATGTTTCTTTTACATGTTTTACTCCAGTCAGATAAATTACTTTACATCCTCTCTCTCTGGTCCTCTCTCTGGTCCTCTCTCTCTGATCCTCTCTCTGGTCCTCTCTCTGGTCCTCTGGTCCTCTCTCTCTGGTCCTCTCTCTGGTACTCTGGTCCTCTCTGTGGTCCTCTCTCTGGTCCTCTGGTCCTCTCTCTGGTCCTCTCTCTAGTCCTCTCTCTCTGGTCCTCTCTCTGGTCCTCTCTCTAGTCCTCTCTCACTGGTCCTCTCTCTGGTCCTCTGGTCCTCTCTCTCTGGTCCTCTCTCTGGTCCTCTGGTCCTCTCGCTGGTCCTCTCTCTGGTCCTCTCTCTGGTCCTCTCTCTGGTCCTCTCTCTGGTCCTCTGGTCCTCTCTCTCTGGTCCTCTCTCTGGTCATCTCTCTGGTCCTCTGGTCCTCTCTCTCTGGTCCTCTCTCTGGTCCTCTGGTCACCCATAACTACTGTGTAGTGTAGCAGGGCATGAATGAACCGTAGGCAGAAGGGTAATGAAAACCCACCAAGGCAGGTATATTTATTTCTTTTGTTGAAGCTGAGTGTGTGCAGGTGGAGGCACCTCGATGTGTTCAATGCTCAGGGGGTGAAGGTCTCGGGGAATCAGCCCAGTAGGCTGCCAGCCGTGCCTCGTTGAAGCTGTCAAACTTGGCCTTTGTTTTATTCCAGTCAGATGCCTTGTGTTGAAAGCCCAAGCCGTGTGAATGGTGTGTGAATTTTTTAATTATGAAATGCTTTTAAAGGGAACATTCCTGTCTAGAACTAATTTATTCAGGAGGTGACTGACCCAATGAATGCAGTGACCTCATCAGAGCTCTGACTTAATAGTACCAAGGGAAATGGGGCATTTCAAACTTAATATTCGGTTTTGTTTAACCAGTTTAATTATGACAGTAACCATACTGCATAGGCACGGTGGCTCAGGTGCTTGCACTGCTGGCACTGGCACCTTACAGCAAGAAGGTCGTGGGTTTGATTCCGGCATGGGGCGCTGTTGGCTCTGGGGGGCAGGTCCTTCCCAGACCTTCAGTGCTCAGGTGGGCTATCTCCCTGGCCTTTCTGTGTGGAGTTTGCATGATCTCCCCATGTTCACTGTTCACAAGGGTTTCCTCCGTATAGAACGGACACAAAAACATGCAAAAAAAACCAGAAAGATCGCTCTCCTCCGTCCCTGACCAGGATTGGACTGAAACTTGGCCTGGTACCCGGGCGCCGTTAAAAAAAAAAGGCTGTTGCTGCTCCTGGAGCCCTTTGAGGATGGACAAGGACTTCAGGATGGGTTAAAAGCAGAAGGACAATTTCACCTGCGTCTCATCAGCATGCTTGTGTGTGTGTGTGTGTGTCCTGTGTTGCCACCAAATGCATGTGTGTGGTGTTGTGGGTCCTGCTGTGTGATAATAAAAATGACTTTGACTTTGCTGCCATCACCTGCTGCTTAGAATCACACCAAGCCTTCTGTTTGGTGTGGGGGGTGCTTTCAGGTTTGTTCACATTAATAAAATAACAACAGACTGGGGTATGAATGTGACCCATCCTTTAACAATGTAAACAATTTGATAATTGAAGAATTGTCAGGTGAGTCATTGTCATTTCCAGGTAGGTTCAGCACAAGGTGTTTCCTTATCCCCGTCACCTTAGTGCTTGCTGTAGGGGGCTCAGGCCCTGAGGGCCATGAAGTGCCTTTAGGACAATTCCAGGTGTTATTGGCATTAAATAAATAAAATAAAAGACAATTTAATTGAACTGAACAGTCTTTGAGTTTCTAATCTGCAATTGTTGCCAGACATCTTCTTCTAATAAGGGGATGCAGTCAGGTGTTTTTTATGATGACATTTGACTATATACCGTAAGTTATCTGTGAGTGATGTCACAGTCATGTAGCTACTGTTCATCATTAACAAACACAGCATAAATATCTGTTGATGTGAAGGAGTCTTTTACCAGGACAATTCTGTGTGTGATTGTGGCAACACTGAGAAGCATACAGAGGTTGCATTGTTTTATTTCTTTTACAACTTCCTTCTCCTGAAATCTAAAACGGTTCCTGTTTTACAGCCCCAGATTTCTTTGTATTTGTATTGCCGACCTCTGTGTGATTGCCTTAATTGCTGGATATTTGTTTAGCATATTAAACAGCCAGCCAGCTGCCAGTGGTTTTAAGTAGACTTCTGCTAGCCCTGCCTGCTGTTTACAAAAATGTACTTGAATTTGGTAGTATGAAGAAAGTTAGCTATGTGTCCCCCAAGGAGACAGAAACAAATTATGATTGTAGGTGAGTTACTGAATCTACCATATAGGATAATGCTATACTACAGTCTGAAATACATGTTTTATGTCAAAGAAAAGTGTGCAAATAATACCCATATCCAAATCACATTCATTATTAGTTATCACATTTTAAGAAAGAAAAACACTTACAATAAGATAAATAACAATAATCAATCAAATAAGATACACTTACTGTGTGGACTCCATCACTGTGTGTATCACTACCCTGGATGGGTAAAAGGCAGAAATACAATTCAGAGTGTGTGTGTCTCACTTTCTCTGCCATAAAAATAGTCACTAGTCACTAGGGCTCATGTCCATTTCCATTTCTCCATTTCCATTTCCATCTTTGTGGTGTCTGTGTGTCTGTGTGCCTTTGTGCCTGTGTGCATGTGTGCATGTGTGTCTGTGTGTCTGTGTGCCGTTGTGCCTGTGTGTCTGTGTGCTTGTGTGTCTGTGTGCCTTTGTGCCTGTGTGCATGTGTGTCTGTGTGCTGTGTGCCTGTGTGTCTGTGTGCCTGTGTTGCTGTGTGCCTGTGAGCCTGTGTGTCTGTGTGCTTGTGTGTCTGTGTGTCTGTGTGCCTGTGTGTCTGTGTGCTTGTGTGTCTGTGTGCCTGTGTGTCTGTGTGTCTGTGTGCCTGTGTGCTTGTGTGTCTGTGTGCCTGTGTGTCTGTGTGCTTGTGTGTCTGTGTGCCTGTGTGTCTGTGTGTCTGTGTGCCTGTGTGCCTGTGTGTCTGTGAGCCTGTGTGTCTGTGTGCCTGTGTGTCTGTGTTTCTGTGTTTCTGTGTGCCTGTGAGCCTGTGTGTCTGTGTGCCTGTGTGTCTGTGTGCTTGTGTGCCTGTGTGTCAGTGCGCCTGTGTGTCACCACAACATCAGTAGCCATTAAATCAAAAAACGCCCGCTACTGCATGTTTCATAGAAACAGGTGGAGCAATTGGAGGGAATATTCATTTCTGAGGAAGTCATGTGACTAGTGTTGAAACACACACCCATAAGAGACTTATGGCAACATTTCTTTCCGCAGGTGCACTCAGAGACACACAGAAGATTCAGTCTGCACAGGTACGTGAGGAACTACCATTTTTAAAGACCTAATCTGACCTTATCTGACACTGTAAAGAAGGGAGTAACTGTCATGTTTAAAGTCAGTATCTACCACTGTGAAGAAGGGAATAGATGGAGCCTTAAGAAGATGAAATAATAGGCTGTCAAGACCGTTGTGTATAAAGCTTTATTTGTCACATTTTTAAGCGGTGGTCTGTCTGCCAAGGCAACTAGTTGAAAAGACAGGTATGTTCATGTGTCACTTGATCATTAAGATTACTACCTGCCTATGAAGTGGCAAACTCTTACTTACTTCTTACTACTTCTTTAACTAATTTGCTTCATGGTCGTGTTATCTCAACCATTTCTTCAACCCTTGTGTGGTTATACATATAGAGAGAGTTGGAGAGCTGAATGCGTTGCTTGTTATTAATTCAGAGTGCTGTTTCAAATCTTGTGACTTCAGTCGGCTTGAATATCTTGATGTAAAGAAATAGTCTTTCTTATTGTAAAAAATACATATACATAAATCTTTTGCATACTGATGTTAAAAGTGTTATTACGTGTAGCTCATTTCAAGACCAACTCGCCTCGCGCTTGGCCTCTTTGCAGCAGGTGCATGATAGGGCCAAAAAGGTTAAAAGAGGCAATTCAACACTTGCCAAACATTTCACCTGTCTTGATCTGGCATTTACTGTCATGTTCTTCAAAGCCAACAACGTGTCTCCACCTCCTCTTTCTATGAAGAGTGGTTTACAGGAAATTATTGTGACGTTGACAGATAACATTCCATTGTCACATCAATAGATTCACCCTTAGCTGAGCACTAACTAGACTACCTGCCATCAAACAATGGACAACAAAACTGATATGACTGTGACTGATGTATTTATCCAGCGGTTCCATGGAAACACTTTTTAAGTTAAAGAAATGATGATTTGCTTTTTATTTGTTATATTGAGTATACAGTTGACTCGTTGAACTGTTTTTTTTTTTCCAAAAAATGTGGGCCCTGGACAAGAAGAATGAAAACTGCGTCGGTCTGAAACTAGCCAAAACCCTCACATTGTGCTAAGCCTCTTTGCACACGCTGCAAAATTTAAAGAGGCAATGTTTCACTTAACCTCTCTTGATCTGACATTTACTGTCATGTTCCTCAATGCCAATACGTGTCTCCACCTCCTCTTTCTATGAAGAGATTTGGTTTACTGGAAAGAATTTTTATGTTGACAAAGAACATTCCAGTGTCATCTCCATAGAATCACCCTTAGCTGTGCACTGACTCATAGACTACCTGCCATCAAACAATGGACAAGAAAACTTTTACAACTTCCTTCTCCTGAAATCTGAAACTGTTCCTGTTTTACAGCACCAGATTTTTTGTTTATTTGTTTTGCCGACCTATTTAGACCTCTGTGTGATTCCCTTAATTGCTGGATGTTTGTTCAGCATATAAAAGCCTGCTGCCAGTGGTTTTGAGTAGATTTCTGCTAGCCCTGCCTGCTGTTTACAATCATTTACTTGAATTTGGTAGTAAATAAAGTAAGATATGAGTCCCCCAGGAGACAGAAACAAATTATGATTGTAGGTGAGTTACTGAATCTACCATATACAGTAGGATAATGCTAAACCAGTGTGCTCTATAGTCTTAAATACATGTTTTAAGTCAAAGAAAAGTGTGCAAATAATACCCATATCCTAATCACATTAATTATGAGTTATCACATTTAAAGAAAGAAAAACAATAACAATAAAATCAATAACAATAATCAATCAAATAAGATACACTGATTGTGTGGACTTCCATCTCCTTTCCATCTTTGTGGTGTCTGTGCCTGTGCACCTGTGTGTCTGTGTGCCTGTGTGCCTGTTTGTCTGTGTGCCTGTGTGTCTGTCCACCTGTGTGTCTGTCCACCTGTGTGTCTGTCCACCTGTGTGTCTGTGTGCCTGTTTGTCTGTGTGCCTGTGTGTCTGTCCACCTGTGTGTCTGTCCACCTGTGTATCTGTGTGCCTGTGTGCCTGTGTGTCTGTGTGCCTGTGTGTCTGTGTGCCTGTGTGCCTGTGTGTCTGTGTGTGTGCCTGTGTGCCTGTGTGCCTGTGTGTCTGTGTGTATGTGTGCCTGTGTGTCTGTCCACCTGTGTGTCTGTGTGCCTGTGTGTCTGTGTGTCTGTGTGCCTGTTTGTCTGTGTGCCTGTGTGTCTGTGTGCCTGTGTGTCTGTGTGCCTGTGTGCCTGTGTGTCTGCGTGACTGCGTGACTGTGTGTCTGTGTGCCTGTGTCTGTGTGTCTGTGTGTCTGTGTGCCTGTGTCTGTGTGCCTGTGTGCCTGTGTGTCTGTGTGCCTGTGTGTCTGTGTGCCTGTGTGCCTGTGTGCCTGTGTGTCTGTGTGCCTGTGTGTCTGTGTGCCTGTGTGCCTGTTTGTCTGTGTGCCTGTGTCTGTGTGTCTGTGTGCCTGTGTGCCTGTGTGTCTGCGTGACTGCGTGACTGTGTGTCTGTGTGCCTGTGTCTGTGTGTCTGTGTGTCTGCGTGACTGCGTGACTGTGTGTCTGTGTGTCTGTGTGTCTGTATGCCTGTGTGCCTGTGTGTCTGTGTGTCTGTGTGTCTGTGTGTCTGTGTGTCTGTGTGCCTGTGTCTGTGCTTGTGTGTCTGTGTGTCTGTGTTTAAGTGTGTCTGTGTGCTTATGTGTCTGTGTGTCTGTGTGCCTGTGTGTCTGTGTGCCTATAGTCTTAAATACATGTTTTAAGTCAAAGAAAAGTGTGCAAATAATACCCATATGCAAATCACATGTATTATGAGTAATCACATTTTAAGAAAGAAAAACACTTACAATAAAATCAATAACAATAATCGGTAACACTTTATTTGAAGCCGTCTACATAAGGGTGACATGACACTGTCATAAGAATGACATGACACATGTCATACACATTAATGACACGTTATTTTTGTTCATGACTGTTGTCATAATGTGGCATTCGGTGTTTGTACACACAGCTAACCCTAACCCTAGCCCTAACCCTAACCCTAACCCTACAAACACCGAATGACACATTATGACAACAGTCATGAACCAGTCATGAACAAAAATAACGTGTCATTAATGTGTATGGCATGTGTCATGTCATTCTTATGACAGTGTCATGTCACCCTTATGTGGACGGCTTCAAATAAAGTGTAACCCAATAATCAATCAAATAAGATACACTTATTGTGTGGACATCCATCTCCTTTCCATCTTTGTGTGTCTTTGTGCCTGTGTGCCTGTGTGCCTGTGTGTCTATGTGTCTGTGTGTCTGTGTGTCCGTGTGTCTGTGTGTCTGTCTGTGTGTCTGTGTGTCTGTGTTTCTGTGTGTCTGTGTGTCTGTGTGTCTGTGTGCCTGTGTGTCTGTGTGTCTGTGTGTCTGTGTGTCTGTGTGTCTGTGTGTCTATGTGTCTGTGTGCTTGTGTGTCTGTGTGTCTGTGTGCCTGTGTGTCTGTGTGTCTGTGTGTCTATGTGTCTGTGTGCCTGTGTGCCTGTGTGTCTGTGTGTCTGTGTGCCTGTGTGTCTGTGTGCTTGTGTGTCTGTGTGTCTGTGTGCCTGTGTGTCTGTGTGTCTGTGTGTCTATGTGTCTGTGTGCTTGTGTGTCTGTGTGTCTGTGTGTCTATGTGTCTGTGTGTCTGTGTGCTTGTGTGTCTGTGTGTCTGTGTGCTTGTGTGTCTGTGTGTCTGTGTGCCTGTGTGTCTGTGTGTCTGTGTGTCTATGTGTCTGTGTGCTTGTGTGTCTGTGTGTCTGTGTGCCTGTGTGTCTGTGTGCCTCTCTGCATGCTCATCACAACATCAGTAGCCACTATATCAAAAGACGCCCGCTGCTGCATGTGTCAGAGGGAGGGAAGTTTCATTTCTGAGGAAGTCATTTGAATAGTTTTGAAACACACCCAAGAGACTTATGGCTCTTTTTCTTCCTGCAGGTGCACTCAGAGACACACAGAAGATTAAGTCTGCTGTCAAGCGCACAGGTATGTGAGGAACTAACATTTTTAAAGACCTATTCTGACCTTATCTGACACTGTAAAGAAGGGAGTAACTGTCATGTTTAAAGTCAGTATCTACCACTGTGAAGAAGGGAATAGATGGAGCCTTAAGAAGATGAAATAATAGGCTGTCAAGACCGTTGTGTATAAAGCTTTATTTGTCACATTTCAAAAGGTGGTCTGTCTGCCAAGGCAACTACAATACCTCTAGCTGCCTATAAAGTGGCAAACTCTTACTTACACTGTAAAAAAAAAATCTGTAAAAAAACAGTAAATTACTGGCAGCTACGGCTGCCAAACAAAAACCGCAAAATTAAAGTAAAACATCCTAATTCAAATAAAGTGCAAAAACACTATATTTACAGATATTTCCATTTAAGGATTTGCAGAGAAAAACTGTTTTTTTTATAGATTTTTCCTCAATTAATACAATCAAACACCATTAATAAAGTTACATCCCTAACAGTTTAGCAGAGAAAAACTGTTATTGTACAGATTCTTCCTAATTTATTACGAGCAAACACCTTTTATTAAGTTAGGGTACTAAAAGTATAGCAGAGAAACACTGTTATTTTACAATGTTTTCCTTGATATTTAAGATTAAAAACCTTCAATAAAGTGGCAGCCCTAACAGTTCAGCAGAGAAAAACTGTTATCTTACAGATTTTTGTATCTATTATTAATATCGAACACTTTCAATAAGGTGACAGTACTACAAGTTTAGCAAAAAATGCTGTTATTTTACAGATTCTTCCTAATTTATTACGAACAAACACCATTCATTAAGTCAGGCTTCTTTAATTAAGATTAAAAATCTTCAATAAAGTGGCAGCCCTAACAGTTCAGCAGAGAAAAACTGTTATTTTACAGATTTTTTTATTATTAATATCGAACACTTTCAATAAAGTGACAGTACTACAAGTTCAGCAAAAAATACTGTTATTTTACAGATTCTTCCTAATTTATAACGAGCAAACACCATTCATTAAGTCAGGCTTCTTTAATTAAGATTAAACACCTTCAATAAAGTGGCAGCCCTAACAGTTTTGCAGAGAAACACTGGTATTTTACAGATTTTCCCTCATTTATTACAATGAAACACCTTCAATTAAGTGACGGCAATTCACATTTAGCAGAGAAACTGTAATTTTCCAGATTGCTCCTACATTTTTATGATCAAACACATTCAATAAAGTGCTGACACATGCTCAAGATTGTAAAATGATGGTTTTATTTTGGAAGACAATTATTTCAAACATTGACTTGCAGGGTTTGTGATTGAAGAGTTTCAGGTGATGCAGAGTTTATTGATGGAGTACAGACGGGGAACAGGACACAAACAGAGTATACAAATCAACGAAAGGGTTAACAGACAGAGTTCTAACACAAAGATCTAGGAACATGAACTAAAGATCGCACAGAGTCTCACTCTGGCTACTGTGCGCAAGGGCAAAGAACAGAGGTACATGGCTACAGGCCGGACAAGACAGTCACATTACTCCCGGTGCCGTATGCACGGCACTCTGGATAATGCAGTCCTAAAAGTCTGCCGGCACCGAAATGGCTGACTCGGAAGCCAGCAGACAGGGAGCTTGCGGGGCTGGACGCCCACGGACAGAGAGCTTGCTGGGCTGGAAGCCAGCTGACAATGGGGTTGTAGTTGCCGGTGGCCGGAAGGCGGAATCCCAGGGACGTAGAGTGGGCCACAGATTTAGAAGACTTGGGCAAAGGTTTCACCCTTGTAGCGACGAGACCAAACACGGAGTGAGGGGAGTGCAGGTTATATATAGGAGTGAATCAGGTGTGTGTGATCATGTGATTTGGGACCTGAATGCAGTGCAGCTGGGATGGTGAATGATACTGATGACATGCAGCTGAGAGCATGAGTGAGAGTGAAACAGGTGTATGTGCTTGTGTGATTGAAGGGGGCGTGGCCGGAGCGGAGCTCAGCAGGAACATCACAATAGCCTCTACCCACAAAAGTTAAAACATTTGACTTCAGACTCATATTAAACTACATGGAGTGAGTCAGTCCATTGCAAAGTAATTTCCCCCTTGTCTCGTCTTTATTGTTCTGCATTGCTCTGGGCCAGCCAGATCCAAGGTTAGGTCAGGTCAAAAGTATTGGGACACCTGATCATCACACATATATGAGTTTCACGCACATCTCATTCCAAAACTACTCTATAACAGTTGCCTCTCTTATAGGAAGTCTTTCCACAAGATTTTGGAGTGGGTCTGTTGGATTTAGTGCCCATTCAGCATTAGGGAATTTGGACAATGCTCTTGTGTGACTAGACCAGGCTTGCCGATGCCATTAGAATGGGTCCCAAATATGTATAGTGGTGTTTAGTTCAGGGGTGGCTTGATTTTAACCGAATGAACAAAGTGAGTCTGTGACGGGGCACCTGTGTGACCCACCACTGCAGCCTGTAGGCTGCTGCTTTTGTGGACTGGGTGAAGGTGTTTTGGTGTGTGTGTGTGTTACATGTTTGATGTTCATGTCTTTGTTCAGTTAAAATCAGCACACATTCAATGTCTTGTCTCTGAAATTTTCTGTTTATTTAGTTTAACAATAATCATATTGTCATATTTCATACCGTTTGTCAACCGGTGTTTAGTGTCTAAGTTTGTGTTGTGAAGATGGCGCGATATATGGAGTTTATGTTTAATGAGATTTGGCTGCTTTATTATGTGTCGGCTATGCCGGCACCAAGCCTAATTGCTACCATGTGTAGTCTGTGTTTCCTAGTTGATTGGGAGTTTGATTGTTTAGGTATGGCTGCTGTGAGCCACAGGTGTTGGTGCCTTGCTGATTGACACACCTGAAATCAATGATTGGTATGAGCCAATTCAAGGTGCTTGTCAAGGCTACTTAAACTTACCTTTGTTCTTTGTTCAGGAAAGTTGCCAGTTTAATAGGACGTAAGTCCTTGGAGCGCTCACGATGGGCTAGTTACCTTGGTCCTTTTATTTGCTTTTGTTTTGTTTCGTAGTGAGAGTGATCGTGTTTAATAAGGACTCTCACTGACCAGTTAATGGTCCTTTTTATACATGTGGTCTTATGTGAATTGCTTATTTGTTGGTGGCTTCATGCATTTGTCCTTAGTGAAAACTGTATTTTCTATATTGATTTAGTATTGTCAGTGTTTTAACTGCCTTTGTGCCTTATTTGGGTTAATAAAAATACCCATCTTTCTAACATCTTCAACCTCCTGAGTCCTCTTATGAGTAACATCTTGCTCTAAGCGTGAAGGCTATCCCGACCTTTTACAGAGTCTTATCTTATCAGGATAACCCAATCAGCCAGCAAGATACGGGAACCTGGAACTAATATCATAGGTTGACTGACCTGTCAGTCAGACACAATGCGCGCACCCAAGACTATTTTGTTGCTATCATATGTCCATGGTTGCTATGGTAAACTCTGCTAAGTCTGTGCGTGAAAAACATAAACTAATACTTTCCTTGACTGGTCCACACATGTGTCAATCATGACTGTAGACCAATGAGATGCAAAGATATCCGAGTGCACAACAGAGAAGGTGGGATGTAATCAGTAATTCACGTGCATTTGTTTTGCCGTTTAGCCACGCAAGTTTTGACAGTTCTATAACGTAATGCAGGTGCACAACAAAACACATTTATTCTACATCATCATGGCTTCTAAAAATAAAACAGAGAGCCAGCCCCCAAAAAGATTGTTTTTATGGGGTAACAGTAGTATTGGAAGAGCTTCAACGGTTGGATGACGAGAAGATTGAAATAGAGTCTGGTATAATCAAAAAGCAGCAAAAGTCACGGAAGTGTATGGAGGGCTCACCGATTATTTATATTCTATCTTTTGATTGGGATGAGATATCAGTTCCAAATTTGTTCAAGTGATGGCATACCCTTGGGGGCACACAATTATATGACAAAACTGGGCATTTCTATTCATTTTCCTACTTACATCCACAGTAATCTAGATGTAAATGAAAAAAAATAGGGAGCGCCTACATTTTGGGAAGGTTATCGACATCTTTCTAAAATTTCAGATATCATATATGGTACTCATAGCTTGACGGGTACTCTGTAACATCAAATTGAAATTTTCCACCATACTGTGCCTAAAACTCAAAAGTAAGCCTTTACATTTGGGCATGGAATTTTTAGGTCATTTAGGAAAAAACATCAAGGTTCTAACAGGTTAAATGAAAATGGGTTTGCAAAAATGTTTATGCTGAATTAGTGAAGAATTCACTGTAAATTTACATAGAATCATGCTAAATTGTTAGTATGTACATAAACCATAATATAATGAGCTACATATTAAATTACAGATTATCAGTGTAATTTTATTTACATTTGCATGTATTTCAGAAAAATGGAAAATGTATGTATAAATAATAAAGTTATTTTCTGTAAAAAAAATTGAAATCCATGTAATTTGTCATTATTGGCATTATCCTTAAAATAGGAGTCGTGTTTTTAATTTATAGTTAACCTCCATTATTATATGTAGTTTTGTATACAATTTCAAAAAACAGAAAACCACTGTAAAAATGTAGAGTTATTAACTGTAAAATTAGGTTGTTTTTTTACAGTGTACTTCTCGCTACTTCTTTAACTTATTTGCTTCATGGTCGTGTTATCTCAACCATTTCTTCAACCCTTGTGTGGTTAAATATAGAGAGATTTGGTTTACTGGAAAGAATTTTTATGTTGACAAAGAACATTCCATTGTCATCTCCATAGAATCACCCTTAGCTGTGCACTAACTCATAGACAACCTGCCATCAAACAATGGACAACAAAACTGGTATAATCATGACGTGACGAGTGTTCTGGATTAGAGACAAACCCTCTGATGTATTTATCTAGACGTGACCATGTAAACACTTTTTAAGTTGAAGAAATTATGATTTGCTTTAAATTTGTTGCATTGAGTATAAGGTTGACAGGTTAAACAGGTTTGAAAAATGAGATGGAAATGGAAATGGAAATGGAAATGGACATGAGCCCTAGTGACTAGTGACTGTTTAAGGCAGAGATAGTGAGTTGTATAGGTTTTTTAGGTTTAGTATGAATGTGAAAATGAGAGGCATCAGATGACAAGATGGTCACACCCAAGGCACATCTATAGGGTTTAAATAGCGTCTCAGTAATATTAATCACCAAACACAGAAAGGAACCATTGCCAGCAAGAAGACTCACCATTGAAAGGCTGTGGGTGAATTTATTAGAAAATGCCGTCTTGTCAGGACAGCTACATTCTTGTAACTAAGGCCAATTATCCAAATGATACTATGAATCAAAACACAAGGCTGCTGTATTGGTTCAGGAGGATAACAAATATGGAAGCATTCTTACTTGCTGTGTTTTTAGCAGAGAAGTGCACTGCAATTAATAAACAAACATTCATTAAATGACAAAACCATTGAGAAATGGTCATCTAAATAACCTTACCAACATGCCAAACAAAAGATTACCAGGACTACAAAAATGTGGGACTGAGGACTGCAAAATGTATTGTTGTTATGGAAATGAACACAGTATAGTAATGCACTTTTACTTTGACATCATTCAAATATTCGTCTTGTGGGAATGGCAACAGATGTTAGACAGTTATCTAGAAACATAGTTATGCTATGTTATGCTAAACACGTAGTGGGAAAAGTTCACTTATCCACAACAAAGTGCACCTGTTGGTTTTACAAAAAGACCACCAGTGAGACTGAATAAAATGTCATGAATATCTCAGGCTTCACATATAACGGAAAAAAAACAGCCTGTGTCACTGTGATCTATTTTGTGGTCTGGCTTTCTGCGGTTCACATTCTATGCTTAGAATGGTGTTTATGTTGTTCAATTTCATATATTAATTTCAAGTCGTCCAATTTCAAGTTGTCCATTCTTCAGCACTAGCCAACGGTCAATTGCCAACGGTCAATTGAGGGTACATTGGAAGCTCATTCTGTGCATGCGTTACATGCGTAAAATAACACATTAATCCTGTAATTAAATCATAACGTGTTAACACGTTAATTTCACACGCTATTTTTCACTTGCCATTACAATTTTTCCCCGTATTATGACCGTTGCACGATATAGGTTTAGTCAGAATTTTTTTTTTCATTTTTTTTTCTTTTCTGTTTGCCGATTTTCTGTCAACGATTCCCGACACACTGAAACACCGGGGTGCACAAAATTTGGTGGGCATGTAGCCCCACTAGATTAGCGTGGAACGATGGATTTTTGTTTTGATCCGTTGCACCCCCGTCGGACTGGACCCCTTTTAAAGAGGGTGGGGCGATTCAGTTTTCTGTGAATAAGCCGAAAACCGTAGGAGGAGCACGATTTTTTTTGTATGTTGGTCTTAAGAGGCCTTGTCAACCATGCCACTACCACTTATTTCATGTATAGCGCCACTTAGTTACAAATGAAAAAGCAAAAATTGAGTGTTGTAAAACATGTTAATTGTAAGTTGACAAGGTCAGAACTGCACGAAATCGGAGGTGTGGGATCATTATGACACTTTCTGATTGCACGTTAATTTTCGTGGAATTCCGTTCACGGGGGGGCATGCAATAAATTGATGTATATGGTTATACACCAACTGGCCTGTAGATGGCACGACACAGTTTTCTTCAAATATCCCGAGAACCGTAGGGCCTTGGAGGGCCAAATTCTTCTTGTATGTTTGTGTTAAGGGGCCATGTCAACCCATACCATAACCAGTCATTAAATGTATAGCGCCACCTAGTTAAAAATTAAAAAGCAAAAATTAGGTGTTTTAATCGCATATATGTCAAAGTGCTCGAAAAATTACCAAATTTGCCAGGGACATCAAGCCTGTAACCGTCCATCTTCGGTAGAGTTTTTGTCCATGGATGGAGCAAAATGGCTCTGTAGCGCCCCCTAGAACATTGCAAAAAAACCTGTGCATTGGGGTTATTTTGGCGTAGCTTGATGGAATTCGGTACACGTCTTCATCATGCTTGGACGCACCAAAAAGTCTCTTGACGCCATGGTGGCAGGTCCACAGGAAGTCGGCCATTTTGAGTGGAAGATGCGTTTTGACGGCATTTGCACACCTATCATCTGATCGAACTCCTCCGACAGAAGATTTTTTATAGAAAATGTTCTCATTAGTCTGAAGGTGTGGGCGAGGCAGACCCTCAAACTTTGCCAACTTGACAGTGCTTGCCACAAAACACAAAGTGTCTTATAACTCTTGCGTACATTGTTTGATCCAGAGAAAATGTCTTAGGGTGGACGCTGGATCCGGCCCGAACGCGTACATATGCCTGACTGATATCCAGTATAGCGCCACCTGTTGGTGGTTGGAAACTTCACTTTGTTTCCACACCTCTTTATGTGACCTGTTTTAACAAACTACATTGCAAAAGAAAAATATACCAAAACAATCCACAAAAAAGTAATACACAAAACATTACGTAACCAAATCATCAAAATCTATCACAAATAATTCCTTTAATACATAGAAATGAAACACAAACCAATTTATTCACACAAAGCACATACAAACACACAAACACACTGACAACCATGACTCATTCTGTGCCAAAACCTACTGAACAGTTCGGCGGTCAATTTTGTAAAGCTTTGCGTTACGTCTAGTTCTAATAAGACTGAGTATTTACATCAGTCTGCATGTGTTTTCTAAGTAACATTCATTGTTGTGTGCTGATCTCTTAGGAACACAGGGCGATTGCATTACACCACCTCCCAAAAGTGAGTACACTTTTATGTATAATATATGTTCATTTTGACATTGATAATATAACATGCTGACTCACGGTGGGTATCAGACAACATACCTTTTGGCACATCATACTTTCAGTAAAACCATATTACCATGTACAAAATTCATATTCAATGGCACAGAATGATCATAGTGGTGAAGCCCATTCTACTTTTCATGCCACAAAAGTAGGTAACTTGGCCTAAGACATCTATTACATTGACATATTGCTTTTGTCTATGAAATGAGTTCATTTTGTTGGCAAAGTGAGAGCTGCCTTCATCTTTCTCGTACACAAAATGTTAACAGACATTTTAGAGCATGACAATAATTATTCATTTTGTTTTCTGTGCATGAAAAAATGTACTATCTTCATAATTTTGTGGACAAATTGCTGACGCGTTTGTGTTTCTTGTGAACAAAAGGCATTGCAGTGTAACATAGTTTGGTGATAAATGAATCGCTGCCATGCTGGCCCATAAAATACAGTGTTAAATTTTGTCATTCCCAGGCGTAGACACTTAGGATCAAGGATCATGTACAGATACAGTTTTGGATCGCAAGATCCTAACTAATTCTAGAACCAAACATGTTCCATTGCCTTTATCCCATTCCAAATGAAATGAGACTATACTAGAATAGTGTTTCTTATAAAAGCACCTCCATATGTGCTTATGATCATTAAGAAGAGTAAATGTTATTACCCTCTAACCCAATACCCTCTTGTGATGATTAATTATTTCGATGAGGTCATGTAGATATACGTAGATCCTGTTTTTTTCTACAATTACTGCTCATTTCACACCATTAATGAGTTTTGACTGATTCCTCCACAGTGTCTGCTCTAAGGGTTGTACTGCTGGGGAAAACTGGTTCTGGAAAGAGTGCCTCAGCAAACACCATCCTGGGGAGGAAAGCTTTTAAAGAGGACGTCTCATTTGAATCTGTGACTGAAACCTGCAGTAATCAACATTCTGTAGTGGGTGGTAGAGAAATTACACTGATTGATACACCAGGATTGTTTGATACAGTAAAGCCAATTGAAGAGCTGAATGGTGAGATAGAGAAGTGTGTTGAGATGTCTCTCCCTGGGCCTCATGCCTTCCTGCTGGTGATGAGATTAGATGCAAGGTTCACAAACGAGGAAAGGAATGCGGTGAAGTGGATCCAGGAGAACTTTGGTGAGGGAGCGCTGAAGTACACTATAGTGCTCCTCACTCATGGGGATGCGCTGGAGGGGAAACCAGTGGAGGAATTTCTGTGCAGAAGTCCTACTCTCACATCACTTACTGAACATTGTGGGGGAAGATATCACGTCTTCAACAATAAGAGTAAATACATCACTCAGGTCAGACAGCTAAAGGAGAAAGTTGAGACCATGCTGGAGAAGAATGGTGGCGCAAACTACACCAGTGAGATATACAAGAAGGTGCAGAGAAAAATAAGAGAAAAGGAGAAGAGGGAAAGAGAAGAGGAAAGAAAGAAAAAGCAAGCAGAGATGAAGTTAGAAAAGGAGAGGAGAAAGAGGCGAGAGGCACAGATGAAGGCCGCAGAAGAAAGAAGGCAGAGATCCAAGGCAGAGGAGAAGGACACGGAAGAAAGGAGGCAGAAATTCAACGCCGAGCTGGAGGTTGAGGAACAAAACAGGCAAAGATTTGAAGTAGAGGAGAAGGCCACGCAAGAAAGGAGGCAGAAATTTCAAGCGGAGGAGAAGGCTGTGGAAAAAAGGAGGCAGAAATTTCAAGCGGAGGAGAAGGCTGTGGAACAAAGGAGGCAGATATTCAAAGCAGAGGAGAAGGCTGCAGAAGAAAGGAGGCAGATATTTGAAACAGAGGAGAAGGTCACGCAAGAAAGGAGGCAGAAATTTGAAGCAGAAGAGAAGGTCACGCAAGAAAGGAGGCAGAAATTCAAAGCAGAGGAGAGGGCCGTGGCAGATAGGAGGCAGAGATTTGAAGCACAGAAGAAGGCTGCGGAAGAAAGGATGCAGAGATTCATAGCAGAGGAAAAGGCCGCAGAAGAAAGGAGGCAGAGATTCGAAGCAGAAGAGAAGGCCGCAGAAGATAGGAAGCAGAGATTTGAAGCAGAGGAGAAGGGTTTCAGAGAACGAGATATAAGAGCAAAATTCACTCCCGTGTTTGATGCAAACGGAGAGCTTACATCAGCAGCAGGAGTAGGACTAATAACAATATCAAAAGCAAATGCAGCAAATGCAGCAAATGCAGCAACAGCAACAGCAACAGAAGCAAAAGTAGCAGTAAAAACTAAAACAGTAAAAGCAAAAGCAGGAAAAGCAGCAGGAGGAGGAGCAGCATCTGCAGCAGGAGCAGCAGTAGGACGAGGAGCAGGAGCAGCATCAGCCGGAGGAGGACGAGGAGCAGGAGGAGCAGGAGCAGCAGGAGGAGCAGGAGCTGCAGGAGGAGGAGCAGCAGGAAGAGCAGCAGCTTCTGCAGCAGGATCAGCAGGGGGAGGAGGTGGGGCAGCATCAGGAGAAAGAGCATTAAAAAGGACAAAATTTGATTTTGAAACAGAATCAGAGGATGATTCTAATTAACAACAGCATGATCCATATGCGGTTGCATCTGAGTTTGTTTTATGTTCTTATCTTTTAATTATCTGTTAATGTACTTTCCCTTTTCTTTTTCTTTTAACCTTTTTAATCTGTGATTCACTTTTTAAACAAATAATTGTAACCTATAATAATCTTACCTAAACTAAAGGCAGATATGTTACTAGGCGTTGACAACTTAAAGCTTTTCTTTTAATGCACTGAACCTTTTTAATCTATTGTCTTTAGACAATTTTGAAGTTTTGGCACATAAATATAGTTGAATTGAATGACTCTATGTTCTTTTTATCAGCTTAATACAATGTTGGACATTGTAATAGATATGGCTGCCTTAATAGATATGTTTATAAAATGGCACTGTACAAATTAAATTGTTTTTTTTTACTGCTAATAGTAATGTAATGTAAATAAGAGGTTATGTACTTTCTGAATCAGGAATGTTTAAATATTTACTTATTTTATCAAAATGTCCCTTTGAGCACAATCTCACACTCATTCTCCCAGCTGCCCGTCCCTCCATGTTATTAGACACCACTGCACGAAAAGCAAGATTATCGGGCCCGTATATGCTGTGATACAGCCGCGAATGATCACCATTCCTGGCTGATCGCTGACATTCCCCCGAAATATCCGTCGCATACGGACGGAATTTCCCGGGAAGGAACCTGCGAGGGGAGGGGGGCCGATGTGTTTAGCATTCTCACCTCCCGCTGACAGAGGTGCGAAATGCTCTTATTAGCATATTGACTGTCAGCAGTCTAGCCACACACACCCTGCTGCAGCCATTGGTTGAAAACGACAAGGAATTGAATTAAAACGTCTTGTGATGAGACGGAATGAGATTCTGTCTATAGGTCAGCTTTCAACTGACAAAACGTATCCCCTACAGCTATTGCCCCATAAAAACGAAATTAAAATGTACACGATAATAATTTAATTAATATTCTGTCTTGAGGGTTTTGCTCCGGGGTTAACACATTTCCCGATTGACCTTCCGTTTTCAGAGTTCTGTTTTTAGGGTTTTGATTTCGGGGATATCACGATTCTTGCTTTGCCTTTCAGTTTCAGAATTCGAGCGTTCCCATGTACTTTTGAGGCTGTTCCACTCATATTCCGGAGCTTCCTCTCTGTAATGTTCTTGAGATTCACCATACCATTCGACCATCGACACCATCGACATTCACAGTGGTGTAGTGGTCCCTGGAGAAGTGGGTATACTCTTTATTTATTCATACAGCACAGGATAAACACCCTGTTTTGAGAAGTGGGTATACCCAATGCTGACTGAAAAATAAGTGGGTATACTCCGTATACCTGCGTATACACTGGACTACACCACTGGACATTCAAGGAGCAAAGATGAGACGTCGTTGTGTGGTGAGAACTGATAAAAAAAATCGCCTGCCTTCTGTTTTCCATGTAGATCGCATGTTATGCTAGAAATGGCTTAGCATGGGTGGGATGGGGAAAGATAACACCTTTCCATCCAGACGCAAATTTAGCTAATCGGAATCTGTAGGCTAAGTGGTTTCCAGATATATATATTGTTGATCTATCTTATTTGACGAAGCAGTGAGTTAGCTGTCTTTCAATGTCTCTTGTCTAATTATCTCACATGTTTATGGTGGTATGTGTTTAAAAGTTTTAACTTAGGCTATGTGTAATGCTCCTAACATATATATTATTATTTCACCTTAATGGTCTTGAGATTCGTTTCTGGCATGTAATTATACCGAGTCAGGCTTACTCTGATAACAGTCATTAAGAGTCGTTAACAGTTGTTAAGCAACTTGGGCCATGGTTGCCACTAGTGGGGATCGAGCCTGTTTTTTAAATCAGTGAAGCAGTGACGGGTGCCTCCCCTGGCGGGGGGGGGGGGGGGGGGGGGTGTTTTCAATCCAGGTCAATTCAATTAACATAACAAAACCAAGGCCTGGCCAAGGGAAGGGGTGGGGGGGTTTTCACACCAATGTGGGCTTCTACGGCAATACACAGGGTCGAAGACTGTCGTAAATCCCACATTTCATGCAGTGCACATTGGCACACATTTCTTAATTTAAGCAAAACAACAGATGAATAGCTTATCGCTTACGAGATGCTAGCTGATGAAATGTGCTTACTTTGATACTATAACAAACTAGGGAGTCAACAACTTTCCTACCACAGTCAAACATATGCACATGGTAGCGAAGTACAATGCAAGATGCCAGGCTGTGGCTTCCAAAAAGAGCCCGGGTGACATCTTGCTAGCGTTGGCATAGCATCTGTCACTCAAGAGTCGTTTGAAAGTCAACATTACGTCACCCGGGCTCTTTTTCGCCCCCAGTCACTTTTAAACATGACAGTTCCACCTAGTGGTGTTTTATCTGATCTGCTGCTCATGTAGGATCCTTTTCTGTTATATTGGCTCGCTGTAGTTTCATATCTGACCACCGATTAACATGTGGAAATTGTAGGGGGCGCTGTGGAGTTCCTGTGTTTCTCACTGGAGAGAGAAATTCCATGTGAACAAGAGGCCCTGACAAGTGGGGTCATGTATGGAATCAGATCAATGCCATAAATATTTAGTATCTAATATAGATTTTGTATCTGTAATATATATTTTGTATCTATGAAACCATCAACACTTTCAAAACCTATCTTAAGATACGGATTTCAAATACGAAATGTATACACTTTCAAAAACTATCTTCACCTTCAAAATCGATTTACAGATACGGATTTCAAATACGAAATGTATCTACACTTTCAAAAACTATCTTCACTTTCAAAATCTATCTGCAAATATGGATTTCAAATACGAAACCTATCTTCACTTTCAAAAACTCTCTACAGATACGGATTTCAGTTACGAATTATGGCAGTGTTTTTGTGTTCTTTCTAAAGAGCCAATCAGCGCTTTTGGCAGATTTTCTAAAGCGCCAATCAACACATTGTATCCTCTACTGACTAGCCAATCAGCGCTATTCTAAACAATGTGGGTGCTGGGCTAGGAAATGACAGCTGTGTCGGTCTAAAACTAGCAGAGACACTGGCATCACGCTTTGCCTCTTTGCATCAGGTAGGTGAAAGGGCCCACAAGATTAAAAGAGGCAATGCAACACAAGCCAAACTAGTTTTTTAAGTCTTCATCTGACACGTGTCTCCACCTTGCCTTTCTATGTCGAGGTGACGAGTTTCATTGGAATTTCCAGAAAATCACTCTCAGCTGTGAACTCACTTGTACACTACTTGCTATTAAACAACTGACATAAAAACTGACAGGAATGTGACGTGACAAGTATACTGGATTAGACAAATATCACCTGATGTATTTATCCAGACGTGACCATGGAAGCACTTAATTTATTTCTGTTAAATAAATGACAATTTGCTTTATCATTGATTCAGTATACAGTTTACAGGTGTGTCTGTGTGCCTGGCTGTTTGTCTGTCTGCATGCTCACCACAACATCAGTATCACAAAACAAAAAACGCCCGCTGCTGCATGTGTCATAGAAACAGGTGGAGCAATCGGAGGGAACTTTAATTTCTGAGGAAGTCAGGTGACTACGGTTGAAACACACCCAAGAGAGTTATGGCACCATTTCTTCCTGCAGGTGCACTCAGAGACACTCAGAAGATTGTCAAGCGCACATGCACATGAGTAACTACCATCTTTAAAGACCTTATCAGACACTGTAAAGAAGGGAGTTATTAGACATATTGGCACACATTTCTTAATTTAAGCAAAACAAAAGATGAACAGCTTATCGCTTACGAGATGCTAGCTGATTAAATGTGCTTACTTTGATACTATACTAGCGAGTCAACAACTTTCATGAGGAACTACCATCTTTAAAGACCTTATCTGACACTGTAAAGAAGGGAGTTACTGTCATTTTTAAAGTCATTTTCTGACACTGTAAAGAAAGGGAGTAGCTGGTGCCTTAAGATGATGAAATAATAGGCTGTCAAGACCGTTGTATAGAACGCTTTTTTGTTACATTTTCAGGCAGTTGTCCGACTGCCTAGGCAGCTAGTTAAAAAGGCAGGTGTGTCACATGATAATAAAGATTAATTTTAAGATAACCATACCTTTAGCTGCCTATAAAGTGGCAAACTCTTACACACTATTTCTTTAATGTGACTAATTTGCTTAATGGACTTGTAATCTCAACCATTTCTTCAACCCTTGTGTGGTTATATATAGAGAGCTGGAGAGCTAAATTGCTTGTTATGAATTCAGAGTGCAGCCGTCAAATTTCGAGACTTCATTCGGCTTAAAAATCTTGATGTACAGAAGAAGTCTTTCATATTGTTATGTATACTGTATATTTATTAATGGCGTGCATATTCATGCGCTGCTAAGCGTCTCTGTATGTGTTACAAGCAGAGTGTCTACCATTGTGCACCCGCCTATTTAGACGCATATTAGGCTGCTTTACTTATAAAGCACCTTTAAGATAGGGCTCAAAAGGTTAAAAGGTCACCTCAATAGAATCACCCTTAGCTGTGTACTAATTTGTAGACTACCTGCCATCAAACAATGGACATCCAAACTGATATGACCGTGACGTGACAAATGTTCTGGATTAGAGACAAATCACCTGATGTATTTATCTAGACGTGACCATGGAAACACTTTTAAAGATAAAGAAATTATGATTTTCTTTATATTTGTTGCATTGAGTATACAGTTGACAGGTTGAACAGGTTAAGTATGAATGTGAAAATGAGAGGCATCAGATGACAAGATGGTCACACCCAAGGCACATATGTAGGGTTTAAATAGCGTCTCAGTAATATTAATCACCAAACACAGAAAGGAACTCTTGCCAGCAAGAAGACTCATCATTGAAAGGCTGTGGGACAATTTATTTAGAAGGTGCCGTCTTGTCAGGACAACAACATTGTGTAAGTAAGGCCATTTATCCAAATGATAATATGAATAACAACACAAGGCTGCTGTATTGGTTCAGGAGGATAAAAAATATGGAAGCATTCTTACATGCTGCATTTTTAGCAGAGAGGTGCGCTGCAGTAGTGGGATCCTTCATAGTCCCTTTTATGAGATGCTGAAACCGGCCTTATTTTAAAGAGATAGACAGAGAGACATACAGACAGACAGCTAGATAGATACAGAAAGATTTATAGAGTGCATTTGCTATTCAAACAATTTGGGCACTGGACATGAAAAATGACAACTGCATCGGTCTGAACCTAGCAAAGAAACGGTGCGCTGCTTTGTGCTGGGTGCAAGATTAAAAGAGGCGATGCAACACAGGCCAAACAAGTTCTTCATCTCGATCTGACATGTTCTATGAAGAGGAGCGTTTTACAGGAATGAATTGCTATGAGAGATAATATTCCTTTGGAATTCCCATGTGGCATACAAAGTATTTCAAAGTATTTCTATTTCAAGATTGTAAAATAAAACAAGCATTTCAACTGCTAATACAGTATATATATCGCTTGAATGTGGACAGAAGGGGTTTACTGGCACATAATGCAACCAAGATTTGTTATTAACTGTTATGGATAGGGTTAGAGAACAGAGAACATTCCATTGTCACTTCCATAGAACCACCCTGAGCTAATGCCCACAGATTGCTAATCCTTTCAACCTGAACCTGTATTACAGGTTTTAATTTACAAAATTACAAAACACTGTGTGCCAGGGGTGTAACAGTACTGCAGCCCATATGGTTAACAGTCCAGTGTATTACCAAAACAGCATTCCAAAGTGTTCAGTATAGAAAGACATCATACACAATATTTTATAGTGGGCCAGGTAAGAAGTATAGAAAGACAAACTTGACCCTTTTTACATGATTAAATAAAAAGAGACCGTACCCAGCCTCCTGCTGAAGTCCTTTCACAGCAACATGCTTTAACATACTAAACAGTGGCATAAAAGATTACTCACAGCTGTTCGTTTGGCGGAAGCTTTTTGGGGGATAAATGAGCCACTCTTACCATGGGGTAAGAGAATGTGGACAATAGGTCTACTTGAGGGGAGTTTGATAGTTGTACAGCATATGGAAAGGGGGTATGTATGTGAGGGGGTCTTAGGCCCCTGCCAGACAAACCCGAGATTCAGACTAACTGTGACGGAACCATGACAAACTGGCCTCCCGGCCAGACAAATCTGCCATTTGGAGCGTCGCGGTTAGATTCCGCTCTCCAGAGTGGGTAGGTTGCAACCTACCCTGCTATCAGAGCCTGTCTGACCGCAAATCGGGTTTGAATCCGCGAATCTGATGACGTAATTATCCCACGTGAACGCTCGAAGCCCCAATGGTGACCAAATGTCAGAGGGTATCCGTGTCGGCAGTCTTTTAGTGAAGGCACAAAAGGCAGCAGGCAGACAAGGCTCTCGTTTTGTGAATTTATTACTCCACCAACAATTGCATAATCCAGTGAGAAAAATGATAAACAAAAAAAAAAGACTGATATAAATTGAAATAAATAGATATAGACAAACTGTATGTACAGTCAAAAGTACAATGTTCCGTTGGTCACTAAACTGAGGCAGTTCACAGAAAACAAACTCACGTTCCACCACGCTCACCATCATTTCTATTCAAGACGCTCACCTCGCGAACTCCGAGTCTTCTTCTCCGTTTCCGGTAGCACCCTTCACAGCGCCACCAACAGGCCTGGCATATGTACTACAGCAGATTCACCAGTTTCAGTGGGTGTGTGTGGCCGCAGCACAGCTTTGTCTGGCCGCGATTGACTAAACCCGAATCCGTTCCGGTTAGTGTGAATCTCGGGTTTGTCTGGCCTAGGCCTTAGTTCAAGGTGTGAGGTGGGGCTTGTATGGAAAGGGATATGGGAGGTGTGATTGCCAGTCAGGGGGTCTAGCTGACCATGGCAATCTAAACACTAACGCAGACCATGGCCATCTGAACGTTTACATGCCTGACCATGGCTGTAGACAGAAGCTAACAATCAAGTCTAATGGCCCTGGCTCCAAATCCCTGGTGTGTATGAGACTAATGGTAGAGATCAAATGATATGGTCTAGTATGTAAAACCTAACAAAATCTAACACAACCAATATTGTCCTTTTGAACATGGTATATGTCTTCTATTTTGAAAGAGTCCAAGGTCTGATCACTGGGCCTTAGAAAGTAAACGTGTGTAATGTTTTGCAAAATGTATTTGATGAAATTGGAAAGTCAAAGGCTGACAATTAGCTTACGGTTTTGTAGGTGCAGAATTTTGCTCTTGGAGTGACTGGTTTCAGAAATTGTATAAAATATAACACATTGCAGTAAAACATTTTTTTTTTTCAATATATATTTGATACAGTGCATATCAACATTTAGGAATTAATCTCTGAGTCAAGAAGCGCTTGTATTTTGCCATAACTTCATTCTAGACATTTGTTTTCTGTAAAATCAAACCTTATTCTAATTAACGAAGAGTTTTACTTTTTTTTACATCGGTCTGCATGAGTTTTTAAGTAACATTCATTATTGTGCACTGATCTCTTAGGAACACGGAGTGACAGCATTACTCCACCTCCCAAAAGTGAGTAAAGTTTTACGTATTCATGTTCATTTTGACATTAACCTGCTGACTCACGGTGGGTATCAGACCAAAGACCTTTTGTGCACATCATACTTTCATTAATATGGAAAACCCATGTTACCATAGACTAAATTAATATTCAATGGCACAGAATGATCATAGTAGAGCCCATTATACTCCTCATGCCACAAAAGTAAGTATGACATGTTTTACATTGACCGAATTGCCTTTGTTTATGAAATTAGTTAATTTTGTCCACATGGTCAGAAATGCCTCTATCTTTTTTGACATTTAAGTGCATGACATGAATCAGTTGTTTAGTTTTATGTGCATAAAATAATGAACTATCTTCATATTTTTCTACACAAGTGCATTACGCTGAAGTGTTTGTGTTTCTTGTGGACAAAAGGCATTGTAGTGTTACATGGTTTCATGATAAATGAATGCCTACCATGCTGTCCCATATCAAACACAGTGCTATATTCTATCATTCCCAGGTTTAGACACTTGGGATTAAGTATCATATACACAAACAGAAGATGACAATACAATACTGACTAATTCTAGAACTATTGTTCCATTGCCTTTATCCAGTTCCAGACTAAATAAGACTCCATGAACAGTGTTCCTCATGACAACATCTTCTTAACCCTTGTATGGTATTAATTTTTTTGTTACACAGAAGGTATTGCAGGTCTGGTGGACCCGCTCGATTTTAGGGTGTTTAATTCAGTACAATCAAACAATTTTTTGGGTAAAATACTCAACAGATGTTTACTTAATCTCAATTACAACCAATATGAACAGCAAATATCGTTAATATTGGCCCTTTAGCTTTGTTGTATCACATTTATGATTTTTTTTTTTTTTCAAGTCAATTATAATCAAGATATCAGTCGACAAAATTTTACAAATTTACAAATGAAGCAAGGATTTTCATAACTATTTGATTTATGTGAATTTAATTTGAAAACAGGTCAATTTACATAGCTCATTATGGGTGGTTGGGGCACCAGAAACAAACACACACACACACACACACACACACTTACAGGCACACTCACATACACACGCGGGGCAAACACACACACACACACAAACACACACACACACACACACACACACACACACGCACACACACACACACACACACACACACACACACACACACACACACTTACACTTACAGCAGACCCAGACAGGAGGAAAACTGACTTTAGGTACACAGGACCTACAATTTCCACACTTTTATTTGCCCCGGGTCCAGTGGACCCGAATACCCTCTATGTAACACAAATGTGAAGGGGGGGGTTACGGTTTGCGCTCAATGAAAATGTAGACTGATATCCATTCTTCGCATAAAATGAGCCAAAGCCAATGAGTTTGAGTTTGAAAAAAATGATTAGAAGTATTATTTTTGTTTTGATCAAAAGTGAAAACGGGTCCCACAGACCCGAATACCATACAAGGGTTAAGAACATTAGGAGTAAATATTGTTACCCTGAAACCCAATACTCTCTTGTGTTGATTCATTGTGTGGAGGAGGTTATGTAGATGCCTTTGACCCATTCTTAATGAAATGAGACTATACTAGAATAGTGTTTCTTATAAAAGCACCTCCATATGTTCTTATGATCATTAAGAAGAGTAAATGTTATTACCCTCTAACCCAATACCCTCTTGTGATGATTAATTATTTCGATGAGGTCATGTAGATTTACTGCTCATTTCACACCATTAATGAGTTTTGACTGATTCCTCCACAGTGTCTACTCTAAGGGTCGTGCTGCTGGGGAAATCTGGTTCTGGAAAGAGTGCCTCAGCAAACACCATCCTGGGGAGGAAAGCTTTTAAAGAGGATGTCTCAGCTAAATCTGTGACTAAAACCTGCAGTATTCAACGTATTGAAGTGGATGGTAGACAAATTACAGTGACTGATACACCAGGATTGTTTGATACAGAAAGGCCTATGGAAGAGCTAAAGGCTGAGCTAGAGAAGTGTGTTGAGATGTCTGTCCCTGGGCCTCATGCCTTCCTGCTGGTGATGAGATTAGATGTGAGGTACACAGAGGAGGAGATGAATGTTGTGAGGAGAATTTTGGTGAGGGGGCACCAAAGTACACTATAGTGCTCCTCACTCATGGGGATGTGCTGAAGGGGAAAACAGTGGAGGATTTTCTGAGGGAAAGTTCTGATCTCTCATCTCTTACTGAACATGTTGGGGGTGGATATCATGTCTTCAACAACGAGAGTAAAGACAGAACTCAGGTCAGAGAGCTAAAGGAGAAAATTGAGGCCATGGTGGAGAAGAATGGGGGAGAAAACTACACCAGTAAGATGTACATGGAGGCACAGCAAAGAATAAGAGAAAAGGTGGAAAGGGAAAAGGCAGAGGAAAATAGAAAGAAATTCAAATTAAAGGAGGCAACAATGAGAGATAAGAAGCAGAGATTCCAAATAGAGATGATGGCCGCGGGACAAAAGAGGCAGATATTCGAACAGGAGATGAAGGACGCGAGGCAGACTAGGGAGATATTTGAACAGGAGCTGAAGTGCAAGAGACAAGAGAGGCAGAGTTTCCAACTAGAGATGAAGGACGCGAGACAAAAGAAGGAGAGCCATGAAGCAAAGGAGAAGATATTCAAAGCAAGACAAAAAACAGCAGCCTTTATTGGTAGGAATGGAGCAGCAATAGGAGTAAGATTAATAGGAGCAGCAGTGGTAGGACGAGCAGCAGCAGCAACACTGGCAGGAGCAGCAGAACTAGCAGGAGCAGCAGCAGGAGGAGCAGCACTAGCAGGAGCAGCAGAACTAGCAGGAGCAGCAGCAGGAGGAGCAGCAGAACTAGCAGGAGCAGCAGCAGGAGGAGCAGCACTAGCAGGAGCAGCAGCAGGAGGAGCAGCACTAGCAGGAGCAGCAGCACTAGCAGGAGCAGCAGCACTAGCAGGAGCAGCAGCAGGAGGAATAAAAGCACTACTAGAATTAACAAAAGCAGATGAAGCAAAACACAAGGCAGAAAAAGCAGGAGAAGTAGAAGCAGCAGCAAAAACTAAAGCAGAAGAAGCAGGTAAAAAAGAAGCAGTAGCAAAAGCAGCAGCAGAAAAAGCAGAAGAAGAAGAGGCAACAGCAAAGGCAGCAGCAGAAAAAGCAATAGAAGAAGAGGCAGCAGCAAAGTCTAAAGCAGAAGAAGCAGGAAAAGAAGAAGAAGCAGCAGCAGCAGCAGCAGCAAAAGCAGCAGCAGTAGCAGCAAGAGGAGCAGCAGGAGCAGTAGGAGGAGGAGCAGCAGGAGCAGCAGCAGGAGCAGCATTAGCAGTTATAGGGAAAAATATTTGATGATAAAGAATTAGAGGATGATTCTAATTAACAAGATTATGATCCAGATTAGGGGGAATCTGAGTGTATTTTATGTTCTAAATCATCATCATTTTAATTAATTATGTAACCTAAACTAAAGGCAGAGATGATACTATGTGTTGAAAACTTTTAATGTAGCTACTCAAGCTTTTCTTTTAATATACTGAACTCTTTAATCTATTGTCTTGAGACAATTTTAATGTTTTGTATGGCGTTATTTTAGTGACAAAACTCACACATGAAAGGAAACGTCTATTCGAGTGAATTTCAGGTTTTCACAAGCTTGAATTTCATCTGCGCACCCAATTTTAGCAGCCGGGAGAGGAATTTCAACAACTGTGAGCGCAGATACTTTGTAAATGTATGACTTTTGGTGTGTGGGCTGGAACCAAAGCAGGTTGGGCTCTTCTTTGATTAGTCCTAATTTGACAGCAGGAGAGTCTCAGTCACAACAACTACATATGAAAATTTAATGACGATGAATGATTTGAGCCTCCTCGATTGCGAGCGACACCAGCCACCCCGCACACAGCCTGTTCAGCCTCCTACCCTCTGGAAGAAGGTATAGGACCCTCCGTTGCCGCACCACCAGACTCAGCAATAGCTTCATCCACCAAGCTGTCAGGAAGCTTACTTCTCTCCACTCACTCCCCCCAGCCATATCCGACAGTCTGAAAAGAGGCTGGAATCCCCCCCCCCCCCTAAAATCACCCAGGACTCTGAAAACAAACTGTCTCTGCACTTTATCACTTTTTATCACTTTTATCACTTTTATCACTTACGTTTTATCACCACTTACTGTTCTACTTGCACTGTTCTACTTGCACTGCTAATGTACAAATACATCCCACAGGATGTCTTCATCTGCCATTACCAAATTGCCTTTTTGCCCTACAATGACTTCACTTTTTATGAAAACCTATGCTGCTGTACGTTTATCTGTTTAACTAAAATAGACAATAAAGCTACTTTGACTTTCTCACAAAACAAACTACTATCCTAAGTGAAGCAGATTTGGCAAGCTATGAGCAGGGTGAACCATACCCAATCGTTTTATACTGATAAACATAACACTAAAGAGAACAATGCTTCACTACTTTGAAGGGTGTATTTGAACAAACATCAATTGATCAAACATTTATTTAAAGGATCTATTTTAAAGTGGAAGACATTTTGGTGAGCACTGCACCACCTGCCCATACGGACGAGCCGTGGCAGACTATTAGAGGCCTGAACATTCATGTTAAAGGCCTGGAGACACAACACATTAAGAATTGTGTGATCATTTATTTGATCCATTCAAGTCAGTAAGGTGAAGGATGCCATAAATCCTTTGGAGTTTAGAATGCAAGAAAAGATTTTCATTCAAAACCATAATTTTCAGACTCATGGGTGTGCTGGTGCAGATCACTGGAGTGAGGGTTTCCATGTATACAGGAGGCCCTGACAAGTGGAGTCATGGACTTACCTTTGAGGTTAACTTCTGGTTCATTTACAAAACAAACAAACAAAATTGTTATTATAAAAACACGTCAAAACTGACACTAGTGGCACAATTCAGTTACCGGCCTTCATTTCATTCATTGCAGCATGACAACACTAATCACAAGGCGCTATTGGCCTCTGATTTCATATATTGAATTATTCATATAATAATTTGTAACACTGATTTACTCCTGTGTAGGTCACATGTGCAGCTGTTCTGTATGAAACTGAGGAATCTACATTCAGACTTAAAATTTTAGACTCGAACTGGTTAGAGCTATTCTGCCATAACATTTCATATAGTAACATATATACAGTGGGGAAAATAAGTATTTGAACCCCTTGAGATTTCACAAGTTTGGCCACTTGCAAAGAAATGTGTGATCTATAATTGTAATGGTAGGTGGATATTAACAGTGAGAAACAGAATATCAACAAAAAAATCCAGAAAAATGCATTTTATAACATTTATGACTTTATTTGCATTTGATGCAAAAAATAAGTATTTGAACCCCCAAAACTGACTGACAAAAATGACTTAGTACTTGGTGGAATAACCCTTATTGGCAAGCACAGACGTCAGACGTTTCTTGTAGTTGGTCACCAGGTTTACAAACATTTCAGGAGGGATTTTGGTCCATTCCTCTTTCCAGATCCTCTCCAAATCTTTAAGGTTGTGTTTTCAATGGGAGGGAATGAGGGAATGAAGTTCAAGCCCAATATTCCACGTTACATGGCCCCATCCATAGTCCCCTTGATGCGGTGGAGTCGTCCTGTACCCTTGGCAGAGAAACAGCCCCAAAGTATAATGTTTCCACCTCCATGCTTGATTGTGGGTATGATGTACTCTTGGGGTCATATTCAGCATTCCCCCCCCCTGTCAAACACGGCAAGTTGAGTTGATGCCTAAGAGCTTGATTTTGGTATCATCTGACCACATTCTGTCTCCCAATCCTCCCTTGAATCATTCAAGTGTGCAATGGTAAACTTCAGATGGCCCTGTACATGCGCTTCCTTGAGCAGGGGGACCTTGCGAGTGCTGCAGTACTTCAAAAAATTACGGCGTGGTGTGTTGCCAATGGTTTTCTTGGTGAGTCTGGTCCCACCTGTCTTGAGATCATTCACAAGCTCCCCCTGTGTAGTTCTGGGGTTATTCTGCACCTTTTGAATGATCACTGATTCCGCACGAGGGGATATCTTGCATGGAGCCCCAGACCTAGAGCGGGTGACAGTTGTTTGGTGTCGCTTCCATTTATGAATAATCGCACCAATAGTCATCTGCTTCTCACCAAGCTGCTTGCCGGTGGTTTTGTAGCCCATTCCAGCCTTGTGCAGGTCTACAATCTTATCTCTGACGTCCTTGGACAGCTCTTTGGTCTTGCCCATGGTGGTGAGGTTGAAGGTGTGAAGTATGATTCTTTGGACAGGTTTCTTTTATACAGGTCACCAGTTGAGATCAGGTATACCTTGTTAGACCTAATGAGGACTAATCTGTGTGCTTTTTGGGCACATAACTGGCCATTGGGAGCCAGAATTCTTGCTGTTTGCTTGGGGGTTCAAATACTTATTTTTTGCATCAAATACAAATAAAGTCATAAATCTTATAAAATGCAGTTTTCTGGATTTTTTTGTTGATATTCTGTTTCTCACTGTTAAAATACACCTACCATTAAAATTCTAGATCACACATTTCTTTGCAAGTGGCCAAACTTGCGGAGTCGGCAGGGGTTCAAATACTTATTTTCCCCACTGTATATATATATATTATGGCATGCCGTTCAGGAAATTAACATTTGAATATATATATACAAAACTCTGAATATATATACAAAAGTCTGAATATATATACAAAACTCTGAATATATATACAAAAGACTGGATATATATATACAAAAGTCTGAATATATATACAAAAGTCTGAATATATATACAAAACTCTGAATATATATATACAAAACTCTGAATATACAGCCGCGGAAAAAATTAAGAGACCACTTCAAAATTATCAGTTTCTCTGGTTTTACTATTTATTGGTATGTGTTAAAGTAAAATGTACATTTTTGTTTTATTCTATAACCTACTGGCAACATTCCTACCAAATTTCAAATAAAAATATTGTCATTTAGATCATTTATTTGCAGAAAAATGACAATTGGTCAAAATAGCAAAAATGATGCAGTGTCTTCAGATCTCGAATAATGCAAAGAAAACAAGCTCATATTCATTTTTAAACTACACAATACTAATGCTTACACTTAGGAAGAGTTCAGAAATCAATATTTGGTGGAATAACTTTGATTTAAAATCACAACGTTCATGTGTCTTGGCATGCTCTCCACCAGTCTTTCACATTGCCGTTGGGTGACTTTATGCTACTCCTGGCGCAAGAATTCAAGCAGCTCGGCTTCTTTTCATGGCTTTTGACCATCCATCTTCCTCTTGATCACATTTCAGAGGTTTTTTTATGGGATTCAGGTCTCGAAATTGGGCTGGCCATGACAGGGTCCTGATCTGGTGGTACTCCATCCACACCTTTACTGGCCTGGCTGTGTGGCATGGAGCATTGCCCTGCTGGAAAAAACATTTCTCAGAGTTGGGGAACATTGTCAGAGCTAAAGGAAGCAAGTTTTTCTTCCGGGACAACGTTGTACTTTGCCTGGCAGAGGTTTGTAAAAGACCATAAGGATTGAAAAAAGCGGACTGGAGGGTCTTCTAGTTCGTCTTCTCTGATGAGTCCAATTTTCAGCTTTGCCCAACACATGGTCGTCTGATGGTTAGACGGAGACCTGGAGAGGCCTACAAGCCAGAGAGTCTTGCACCTACTGTGAAATCGGACTCATCAGAGAAGACGAACTTAGAAGAACCTCCAGTCCGCTTTTTCAACCCTTATGGTCTTTTACAAACCTCAGCCAGGCAAAGTACAACGTTGTCCCGGAAGAAAAACTTGCTTCCTTTTGCTCTGACAATGTTCCCCAACTCTGAGAAGTGTTTTTTCCAGCAGGGCAATGCTCCATGCCACACAGCCAGGCCAGTAAAGGTGTGGATGGAGTACCACCAGATCAGGACCCTGTCATGGCCAGCCCAATTTCGAGACCTGAATCCCATAAAAAAACTCTGAAATGTGATCAAGAGGAAGATGGATGGTCAAAAGCCATGAAAAGAAGCCGAGCTGCTTGAATTCTTGCGCCAGGAGTAGCATAAAGTCACCCAACGGCAATGTGAAAGACTGGTGGAGAGCATGCCAAGACACATGAAAGTTGTGATTTTAAATCAAGGTTATTCCACCAAATATTGATTTCTGAACTCTTCCTAAGTGTAAGCATTAGTATTGTGTAGTTTAAAAATGAATATGAGCTTGTTTTCTTTGCATTATTCGAGATCTGAAGACACTGCATCATTTTTGCTATTTTGACCAATTGTCATTTTTCTGCAAATAAATGATCTAAATGACAATATTTTTATTTGAAATTTGGTAGGAATGTTGCCAGTAGGTTATAGAATAAAACAAAAATGTACATTTTACTTTAACACATACCAATAAATAGTAAAACCAGAGAAACTGATAATTTTGAAGTGGTCTCTTAATTTTTTCCGCGGCTGTATATACAAAACTCTGAATATATATACAAAAGTCTGAATATATATACAAAACGAAGTCTGAATATATATATACAAAACGAAGTCTGAATATATATACAAAACTCTGGACTCTGAAGCGCTCAATCCGTCTTTGTCCGCCATATTGGATTGAGCGTTTCCTATTAAATCAATGGTACCAAAATGTTTATAATTACGTATTTTCTGCTTCATGAAATACTGTTTTTCTGTTATATTGTTCAATTTTGACATTGATTTCTCACTAGAAATGCAATAATAACACGTTTATTTTACACCGTTTGACTTCACCAAGGATATTTTTAGAGGCAATTTCTCCATTCACTTGACTGGGGTCTTGTCAAAACCTTCCTTGTTTTCTGCTTCATGAAATACTGTTTTTCTGTTATATGGCTAAAATTGATTAAACATTGATTTCTCGCTAAAAATGCAATAATAATAACACGTTCATTTAGCATCGTTTGACTTAACGAAGGACATTTTTACGTTTAAATGGGATAGCCTACATCAGCTTTGCCCAACACATGGTCGTCTGATGGTTAGACGGAGACCTGGAGAGGCCTACAAGCCAGAGAGTCTTGCACTTACTGTGAAATCGGACTCATCAGAGAAGACGAACTTAGAAGAACCTCCAGTCCGCTTTTTCAATCCTTATGGTCTTTTACAAACCTCAGCCAGGCAAAGTACAACGTTGTCCCGGAAGAAAAACTTGCTTCCTTTTGCTCTGACAATGTTCCCCAACTCTGAGAAGTGTTTTTTCCAGCAGGGCAATGCTCCATGCCACACAGCCAGGCCAGTAAAGGTGTGGATGGAGTATCACCAGATCAGGACCCTGTCATGGCCAGCCCAATTTCGAGACCTGAATCCCATAAAAAAAACTCTGAAATGTGATCAAGAGGAAGATGGATGGTCACAAGCCATGAAAAGAAGCCGAGCTGCTTGAATTCTTGCGCCAGGAGTAGCATAAAGTCACCCAACGGCAATGTGAAAGACTGGTGGAGAGCATGCCAAGACACATGAAAGTTGTGATTTTAAATCAAGGTTATTCCACCAAATATTGATTTCTGAAGTCTTCCTAAGTTAAAGCATTAGTATTGTGTAGTTTAAAAATGAATATGAGCTTGTTTTCTTTGCATTATTCGAGATCTGAAGACACTGCATCATTTTTGCTATTTTGACCAATTGTCATTTTTCTGCAAATAAATGATCTAAATGACAATATTTTTATTTGAAATTTGGTAGGAATGTTGCCAGTAGGTTATAGAATAAAACTAAAATGTACATTTTACTTTAACACATACCAATAAATAGTAAAACCAGAGAAACTGATAATTTTGAAGTGGTCTCTTAATTTTTTCCGCGGCTGTATATTCAGACTTTGTTTTGTATATATATTCAGACTTTTGTATATATATTCAGACTTTTGTATATATATTCAGAGTTTTGTATATATATTCAGACTTTTGTATATATATTCAGACTTTTGTATATATATATATTCAGAGTTTTGTATATATATTCAGACTTTTGTATATATATTCAGACTTCTGTATATATATTCAGAGTTTTGTATATATATTCAGACTTTTGTATATATATATATATCCAGACTTTTGTATATATATTCAGAGTTTTGTATATATATTCAGAGTTTTGTATATATATTCAGACTTTTGTGTATATATATTCAAATGTTAATTTCCTGAACGGCATGCCATAATATATATATATATATATATATATATATATATATATATATATATATATTGGGCAACCTACTCCTGAGTATCCCAAGGTATGCATAAGGCACAACCTGAGAGCAATAACCTAGCGATCTGACACAAAGCCAAAGCATTACATCAGGATCATCAAGGCTCTGGATTGATTGCAAAATGTCTGAATGACAGTTTCCACGCCTACTGGCCTCCTCTCATTATTATATTGGAAACCATGAATGAATGAATGAAGAATGAATGAAAAATGCATGAATGAATAAATGAATGAATGAATCAATCAATAAATGAATGAATACAGAAATAAATACAGAAATAAATGTAAATTATAAGTAACTATTGATTGACAATCGTGCAACAATTAATACATTTATTCATTTATTTCTGTCTAAATGCATTGATGTGGACATTTATTTATTCATTTATTTGTAAATAGGGCAGGTCCATACACAAGTACATCTGTGGGGAAAAATTGGTGACGCACAAACATTACCAAATACCACAATTACAGATGGTGTGTGTGTGTATTTGTGTGTTTGAAATTGGTTTGGTCCATCAGCACACCAACCCACAATCCCCAGCCCAGAGTGAGATGACATGCATTGGCCTGCAGTGGGCTACGAGATGAGAAGGGCTTGTTTGAAGGCGTTTCCTGTCGATAATTACGCCCACCTCATAGAAATAGAACAATCTGATTTGCAGACGTGTCTGAGAATTAAAAAGGAAATGTTCTTTTGAATTTGCATAACTGTGGACATGCGGCGGCTTTGGAGTGTGGAGCTCACATGATAGGATCTGTCAGGGAGTGTCAGTCTCTCACTGACGAGCAGTTTGTGTGTTTCAACAGTGAGTCTGTCTTAACTTTCTGAACAGTCTGGTCTCATTTCACAAGAGCGGAACAGACTTGCGAAGATGAAACACTGTGGGATCTGTTTGATCCTGTTGTGGACAATGGCTCTGTTATCTGAAGGCATTCCATTATCACGTGAGACAGATTTTTAAAAAATTCTGATATTTGTATTGTTTCCTTTTTGCCTTGTATGTTTCTCTCTTTCTCTTTCCCTCTTTTTCCTTTCCTCTCTCCCTCTCTCTCTTACTTTAATCGCTCCCCCTCTCTCTTCATTTCTCTATCTCTTTCCCTTCCTCTCTCCTTCTATTTCTCTCCTTTCCCCTCTGTCTCTCCTTTCCTCTCTCCCTCCTTCTCTCACTCCTTTCCTCTCTCTCTCTCTCTCTCTCTCTCTCCTTTCCTCTCTCCCGCTCTCTCTTTTTCTCCTCTCTCCATTCCTCTCTCCCTCTCTCTCCATTCCTCTATTCCTCTATCTCCTTTTCTCTCTCATTCTCTCTGTCTCTCTGTGTCCCACTCTATCTCTCCGAATGAATGAGGAATATGTTTAAGATCAAATACTGCTATGTATCATGAGCCTTCTTGATAAACCAGTTGGGCCACTGAACAAATGTTTTGAGTGTTAGTCACCTTACTCATAATAACAGATACATATGGCGTTCATCCACATTTAGTGGGGTAGAAAACATTTACACAATGTGTCATATGTTATTTATATAGCTGTATGTATGTTATTCTTACAGACAATCACATTTTCTGGGTTTAGTTTCCCACACATTTGATGATTCTATACTTACACAAAAGTGTGTAGAGTGGGAAACACCCTATGGATGGTTTGTGCCACGCTGAAAAAAACAAAGGTCATTGAGCTAGCAAAACTTGGAGCTAATGCCAGTTTGGGTTTGACCTTACTGATATATACTCAGTAGAAACAGTTTTTATACCTACACGCTATTACCTGTATGGACACTTTTTAGCAATCACCCTCCTAGTCTCCTAGTATAACACGCACAAACTGTTTCTGAATGTTTCCCACAGGGTTGGAGTTGAGGATTGTACTGCTGGGCAAGAGTGGAGCTGGAAAGAGTGCAACAGGAAACACTATCCTGAGGAAAAAGGTCTTTAAAGAAGATTCAACTTTTGACTCTGTCACTTCAGTTTCTCTTAAGGGGAGTGGTAGCGTGTTTGGCAGGCAGATCACAGTGGTTGACACCCCAGGACTGTTTGATACATCTAAGACACCAGATGAGCTGAAACATGAGATAGAGAAGTGTGTCTACATGTCTGTTCCTGGGCCTCACGTCTTCCTGCTGGTGATCATATTTGTGAGATTCACAGAGGAGGAGAGGAATGCTGTAAAATGGATCCAGGAGAACTTTGGCAAGAGAGCGGCACAGTTCACCATGGTACTGTTTACTCATGCTGATCAGTTGAACGGTCAATCAGTGGAACATAACTTCAATAAAGACATTTGGAACCTGACAGACAGCTGTGGAGGAGGATATCACTCCTTTAATAATTTAGAGTGGGATGACAAGACTCAAGTGGAAGAGCTGCTGGAGAAGATCAATGCCATGGTGAAGAAGAATGGGGAAGAACACTACACAAACAAGATGTACCAGGATGCTCAGACCAAGATGAAAGAAGAGGAGGAGAGGAAGAGACAGGAGGAGGAGAAGAAAAGAAAGGAGTATGAGAGGAAAATTAGAGAAGATGAGAGAAAGAAAGCAGAGGAAGATTTTAGAAAGGCTGAAGAGGAGAGGAAAAAGCAGGAGGAGAGGGAAGAATTTGTCAAACGAGTAGGAGCAAGTGTTGGAGCAGTGGCAGGGGCTTTAGCTGGCTTGGCAACAGCAAATCCTTTCATTTGTGCAGCAGTTGGCGGTGCGGTTGGGGGAGGAACAGGATATGTTCTAGCACCAATATTAGCTGGATTGGATTATCTTAAGGGGAATTCCCTCTGATACTTAGAAAGAGTCTGAGTTCAGTGTATGCTTGGAGTCTTTTACCATAACTTTTTATTTGAATTCTAGTCATAGTCTGTTAATACCTCTTATTAGGTGCCTCTGCCATCATGCCTTAGCCTTGGCCAGCTGGCCGTGGGTAAGGGACCAATCAGCAACACGTGATCAAATCAGCTGATGTATTTATCCAGACATGGAGAGATCCCAGTGCTTTATTTCTGCAACCGGGTTCAGTATTGGAAATAAGGAGAGGACAAAACAAGGAAGAAGAATACGGCCGAAAAGTAGGAGCAGCTGTTTGGAGGCAGTATTTGACAACAAAGTTGTTGAAAGAGTTGGTGCTGTGACCTTTGGAGAGGAACAGGATATTTGTTATTATGTCTTTTTGTAAAGAAGCAAAGGCTAAGAAAAACAACTACAGCGATACTTTGAGAGAAGTTTGCGAGTCATTTGCAGGGATGCTTCCCCTTTAACAGAAGAAAGCTCTGGGAAATACTGTAGCCACCTAGCCAGTTTGATTCATCACACTGTAATAGACATGCTCTTTCAGTTGGGAAAAGCCAATACTGTAAAACTGTAACACTTCTTGAGAACAAGGACCTCTAATCTTTGAAGGGACCGGTATTCATAGTTAATAAGGATATGCCATAGTCAATAAGTCAATGTTCTTATACCTAGTTATAAATATTACTTTGATTTGTATTTTATTAACCTGTAAGCATTTCATGGATGAATAGACGTCCTTGGTCGTGACCTGGGGACGAGGTGTGAGATTGCTCTCACCTCCCCCCGCCCCAGGTCGGGACAAAAGGGCCTATTTGAATAGATGGTAACACCCCTAATGTATATAAGACACTGTCCTTTAAGAGATAGGCAAATTATCTTGAGGTAAAGCTCTGGGCGAGTGAAACTCAAGCTCTGTCTCACAATGATGGCCATTATTGTTCAAGAATAAAAACTGGATGATGACTGACAAATCCATGACTGAGTCTTCCAATATATGGTATAAATCTAGATACTATCACCTTATGAAGGAGAATTGTGTCACTTAGTCCATTCACAAGCAACAGAAGTACAAATTATATTAATTTAGCTTTCCTATTATTCCAACATCTATCTATTTGTCTTTTTAACACTTGTCACAACCTGCTCAGACCTAGTGGTGTTTTATTTGAACTGCACCACTCAATGCAAATTGACCTGCCCCTACTGCCTCCTTTCCGTAATATCATTGAGCTCCCTATTGCTGTTCATTTAACATCCTTCTCTGTAATGTCATACGAGCTCCACCTAGTGGTGTTTTGTCTGAACTGCTGCTCTTGTAGAATCCTTCTCTGTAATGACGTGCAACCTCTGTAATCATGGTTCGCTGTAGTTCCATATCTGACCACAGATTAACATAGGAAACTTGTAGGAGGCACTGTGGACTTCCTGTGTGCAGGGGCGTCTTCTGCCCCACATGAAACTTACTATATAATTAGTGTAAACATAAACATAACACTAAAGAGAAAAATATTTCACTACTTTTAAGGATTTTATTGAAAAAACTAAAATTGATCAAATGTTTATTTTAATGATCTATGTGTTTAGGTGAATAACATTTTGGTGGGCACTCTACCACCTGCCCATACAGACAATCCTGGCTGACTATAAGAGTTTTGGACAATTATTTGGTCTGGTCATTTTGACTGGAGACACAACATATGTAACAGTGTTATGAAAAACCGTTATGAATCTTACTAGGAGGGACAGTTTGGGTATGATGATGAATTTCAAAACTGCAGTTTCAAAACAGTAATGAGACTGAGACAAATCATGAGGGTGCATGGAAAGGAAGCAGTGTGCACTGAAGCAGGGACTGGACAGTTTGTCTCATGGATATAGTTGTGCAGTTCACCACTAGGTGGCGCCTGTAGATCACTGGAGAGAGAGAGTCTATGTGAACCAGAGGTCAAGTGGGGTCATATACTTCACTTTGAGGTTAACTTCTGGCTCAGTTACATACAAACAAATGAATAAACAATACTTATTGTTGTATGATTAATTAAACATTTAAATATGTCAAACTCACCAGTGGTGCAGTTCAGTTACTTTTCCTTTTATTCATTGCAGCAGGACATATCACCATGACAACATCAGAAGGCACTATTTGCATCTGATTTCACATAATTTGTTACACTGCTTTACTACTCTTACAAACTAAGGAGCAGTAGGTTACATAGCATGAATGTTTAATCAATGCCAACAGAGGCATTCCCAAACGGGGAAAAAAAGAAAGAATCATGTACAATTTAAAATCGAATTTTGCAAATTCAGAGTCAAGTCTCACTCCCAGAATGCAGCAGACAAGAGAGAAGGAAAACAACACAAGGTTTATATAGGTTGAAGTTAGCATTTATCTGACGCCAAAGCATTAAGTCAACTACATGAATGGTTTCCTACGTCATCTTGCTAGGCTTTTTGCAACGTAATGCATCAGCAAGGCAGAACAAAAGGACTACTAGTTCTTCTCATCAGCTCTCGCGTATGCACATGCAGAAGGTACACTTTTAAGAGTTGCAGAGTTAGAAACATCATGTTTCAGCTCACAAGGCATATAATAAACACACATACATACATAAATATGATCTAAAATATGATCACATCTTCATCTACGTCTTAAAACATGATAAAGTGGACCAGTTCAACAAAAAAAAAAAATTCTTCTTTATAATTGATAGAGAAATGTAATGAGGACATTGTTATTGTATTTAAATGTGCTTGCTTAACCTGTTAGCTGATGCCTACTCTCTTGCTGAGGCAAACCATCTGTGTTTGTACTGACAGTCATGCATACCGTTCTTCTTTCAAGGAGATGTTCTGAGATCACTGCTTTAACTTCTGTCGTGATGGGAAAAGAACACCCCTTGTCTCCTCATGAAACATTTTTTATACAGACATTGAGGCTGAATGCGCCCAGCTTCCCTTTTCAGTCTTATACAGACATAAAGGCTGAATGCGCCCAGCTTACCTTTGGAGTCTGTTCATGATATTAGGTTGTGACACACTTCATCTTTTGCAAAAGATAAAGCGCTGAAATTGTTATTGCTGGGGTCTGTCTCATTAATATCAACGTCTTGATATAAATTAATCTAACAATAATTGATGTATTATGAAAAATTATCTTCCATTAAATGCTTTGTTGTTTATTAGGCTACTATCTTTATAATACTCCTTTTAAATAACAGTGAAGTAATGCGCAATTCACTTCAGACCCAGTTTGTGTTGGTCAAGCAGCCTCAAGATAGCGATGCGCCAATGGGCCAATTTGCCAAAGTGCCTAAACCTTATTTCAAGACCAACAAGCCTGTAGGTGATCAGATGGGCACACCTGTATTTTCTATTCTAATCAATGTGGGTGCTGTGCAAGGAAATGACAATTGTGTCTCAAACTACCAGAGACACTCGCTCTGCGCTTGGCCTCTTTGTATCAGGTAGGTGAAAGGGCCCACAAGATTGCCCACAAGATTGCAAGAGGCAATGCAACACAAGCCAAACAAGTTTTTACCTGTCTTCATCTGACTTTTGCTGTCTGTTCTTCAATGCCAAGATGTGTCTCCACCTTTCCAAGGTGCTGTTTACAAGAAATAAACCAACAGAGTTTATTTGGAATTTTGATAGAGAACATTCCATTGGAATTTCCAGAGAATCCCTCTTAGCTGTGAACTAACTTGTATACTACCTGCTATCAAACAACTGACATAAAAACTGACAGGAATGTGACATGAGGTGTATTCTGGATTAGACAAAAATCACTTGATGTATTTATCCAGACCATGGAAGCACTTCATTTATTTCTGTTAAAGGAATGACAATTTGCTTTATCATTGATTTAGTATACAGTTTACAGGTGTGTGTGTGTGCCTGTGTTCCTGTTGCCTGTGTGTCTGTGTACCTGTGTATCTATGTGTCTGTGTGCTTGTGTGCCTGTGTGTCTGTGTGTATGTGTGCCCGTGTGTCTGTGTGCCTGTGTGCCTGTGTGCCTGTCTGCATGCTCACCACAACATCAGAAGCCATTAAATCAAAAAAGGCCCATTGCTGCAGGTGTCACAGAAACAGGTGGAGCAATTGGAGGGAAGTTTAATTTCTGAGGAAGTCAGGTGACTGCGGTTGAAAACACACCCGAGAGACGTACTGCACCATTTCTTCCTGCAGGTGCACTCAGAGAAACACAAAAGATTGTCAAAAGCACAGGTACGTGAGGAACTGCCATCTTTAAAGACCTTATCTGACCTTATCTGACACTGTAAAGAAGGGAGTAATTTTAAAAGTCCTCAGCTGACACTGTAAAGAAGGGAGTAAATGTCATTTTTAAAGTCTTTATCTGACACTACTAGGAAAGGGAGATGCCTTAAGATGATGAAATAATAGGCTGTCAAGACCGTTGTATAGAAAGCTTTTTTTGTCACATTTTCGTGCGGTGGTCCGACTGCCTAGGCAGCTAGTTAAAAAGGCAGGTGTGTTCATATGTCAAATCATCATACAGATTCATTTGAAAATAGCAACCTCTAGCTGCCAATAAAGTAACTCTTACATGCTTTTTACATACATTTAGCGTGACTAATTTGCTTCATGGTCTTGTTATCTCAACCATTTTCAACCCTTGTGTGGTGATATAGAGAGCTGGAGAGCTAAATGCGTTGCTTGTTATGAATTCTGCTTTCTGAGTGCTGCTTTCAATTTACTGACTACAGTCAGCTTAAATATATTGATATCTTGATAGTTGTGCATATTGATGCGCTGTTAAGCGTCTCTTTATATGTAACAAACAGAGTGTCTACGCGTTGTACACCCACCTATTTAGATTCGATTGTAGCCGGTGGGACCACTGAGTGTAGGGAGCTTTTATTTTGATTCACCTCTGTCACCTTTGCTCACGGGTTAACGTCACTAGTAGGCGCCTCAGTTGGATACCAATTAGTTTAGTGGGGACAGGCAAAGACATATAGACCTGGGGTCCTTATGCCGGTAGCCGTCCATGCTTGTTTGGTGAACTGGAGCCGTGTTCTGGAGTATTGTCTTAATCGACACGGTAGCGGGGTATTGAGCGGCTGACAGGACCTCGTTGAACGCCTTCCTATTTTCAAGTACTTTAACCCTGTTTACGTGGTTCATAACCGTCAGTGTATCAGTGCGGGGGTTTTTATGGTAACGGCAACCTATAGCAACAGGTGTAGGACGTTCTCGGGTGCAGCAAAGCAGCTATTCGGCACGCAGTGATGAAGCATTGTTAGCTGCTGTTCTCTTTGGAGTTGATTTATAGTTTCGGGTGCTGCTATCGAAATATTGGTTTATTTGTTTTCCCCCTCTAGCCTGGGGGGCTAGTAGTGTGTATGTGGTCAGGATTATTGTGAGCCACAGGTTAGAGGGTTTTCTTTTCGTTTTGTTTGTTTTGTTATTCTGTTATCTGTTTCCCTGTGTCAGTCCCCGTCAACCATAGCCTGGGTATATTTAGGGCCTTAGCCTACATTACAGGTTGGCCAGGTTTCCTCTCAGAGTATTGTTCTCACCTTTTAATATTATATGTAGTGTAATGCAGTGAAGTGTGAAACCCCTCTTGTGGTACGCTTGCAGTGGTGTGGCCAATGAGCTTGTAGTGTGTGCTCTCCTCCTCTCACGTGTGAAATTGGAGGCAGGCCCCTGTTAGTCGGTGTTGCAGTGGCTCTGGATTTTACTCAATGGCTTGGTTATCTCCCATGAATTGTATTTAATGTATTGTCTTGTATTTATTTATTGATGACCAACGCGACACCTTATTTTAACAATAACCAAGAATAAAATTGATCTTTTGTATTTCCTCAAAAGAACCGGCGTGGGTAAATTATTGTGACGGAGTTCCCCTTGCTCTTCCAGTATACCTCAAGGGGTGGCGTAGTCTGGTGATAGGCCTACCTAAGGGCCACATTTTGGCGCAGTCGGCAGGATTTTGGTTTGTTAAACAAAAGTGTGTCGCTAGGTTGGTCAAAGTAAGCAGCACCCGTGTAGCTTTGTGTATGTGTTTTGAGTGAGCGTGCGTGTAAAGAGAACAGCAGTTAGCAACAAGATGAACAACGCCGAGGAGGCTATGTTAGAGCTGGAGCAGCTAAGACAACGTCTGGAGCAGCTCCAAGCAGAGAATGATAGGCTGTCGAGAGGCACTGGGAATGATGCTAGTGGGAGTAGCACCCAACCGGTGAGACAAGAACAGGCCCTTTTTCTGCCTCGGGAGCGACGGTGCCCCAAGTTCTCTGGCTCTGCAACTACAGGGTCTTTGTCAATTGAAGAATGGGTGGAGGAAGCTCAAAGCTGCATAAGGTCGAGGCACATGTCAGCTTATGAAAAAGCTTTGTTTTTGTTCGACCACTTGGAGGGTGAAGCCCGTAATGAAATAAAGTACAGACCTACAGCGACTCGAGAAGATCCCGCTATGATTATCAGAGTCTTAAAAGAGGTTTACGGGTGTCCAAAGTCGTATGTATACTGGCAGCAGCGTTTTTTTGATCGTAAACAAAAAGAACATGAAAGTCTGTTTGAATTTTCTCATGCCTTAATGGCACTGATGGATAAGATAAAACAGGCCAAAAGTGATTCACTCCGTAACCCGGAGACGGTATTGAGGGACCAGTTTTGCGAGAATGTGTGTGATCCTATGTTACGCAGGGAACTCAAGAGACTGGTGCGGGAAGCTGGAGAGTTGTCTCTTCTAGATGTACGGAGAGAAGCCATTAGGTGGGCTGAGGAGGGGCAAAGAGATCGCGATCGCAGCCATCGTGTCTCTGGGCGAAGCAGTGAAGCGCAGGTAGTGTCGCAGTGTGCAGCTACAGCTACTCCATCTGCAGAATTTTCAGAGCTAAAAGATCTGGTTCTCAAGCAACAGGCCCAATTGGACATGCTTGTTAGACAGCTAGGACACACCCGTGGTCAATCGCAGGCTCCACCGTCTCATAGGGGTGACCGTTATAAACGGGCACCTGATGGTCAGCCTATTTGTCTTGTATGTGATAAACCAGGACACATAGCCCGCTATTGCCAGACCTCCTTCTCTGCTCGCCATAGTAGACCTACTCTCCGGTTTCCGTCTGACCACTCCTCTAGCCAGTCAGTTAGACATGAACCACCCACTAGCCAGCCGGAAAACTAGCAACCCCCAGTGTGCGGAGCCACACACTGGGAGGACATGGCGCTGGCTCCTTTCTCTCCCCTTCACATGACAAGCTAGTTAGATCTTGCCCTGTTTTGCCTGTGTTGATGGGAGGTGTGACAGTTCCCTGCCTGATTGATACTGGGTCGATGGTGACCACTATAACTGAGAGTTTCTTTAAAGAACATTTCCATCACCTACAAAAAAAAGATTGTAAATGGTTGGGCCTCAAGGCCGCTAATGGGTTAGATATTCCCTATATTGGATACATTGAACTGGAGGTTGTAGTACTAGGACAGTGTATCTCAGGACGGGGCGTCCTGGTTGTCAAAGATCCACCAAATGCGGCAGTTAAAGATCGTAAAGCCGTAACCCCAGGTATACTGGGGATGAATGTACTGGGGGAATGCTACCAGGTCCTCTTTGAACAACATGGCTCCCGGCTCTTCCACTCCCCTCCAGTTAGTTCGGCGGCCCCGGCGGCCCTGCGTGCGCTACGACATTGTGAAAAAGTCAAGGCCATTGTTAATGCCCCTAAACCCTTCAAAGTGAAAGTTCAGGGAACAGCCTCAGTCTGTCTTGAAGCAGGGGCCCTTACTATGGTTCCAGTGACGTGTCCCCACCTGGAATCTGCTGAGTTCTTGCTTGAGCCAGTGGGCTTAGAGGACGAACAATTGCCAGAAGGCTTGCTAATATCCCCCACCCTCGTGGTAGCCAAGAAAGGACTCCTGTATGCACCTGTGGTCAATGTCAGTACCATCGAGGTGTGGCTTCCCCCTCGTAGCACCATTGGCACGGTACAGGTGGTGACGGCGTCAGCTGGGGGAACGACCATCCCCATCTCAGTTGAGCCTTCCTGGGAAGATTGTCAGGCCTATGTCTCTGCACAAGAGGTGGTTGAATGCCCCAGTACACCTGCATTCACTATGCCTGATTTTCCAGAGCTATCTCAGCCCCAAGTTGCCCAGGCCCAGGCTCTTTTCGCTCAATACCCTAGTATCTTCTCCCGAAATGACAAAGACTTGGGATGTACGTCCTTAATCGCCCATGAGATTCCATTGTCGGACGATGTTCCTGTTCGCCAGCCTTACAGGAGAATTCCACCTTCCCAGTACGAGACAGTGAAGGCGCATATTCAACAGCTTCTGGACAGCAAAGTGATCAGGGAGAGTAGCAGCCCGTACTCGTCCCCTATTGTCCTGGTTACCAAGAAGGATGGGAGTCTCCGCCTTTGCGTTGATTATAGACAGTTGAACGCAAAGACCCATCGTGATGCATACCCCCTCCCCCGTATAGAAGAGTCCTTGGATGCACTGTCCGGGGCGACATGGTTCTCCACTTTAGATCTTGTAAGTGGGTATAATCAGGTTCCCGTAGTTGAGCGTGACAAACCTAAGACTGCATTCTGTACACCGTTTGGCCTGTTCGAGTTCAACAGAATGCCTTTTGGCCTTTGTAATGCCCCAGGCACGTTCCAGCGCTTAATGGAGCGCATGTTTGGGGATTGCAGATACCAGTCTGTCTTACTGTACCTAGACGACGTGATTGTTTTTTCAAATACCGTTGAGCAACATCTGGAAAGACTGGGGGAAGTCTTTGGCCGACTGAATAAACAGGGGCTGAAGGTTAAACTGTCCAAATGCAGTTTTTTCCAACACCAGGTCAGCTACCTGGGGCATGTGGTATCTGCGGAGGGGGTGGCAACTGACCCAGCCAAAATCGAGGTGGTTAAAGAGTGGAGACGCCCTCGGCATCTTGCAGAGCTGCGATCCTTTCTTGGGTTTGCAAGCTACTACCGTAGGTTTGTAGAAGGGTTTTCGAAGCTTGCCGCCCCTCTACACCAACTGGTAGGAAAGCTCAGTGGGCCACGCAGAAAGGGGAAGACTCTTCCAGTCCCTCTGGCATCCGCTTGGGACGAAGCTTGTGAGCACGCATTCCTGTCCCTAAAGGAGAGACTTATTTCGACTCCAGTGCTGGCATATGCCGACTTTAGGAAGCCCTTTATCTTGGAGGTAGATGCCAGCCATGGGGGCCTTGGTGCTATTCTCGCGCAGGACCATGAGGGCAAAGTGCGGCCTGTAGCATTTGCCAGTAGAGGTCTTAGAGCGGCGGAGAGGAATATGGAGAACTACAGCTCCATGAAACTTGAATTGCTTGCAGTCAAATGGGCAGTGACGGAGAAATTTCGGGAGTATCTGTTAGGTAACCATTTCACCATTCTCACTGATAATAACCCCCTCAGTCATCTGCAAACCGCTAAGCTGGGCGCGACCGAACAGCGATGGGCCTCTCAACTGGCATCGTTTAATTTTAACATCAAGTATCGACCAGGGAAGAGCAATCAGAACGCCGATGCTCTGTCCCGCCAATATCTAGAAAGGTTTGCCTTTGGAACAGAGGTGCCAGTGCTGGGGGCTCTGGGGACCCTGGGGGAGGTTGCTCAAGTGCCTTTAACAGTAGGACAGTGTGAGGAAGTAGTCGCTTTACCGGGGCGCACACCTCAGGACCTCCGCCTGCTGCAGCAATCGGACCCTGTCATCGGGCCAGTACAGAAGTACTTTTGGGAGGGGCAGCGACCAGGGGCAGGGGAACGAGAACTTTTGTCCAGGTCTAGCAGAGCGCTACTCCGGCAGTGGGACCGCCTGACTGAACAGGAGGGGGTGCTTTACCGGGTAACCCACACCCCGGGGGGAGGCCCAGAGACTGTCCAACTGCTACTACCCCAGTGCTTACAGGAAGAAGTCTTACGGAGTGTACATGACGGACAGGGGCATCAGGGCACTGAAAGGACACTCCAACTTCTACGGAGCCGATGTTTTTGGCCAAGTATGACCAAGGACACGAAGCGATGGCGCCAGCAGTGCCAGCGATGTGTATTGGGCAAGGCAGTACAACCCAAGGTCCGCACTTACTGGGGCACCCTGCAGGCCACGCAACCTAATGAGATCCTGGCCATCGACTTTACGGTGTTGGAACCCGCCAGTGATGGAAGGGAGAATGTGCTCATCCTCACTGACATCTTCACCAAGTACTCACAAGCCATCACCACCAAGGACCAGAGGGCACCAACTGTGGCCCAGGCGTTGGTGCAGCAATGGTTCCATCGGTTCGGGCCCCCTGCCCGTATACACTCAGATCAAGGCAGAAACTTTGAGAGCCTGCTGATCCAGCAGCTGTGCCAGATGTATGGGATTAAGAAGAGTCGAACCACCCCGTATCACCCACAGGGTAATGGACAGTGTGAGCGATTTAATCGTACCGTGCACGACCTTCTGCGCACATTGCCTGTGGAGGACAAGCGACGCTGGCCACAACATCTGCCTCAGCTTACCTTTGCCTATAACACCACACCCCATCAGACTACCGGGCATACTCCATACTATCTGATGTTTGGCCACCACCCCCGGCTGCCCGTTGATTTTTTGCTTGGGACTGGAGAGACTGCTTCAAACGACCAGCCCCTGGAGGATTGGGTCCAGAAGCATCAACAAAGCGTTAGAGTGACTCGGGAGCATGTCAAACAACGAGCGGAAGAGTTTGCTCGGAGGCGTAACCAAAACCATAATGACCAAGTCAATGATGTTGGCTTTAAAGAAGGGGAGTTTGTTTATTTGCGAAACCGTGTCCAAGGAAGAAATAAAATTCAAGATTATTGGAATCCGTCAGCCTTCCAAGTGGTACGTAGCCCCACGGGAGCAGGTGTAGTTTACACCGTGGCCCCCGCAGTTGGAGAGGGACGGATCCGGCAGGTACATCGGTCCGAGATGCGTGGCGTCCCTGACGGATTACAACCCACAGTAGATCGTGATACCGCGTCAACCAGTGGAGCCGGGCTACCTCCGGCCTCAGAAGGAGACCAAATGACGTCAACCCACGGAGCTGGACTGTCTAGGGTACCTCCAGCCTTAGAGGAAGGTGATATTGGAGATGTGGTGGTCTGGTACCGGGGAGAGGAACCTCAAGCCATGCCCGAACCACCTGATCCCGCTCCTGCGTTGGAACTGGAGATGCCGCCGCCACCTGACACTCCCCCGGCTGGTGAAATGGATGCTGGGTCTGGAGACACGACCCCCACCTTGCGACGCTCAGTAAGGCCTACGCTAGGTCAGCATTCTAATCTCCATCACCTCCCCCGAGCAGTGGGTGCCAGTAACAAGGAACCAATAAATACAGAAGGAGAAGAGTCCAGGACCTGAGCTGTCATCGTCGGGTCGCCGATTCATTTGGAGGGGGTGGATTGTAGCCGGTGGGACCACTGAGTGTAGGGAGCTTTTATTTTGATTCACCTCTGTCACCTTTGCTCACGGGTTAACGTCACTAGTAGGCGCCTCAGTTGGATACCAATTAGTTTAGTGGGGACAGGCAAAGACATATAGACCTGGGGTCCTTATGCCGGTAGCCGTCCATGCTTGTTTGGTGAACTGGAGCCGTGTTCTGGAGTATTGTCTTAATCGACACGGTAGCGGGGTATTGAGCGGCTGACAGGACCTCGTTGAACGCCTTCCTATTTTCAAGTACTTTAACCCTGTTTACGTGGTTCATAACCGTCAGTGTATCAGTGCGGGGGTTTTTATGGTAACGGCAACCTATAGCAACAGGTGTAGGACGTTCTCGGGTGCAGCAAAGCAGCTATTCGGCACGCAGTGATGAAGCATTGTTAGCTGCTGTTCTCTTTGGAGTTGATTTATAGTTTCGGGTGCTGCTATCGAAATATTGGTTTATTTGTTTTCCCCCTCTAGCCTGGGGGGCTAGTAGTGTGTATGTGGTCAGGATTATTGTGAGCCACAGGTTAGAGGGTTTTCTTTTCGTTTTGTTTGTTTTGTTATTCTGTTATCTGTTTCCCTGTGTCAGTCCCCGTCAACCATAGCCTGGGTATATTTAGGGCCTTAGCCTACATTACAGGTTGGCCAGGTTTCCTCTCAGAGTATTGTTCTCACCTTTTAATATTATATGTAGTGTAATGCAGTGAAGTGTGAAACCCCTCTTGTGGTACGCTTGCAGTGGTGTGGCCAATGAGCTTGTAGTGTGTGCTCTCCTCCTCTCACGTGTGAAATTGGAGGCAGGCCCCTGTTAGTCGGTGTTGCAGTGGCTCTGGATTTTACTCAATGGCTTGGTTATCTCCCATGAATTGTATTTAATGTATTGTCTTGTATTTATTTATTGATGACTGTGGAAAAGGCGGTATTGCACCCCCAATTCACACACGGGACGGGACGCCACAACCAAGGTTCGAAGGGTAAGAAGCAAGACGCAGCTCAGCCGTTGAAGTGAGAAAAAAGTGCAGGTTTATTTTACAAGTGCGAAGTGCAAAAATAATAACAAAAGAATAATAAAGAAAATACTTTGGCAAAACAGAAATCAAACCGGCCCTTCATAGGCAATACCAAACTCACTTTGTTCAGATAAGTAAACACAGCCTCACAGCAAGCTGACATGTCACCCACTGGCAACCCCGAATCTCCCCACCCAGTCTTCCCACTAGCTTTAAATAGGCCAACCAATGAATTACTAATTGGGAGAACTCACCAGGATAGGTAAATCCATACATACAATCTTTCACAGAACAACAATTACAAAAGCCATAGAAACACATATAGCATAATAATATCACATCATATATTCATACACATTTCCTCATTCACTAATAGTCATCAAATACATCACATCAGTAATAATAATTATACACGGAAGTATTCACGGCAACTCAGCACCCCTCTCCATTAGCAAAACCCAATTACTCTGTCACAGGACAGAATAAGGACCTAGCGCCAATGTGGCTCGCGTTTCCACACGGACCAGTTTGCGGACGGACCTAGGAGACCTGCAGTTGACTCGTGAGTTGTGTTGCGTGTGTTTGAATAACTAACGAAAGTATTGTGAACGGAATGGAATCTGTAACTGAATCAGTGGGTACCTCACTGTTCGCTATGGTGTTAAGTAAATAAATGAAGTTTATTGAACTGACGTGTGTTGTGGTTGTTTGTAAAGTTAGCTTACCGGAACGTGCTGTAACTCAGCTTTGAAACGCTGCCACGGCTACCGCTACAATGTGTTGCATTATGGGAAATGTAGTGCGGTCATCAGTTTACGTGTGACGATGTGTGTGCAAACTCAGGGCTAGACAGTAGCTCCTGGGAAAACGCGACCCTCGCTTTTCACATTTCCTCCCCCCTCTAAAGGCTCGTCACTAGGGTGACGAGACAGGAAGTCTGCTACTGGGTTCAGTTTCCCCGCCCTGTACTTGACCTGAAACTTGTATGGCTGCAGGGACAAAAACCATCGCGTAATGCGTGCATTAGAGTCTTTCATTTTGCCCAACCATTGCAATGCCTTATGATCAGTCTCAAGTAAAAAGTCTCTTCCCAACAGATAATATTTAAAAGTCTCTAGAGCCCATTTCATCGCCAGGCACTCAAGCTCCACCACAGAGTATCTGGTTTCACGAGGGAAGAGCTTACGGCTAATGTAAGCCACGGGCTTCTGTTCTTCGGCCTCCCCTTGGAGAAGAACGGCCCCAAGTCCCACTCCAGATGCATCGGTCTGCACCGTGAACTGGCTCTCAAAGTCCGGACTCTGCAACACTGGTTCACAGAGCAATGCTGCTTTCAGGTCATGGAACGCCCCCTCATGCACCTCCTCCCACCTGACCCTTGTGGACCCCGACTTCCGGGTCAGATCAGTGAGAGGTGCAGCGCGGGTAGCAAAGTTTGGGATGAATCTCCGGTACCATCCAGCGAGCCCCAAAAAAGACCGGACGTCCTTCTTGGTCTGGGGTCGCGGACAGTCCCGGACAGCCACCAACTTATCCTTTTGAGGCTTAATCACCCCGCCACCGATGATGTGCCCGAGGTAACTAACCTCCGACTGAGCCAAGGCACATTTCTTTGGCTGGATTGTCAGCCCAGCTTCGTGGATGCGACGCAGCACCTCTCCCAGATGCTGCATGTGCTGCCCCCAGGTGGCGCTATAGACGACCACATCATCCAGATAGGCCGCTGCAAAAGTGTCGGTGCCGTCCAGCACACGGTCAATCAGCCTCTGGAAGCATGCAGGCGCCCCCTGCAGGCCAAAAGGCATGACCGTGAACTGGTAGAGACCTTGAGGGGTACGAAAGGCAGTGTAAGGCTTAACTCCATCAGCCAAGGGAACCTGCCAATACCCCTTGCAGAGGTCGAGGGTGGTGACGAATTGCGCCTTTCCAAGCCGTTCTATGAGGTCCTCCAACCTCGGCATTGGATAGGCGTCGAAGTTGGACTGAGCGTTCAGCTGCCTGAAGTCAACGCAGAAACGGAGGGTTCCATCTTTCTTTGGAACGAGAACCACGGGGCTACTCCAGCCACTGTTGGACCGCTCGATGACCCCCAGCTGCTTCATCGACTCCAACTCCTCCTGGAGTGCAGGCAACAACCGCTCTGGGATACGGTACATCCGCTGTCTTACCGGCTTGGCGTCTTTGAGTTGGAAGTCATACTCCACCACTGATGTCCGCCCTGGCTGCTCCGAAAACAACCCCTCTGGGATGATAGCTCGAAGCTCCTGCGCCTGTTGAGTAGTCAGGTGTGAGAAGTCAGGCTCTGTGGTGGGGACCTGCGCAGGGAAATACTGCTCAGGAACGTCCTCATCCTCCCCCACAGCTCGCACCATCAGCTGGTGGCGGAGTGGCAACTCCCGTTCGTGCCACTCCTTGAGGAGATTGATGTGGAAGACCTGCCTGGTCTTGCGCCTCCCTGGCATCTCCAGCTCATAGGTCACTGGCCCCAGCTGACGAGTAATCCGATATGGCCCCTGCCAGCGGGCCAGAAGCTTGTTCTCTGTCGTCCGCAACAGCAAGAGAACCTGCTGTCCTGGCTCGAAGCTCCTCTGCCGCGCTGACTGGTCGTACCACCGGACTTGGGTCTGCTGGGCCTGCCGCATGTTGTCTTCCACCAGGCTAGCCATCTCCTGCAGTTTGTCCCGCATCTTCAAGACGTAGGTGAGTATGCCGTCATTCTCGGTGGGGCTAGGATTCCCCCAGGCCTCCCGCAGCAAATCCAGAGGGCCCCTGACTTGACGCCCGTACAACAGTTCAAAGGGCGAGAACCCTGTGGACGCCTGCGGCACCTCCCTGTAGGCAAAAAGCAAATACGGCAGCCACTGGTCCCAGTCCTTGCCATTATCAGCAACAAACTTCCTGATCATGCTCTTTAAGGTTCTGTTATATCTCTCTACCAGCCCGTCCGTCTGAGGGTGGTAGGGGGTGGTCCTGATCCCTCTTATCCCCAGTAAACTATAAACTTGTTTCATGGTTTTGGACAAGAATGCAGTTCCCTGGTCTGTGAGGATCTCATGTGGTATGCCTACCCTAGATATCAGTTGCAACAAAGCCCGTGCAATAGCACTAGCTGTAATCTTACGCAAGGGGAATGCCTCTGGGTATCTGGTAGCGTAATCACATATCACTAGAATGAATCTGTGACCTGCCTGTGTTCTCTCCAATGGCCCAACTATGTCCATAGCTATCCTATGGAAAGGGACACCAATGATGGGAAGTGGATGTAGTGGTGAAGGCTTAACTTTGTAGCTACTGGTAAGCTGACAGGTGGAACACGACTTGCAGTACCTCTGAACCTCACTGTATAACCCTGGCCAGTGAAAACGCGCTGCTATCCTCTCAAGGGTCTTCACATTGCCAAGATGCCCTGCCCAAGGGATATCATGGCCCAATGCAAACACCTTCTCTCTCAGAGACTTTGGGACAACCAACTGCTCACTGCTGCCCCCTTCAGGTTGATGGTACAGTAGGCCCTCCCGGACAAAGTAGTGCTCCCCTGATAACGCTGCCGCTACACCAGTCTTCTCCCCATCTATCTCAGTGACTTTACTAAACACCTCTTTTAAAGAGTCATCTTCTCTCTGTAGTACACTAACATTACTGGGAATCTCCCACAAAGCTCCCTGTGAAACATCAGGAACTGGCACCTGATCTCCAAGCTTCTTCACTGTGCCTTGCAGTTTCTCTCTCCTTCTCTGTCTGCGGCTCTTCTGCACCTTTGAATGCTCAGGTGAGCTAATGTCCTCCTGACTGAAAGGCATCATCTCTAGCAGTGACTTGTAAACTTCAGCTTTACCCTTGGCTTGAGATCGCGTTGCTACCATGCTGACTGGCTTGGTAGTTTGCACTAACTCAGGTAGTATAAGTATATCCTGTCCCAACACTACTGGCTGGCTCAACCCTTCAACCACACCTGCATTTAGCCAAAAGGTCCGCCCTCTAACCTCCAGGCATATCACTGACACAGGATAGACATGCTCGTCCCCATTTACACAACACACCCTTATACGCTTACCCCCCAGCTTCTCTGACTTGTCTATCAGATGGGGCTGAACTAAGGTCTGTGTGCTGCCGGTATCTAGGAGAGCAAAAGTCGGTTTGCCGTTGACATACACTGGGACAGTCTGCACTTTGCTGACACACTCGTCGGATGTCCTACCAGGTCTAGGTATGCTACACATACTCATCTCTTTAGCCTTTTTGATGGGACACTCCCTGCTGATGTGCCCTGGGTGATTACAGTAGTAGCATATAACATTATGTTTGCTCTGTGTGGCTGTGGGTGCTGAGGCCTGTCTAGGCTGTGAGGTATATGGTGGTCTAGGCTGTGACGTAGAGGTAGGGTGAGTCAGTGTGTTTGGTGCCCTACTCTGTCCAGACCCCCTAGGACCAGCTCCCGTCTTCCAGAGTTCTTTCTTCTCTCGGAGTGCGCCACGATCCCACCGCTGCCACCAAATGTGAGAAAGGCCCGAGCCGGCCATCTCACCATGTGGGATGTAGGCTTCTGGATCGTGGTTGCAGGCAGGCAGGAGAACACACAGCGCAGGAGACAGTGGTTTCTTATAAAAATACCGCGTATATTTATTTACAACCGGGACTCAAAAACCCCCAAATCATATATACAAAACACCGAGGGACTTGAACCCCCAAAATATAAAGACAAACACTAGGGTAATCACAACCCCAAAACAAAGAAACATACACTGAACAAAACTAAAGCTTTAAAACAGACAAGGTACAACTGTGTCACACAGGTTTGTCTAGTACCTTGTCTCAGCTTCTCTGCAGCCTGTTCAGTCTGTCCCTTGCACCATAATGAGGTGCACCTTTTAACCAGGTAGTCCAGGGCCAATTAGGCCCAATCAGTCCCAATTGGATCCGTCCACAGGTGCAGGGGAACAAAGTGAGAAGGGGGAGGGACTTCACCTTTTCACATTTCCCTCCCCTTCTGAAGTCTCGCCACATGAGTGGCGGGACAAGTCGGCCATCCCGTTCTGGCTCCACCTGCGGCTCCAGCTCCTGCTGCTGCTCCAGCTCCGGCTGCCGATCCAGCTCCGGCTGCCGATCCAGCTCCAGCTGCCGATCCAGCTCCAGCTCCAGCTCCAGCTGAGCCGCCGGTGGTAGGCCCTCTCCTGCCAGTGCCAGTCTCCTTACTGCTTACTTTCCACCCAGTGTCTCCGTTAGCGTACCATCCCACCGCTGCCACCAAATGTGAGAAAAGGCGGTATTGCACCCCCAATTCACACACGGGACGGGACGCCACAACCAAGGTTCGAAGGGTAAGAAGCAAGACGCAGCTCAGCCGTTGAAGTGAGAAAAAAGTGCAGGTTTATTTTACAAGTGCGAAGTGCAAAAATAATAACAAAAGAATAATAAAGAAAATACTTTGGCAAAACAGAAATCAAACCGGCCCTTCATAGGCAATACCAAACTCACTTTGTTCAGATAAGTAAACACAGCCTCACAGCAAGCTGACATGTCACCCACTGGCAACCCCGAATCTCCCCACCCAGTCTTCCCACTAGCTTTAAATAGGCCAACCAATGAATTACTAATTGGGAGAACTCACCAGGATAGGTAAATCCATACATACAATCTTTCACAGAACAACAATTACAAAAGCCATAGAAACACATATAGCATAATAATATCACATCATATATTCATACACATTTCCTCATTCACTAATAGTCATCAAATACATCACATCAGTAATAATAATTATACACGGAAGTATTCACGGCAACTCAGCACCCCTCTCCATTAGCAAAACCCAATTACTCTGTCACAGGACAGAATAAGGACCTAGCGCCAATGTGGCTCGCGTTTCCACACGGACCAGTTTGCGGACGGACCTAGGAGACCTGCAGTTGACTCGTGAGTTGTGTTGCGTGTGTTTGAATAACTAACGAAAGTATTGTGAACGGAATGGAATCTGTAACTGAATCAGTGGGTACCTCACTGTTCGCTATGGTGTTAAGTAAATAAATGAAGTTTATTGAACTGACGTGTGTTGTGGTTGTTTGTAAAGTTAGCTTACCGGAACGTGCTGTAACTCAGCTTTGAAACGCTGCCACGGCTACCGCTACAATGTGTTGCATTATGGGAAATGTAGTGCGGTCATCAGTTTACGTGTGACGATGTGTGTGCAAACTCAGGGCTAGACAGTAGCTCCTGGGAAAACGCGACCCTCGCTTTTCACAATGACCAACGCGACACCTTATTTTAACAATAACCAAGAATAAAATTGATCTTTTGTATTTCCTCAAAAGAACCGGCGTGGGTAAATTATTGTGACGGAGTTCCCCTTGCTCTTCCAGTATACCTCAAGGGGTGGCGTAGTCTGGTGATAGGCCTACCTAAGGGCCACACATATAAGGCTACTATCTTTATCATTCACATAATAACAGCTAAATAACACGCAATTAACTTCAGACCAAGTTTTTGTTGGTTAATCATCTAGCTGCTTTCCACTGCCTCAAGATAGCAATGCACCAACGTGCCTGAACAAACCTCATTTTAAGACCATCAAGCCCCAGGGCGCCCAGACGGCCACAACATGGTAAACAACGTGGGTGCTGAAGGAGGAAATGAAAACTGCGTTGCACTGTCTGAAACTAACAAAGACACTCACCTCGCGCTTTGCCTCTTTGCACCAGGTGCACGATAGGGCTCATAAGATTAACATAGGCAATGCAACACAAGCCAAACATTTCACCTGTCTTGATCTGACATTTACTATAATGTTCTTCAAAGCCAAAAACGTGTCTCCACTTGCTGGCAAGTGTTCCTTTCTTTGTTTATTATTATTATTGAGAGGCTATTTAAACCAAACAGATGTGCCTTGGTTGTGACCATCCTGTGATATGTAGGTGAAACGGGGGTTGTTACATTAGTTAAATTAAATCAGTCTAATAAAATGTAATAATCATTACATTTAGTTTTAATTAAATTACTAAAATAATGGGAAGCTCTAGTTGTACCACTATGCTCCAGTCTTAGTATGGTATCACAATACTAATGTACTACAATATCACTACAAAGTATATAACACTTCATGAAACAGCCAGAGTGAAGTGAAGGCAATTGGAGTACTTAATTGGCGGAAAATGGCTTTCAGTGGAATATTGGAACAACAACAGGCAAGACAATTGTTTAAGTCTAACTAAACATTGTATCAAAAGTGACAAACAGTAATAAATGGCTTATAGTAATCACATAAGCAACTGAGTATAACAAAAGTTAGGCACAAAGTGGTGTTGGGAATACAGAGGAGGGTGGCATGAGGGATCCTCCTCGTCTGTGTGTGTGTGTGGGTGTGTGTGTGTGTGTGTGTGCGCGTGTGCAGGTATGCGCGGTTACGTGCTAACTGGAGAAAGAGGGAATGAGAGGGAGGCTGTCAGATGACAAGATGGTCCCACCCACACTGCCTCTGCAGGGTTTTCATAGTGTCTCAGTGATATTAATCACCAAACACAGAAAGGAACCAGCAAGAAGACTCACCATTGAAAAGCTGTGGGAGAATATATTTAGAAGGTGCCGTCTTGTCGACAACTACTTTCTTGTAAGTAAGGCCAATTATCCAAATGATACAATGATCGATAAAAACACAAGGCTGCTGTATTAGGTCAGGAGGATGAAAATATATGGAAGCATTCTTACTTGGTATATTTTTAGCAGAGAGGTGCCCTGCAGTAGTGGGGTCCTTCATGATATGACTGGAAATGCTTTGTTGGTAATAAGGGTACTCTCCTTATAATACTCATTTAAAGTAACAGTGAAATAATGTGCAATTCACTTCAGACCAAGTTTGTGTTGATCAATCTGGTAATTGCTGCCTCAAGAAAGCAATTCACCAACGTGCCTGAACTCATTTTAAGACCAACAAGCCAGTGGAAGGTCATATGGGCACAAGTGTATTTGTCATTCAAACAATGTGCAAAAGACACTCAAGTCACACTTTGTCTCTTTGCACCAGGTGCAAGATAGGTTCCAAAAGATTAAAAGAGCAACACAAGCCAAACAAGTATTTCACCTGTTCTGACCTGGCATTTGCTGCCATGTTCTTCAATGCCAACACTTGTCTCAATTTTTTCTTTCTATGATGAGGAACTGTTTACAGAAAATAAACCGACAGTTTAATTGGAATGTTGACAGAGAACATTCCATTCTACTTTCCATGGAATCACTCTCAGGTGTGTACTAACCTGTATACTACCTGCCCTATCAAAACTGATATGATCGTGACGAGTGTTCTGGATGAGAGACAAATCACCTGATGTATTTATCCAGACGTGACCATGGCAACACTTTATTTAATTCCGTTAAAGAAAGGATGATTTGCTTCATTATTGTTACATTGAGTGCAGAGTATACAGTTTACGGGTTAAATGGGTTTAGTATGAATGTGAGTGAAAATAAGAGGCTTATAATATAATATGGTTCCTCTGCCATCATGCCTTAGGTAAGAGACCAATCAGCAACACTTGATCAAATCAGCTGATGTATCTATGCATATATGGAGACATCCCAGTGCTTTAGTATTGATACATTGGGGATACAGTAGAGAGATTAAACAGGTAGAGTATGAATTATATATATATATATATATATATATATATATATATATATATATATATATATATATGTAACAGGAGCATAAGGGGGAACCCCACAGCCCTGTGTAAGTAGCCAACTACGCCACCCTGGGAATTACACCCAGAGAATATCTAATCTAAATGTTCTTAGACACCTCAGCCCTCGAGAACAGGTTCGATACACACAGCACACAAGAGTCGTGAGTTCCAGAATATATTTATTATAAAGAATAGCAATTTCGATGTAGATGTGGGGAGATGGACCTAGACAAACTGAGAGGTTAGTCAGGGTAGAAAAGTATTTATTTAATCAGCAATAAAAAGGCTCAAACAGTCATGACTAGGGCTGGCAAACACACTAGGTAAGGAAACTATAACAGGCAGAGACTTACCTTAGAGGGGCGGCGGGCTAACTGGGAAGTGTGCTCAGGATTCACACCACCCTGGTGAAGGCAAACACGGCACAGCACAGCACACGGAAAGTGACCAAAGTGACACAGCAACCACACAGCAACCAATGATCACACGTGAGCATGCAATAACGGGACTCCACCACCAGGTGACTAGCCCCCCCCTCCAGGATAGCACAATGCCTGCTCAGACACACAAAAGGGAATAAAAGAAACTATTAAGCACCAGTCGATCCCAGTCAAGACAACACATAAACACAAACACTAAAGGGCAGGATAGTCTCCCCTCTCACAGGATACCTGAACTACCCATAAACAATACACATGCAGACAATACAAAACAAAACACAAGAATAAACTATGCTTTACGCCACTATGCCCATACACGGGACATAAAACACGAACCAAAATAACGAAACGAAAGCAACAGAACAACAAGTGAAGCACGCCAAAACAAAAGCAATTAAACTAGGTGAGACGAGACAAAAGCAAGCACGTGAACAAATGACAGACACGCCGTTTAGGTTACACGGCAGAGTATAGGGAAAGGCTGACGCCAAATCCCCAAACAAACTCGGGAAAACCAAATCAAAAGAAAGACAAGACAGCAGCTCGTGGCTCCAGCCCTCCACCAGGCTGGGTTGCGTCTGCAAAACACATATCGTAATTAAAAACCAACGGAGGTAAAATTAAGCCAATAGGGAGATATAAATAATGCCCACGTTACTCGAGGACACTGGCTGCCGCGGGAACGTGGGTCCTCACTAAACAGACGACACTGACTATAAATATAATTATAAAAATACAAAGACCAGGTCTGCTACCACATTAAAGAACAGAGCATACCTGGACCTAGTGGGCCACCGTTCTCGAGGTCAGCGAAGGAGGAGAGGATCACAACACCAGGCTACAATGAAGGACGGAGTTAGTCCACAGTGTGATTAAAATTAAATGCTTAGTGGCGATGAAAACCTACCACGGGAGAAATAGGACACCACTCTGCACAGGATGTAGCAATTCGCCATCTACAATTAGTGCAAACTTCTAGGCTTTTATAGCCACACCCAAGCAATGGCCACTTATTGAACAGGTGTGCTAAATGAGTGCAGTGACGTGAGAGTGCAGGTGAATTCATCTCACTACATATATATATATAAAAGTAATACATTTGCTGCTGTAAGCATCTAGCTCTATCAATCTAGCCAAAGGAATAATTGCATTAGTGTGACAGTGACCAAAAGTGAACCGACAGGCTCACTCTCCCATTTTAAAGGGACATGTAGGTGCTGGACAAGAAAATGACAACTGTGTCAGTCTAAAAACTAGCAAAGACTCTCATGTTGCACCTGAGGCTATGCAAGTCATGTAATTACCTCCAGCTCCGTTAATTTATTTGTCCGTCTGTCTGTCTGTTTGTCTGTCTGTGGACAAGATTTCTCATAAACTACTGGGCGGATCTTTCTGAAATTTTCACAAGAGGTGGATCTTGGTTCAGGATGATCAATATCTGGATCCGGATTCTGGATCCGGATTTGTGTACCTCCTTGCTGGAGGTCAGACATCTCGGATTGCTCTTGTTGTTTATGTGTCTTCATCTGGCATTTGGTGTCATGTTTTCCGATGCCAACACATGTCTCCACCTTCTTTTTCTCTGGATATAAATGTGATGTTGACAGAGAACATTCCATTGTCACTTCCATAGAATCCCCCTCAGCTGTGTACTAACTTGTAGACTACCTTCTATTAAACAATGAACATCAAAACTGATATGATCGTGATGTGTCGAGTGTTCTGGATTAGAGACAAATCACCTGATGTATTCATACAGACGTGACCATGGTTAAAGAAATATTGATTTACTTGTTACATTTACTATTGTTACATTTAGTACACAGCTTAGGGTCGTAATACCTCCTATAATTGTGTATAAGTTTAACTTGCAGCTTCTGGTCTAACATCACTCCTGCCTCTCGCACTAAATTGCTCCATGTTTACCAGATGAAAAAGACTAATCTATTTAGATATTATAAACGTTGAAAGTATAAAAACAACATTTATTTGAGAGAGCTTTGGTCCGCGTGGACACCAAAAATGCATGTACAGGAGAACTTATAACAGATCTGATCTGACTCTGAGGAATCAGATTTTTAGATGAAACCAGTGTAGCTTGCTGTCATTGTTTTAAATGAATGCAATATGCTAGTACCATCTCTCATCAATTGAGAATCCTTTAGCTTTAACTAATGTTGACAGCATTTAGACTTGACTCCAGAAAAAGTGCGGATAGTGCAATGGTAATGTAGTCAGTTGCTTGTGAATAAGAAAACTGTATTCCATATAGGTGTGCATTAGGTCACTACACTGCAAGGAGATTGTTTTGTATTTCAAGCACATGTAACAGGAGCATAAGGGGGGGAACCCCACAGCCCTTTGTAAGTAGCCAACTACGCCACCCTGGGAATTACACCCAGAGAATATCTAATCTAAATGTTCTTAGACACCTCAGCCCTCGAGAACAGGTTCGATACACACAGCACACAAGAGTCGTGAGTTCCAGAATATATTTATTATAAAGAATAGCAATTTCGATGTAGATGTGGGGAGATGGACCTAGACAAACTGAGAGGTTAGTCAGGGTAGAAAAGTATTTATTTAAATCAGCAATAAAAAGGCTCAAACAGTCATGACTAGGGCTGGCAAACACACTAGGTAAGGAAACCATAACAGGCAGAGACTTACCTTAGAGGGGCGGCGGGCTAACTGGGAAGTGTGCTCAGGATTCACACCACCCTGGTGAAGGCAAACACGGCACAGCACAGCACACGGAAAGTGACCAAAGTGACACAGCAACCACACAGCAACCAATGATCACACGTGAGCATGCAATAACGGGACTCCACCACCAGGTGACTAGCCCCCCCTCCAGGATAGCACAATGCCTGCTCAGACACACAAAAGGGGATAAAAGAAACTATTAAGCACCAGTCGATCCCAGTTAAGACAACACATAAACACAAACACTAAAGGGCAGGATAGTCTCCCCTCTCACAGGATACCTGAACTACCCATAAACAATACACATGCAGACAATACAAAACAAAACACAAGAATAAACTATGCTTTACGCCACTATGCCCATACACGGACATAAAACACGAACCAAAATAACGAAACGAAAGCAACAGAACAACAAGTGAAGCACGCCAAAACAAAGCAATTAAACTAGGTGAGACGAGACAAAAGCAAGCACGTGAACAAATGACAGACACGCCGTTTAGGTTACACGGCAGAGTATAGGGAAAGGCTGACGCCAAATCCCCAAACAAACTCGGGAAAACCAAATCAAAAGAAAGACAAGACAAGACAGCAGCTCGTGGATCCAGCCCTCCACCAGGCTGGGTTGCGTCTGCAAAACACATATCGTAATTAAAAACCAACGGAGGTAAAATTAAGCCAATAGGGAGATATAAATAATACCCACGTTACTCGAGGACACTGGCTGCCGCGGGAACGTGCGTCCTCACTAAACAGACGACAGTAGGGCCTTATACATGTGCCACTGAGATCAGATCAGTTTATCGTATCGTATTCGCGTGTAGGTGTGAAGATTTTCAAGGGAAACGGCTCTTGTCGTTACCTGTATACATGTGCAAAATGTAAAGCGGTTACATTGCCTCGGGCATGCGCAAAGACCACGGAGATGTGCTCCCACCTGGTTTGTTTACTAACAACATCAACGTGGATCCGCATCGCAGTGTAGTGGCTTAAAGTTCCCTTCTTTCTATCAGCATATAGATATTTTCTTTGAATAACCACTCTCGGATGGAAAGAAAACGAGTCTACGCGTGGATGTGTTTCAACAACGGTAGAAAACTGTGTTTGCTCCGTCTTTTACTGGACTCATAATTATATGACAGTGGTATTAGTTACAGTTGAGTCTACAGTCTCAGTCTACTACACCATACATAGCATATCATGTTTGTAGAAAATGATTAAGGTGCAACAAATGCCAATAAGCATATTTCAATTAAATGATGCACATTGCAAGCAAAATGGTGCGGCTGGAGCACAGGGAGGGACAACGGTGACGCAGTTTGGATGTAGCGACAAACATTTATGTGCTGTAACAAACAGTGTTAACCAGTATGTGAGTAACGTGGCTTTTATTAAAACATAGCGTGTGTAATGTGTAGCTATTTCATTCCGTTTATTAACCTTTCCGGCTGTCTGTATTACTAGCCAGCAGCAGACGTAACGGAAAGGGAGCATTTTACTCCCCGGCAATCTCTCTACAAACTTCCATATAGACGCGGGATCAGCAGAGGAAAATCTACTTTCCTTTTGGGAGAAACCAGGCCAGTCGTTCCCACGACTACAGCACCTTGCAAAACGAATTATATGCGTTCCAGCAACAGGTGCTGCGAGTGAGCGCTCCTTCAGTGCAGCAGGGCGCGTTATAGAAGCCAGGCGAGAGCGCCTGAATCCTGACACTGTAGATGCTATTTTATTCCTGCATAGTGCTAAGACAAATTCTAAATAGAACGAAGGTAAGGCATATCAGCAGAGGTATATTTTGGTTACATTAGGATGGCTACGTTTATAGCTTGCGTTTTGGGCGCACCACAATGCCAAGAAGTTTGTCGCGACTGTAATGGCATATTTCATTGTGGGGGTGATTGATAGTTTAAGGCTTACGAGACACGGTGTTTTCCGATGTTTTACTGAGTCCTCTCTGTCTCTATCACACACACACACACACACACACACACACACACACACACACACACACACACACTAACGGAAGCAAAAAAGGTTTAAATTAAGTGACATCCCTCAAATGTCGCGTCTCCCGCAAACCTGCAAACTATGAGTCAGCTGTCAGTATTGGAAGAAGCCTTAACGTCTCGAAGATGAAACTTCCTGGGTTATTTTGTTTGGTTAGGCTATTAGTTATATTTTAAAACAGCCAGTCATTGTAGCCTACCACTCATGGAATAAGGAATTTCAAAGAGATGATGGAGTGAACTTTCTAGCCTCCTGTCACCGTCTCCCCCCAGTCACGCACGGCCTCCCCCATGACACATCGGCCTGATTTGACACGCCCTTTTCTAAGACGAATTAACGTGGTAAACCACCTCTCTCGAAAGGCTCAGACGATCGGCGGAAAAACTAACGGTTTACATCTAGACCCCTTATACATGAGGCAATTGTAACACGCTCGCGAGTTTCTATCGTGGTAGGCGCAATGTAACAGCTTTACATTGACGCATGTATAAGGGGCTACTGACTATAAATATAACTAGAAAATGCATTTTCTGAAGGAAATACCAGTGCATGAAATGCAAAAGTTAGGAAAGGAAGAAGAAAAGAAAGAAGAGTGAAAGAAGGAAAGAAGAAAGGAAAGAAGAGTGGGAGAAGGAAAGAAGAAAGGAAAGAAGAGTGAAGAAAGGAGAGAAGAGAGGATGAAGGAAAGAAGAGTGAAAGAAGGAAAGAAGAAAAGAGAGAAGAGTGAAGAAAGGAAAGAAGAGTGGAAGAAGAAAAGAAACAAGAGTGAAGAAAGGAAAGAAGAGTGAAAGAAGGAAATAATAGTTGAAGAAGGAAAGAAGAAAGGAAAGAAGAGTGAAAGAAGGAAAGAAGAAAGGAGAGTGAAGAAAGGAAAGAAAAGTGAAAGAAGGAAAGAAGAGTGGAAGAGAAAAAGAGAGTGAAAATATTGAAAAAAGGAGATAAAAATGGAGTGAAGAGGAGAGATTGAGTGTGAGAGAAAGTAGACTGAGAGGGATAGAGAGAAAGATGGAGAGATGGAGAGAAAAAAAAGTAGAGAATGGAAGGTGTCTTAATGTTAGTTACAGTTAAATTGAGAGGGACAGAGAAGAGGTTCCATTGATTTGGTGCAGCTGTCAGTGAAGCACAGGTGCAAGCCAGTTTAAAGACCCTATTATGATGTCATAATGGCCCAATGTAAGTCAATGGGACAATTTAGATTCGTTTTTATTTAATATCTTAAAAAGTATAAAGTTTAGAAAAGTGAAAAATACATAGCATAAGTGTCCTTTACAAGACCTACGCGACAAAGTTTGAATGAAGTTTCTACGTTAAGCGGTTCGGGCTGAATTAATCGCAGAAAAAGGTAACAAGAATAAGAAGAAGAAGAACTAGAATGCGTTTCGTGAACGAACTGCGAGAGTGTGCTTGCTCTGTGACAGAGAGAACAAGTGCCTATGAATTAACATGTATTTACATCTACTCAATCAGTGTAGTGGGGCCTTCTTCCAATATATTTTAGCAAGCAACCAAGCTCAACCATTATATTTTGGCTCCACTGACGTTTAGACATATGAGGGTATCTCAGAGTTTCGTTATACTGGCTTACTGAGCTAAGTGAATTGTTGAAATTGCTTTCTTGGTAAAAGGAAACATCTCTGCAACAATATTGGAATGAATGCGGTTACATAGCCAGCTTTACTTAAAGTTTATTGTAAGATAGGCCTATATGTTAGACTTAATGCAGTTAGAGTTAGACTGTAGGTCTAGTATCAAACGTAAGCAACACTTTTACTGTATAGCTAGAGAGCACGTGTATCACATTGGTTTATAGTCTGTCAAATTAGTTCTAGTTATTGGTGTTCGTTGGCATAAAAAGTTAGTCTTCTCTTATAAGCCTATAGTACATCTGATTAGAGCTAGCAACCATGAAAAACCTCTTCTGAAACTAAGAAGGATAACTATGACTAAATGTGACTAAAACTAATATGCATTTTTGTCTTAAGACTGAATCTAAAATAGCTGCCAAAATTAATACATCTCAGTGTTCATTTTGGCAGCTATTTTAGATTCAGCAGCTATTTTAGATTCAGTGCATATTAGTTTTAGTCACATTTAGTCATAGTTATCCTTCTTAGTTTCAGTCTAGTTTTCGAAAACTGAGCACACTACAACAGCTACATCCTCAAACGTTTTTCAGTTAACCTAATGATTCAAGGTCTCTCATGAATCATTACTCCCAGGACACGGGTTAATGTTAACTCACGCTATCGGCCACAACAAGTTAACCATTCTTTCAGTATAAGCAACCTTTGCATAGCCCCGCACAGCTAGGATAGCTAACGTTACCGTAGTAGGAATACAAGCCTTAGCTCACTTGACCACACAACTAAATTCATGAATTACTTCACAGGTTTACTTAACAACTTGAATTAAGGAAAATGATCCCCCGTTACGGCTAGCTGAAACTGCCAGTGGATACTCCCGTTACGTAGTGTTAGTTAGCCTTTAGCCCCGTACTCAGATGTTACAGCTGCTTAACACAGCTAGGATAGCTCTGCTTAACACAGCTAACGTTACCGTAGTGGGAATACAAGCCTTAGTTCACTATATCCACACAACTAAATTCATGAATTACTTCAAAGGTTTACTTCACAACTTGAATTACGGAAAATGTCGTCTCCAACGTTAACGTAACGTTAATTTATATGTTAGCTGCTACGGCTAACTATCAGTTTCCATTAAAATTTCAGTCAGTACACTGAAAATGCTTCCATTCAACTCACCTTAACGAAGTGGAAATACGGTAGCTAGGTTAGAAACTGTAGTTACTCTTATTCTTTCTCAAAGTTGAATTGAGAGGGACAGAGAAATACGGTTCCTCTTATTCTTTTTCAAAGTTGAATTGAGAGGGACAGAGAAAATGACGTTCCTTGGATTTGGCGGTGTCAGTGAGAAGCACAGCTGCAGGCCAGTTTAATGACCCTATTATGACGTCATAATGGCAGAGCTCTGCCATGCAAGTCTATGGAGAAAAAAGGGGATGAAAAAGAGGGATAAAAAAGGAGTGCCAAGGGGTACCGCCACGAAAAGTCATAGCAGCTTGCACCGGATCGAGCCGGACGTTTTGGTGTTTGAATGGCGTCTCTAGCTCAATCAGGCGAGGAGTAGTTAGCTGCAAGAAAAACGTACGGAATAAATAAATAAATAAAGAAAACTTGACGATAACAATACTGTGCTTCCCTTCGGGCAAGCACACTAATAAGAAGAAGAAGAAGAAGCCTAGGAATAACAATACAGGGCATTTCATGCACTGTAATTATAAAAATACAAAGACCAGGTCTGCTAACACATTAAAGAACAGAGCATACCTGGAACTAGTGGGCCACCGTTCTCGAGGTCAGCGAAGGAGGAGAGGATCACAACACCAGGCTACAATGAAGGACGGAGTTAGTCCACAGTGTGATTAAAATTAAATGCTTAGTGGCAATGAAAACCTACCACGGGAGAAATAGGACACCACTCTGCACAGGATGTAGCAATTCGCCATCTACAATTAGTGCAAACTTCTAGGCTTTTATAGCCACACCCAAGCAATGGCCACTTATTGAACAGGTGTGCTAAATGAGTGCAGTGACGTGAGAGTGCAGGTGAATTCATCTCACTACACACAGATTTGATGACATTATAAAAACACATTAGTGTTCATGCACATGAAATGTCTAGAGGCAAATATCAGACAGCACATTCTTCGTCAGTGCAGTAGTGTGATGAGTGCATGCAATATTGCAAAACTTTTACTTCTGTTGTGAAGACACCTTAACTAACGGGAAGACTTTATGAACAACTGTGTTTTTTTTTATTATTGATTTTCTATTGCAACTGATGCTTCTGTAATACTTTGTTTTGATCTTAGCAATATCAGCTTACGAATACAGCTCACACTATTGTTTGGTTTGTTTGTTAGTTAATTTGCTTCCATCACACCATCGACTGCTGAACCGACGTCCAATGAGTGCAATCTCATATGTGTTTATTCATGTCTGATTATTTATAATTTGTTTTCTATGTCAACTGATACATGAAACACACAAATGCTGATCAAATAATGTCTTACTCTGTGTTTGTTTGCTTCCGTCTAGTCGGGCTACTGAACGACCCTCCACAATGAGCGGAATTACAGATATCCTCATTAAAACACTGGAGGGTCTTGACTCTAGCAGCTTCGACAGGTTCAAGCGCAAACTTCAACAACGTGGAGAAATCACCAAGATGAAGTTGGAGAAAGCTGGAGTAGATGAAACATTGGACTTGATGGTGCAGGTCTACTGTGAGAGCGGCTGCGGTGGTGTCGTGTCGGACATCTTGAAGACGATGAACCAAAACAAGTTGGCCTCAGACCTGGAGAAGGAGCTGAAGGAGCTGGAGAAGGAACAGAAGAAGGAGCTAGAGAAGGAACAAAAGGAACAGAGGAAGGAGCTGGAGAGGGAACAGAAGGAACAGAAGAAGGAGCTGGAGAAGGAGAAGAAGGAGATGAACAAAAAACAGTTGGCCTTGGAAGTGGATAAGGAACTGCCATCAGGCAAGTTACTCTTACACAGCAGCATGCTTTCATGGCTGGAGTTAATGTAGTTAATATTTAGATTACAGTGCCAAAGACCTCAAATTGATGTGGTTCACTATTTCGACAATCAGGTTGCTTGATTTAGAGCGCTGATAATAATCATGTTTGGCTTGGTAGCTGGCCATGGTCCTGGGGTGCCTAAGGCAGAGATTGTGTGGGAAAGGATAGGACAGTGAAGGCTTGGACAGGAAATGAGATGGAGAGAAGAGGTGGGGAGTGGGCGGGCGTTAAATCCTGTATATGGTCAGGGTTACTGCTTGCGCCACAGTGCCCCATCAGCTGTTTATAAAAATGTTATGGTCACTAATTCACTAGGTTTGCTCCATGAAATGAAAAGCTCAATTTACTGGAGTAATAATACAATTCTATGAGGCGCATGTTGCCATATTTAGGCTACATAGTCAGAGTGCGCTCTCATACTCACCTTGTGCAACCATGTGTAGAAAGCTCAGTAGCTATAGGTGACGACTCTGTTAAAACACAGGAATGTAACAGGCTTAGATAACATTATTCAATTAAAGTGTATTTAAATCCCACATGCAATTCCTCTCACCTTCAATATTGGCTCATGTCAAAGACAGGGCATTGCTATTTTAGCCTTTTATAGCCTAATTTATCTCTCACTGCTGTCTGGTGGTTATCTCTCAGATTTGTTTTCCCTTTTTTTTAGCATATCCCTTAAGTAAAGCACTGTTATGCTAACTGCTACGGTTTTTCTCACCATTTTTTATCCACAGAGTGCTCACTACAGCAGATGTCCTTGTATTCCTCTGTCCCTTCGTGTTCGCCTGTGTTAACCTTACTGGTCTAGCTGTCTCACACCCACCCTGTACATGCTCCTCTCAAAGGACTGCACCATTATACAACATTATAAAACAATTGTGTTCTATCGCGTTATTTAGCTGTTTCTGATTGGACGAGAGACGTTCCATGCGTTGGATTATTCCAGAACAACCCAACTCGGACTTTTCACAGCTAATAATAAATCACTCCGCGATGAAACATTCTATAGTGTGTTGAAGATTACCGTTAATTCTAAATTCTTATAATTCCAAACCAAGACGTTGACAATGGAGCTATTTTTTGTTGCGGAGAAACAATGGCGAAATACATTTTTTTAAATCAATAACTTTGTGTTGAAATGTTAATTGGTTGGATATAGAATTGTTGTATAAAAGCAATATAGTACTCGTGCGAGTGGGGTAGGTAAGGGATATTCCCACGGGTGTTGTTGCCTGCGCCACTCGGCCTCCAGCCTCGGTGGCTGCGGCCGAACACTACCCGAGGGAATATCCCTTACCTACCCCACTCTCATTCGTACTTTATTGCTTAAATATCCCTCTAGTAAAATGCATGTGTGGTCAGGGACTGTGTGCAACTCAGTTTGCCATGAGGATTATCTTAAATCGATCGGATTGTTGTTAAATCAATATGGCTTCTTAGGCCTTTCTGATATGGTATCTCTCCCTGTCTTTTCACTTTCTTTCTTACCTCTTCTCTCTCTCTCTGCCTTTCAGGAGGAGCCCGTGTCAGCCCAGACAATCCAGACCGGCCGCCCAAATTCCACATTCACATCCCAAGACCAGATGCTGTTGATCACTCTCTTCTTACAAAACCTATAGGTAAACAGTCCTGCAGTACAAAATGGTGCACATTTGTATAATGTCATTTTATTCTAGATTATATAATTATTTATCATTTAAAAGGAGTATAAAGACTCCTAGACCAAGATGATACTCATCGCTATAGATACAAGCACATCATGTTGCATTTGGGTTCAATGAATATCCACAGAACTAACACTTGTTTCCAAACATGCCTCTGAGCCCACCTTTCTCCACTTTACCCATTTTTATGAGCTTCAACAGCGCCACAATCTATTACAGCCTGCTACATTGAATTTGACAACGACAACATTTTACAACATGCTAGATTAACTTCAGAAACGACAATCTATGACACACTGCTAGATTCTCTTTATAACAACAATCTATAACAGCCTGTTAGATCCACTTTATAATGAGCAAAGTAATAAGTACCAGGGGTCGTGGGTGAGGGTGTGAGGAACACGGCAAAACAAGGGGAAATACTGTATAGAGAACTTTGGTGAGAATTTATTTACAGTGCAAAAACAATGATGACAAAAAAGTACAGTGACAAAACGTCAACAAACACACTTTAAACAAACAAATAAGCAAACCAACAAACCAACAAACCAAAAACAACTATCAATGCACAATTCTCTTTCCAAATACTTGCTTTCTTAGTCTACCAGCTCTCCAGACTCCCACCCTTTAGTGAGAAAATGTAGAGCTTAAATAAAGCTTTCCAATTAACCCAATTGGAACATACCAATACAGAGAGGGGAATGCCCTGCCTGTTCAAAATAGCATAACATTGGAACGTCATAACATGATCCCCGAACAAATCATTCCCTTTTCCCCATTCCAATCATACTTATTTTAAGAAATCTTAACAAGCCAAATTTGCTTAACGCACTGGCAGCCAAATTTGCTTGTTTTAAGCAAAATCTGTTTAAAACAAGCAAATTTGGCTGCCAGTGCGTTAAGCAAATTTGGCTTGTTAAGATCTCTTAAAATAAGTAATATTTGCTTGAAATAGGCAAAAATAACCTTACCAAAGAGCACTAGGTAAGTTCAATTTAGCTAGAAACAAGACCAACTAGATTTTTTCATCTCAATATAAGAGTAATAACACTAGGTTAGAAAGCATTTTTGCAGTGCAGGTTTCTTGGTTTTTCAGTTTAAATGCCGGGGTTGTGTCAGGTGTGTTGGTGGAAAGAAGCGGCTGCCTATTCACAGTCAATGAGCTTCACTGCAAAACATCAGCTTTCAAAAAACGAGAAAAAAAATGATCTGCCAACAGAACAGGAAGACTTGACTTACCAAGAGTTTGTAAAACAAGTTAAAATATCTAGCCTCAAAGAACCCAAATATATCTTAATACTAGTGAGACCAGACTAAAAACAAGTACATTTGTCATCAGTAATCATTAAAACAAGAACAGATGCCTTAATACAAAACATTACAGGATTATTTTCTCAAAATGTAGAGAAATGTGCTTATATTCAGCAAATGCTAGCACCATCATCTTGAAATGAGGCTACATAAATCTGGAAAGAGGCTAAAGTAATCCCACTACCGAAAAACACTCGTGCTGCCTTTACTGGCTCAAACAGTCGACCAATCAGCTTATTACCTGTTATGAGCAAACTGTTGGAAAAAATTGTGTTTGATCAGATACAATGCTACTTCTCAATGAACAACTTGACAAGCATTTACCAGCATGCTTACAGGGAGGGACACTCAACCTCCACAGCGCTCACGCAAATGACAGATGATTGGCTAAAAGATATTGATCAACAGAATATTGTAGGAGCAGTGCTACTGGATTTTAGTGCCGCCTTTGATGTTATTGATCATAACCTGCTATTAAAAAAACTCAAGTGCTATGGCTTTACTCCATCTGCCGTAGCATGGATTGAAAGTTACCTAACCAATAGGAAACAAAAGGTTTTCTTTAATGGAAGCCTGTCAAACCCAAGACATGTACAATGTGGAATTCCTCAGGGATCCTCATTAGGACCATTGCTTTTCTCAATTTTTACAAATGATCTCCCACTTGTTTGTAAAAAAGCCTGTATGTCTATGTATGCAGATGATTCAACATTATATATGTCTGCACCAACAGTTAAAGAAATCACCTCAGCCCTCAACAAAGAATTGCAGATGGTACTCAAATGGGTCTCTGATAACAAACTGGTCCTTAACATTTCCAAAACTAAGAGCATTGTATTTGGGACAAAGCACTCACTTAGCTCTAAACCTCAGCTGAACCTGGTACTGAACAATGTTGCTGTTGAGCAAGTACAGGAAACAAAGCTTCTGGGGGTAACTTTAGACTCTAAACTATCATGGTCAAAACATATAGATTTACTGGTGCAAAAGATGGGTAGAAATATATCTGTGGTTAGAAGATGCTCTTCTTTTTTAACACCTCATCTGATCAAACAGGTTCTGCAGACCCTGGTATTGTCTCAACTTGATTATTGCTCGGTAGTCTGGTCAGGTACCACAAAAACAAATCTAGGGAAGCTTCAACGGGTACAAAACAGAGCAGCTAGGCTTGCCCTTAAGTGCACACCAAGAGCAAACGTGAAAAACATGCATGACCGACTCTTCTGGCTGAAAGTTGATGAGAGGCTAAAAGCATCACTTATTTCTTTCATTAAAAATATTAACACATTAAAAACCCCTGACTGTTTATTTAGGCAGCTCACACTCAGCTCTAATGTACACACATACCCCACCAGACATGCCACCAGTGGTAACTACACAATTCCAACAATAAAAACAAACTCAAAACAACGTACAGTATTATGCAGGGCTATGGTAGAATGGAACTCCCTTCCAGATCACATAAAAAAAACCCAGAACAAAGCTGGATTCAAAAAGCAGATGAAGCAACACCTCATGGCTGTTAGTATGTATTACTAATTTTTATTTATCTACTCACTTATCCTTTTTTTCCTATTTGTCATCTGTTGTTTTTGTGTGTGATGGCTAGGTTATTTAGTTGTTGTTTTTTTCCTTTCTTGTATCTGGTGTTTGTATGTTGATTTCTTCTTTGTTATGTGTCTTTTTCCCTTTCCTTTATCTGTTGTTTGTATGTTGATGTCTTCTTTGTTATATGCTTTTCCTTTTTTTTTTATCTGTTGTTTGGTACGTTGTTTTCTTGTGTGGACCCCAGGAAGAGTAGCTGGTGTCTTTGGCATCAGCTAATGGGGATCCGAATAAAATCAAATCAAATCAAATACATGCTAGGCAATTTATCTTGAAATCAGTAAAGCTGCACTAAATAAGAATTATTTTCTTCAAATGTAGAAAAACAAGAAAACATTCCTAAATACAATTTTTTTTTTTAAATGTAAGACCAAAAATGGTCTTGTTTCCTCAACCATTTCTTCATGCCTTTGTGTGGTTATATATAGAGAGCTGGACACTAAAAGTGCTGGATAGGATGAAGTCTATGATGGAGAAGGGTACAGCTCAGTCACCTAAGAACCGTAAGTAAAATTACCTTTACCACAGCTCCAAATTGCAATTTATGTGTAAAGTATTTTTGCTTAGTTTTAGTTATAAACAGGAAAAGATGCTTCAGTCCTTTAACTAATTGTTGGGAGCTTCCCAACTCTCATTGTCACATGCATGTACATACCCAGCAATCTAACCTAACCAATATATCTACTGCCCAACCACAGAAACTGATTAACAGGCTTCAACACAGATGCACAACTGAGAGCCATCACTCGCACCAGATGTTATACCCCGGATCCTGAAGGCACAGAGATTACTGCCTTAGCATGCCAGTAAATTCTCCACTCGTCCTGAAGCATGCACAAACGGCATTGCAATGGATAGTGGAATCTTAAAAGACTTGGTCTAACTTTCCAAGAAATCGATCCACTGGGAACCAGTTCTCAACAAGAGTCAGTTCTCGATTCCCATCCCTAATCTAGAGTTCCCATCCCTAATCTAGAGAGACTCTGAGGGCCGGATTTACTAACTGAATTGCACCCACTTCAGGCGTAAATTCTTGTAAATATGTAGATAGAGACATTGCACCGTACAAAAGCGGAGCACATGGATAAAATTGCTGATTCCACGCTGCTGAAGCGGACGGAGGCAGGTTCAATCAGAGAAGAACCTGTCCTGCTTTGGTTCCTGCTCACACTTTGCCGAAAGTTTGAATTTGAGCTAGCAAATCAAGTTTTCGCGAGAATGTATGTCAATCATTTGAGCAGGCAGTTGTTGAAATTCCTCTCGCGGCTGCTAAAATTGAGTGTGCAGATTAAGTTCACGCCTGCGAAAACCTGAAAGCTGCTTTGATAGACGTTTACTCGTGTGTGTGAGTTTTGAAACTAAAATACCTTCTTTTGTTGATTACTTATTTGGAGGAGGTCATGTAGATATAGATCCTGTCTTTTACTACAATTACTGCTCATTTCACACCATTCAAGAGTTTTAACTGTTTTGTCCACAGTGTCTCCTCTAAGGGTCGTGCTGCTGGGGAAAACTGGTTCTGGAAAGAGTGCCTCAGGAAACACCATCCTGGGGAGGGAAGCTTTTAAAGAGGAGTTATCTCAATCTGTGACTAAAACCTGCAGTAATCAACATACTGTAGTGAACGGTAGACACATTACAGTGATTGATACACCAGGATTTCATTTTGGGACAGAAAGGCCTGCAGAAGAGCTGAATGTTGAGATGGAGAAGTGTGTTGAGATGTCTCTCCCTGGGCCTCATGCCTTCCTGCTGGTGATCAGATTAGATGTGAGGTTCACAGAGGAGGAGAGGAATGCTGTGAAGTGGATCCAGGAGAACTTTGGTGAGGGGGCACTGAAGTACACTATAGTGCTGCTCACTCATGGGGATGTGTTGAAGGGAAAACCAGTGGAAGCTTTTCTGTGCAAAAGTCCTGTCCTTTTATCTCTTACTGAACATTTTGGGGGTAGATATCACGTCTTCAACAATAAGAGTAAACACAGCACCCAGGTCAGAGAGCTAAAGGAGAAAATTGAGGTCATGGTGGAGGAGAATGGGGGAGCTTACTACAGCAGTGAGATGTCCAAGGAGGCGCAGAGAAAATTAGAGAGGAAGGAGAGAGAGAAGAAGACAAAGACTGTGGTGGCCTTTGCTGGGTTAGTAGCAGTAGCAGCAGGAGCAGCACTAGCAGCAGTAGGTGGAGTAGCACCATTCGTAGCAGCAGCAACAGAAGCATTAGCAGTTACAGGGAGACACATTTGGGGAGTTGACAATGATGCTAATTAACAAGAGCATCTGAGTTTATTTCATGTTTCTTTTCTTTTAATGCAATGAACCTTTTATTCTGCATATCTGCTTAATGTGCTGTTGAATGTTATAATCGATATCAGTGCATTTAAAGATATGTTTGTAAATATGTTGTTTCTACTGTACAATGTAAAGGTTATGCACATTCCACATCAAGAATGTTGAAATTTGTACACATTTCATCAAAATAAAGAACATTTTTCCTCTACATTGAATATATCCAAATATAACTCTATAGCTGTGGTTGTAGTCTACAGTTAACATCATTATTTTAACATAGAACACAACGCCAAAGGTTGCCAAAAAAAGGTTGCCAAGTTATTCATTATGACCATAGTGGTCTCAGGCTGTTTGAAGGGCGGGGGAGAAATAGAATGGGCTCTTGCTGCACAACATGGGGCCCCACCTGGGCTCAAAAAGGTATGATGCATCATGTATGAGCAAATAGCCCTCATCGTTGATAAAGATTCTAACCTAATTTTATGTTATCTGAACAAAAGGCAGGGTTGTAACTAGGTGTTGAGAACATTCAGGGATTAGCCCAGGTCTGTAAGGGAGATCAGGAGACACTCCCCCGGACAATGTTTTAATTTCTAATCATAGTCATAGAGCTGTTGTTAGGTGCCTCTGATATTGTGCCTTTGCCTTGAGCAGCTGGCTGTTGGCTGGAGGCAAATCAGCTGATGCATTTATTCAGACGTGACCATGGAATCCCTGTATTTATTTTCATAAAAAAAAATGATGATTTACTTATTATTGTTGCGTTGAGTAACAACATGGTCAAAAAACAGGAGCAGCCGTTTTGGGGCTGCAGTTGGCAACACAGTTGTTGCAAGAGTTGGAGCTGTGAACTTTTGGGGAGCAACAGGATATTTATCACTGTCTGAAAATGTGTTTTAAAACTAAATTTATTTTTTTGTATGAGCAAATAGCCCTCATCCTTGATTAAGATTCTAACCTAAAGTGATGAACATTCAGGGTTTAGCCCAGGTCTGTAGGGAGGTCATATAGCTGTTGTTAGCTGCCTCTGCCATTATGCCTTTGCCTTGACCAGCTGGCTGTGGGTTGGAGGCAAATCAGCTGATGCATTTATTCAGACGTGACCATGGAATCACTTTATTTATTTCCATTAAAGAAATGATGATTTACTTTATTATTGTTGCATTGAGTATACACTTCACTGGTTAAACAGGTTAAATAGAAGGAACAACATGCTCAAAAATAACAGGAGCAGCCGTTTTGGGGGCAGCAGTTGGCAACAAAGTTATTGCAGGAGTTGGAGCTGTGAACTTGGGGTTGCAACAGGATATTTATTATTGTCCGAAAACTTTAAAACTGATTTTTTAAAATGTATTTTTAGTCTACAGCGACACTTTAAGAGAAGTTTGGGGGTCATTTGCATCTTTGACAGAATAAAGCTCTGTGAAATATTGTAGCCACCTAGCCAGTTTGATTCATCAGACTCTAACATGCTCTTTCTAGAAAAGCCAATAAAACTGTAACACTTCTTGGGAACAAGGATGCCTAGCCTTATGAAGGAGAATTGTGTCACTGAGTCTATCCACAAGCAACAGAACACAAATATAGATATTATTAATTTATTATTAATTTAGCCTTCCTATTATCTATCTATTTTATTTGTATTTTTACACAGCCAGTAATAATATGCCCCACGCAAATTAGCTGTACCTGTTCTACCCTGACTTCAGCCTTACCACAGCAACGACTATTAGGATAATCATAGCTTTGGTTTTATTATTGTAACAAGAACTTTGTAACTATCTTGCAGCTTTGTCAACCAAGATTAGACGATACTAGTTTGGACATGCAGTTATAATTAGGAACTCTGGACAGCAAGGGCAGCTCCTAAATGTGTTGTTTGTTATATATTCAGAGTGCTGCTTTCAAATTCCGTGACTTCTGTAGCCTTTAATATATTCATGTACAGTAATACTTTCATTTTGTATTGAGTGTCTACGCTTTATGCCACCACCTTTGCAGCATATTTGACTACTATCTTTATAATGCATTTTTTTTTTAAATAATAGTGAAATAAAGATTGATTACTGTAACTTCAGACCAAGTTTTTTTGGCTAATCTTGTAATTGCCTTCCACTACCTCAAGATGGCAGTGCGCCAATTTGCATGACAAACCTAATTTTAAAAACCAACAAGACCAAGGGTGCTTAGAAGGGTACAACATAGTATAAAATGTGGGCGCTGAAGGAGGAAATGAAACTAGCAAAAACACTCTAGTCGCGTTTGGCCTCATTGCACTAAGTGCAAGATAGGGCCAAAAGATTAAAAGAGGCAACGCAACACAGACCAAACAAGTTTTTTTTTATCTGTAAACACATGCCAACACATGTCTCCACCTTCTCTTCCTGTGACGAGGTGCTGTTTACAGGAACAAAAAAACTGACAGTTTATTTGGAATACTGACAGAGAACATTCAATTTGAATTTCCAGAGAATCACTCTCACCTGCAGCCGGTTGCACCTGGGTACTAACTGGTATTCTACCTGCCATCAAACAATGGACTTAAAAACAGGAATGTGACATGACTAGGGTTCTGGATTAGACAAAAATCACCTGATGTATTAATCCAGACGTGACTTCATTTATTTCTGTTAAAGGAATGATTATTTGCTTTAACATTGATTCGGTATTCAGTTTGCAGATGTTTCTGTGTGTCTGTGTGTCTGTGTGTCTGTGTGTCTGTGTGCCTGTGTGCCTTGCGCTGAAGGGGGAAATGAAATCTGCGACGGACTGAAACTAACAAAGACACTCGCCTCGTGCTTGGCTTCTTTGCAGCAGGTGCGCGATAGGGCTCATAAAATTGACATAGGCAATAGAACACAACCAAACATTTCACCTGTCTTGATCTGACATTTACTATAATGTTCTTCAAAACCAAAAACACGTCTCCAACTCCACTTTCTATGAAGAGGAGTGGTTTACAGGAAATAATTGTGATTTTAAGAGATTACATTCCATTGTCACTTCCATAGAATCACTATCAAACAATGGACGCCCAAACTGATATAATCGTGACGTGACGAGTGTTCTGAATTAGAGACAATTAAAAATGAAAGGTTTTTATCACAGGATGATCACACCCGAGGCACGTCTGTATGCTTGAAATAGCCTCTCAATAATAATAATCAAAGAAACACAGAAAGGAACACTTGCCAGCAAAACACCAATCATTGAAAGGCTGTGTGTCAGGGGTTTGCAGATGACACAAAAATGTGCAAGGAGATGGGAGTTTAATAAACCAGCCAGTACCTGGTTAACAGGGGAAAAGACGGAAAAAAACACGAAAGCAACTCAGGCACTGTAGACATGTCCAAACGGGAGCGCACAAAAGAGACTGGGGTCAGGCGGGGTTAAGCAGGGGATAACTAAGGACAAAAAACAGGTTTAGTATGAATGTGAAAATGAGAGGCATCGGATGACAGGATGGTCACACCCACGCTGCCTCTGTAGGGTTCAAATAGTGTCTCAGTGATATTAATCACCAAACACAGAAAGGAACCCTTGCCAGCAAGCAGACTCATCATTGAAAGCTGTGGGAGAATATATTTAGAAGGTTCCGTCTTGTCGACAACTACGTTCTTGTAAGTAAGGCCAATTATCCAAATGATATTATCGATAAAAACACAAGGCTGCTGTATTAGTTCAGGAGGATAAGAACTTGGGAAGCATTTTTACTTGGTATATTTTTAGCAGAGAAGTGCACTGCAGTATTTGGTTCCTTAATTCATTGAGTAAAATGAAACAACTAGAAATGCTTTGTTGTTAATAAGGATACTATGCCAGCCTTTTGGAATACTGCCAGAATAACTTAGAATGGTTGAAACGGTTGAAACATTTAAACATACACTTAAGACATACCTCTTTGATCTGGCTTATCACTCACTGTAAAAAAGGTATTAATTTAACATTTTTGAAACATTTATTTATTTACTCATCCGTGTCTCTTAACAAGTGTTTGTAACCCCCAGCCCAAGCAGCTGTCTCTAAGCATGATGATAACCGTCCTAAGTAGTCCTTTACATTGCCAGTGCTGTTAGTACATCATTTGCTGTTGATTTTCTCTGGCAAAATCTGTGTCTCTTTAAAAGTGTTTTGTAACCTGTAAAATTTATTTTATTAACATTTATTAACATTTATTAACATTTTCACAACGTTTAATGTAGTGCCCTGGTATCATGTGTGGTGCCCTGGTATCATGTAAAATGTATCTATTTAACATTTATGTAACGTTTACTTATTTTTCTATCTGTGTCTCTTTACAAGTATTTGTAAACCCCCCTCCCCCCTTTTTCTTTCCTTCCTACTGTAAGGCGCATTGTGTTACCTTTGTGTATGAAATGCGCCGTACAAATAAAGTTTGATTTGATTTGATTTGATACTCTCTTTATAAAACTAATGAGCAATTCACTTCAGACCAAGTTTTTGCTGGTCAATTGTGTAATTGCTTCCCGCAGCCTCAAGATAGCAAAGCACAAACTTTATTTTAACCAACAAGCCCCAGGGCACTGATATGGGCACAAGTGTATTTGCCATTCAAACAATTGCCAAAAGACACTGGACTCGCCTTTGGCCTCTTTATTCCAGGTGCAATATAGGGCCCAACAGATTAAAAGAGAAATGCAACATAAGCCAAACATGTATTTCACCTGTTTTGATCTGGCATTTGCTGTCATGTTCTTCAATGCCAACACATTTTTTTCTCCATTTTGTTTTTCTATGACGAGGAACTGTTTACAGGAAATAAACCGACAATTTATTTGGAATTTTGACAGAGAACATTCCATTCTACTTTCCATGTAATCACACTCAGGTGTGTACTAACCTGTATACTACCTGCCCTATCAAAACTGACATGATTGTGTTAAGTGTTCTGGATGAGAGACAAATCACCTGATGTATTCATCCAGACCTGAACATAAAAACACTTTATTTATTTCCGTTAAAGAAATGATGATTTGCTTTATTATTGTTACATTGAGTATACAGTTTACAGGTTAGATGGGTTTAGTGTGAATTTGAGTAAGAATAAGAGGCTTGTAATTAAATATGGTTCGAGACCAATCAGCAACACTTGATCAAATCAGCTGATGTATGTATCTATACATGGAGACTTGCCAGTGCTTTATTATGATCACATGTAGTATTCAGTAGAGAGGGTAAACAGGTAGAGTATGAATGAAATACTGTATATTATATTTATATATAATTAATACATTTGCAGCTGTAAGCATCTCGCTCTACCAGTCTAGCCAAAGGAATCATTTAATTAGTTTGACAGTGACCTAAGGTGAACCGACAGGCTATGTGTTCGCAGATGTGCCTGACAATGAAAATGAAATGTTATACAACACAAAATATGTGTTTTGAAGTGCTGAAAAATGGGACTACACTGGACAAAGGAAGACTGACAATGAACTTAAAATACAAGGCCGTGATAGAGAGTGTGTCTATTTCAAAAGATAAGTTTATATTTGTGACTGTTGTCAGTCTATAGGCCTACGTGATATGATACAGAAGTTACAGTTTCTCATGAATTGGGACTGTAACTAACGATGACGCAGCCAATGGCATTCATACTTACCTGTTTTAACTCCTAACTTAACTTAAAACAAGTCTTTAAGGCTTGGGTCTGGCAAATAATGTAGCAGGTAAATCTATGATCCACACAAACATAGCAAGTGCATGCGCATCATGCATTTTATTTTTTATGTTTACATACAGCATACCCACAACTGAAAGGTAGCATGCCCAATGAAAATGTAGTCACTTTATTTCATACAGGTGAGCATTGCGTTGCTTCACTGCGAGATTGATATTTAGAGTTTGAATCACAAATTTGATGAGAATATAAAAACACATTAGCATACATGAACAATACATTTCTTTTTTTTTTAAGATTTGTTTTTGGCCTTTTATGCCTTTGATGGATAGATCAGTGCAGAGTTGGACAGGAAATGAAAGGGAGAAGAGGTGGGGAGTGGACAGGAGAAATGGCATCCGGCCGGATTTGAACCCGTGACCTCCTAGAGCTTCAAGCCCAAATATGGTCGAGGCTACTGTGTGAGCTAAAGTGCCACCAATACATTTCTACAGGCACATATCTGGCTGGACATTCTTGATCAGTGCAGTGATGTGAAGAGTGCATGTAATATTGCAAAATGTGAACTTTAACTTGTGTTGTGAAGACACCTTAACTATCTGAAAGATATAAGTGTTTATTTAAAAAAGATTTGTTTCTTCAACTGATTCTTGTGACATAATATGCTTTGATCTCAGCAATATCATCTTACTAATACAGCTCACACTATTTGTTGGTGTGTTTGTTAGTTAGTTTGCTTCCATCTAAACAGTGACTGCTGAACCAATGTCCAATCAGCATGATCTCATATTTGTTTATTTATGCCTAAATATTCATAATCAATCTCATATGTGTTTATTTTTATGCCTGATTATTTATAATCAATTTTCTATTGCAACTGATGCATGCAACACAAATTCTGTTGAAATGTCTAACTGATACACATCATGTAATTTATTCTCTGTTTGTTCGCTTCACTCCAGTTGGGTTGCTGAACAAACCTCCACAATGAGTGAGACAGCAATCTCCGATGTCTTGATAAAGACACTGGATGGTCTTAGAAATGACGACTTCCAAAAGTTTAAGAAGAACCTTATACGCCTTGGCGAAATCCCCACACGGAGGTTGGAGAACGCTAGTGTAGACGACACGGTGGACGAGTTGGTGAACGTCTACGGTTTGAGCGTCTGCGGCAGTTTCGTGGTGACCATCTTGGGGAATATCGGCTGCAAAAAGCCTGCCGATGATCTGAAACTGAAACTGGAGATGCTGAAATCAGGCAAGTCAAGATCTTAGAGTACTCATGAGTTAGAATCTTCGACTACTATTAACGTTAACTATATGTTTATCAACAACGTTTATAGTGACTAGTAGGCTCTAGTATAGGTGTACCATTGCCGTTCTTGCCCCAGCCTCTAAGTGATGAAATGCGTCTTGTTCCCATCTCCTCCCCTGGTGAACAGTTTAAACCAGTCATACTCAAGTAGCGGCCCGCGGGCCTTTTGTGGCCCGCGGGGTGTCTATTAATGGCCCTCGAGCTGTTTTGAAAAGTTTTTTTAATTATTAAAAAAAAAAAAAATCTCGCTGAGCGCTCTTATTTTGAAACCGCGCGCCGCGATCTCAATACGAGGCTGGGGGTTGCAACGATAAACAGATAGCAATCACACCATATCAGCCCAGGTTTGAAGCATTGGCCAAAGAAAGCAGAGGCCAATTCTCCCATTAAAGGGGACATGTGAGAAATGTGAAATAGTTTGGTAAACAAAGCACAAAAATGAGCTGTCTGAAGGCTATTTGTTTAATAACATGGTTAATAACAGGGTTGTGTTTGGTTTTATTTAGTTATTTATTTTAATATATGCCCAAATTAAAATTATATTTTTATTTTAGGAACTATTTTTGTTTTTAATAAAAAGGAAATGTTATGTTATAAAATGTTGTAAATGTTATATACGTTATGTTATGATACGTTATCGGACGTACACGGTCCCAATAAATGGCCCCTTGAGTCACTGAATTTTTTTTTTGTGGCCCCTCATCATTTCTACTTGAGTACCCCTGGTTTAAACCATTCAAATCTCTGCAATTCTCATACTGGGTCTTACCTGACTGTTAAAAATCTACCTAAATGTGTCTCCTTATCTGTTTATTAATTGATGTCTACTTACAAATGTTCTCCCTCTTATAGAATGATCAAAAGCTGGTGAATTTGGACACACTGCTCCTCATCTATGCATATTGACAGCCGAACCCTACCCACTCATTCCCAGTAACGAGTATCTTCGCTGTAGTCCCTCCACCCAATGTACTTGTAGAAACCCTCGGCCCACATGCACCCATCACCACCACACTGCCGTACACTTATTATATCCCATACTCTATGCTAGCATTTATATGCAATATATATAATTGCCACCACAGACATGTTCTTCTGTTAACCTTGTAACTGTAACCCTATGAGCACACTGTATACCCATTAAGCTGTTTGTGTATAAATCATGTATGTAACATTTGATGTTTGTATACATATTACAACCCCAAATCAGAAAAAGTTGGGACGGTATGGAAAATGCAAATAAAAAAAAGAAAGCAGTGATTTATATATTGACCTTGACTTGTATTTCATTGCAGAACACAAGATATTTCATGTTTTGTCTGGTCAACTTCATTTCTTTTGTAAATATACATCCATTCCTGCCATTCAGGCCTGCAACACATTCCAAAAAAAGTTGGGACGTGGGCATTTAGGAGTAGTAATGAGCTACAATAATTAAATAATTATGTGATTTGAAACTAGCAATGTCAACAGGTCATTGTAATCATGATTTGGTAAAAAAGCAGCATCTAGAACAAAGATGGGCCGAGGATCCCCCCCGACAACACAAGCCTTCACAAATGGTTCCATCAGCTGTGGTTTTGCATACTGCCAATAGTATCTAGAATGACTGTTATTAGCGTTTTAAAGTTCAGAAACAAGGGTTGTCTCACCTTGTTATACTTGGATGATATCATTCAACCCCCACATACACCAACAGAACAATGTATCCATGGTTGTGTCTATCATGACACATCATCTCACTAGAAATAAATGGTGAATCAACAGATTGCTAAGACTACAAGAGCCCATTTTGACAACAGCAGACCTCTCCCCACATATCAGCCAACAGTAATCTTCATATCAAGGTATCTGGATTTATAAATTTGACTCAGTGGCGTAAGGTAGTTACAACGGGCCCAGGTGCAGGCTTTTATGACGGGCCCTACTGAACGCTAATTGCTATCATAGCATTCTATTCTTCCAAAGATGTTTGTTGTCGATTTAATTACTGTTTAATTAATCAACCTCCCATATTTCAGAAGTGTCAGGTGTGTACACAATAAACAAAGTCAGTACATATAATACAGTACATATAAAAACACAAGTTTAATGTTTAAAAAAAAAAGTATGAAATGAAAACTTTCATTCTTTTTTTCTCTCCTTTTTCCCTTTTTCTCTTATTTTACCTCTCTTTCCTTTCTTCCCTCCACAAGGTGAGTGAGTATGCACCAGCTTGAAGCAGGGAAATGACAGTTTGGCTCATGGGTATTGTGGTGAAGTTCACCACTGGGTGGCGCCTGTAGATCACTGAAGAGAGGGATTCGATGTGAAGAGGAGGCCCTGACAAGTGGGGTCAAATAAAAACAGGTCAAACTGACACTAGTGCAGAGTTCAGTTACCCCCTTTCCTTTCATTTGATTCGGTGATCACTCTCTTTATATAAAACCTGTTTATCTTTCTAATAAAAATCTGCACCCTCTGTTCACATCTCATTTCACCTCTTTACCATTTTTTTGGGGCTTCACCTTGAAAATACATCGCAGCCTCCTAGATTAACTTCATAATGACAATCTATTACAGCCTGCTAGATTATGTTTATAATGGCAATCTATTGCAGCCTACTACACTAACTTGATAATGACAATATATTACAGCCTGTTAGATTCACTTTATAAAAACAAAGCAGTTAAGTCATAGAGTCTAATGACTTATTGCCTCTCCACAAGTTGTTTCTGAACTTGAATGTTTGAACAAAGACTTTAGTGATAATGTCCTTAGTTCCTCTCCAGTGTGACCTTTGGCGCGACCTCTAGACTCTAGAGTCTAGAGGGTCTGTGTTGTGAGTCCCCTCTTCTTCCCTCTCCTTGTTGTTACGTGGATCTCACACCTGTAAATAAAGTACACAGTTGTGACAGGCTATGACCCATTTTCACTGATGCCTCTACTTATTTTTTGGACACATTTGTATAAGGACTACATCATATACATATAGCATGCAGATACACACCATACATACGTAAGTGAGTTTCTCAAGAGAGTCAGAGAGGACTGCACAAAGTAACATGATAGTTGATAGTTGAGCTGTAGTGTGTGTTGACGTGCATACTGTATGCAGTACAAGCACTATATCACTACAAAAGAAAGCGAAGATCAAACACATACAGCCGCGGAAAAAATTAAGAGACCACTTCAAAATTATCAGTTTCTCTGGTTTTACTATTTATTGGTATGTGTTAAAGTAAAATGTACATTTTTGTTTTATTCTATAACCTACTGGCAACATTCCTACCAAATTTCAAATAAAAATCTTGTCATTTAGATCATTTATTTGTAGAAAAATGACAATTGGTCAAAATAGCAAAAAAGATGCAGTGTCTTCAGATCTCGAATAATGCAAAGAAAACAAGCTCATATTCATTTTTAAACTACACAATACTAATGCTTTAACTTAGGAAGAGTTCAGAAATCAATATTTGGTGGAATAACCTTGATTTAAAATCACAACTTTCATGTGTCTTGGCATGCTCTCCACCAGTCTTTCACATTGCCGTTGGGTGACTTTATGCTACTCCTGGCGCAAGAATTCAAGCAGCTCGGCTTCTTTTCATGGCTTGTGACCATCCATCTTTCTCTTGATCACATTTCAGAGTTTTTTTTATGGGATTCAGGTCTCGAAATTGGGCTGGCCATGACAGGGTCCTGATCTGGTTATACTCCATCCACACCCTTACCGGCCTGGCTGTGTGGCATGGATCATTGCCCTGCTGGAAAAAACACTTCTCAGAGTTGGGGAACATTGTCAGAGCAAAAGGAAGCAAGTTTTTCTTCCGGGACAACGTTGTACTTTGCCTGGCTGAGGTTTGTAAAAGACCATAAGGATTGAACCAAAGCGGACTGGAGGGTCTCCTAGTTCGTCTTCTCTGATGAGTCCAATTTTCAGCTTTGCCCAACACATGGTCGTCTGATGGTTAGACGGAGACCTGGAGAGGCCTACAAGACACAGAGTCTTGCACCTACTGTGAAATTGGACTCATCAGAGAAGACGAACTAGGAGACCCTCCAGTCAGCTTTGGTTCAATCCTTATGGTCTTTTACAAACCTCAGCCAGGCAAAGTACAACGTTATCCCGGAAGAAAAACTTGTTTCCTTTTGCTCTGACAATGTTCCCCAACTCTGAGAAGTGTTTTTTCCAGCAGGGCAATGATCCATGCCACACAGCCAGGCCAGTAAAGGTGTGGATGGAGTATCACCAGATCAGGACCCTGTCATGGCCAGCCCAATTTCGAGACCTGAATCCCATAAAAAAAACTCTGAAATGTGATCAAGAGGAAGATGGATGGTCACAAGCCATGAAAAGAAGCCGAGCTGCTTGAATTCTTGCGCCAGGAGTAGCATAAAGTCACCCAACGGCAATGTGAAAGACTGGTGGAGAGCATGCCAAGACACATGAAAGTTGTGATTTTAAATCAAGGTTATTCCACCAAATATTGATTTCTGAACTCTTCCAAAGTTAAAGCATTAGTATTGTGTAGTTTAAAAATGAATATGAGCTTGTTTTCTTTGCATTATTCGAGATCTGAAGACACTGCATCTTTTTTGCTATTTTGACCAATTGTCATTTTTCTGCAAATAAATGATCTAAATGACAATATTTTTATTTGAAAATTGGTAGGAATGTTGACAGTAGGTTATAGAATAAAACAAAAATGTACATTTTACTTTAACACATACCAATAAATAGTAAAACCAGAGAAACTGATAATTTTGAAGTGGTCTCTTAATTTTTTCCGCGGCTGTATATAGGCCTAGATACAGGCTCGTGAGTTCTTTTGATCATTTACATTTGGGTGTAATATATTTTTTGCCCACTAGTGGACAATTTAGTGCTGTTTTGAGCTAGCAAGCACCATTGGGAGACACACACACCTCTGACCTGCACTTCTTCTTCTCTTACCATATCTTCCCATAAACTTTGTGTCATTGTTGTCAAGCCCATTCAGGGACGAGGAAATTTAATTGAGCTGAACAGTCGTTTAGTTTCTGACCTGCATTTGTTGTCAGACATCTTCTCTGATAAATGCCTATGGGATTTGCATCAAGCCGTTTCTTAGTCCTTGCTCCGTTGCGCCCATATCACTTCTGTTTCAGCGGCTTAGTGCAGTGAGTTCATGTGACTTCAAAGAAACCTGCAAGAGACCATTAAGGGGACGCATGCCACTACCACAAGTTTAAATTGCTGGGGTCAAATTTCAGTGTGCTCTACAGTCTGAAATACATGTTTTATGTCAAAGAAACGTATGCGAATAATACCCATATCCAAATCACATTCATTATTAGTTATCACATATTAACAAAGAAAAACACTAACAATAAAATCAATAACAATAATCAATCAAATGACAGATACTAATTGTGTGAAATTGTGTGGATCTCCTTTCCATCTTTGTGGTGTCTGTGTGCCTTTGTGCCTGTGTGTCTGTGTGTCTGTGTGTCTGTGTGCCTTTGTGCCTTTGTACCTGTGTGTCTGTGTGTCTCTGTGTCTGTGTGCCTGTGTGTCTGTGTGTCTGTGTGTCTGTGTGCCTGTGTGCATGTTTGCCTGTGTGTCTGTGTGTTTGTGTGTCTGTGTGCGTGTGTGTCTGTGTGTCTGTGTGTCTGTGTGTCTGTGTGCCTGTGTGTCTGTGTGCCTGTGTGCCTGTGTGTCTGTATGTATGTGTGCCTGTGTGCCTGTCTGCATGTCTGCCTGTCTGCCTGTCTGCCTTTGTGCCTATCTGCCTTTGTGCCTGTCTGAATGCTCACCACAACATCAGTAGCCATTAAATCAAAATACGCCCACTGCTGCATGTGTCATAGAAACAGGAGGAGCAATTGGAGGGAAGTTTCATTTCTGAGGAAGTAATTTGACTAGTGTTGAAACACAAACCCAAGAGACTTTTGGCATTTCCCTCTGCAGGCACACTCAGAGACACACAGAAGATTCAGTCTGCTGTCAAGTGAACAGGTACGTGAGGAACTACCACTTTTGAAGACCTTATCTGACCTTATCTGACACTGTCAAGACAGGAGTAACTGTCATTTTTAAAGCCCTTATTCGCCACTGTGAAGAAGGGAGTAGGTGGAGCCTTAAGATGATGAAATTATAGGCTGTCAAGACCGTTGTATAGAAAGCTTTTTTTGTCACATTTTCAAGTGGTGGTTCGACTGCATCGTCATTTCACCTGTCATTTGCTTTATCAGTGATTCAGCATACAGTTTACAGGTGTGTCTGTGTGCCTGTGTGCCTGTGTGCCTGTGTGTCTGTGTGTCTGTGTGCCCGTGTGTCTGTGTGACTGTGTGCCTGTGTGTCTGTGTGTCTGTCTGCCTGTGTGCCTGTGTGCCTGAGTGTCTGTGTGTATGTGTGCTTGTTAGCCTGTCTGCCTGTGTGATTGTGTGTCTGTCTGCATGCTCACCCCAAAAATGCCCGCTGCTGCATGTGTCATAGAAACAGGAGGAGCAATTGGAGGGAAGTTTCTTTTATGAGGAAATCATGTGACTAGTGTTGAAACACACACCCAAGAGACTTATGGCACCATTTCTCTCATCAGGTGCACTCAGAGACACACAGGAAATTCAGTCTGCTGTCAAGCGCACAGGTACGTGAGGAACTACCATTTTTATATGACACTGTAAAGAAGGGAGTAACTGTCATGTTTAAAGTTCTTATCTGACACTGTCAAGACAGAAGAAACTGTCATTAAAAGCCCTTTTTCGACACTGTGAAGAAGAGAGTAGGTGGAGCCTTAAGATAATGAAATAATAGGCTATCAAGACCGTTGTATAGAAAGCTTTTTTTGTCACATTTTCAAGTGGTGGTTTGACTGCCTAGGCAGGTAGTTCAAAAGGCAGGTGTGTTCATGTGTCACTTGATCATAAAGATAATTTTCCATTGTCACCTCCATATAATCACCCTTAGCTTTGTACTAACTTGTAGACTACCTGCCATAAAACAATGGGCAATAAAAGTGATATGACCGTGACGTGACAAATGTTTTGGATAAGAGACAAATCACCTGATGTATTTATCCAGATAAGTTAAATAAAAGATGATTTGCTTTATATTTGTTATATTGAGTATACAGTTGACTGGTTAAACAGGTTTAGAATGACTGTGAATGAAAATGAAAAGCTTACAGGATGGCCACACCCCAGGCACATCCGTAGGGTTTAAATAGCCTCTCAATAAAATAACGTATACAAACACAGACAGGAACACTTGCCAGCAAGAAAGGCTGTGTGTCTTTGATAGGCAGACGACCCAACGAATGCAGGGAGATGGTGCGCTGCAGTAGTGGGGTCCTTCATAGCCCCTTTTATCAGACTCTGAAACCTGCCTTTTTATAGAAAGATAGATAGATAAATAGAGGGATAGATATATAGATATAAAGACAGATAGATAGATACAGAAAGATAGATAGAGAGATAGTTTGATAGATCACCAAGTGCATTTGCTATTCAAACAAAGTGGGCGCTGGACAAGAAGAATGTCAACTGCGTCGGTCTGAAACTAGCAAAAGCACTCACATTGCGTTTGGCCTCTTTGCACCAGGTGTTTGGTTAAAAGAGCCAATGCAGCATGGGCCAAAAAGGACCTTCACCTGTCTTGATCTGACATTTGCTCTCATGTTCCTCAATGCTAACAGCTGTGTCCACCTCCTCTTTCTATGAAGAGGAGTGGTTTACAGGAAAGAATTGTGATGTTGACAGATAACATTCCATTGTCACTTCCATAGAATCACCCTAAGCTGTGTACTAACATGCAGACTACCTGCCATCAAACAATGGACAACCAAAGTGGTACGACAATGACGTGACCAGTGTTCTAGATTAGAGACAAATCACCTGATATATTTATCTAGACTTGCTCACAGAAACACTTTTTAAGTTAAAGAAGTTATGATTTGCTTTAAATGTGTTGTATTGAGTATACAGTTGACTGGTTAATCAGGTTTGGTATGAATGTGAAAATGAGATACATCATATGGCAGGATGGTCACACCCAAGGAAAATATGTGGGGTTTAAATAGCCTCTCAATAATATTAATCACCAAACACAGAAAGGAACCCTTACCAGCAAGAAGACCGACCATTGAAAGGCTGCGTGTGAATATATTTAGGTACCGTCTTGTCACGACAGCTACATTCTTGTAACTAAGGCCAATTATCCAAATGATACTATGAATCAAAACACAAGGCTGCTGTATTGGTTCAGGAGGATAACAAATATGGAAGCATTCTTACTTGCTGTGTTTTTAGCAGAAGTGCACTGCAATTAATAGACAAACATTCATTAAAGAACAAAACCATTGAAAAATGGTCATCTAAATAACCTTACCAACATGCCAAACAAAAGATTACCAGGACAACAGAAATGTGGGCATCAGGCCGGATTCTAACCCGTGACCACTGGATTTGCATCAAGCCGTTTCTTAGTTCTTGTTCTGATGCGCCCATATCACTTCTGTTTCAGCGGCTCAGTGCAGGGAGGTCATGCGACTTCAAAGAAACATACAGGAGACCATTAAGGGGAAGCATGCCACTGCCGCTGTCTGAAAAGGTGTTGCAGTGAAGCATCCTTGATTGCACTAGTTAACTATCGAGTGCTGTCACCGTGATGCAACTGCTTTTAATCATTAACAAGCACAGCAAAATGATCATTTTGAGAACTTACAGTACTCTGGTAGCCTGGATACCAGACCAAACACTGCCCACAACATTTGAGATCCGGAAGTTCGGTCTGGCACTGCTCCGTTGGGGAGAAATTATCAGTTTTCAGCAAAATGATCTAACCAATGAAATTGTCAGGGTGGGCTTTATACGATGATGGACAGATGTTCAACCAACGCTTGAGTTGAAGTAACGGTAGATTCAAAATCGTACCAAGATGGCGGCGGCTAGGGAGCCTGTTAGTGGGAAATATTTCATGTGAATTAAGCTATCTACACGACTTTTTTTTATGTCTACATTGACTCGGTTGGTTGTGTATGTGCTACACGAATGTTGCAGAGTATTGTAGGTCTTAGCTGAAGCTCAAGACCATTATTATTAGGTTACTGCTAACGCTTAGACCAAAAATCCATCAGATGGTCATACTACGCTCTGATTGGTTCTAGGTATCCAATTGAGCGCAGAGGCATTTTTTTCCCTGGTTCGTTGAAACACGCCCCATAATCACAGCTCAATGGAGCAGTATCAGACTCATATTTTGACTAGAATTATGAGCTTGACATCGTCAGGCTAGTACTTTGGCTGAGAAGGTGCATTAAATCATGAGTGACGGATCACTTTACCGAATAGGCCTGATTGGTGGAGTACTGCCTGGATAGTTCATCTTCTGAAAGGTTCTTCCATCTCCACAAGGATATGCTGTAGCTCTGTCAGAGTGACCCTAGTGTTCCTTCTCACTTCCCTGGCGAGGGCCAGGTCTAGTGTAGGAAGATTCTTGGTGGTTCCAAACCTGAGGCCACTGAGCTCTTTGGGACCTGTAGAGCTGCAGAGATTTTTCTGCAGCCTTTTCCAAATCTATGCATTGACACAACCCTGTTTCTGAGGTGTGCATATAATTCCTTTGACCCCATGCACTGACAACTGTGGGACCTGATATAGGCAGTGTGTCTGCTTATTCTCTGTGTGCAGGTGCAGAGATCCCATTTCATCGTAGGGGGAAATATCTAATCACAGACAAATAATGTCCAAAGTTCAGGAGAACTTGATGCTGAAAATAAGTTCTTAAACAGCTAAAGGACGCTTCTTCAGGGAATCAACCTGGCAACCATCTATATACGACCTCTCTACCTCCTGTACCACGTTGCCCCATGTTGCCAATAACAGCATTGTTCATGCACCACAGGAAAAAAATACATTAATTTAACTTCGGTAAATTTAACTAATCTGCATGTAGACGTACGTTAATTACCTAGCATTAACCTGCCCCTGACAGGACAGTGCCCTAACCGTCTACCAAGCTATCGTTACGTTGTTAACTACCACCATGCGTGTGTTATCGGCAAACGTTCACGTTGTCATGTCAATCCATTATTAAACGTATGTATACTTGTGCATATCGATTGGAACTTTGTAAATGGAGTTTAGAAAAACGTCTTCTTTACATGTTCTTGCTGCGTACGAGAATGAGGTAAATCTCTTACATATCGTGTATCATAGCGGGAGTGACGGGGGAGAGAGGAGGAAACAATCTCACAACCTGACCGTGTACTGGGCAGATTGACTGAAACCTGGAGCTGTCGGCTTGCTTGTGAACCAAACCACTTTGAGGAATAGGGGGATCATGATGATGACACGTCCCCCCCCGTCTCCCCCGGGATCTACACCTATGTCTGTGTGTTGCCTGGTCTTTTTTAGACATGTCTGCTAAAGTTATGGTTGAAAGTGGCCTGAAAATGTTATCTTAATGACTTTAAAATGGTCAGCCTATTTCATGCACAATGATTGTGTAGCCTGTATGTGTTAACACATGTTCCTAGGCTATATGTTTGGATTCCATTAAGGGATTGAAATCAGATGCTTCACCGGTCAGTTTTGCCCTGTCCAACATTTTATACTCCTTAACTCAATAGACTTCAGTTGGTTATGTGGTGTGTACATTTATATGTCTATGGTACGTTCCATTACACCCCACGCCACGTGAAAATTTCGTAGGTTAAACCTTTCTGGTCTAGTATTATGTGAATTGTACATATACAGGTATGTAAGGATAGCTATATCCTGTATAGACTTGTCCACATTTACAAGAAGGATGTTATTGACTTATTTAGAAAATATCGGTGGGCTATCTCACCCTCTACCCTTCACTTTGTACTTGTGATACCAGAACACATTTATTAGGGAGTGGTCTGCAAACTGCCCTCCTTCCTCATCCAATCAGTCGAGACATCCTTGGTTGTACTTGCTATCTGTGATTGCTGTCACAGTGAGGTAACGGCTGTTTATCATTAACAAACACAGCATAAAGATCTGCTGGTTTGACTAACCTGGCCAGTGCAATTACAGCAAAGATGCCACAGGGATAGCCTAGTTGCCATCTTTTCACAGTGTGTGTCTTCGGTTATTGTATCTTGTGTTTGACCACTTAGACTATTAACCCCATGGAACATGATCTTTCAGGTAACCAGTATTGCCAGGTAATGAGGGAATACATGTGGGATTATGTTTCTGAACACAAGTGTTTTATATGATGTCATTAGGCAATATTAATGCTTTGCAACAAGAGAGCTGTAAAATAAATGCTTTGCAACAAGAGAGCAAGACACTCAAAGATCTGTGATTTGACCAAGCTGGACAGTTTAATAAAGGGCAAAGAAGGCATGCATGAAGGATAATAGCTCTAGCTGACTGTTTTATATGATGTCATTAGGTTATAGAAGTGCAAACAACTCAATCCAATTCACCTTCATAATCACTTTTGAATACAACAAATATAAAGACTAATTTTCCTAAAAAGGGATCATCAAGGGGATAAACATTTATTTAACACAACAGTATGTGTGTTTCAACAGTGCGCCTGTCTTAACGTTCTGAACAGTCTGGTCTCGTTTCACAAGAGCTGAACAGTCTGAGAAGATGAAACACTTTGGGATCTATTTGATCCTGTTGTGGACAATGACTCTGTCATCTGCAGGCATTCCATCATCACGTGAGACATAATTTAATTCCTATATTTGTATTGTTTTCTTTTTGCCTTGTTCTGTATGTATCTATCTCTCTTTCCCCTTTCTCCTTTCTTCTCTCCCTCTCTCTTCTTCTCTCTTTGTCTTTTCCTCTCTCCTGTCCCCTCTCTCTCTCTCCCTCTCTCCCACATTTCCTCTCTCTCTCTACTCTCCAATTTCCTCTCCCTCTCTCCTTCTCTCTATCCTTTCCTCTTTACCTCTCTCTCCTTTCCTCTTTACCTCTCTCTTCTTTCCTTCCTTTCCCTCTTGCTATCCTTTCCTCGCTCCATCTCTCTCTATATCTCCTTTCCTCTCTCTTTCTCACTCTCTATCTCCCTCTATCTCTCTTTCCTTTCCTCTCTGACTATCTCCCTCTAACTCTCTTTTTCGAAAGAGAAATATGTTGCAGATCAAATACTTATTGTGCTCATGTATCATGTGTCTTCTTGTTACGCCAGTTGAGCCACTAAATGGATGTTTTGAGTATTAGTCACCTACCTTCCTCAGAAACTACAATTTTTATACCTGCAAGCTATTGCCTGTATGGGCACTCTTTAGTAACCAAACTCCTTGTCTACACACACAGACATACAGTACAAACTTTCTTCTGAATGTTTCTCACAGGGTTGGAGTTGAGGATTGTGCTGCTGGGTAAGAGTGGAGCTGGAAAGAGTGCAACAGGAAACACTATCCTGGGGGGAAAGGTTTTTGAAGAAGTTTCATTTTTTGACTCTGCCACTTCAGTTTCTCGTAACGAGAATGGAAGAGTGTTTGGGAGGCAGATCACAGTGGTCGACACCCCAGGACTGTCTGATACATCTAAGACACCAGATGAGCTGAGAAGCGAGATAGAGAAGTGTGTCAACATGTCTGTTCCTGGGCCTCACGTCTTCCTGCTGGTGATCAGATTAGGGGTGAGGTTCACAGAGGAGGAGAGGAATGCAGTGAAGTGGATCCAGGAGAACTTTGGCAAGAGAGCAGCACAGTTCACCATGGTACTGTTCACTCATGCTGATCAGCTGAGGGGGAAATCAGTGGAACAAAACTTCAATAAAGACATTCGGAAAATTATAGACAGCTGTGGAGGAGGATATCACTCCTTTAATAATTTAGAGCGGCATGACCAGACTCAAGTGGAAGAGCTGCTGGAGAAGATTGATGCCCTGGTGGAGAAGAATGGTGGAGAACACTACACAAACAAGCTGTACCAGGAGGCACAGAGCAAAATGAGAGAGGAGGAGGAGAGGAAGAGACTAGAGGAGGAGGAGGGAAGAATGGAGTATGAGAAGAAGATCAGAGAAGTTGAGCGGAAGCAATCAAAGAAAGATTTAAGAAAGGCTGAAGAGGAGAGGAAACAACAAGATAAGGGTGAAGAATTTTACCGAAAAGTAGTTTTAAAAGTTTTGGTGATAGTAGCTGGCTGGACACTACGTTGTCACCTTGGTAATACAGCTAGCGCTCTGTTTTTGGCAGCAACAGTAATCTTTCATGAATCATTTACAGGGATTATTCCCCTTTGACATAAGAAAGCTCCAGGAAATACGATAGCCACTTAGCTAGTTTGATTCATTACAGTCTAATAAACATGCTCTTTCTGTTTTGGGGAAATGTTTTAGAATGTATTGACTAGCCTATGAGCCCCTGATGGATTATTGTTTGCAGTGAAATGATGACTAGTTTCCAGTATATATTTAAGAGTTTTAGCAAATGTGTGCTTATTTATAATTCCCCTGTTGGGCCTTTGGGTGGTGAAATATTCTGTGTGTGGTTAAGGCGAAGTGACTTGTGCGATAATTCTAATAACGGACCCTAATTCCTGTTGATTGAGCTCGACCTAGCATTTTATGAATAATGTCATATTAAATAATAAACAGGTTCTATTTGTACTCCAACATTGAGTGCTGGTCTTGTGTGGAACTTGTGACGACAGCCAGACCATACCGGTTTAAAAAAGGTGGTGGCAACACAATAAGATTACACTAAGACCGCTTGAGATCACAACTTATTGGCTTCAGAAGAATCTGCTCTTTTAAGGAAGTCCTTGAAATAGCTACAAGAACTTTGTTTAAGGTCTTGAGATTAAGGGGTTATGCCGATAAAATGTTTAAGTCTATAAAAACCCTGAAATTACACGAAATGGAGGCAAACAACTCAACCCATTTGTAAATACATCATCATCCCATTTAGATACAACAAATAAAAGGACCAATTTTCCTAAAAAAGGGAACTGTCTGGGTTGCATGTGCGGTCTGGCTGCGTTGTATATTTTTCATTGATGTTCTTGCATGAGATGCCCATCTCACATTGGCAGTGTACATGCTCCAACATGTTAACATGGGCGCTGAAATGAAAATCAACAGGTAACGCAGGCAGTGTGCAGAAGGCCGAACAAACATTGGGACACAAGACAAAGGCAACACACTGAAAGGAAGTAGATTCATAGACTTACGTAATACGATTTACCCACGGCCCTTAGGAAAAGGACTCTAAAGTGAGAATAATAAAAATGTTGTGTGCAGCTCAGCTTGTTTCTAAACGTGTTTCTTTAACTTTAAGTGAAAAATAGTTTTTTTAAGCCATGTAGGCAAAATCAGTCATTGTACTTAATGTAGATATAGAGGTTTTATGATAAAACAGTATTTTTTATATTAGGAATAAACCTTGACATTTAAATATAAATCAAGTAAAAATGAACTGCCATAAACAACTGTTTAAAACTAATTTATTAAAACCAAATGAATGACTGGATGTTGGAGATCTTTTTGGACCCTTTACAGGGGAGTCTTGAGTGTTTATTTCTGGGTCTGTTGGGGTTCGCTTATGGGTTGTCTCTGGAGTTGTGGGGGGAGACCATACCATATACACCAGTGCATATGCAGGGAAAAATAGGTGATGCTCAAACCAACATTACATGCCTGAAGGAGCCGGCATTTGAGATTTATATTTAATAAGGATATGCTACAGTCAATCTTTCAATGTATCTTACACCTAGTTGTAATTGTTGCTTTTATTTGGACCTAAGTAAGAATGTAATCATTTCTGGTTGGAGAAGAGTTTATCCTGAGGGAGTATATTGAAAGTGTCAGCAAATGGCTCAGAGACTTGTGTCTCCAAGACCTCATGAATACTGAGAGTGACCCCCTTGTTTCTCAGGGAGCATTTAACAAGCAAATCTTCAAAGGATTAATCAGATAATTCAGGTGAAATTCTGGGCGTGTAAAACTCAGGCTCTGTCTCACAATGGTTGGGTGCCATTTTTTCAAGATTAAAACCTGTTTCATGGACTGACCAAAATCCAAGACTGGGTCTCATAATATATGGTATAAAATGAAATACTATTTGCCACAATTACATATGGTGCTTTTGTGTGTAAGTATATGTGTGTGTATGTGTGTATATGTGTGTGTATGTGTGTATGTGTGTGTGTGTGCATGGACGTGTGTGTGTGGGTGTGTTTATGTGTGTGTGTTTTTGTGTGTGTAAGAGGGATGGAGAGAGAAAAACAACACCAACACTGAGTGGTGGAGGTGCAGGTGACGTGTATGGAACTGAATGGGAGGATACGATCCATCAGGGAGTTTCGGTGTCTAACTGACAAGCAGTTTGTTTGTTTCAACAGAGTCTGTCATAACTTTCTGAACAGCCTGGTCTCATTTTACCAGAGCTGAACTGACTTGAGAAGATGAAACACTTTGGGATCTGTTTTATGCTGTTGTGGACAATACCTCTGTTATCTGCAGGCGTTTCATCATCACGTGAGACAGACATTTTTTTTTGTTTCCTTTTTGCCTTGTATGTATCTTCTCTCTTTTCCTCACTCCCTCTCTCTCTACATTCATCTCTCTTTCTATATCTCTCCCCATCTCTCGCTTTCTCTCCTTTCCTCTCTCATTCTCTCTCTCTCCTTTATTCTCTGTCTCCCGCTCTCTATCCTTCCTTTATCCCTCTAACTCTCTCATTTCCTCTCCCCCTATCTCTCTCTGTGAATGAATGAGAAATAAGTTGAAGATCAAATACTTATTGTGCTAATGTATCATGAGTCTTCTTGATAAACCAGTTGAACCACTGAACAGATGTTTTGAGGATTAGTCACGTACGTTCCTAAGAAATTAAACTCAAAATAACAGATGATATGGCATGTATCCACATATACAGGGGTAGGACATTTTTTTATACACAATGTGTCATATGTTGTTTATGTAGCTGTACAGAATGTCCTGGGTTTAGTTTCTTTAATTACACTAAAGTGTGTAGAGTGGAAAACACTCCATGGATGGTTTGTGCCACGCTGACAACATAAACGGCATTGAACTAGCAACACTTTTGGCTAATGCTAGTTTGGATTTGGCCTTACTGATATAGAGTAGAAACCGTTTTTATACCTACAAGCTATTACCTGTATGGACACTCTTTAGCAACCAAACACACTAACTTTTTTCTGAATGTTTCCCCACAGGGTCGGAGTTGAGGATTGTCCTGCTGGGGAAGAGTGGAGCTGGAAAGAGTGCAACAGGAAACACCATCCTGGGGAAAGACGTCTTTGAAGAAGATTCAACGTTTGACTCTGTGACTTCCCTTTCTCTAAAGAAGAGTGGATTGGTGTTTGGGAGGCAGATCACACTGGTCGACACCCCAGGACTGTTTGATACATCTAAGACACCAGATGAGCTGAAAAGTGAGATAGAGAAGTGTGTCAACATGTCTGTTCCTGGGCCTCACGTCTTCCTGCTGGTGATCAGATTAGGGGTGAGATTCACAGAGGAGGAGAAGAATGCAGTGAAGTGGATCCAGGAGAACTTTGGCAAGAGAGCGGACCAGTTCACCATGGTACTGTTCACTCATGCTGATCAGCTGAAGGGAGAATCAGTGGAACGCACCTTCAATAAAGACATTAAGAACATCATAGACAAGTGTGGAGGAGGATATCACTCCTTTAATAATTTAGAGAGGGATGACCAGAGTCAAGTGGAAGAGCTGCTGAAGAAGATTGATGCCATGGTGGAGAAGAATGATGGAGAACACTACACAAACAAGATGTACCAGGAGGCTCAGAGCAAGATTAGAGAAGAGGAGGATATGAAGAGACAGGAGGAGGAGGAGGAAAGAAAGGAGTATGAGAAGAAGATCAGAGAAGAAGAACGGGAGCAAGCAGAGGAAGATCATAGAAAAGCTGAAGAGGAGAGAAAACAACAAGAGCAATTTGACCGATATGTTGCAGCAGGTTTGGCGTTTGCGGCTGGCATGGTAGCAGGTCCACTAGCTTACTTTCTGTTTTTGTAGCAACAGTATGTTTTTTATGAATCATTTGCAGCAATGCTTCCCTTTTGACAGAGGAAAGCTCTGGGAAATACCGTAGCCACCTAGCCAGTTTGATTCATCATACTCTAATAGACATGCTCTTTGTGGACAATCCAATATAACTGTAACATTTCTTATAAAAAAGGCTGCCCAGTCTTATGAAGGATAATTGTGTCACTGAGTGTATTTACAAGCAATAGAACACAAATAAAAATATAATACATTTATCTTTTCTTTCCAAAATCTCTCTGTTTGTCTTTTTTTTTTACACTTGTCAGGACTGCTGCTTAGATAGAATCCTTCTCTGTAATGACATGCAAGCTCCATCTAGTGGTGTTTCAGCTGAACTGCACCACCAGAGGCAATTTGATCTGTCCCTGCTGCCTCATGTCCAGTAATACCATTGGTCGTTGGCCAAATATACTCTTTTGTGGGTTTGGGTTATGGGTCTGACTTTTCCCCCAAAAATCTTTTGTTCAAGTAACTATGTAAAATAGTTGTAATTATATGTTATATAGTGATTATACATTAGAGAGCCACTCAACCTGGAGTCAAATTCCCTGTATGTGTACTTATTTGGCCAATAAACACGATTCTGATTCTGATTATTATACTGATGTAAGGGTTCTTTAGACTGCACGTCTATGTACAGACACACAGAAGTGTGAGAAAGCTGAAGAAGTACATCTGTTCAAAGCAAACTCTGTTCTCAAACAAGCTGTCTCATGATATGGTCTCTTTTAAATGAGACAAAAATGGATATTTCATATACAAATAAAAGATTCCAAGCGGAGTACGAAAAGTATTTCATTACTGATGTCTGTACAGGGAATTGTGGACGTAGAAGGCAAGCTAATGTTTATAAATGCTACCATGTTCAAACACAGCTAATGAGAGACTAATGGAATGCCATATGTAGAGGCCTTTAACACACATTACCCATGAAAGGAATGTTACAATGAAACACATTACATTATAAATATTTTATAACACGGGTAGATGAAATTAAGCATTCTGATTGGTTGAGAGTGAGTCACAGGGTGTACTTTATTGAGCGATAAAGCACTGTACAACCTGTTTACATTTACGCTTCTACCAAAAATCCAACGCTTATACCAAAAATCCATTTAAACGCATGTAAGCTAGCTAGCCTTGCTGCTAATAGGTATAACGTTAGCATGCTGATATGCTTTCACACGCCCCCTTCATTACGTAAGGCAGAGGTACGGTTTGCCTCCAGTCTCTGGGCTTTTTCACTGCCGTTTTATGTAAGGTCAGCCATTCTAAATAGGTTCTACACATACGTGAAATACATTCCCTATGTAATGGATTGAGAGCAACGCTCCCAGCATTACTGTACAGCAAATTACTTTAGTTGTCATTTCAAGCTTGCTGGAGAAGGCACTTCCAACACCCAGCCACCAGCAGAGAGCAACAGTGGTCGGAAGCAATGTCATCACAGACGAAGGGTAAATGAGAAACGTTTTCCACGGATGCATAATTAGTGGCGATATCCAAATCAATGTAAACAAATATTAACACAGTTGATAGTGTCCCATTGTCGTTTTTGTTATTTTAATGGCAACTTTATAAAATGAGCAATGTGAATGAATGAGATGGTGCGAGATCAATGTCAATCTCCTAGCTAATCTCAACAAACTTTTAGTGCTGGGCTAACAGACGTAATGTTCCCAATGCTGTTTGTCTGTTGTATAGCAACAGCAACACAAAGGTGGACTATTTTCTCTAGGCCACTGAAATGCGATACACAATGTTTGCGATACACAAACTTTTTTGTGCTGAAAGGCAATTAACTATTTATAATTACATGTGACTTACAGTTTTTTACGATCGGATACACACAATTTTGACTGCTTGGTTTTGTTTTTCAATCTCTTCACACAATAAGCACAACCACACACCCAATGAGCAAAAACATCAGATCCATTGCAAAATGAAACACTCTTGTAAAATATATACACTCATTTAACAAAACCATATATTGTTACCATATGAAACACACACATTGCATATACTGAATTATGTTTGTACCACTTACACACTTCTGTTATAAACCTAAAACACTTTTAGCAATATTACTTCTCAGGGATTAGAGTAGTGTAAGTGAAGTACACAGAGAAAGTGAAAATACACAATACAGTAAAAACACTACCCAAGACCAATGCTGATGAAAATATTATTTACGTAATTCTCTCCATATACCCAAATCCAAGGGCGTAACCACGCATTCTTTGCCCCCCAATACAGAGAAAGTACCAATCTGTCCCCCCCAATATACAACAGAAAATATGTTAAATATTTGTTCTCCTTTACAGTTTTTTACAATCGGATACACACTAAAATCAAAAGTGTAACACAATTATCAAAACCTTCACTCAAGGAGCAAAACAACGGCTCAGATCTGCACAACTATAAGCACATTTAAACATCACACTTTTTGAAAAACCATACACACAAGTGATTTGCAAAGCACTAAACACACTTTTATGCTTTAGACACAGACGTATATCAAGAGGTCACTTCCTTGCAATTCCAAAACACTCTGTCAAGTTACCACACCTATGAGCCGGTCAAATAAACACAGCCATCAAGTGCCCAAACACATGATTGCTTAATTGTAGACACAACAAACAGGCTTAAGCACTATAGAAATGCAGCAGATGAGTTACTGTAATCTGTCTTCAACCAAAATGGAAGGAGTCAAAAGAAGAAGAGTGAGGGTGAGAGGGGGAATCCACAGAGGAGGAGAAGGAGGAAGAGGCCGCGGCCATGTCATGAGGTTGAGGTCAAGGTGGAAGTAGAGGAAGAGGAAGACCTGTAGCAGGAGGAAAATGTGCTCAAAGAAGAAGAAGACCAAATGTATCAAATACAGTAAACTTGAAAGGAGGACAGGCCCATATTCACGCAAGAACAAGATATAGAGATCATAAACATGCTTTTGGCAAATACGTAATGCTATCAGGCTCAGAGAAATTCAAGCAAACATTATCGGTGACCATGCCATTTTCAATACAGTAATATCCATCAGGTCTCTCAGTCAACACTGGCGACACTGACAAATCTGTACATTTTACTGTAAATGGAATTGTAACCTGTATTTGAAACATCTTTTCACCTTTGTCTGATATTTGCTGAGCTTACAGTGTTATGCACACTACTGAAGTAGAATGAAAACTGGGACATGTTTTGTTGTGATTCTCCATGTTGACTGATTTGGGTATATGGAGAGAATTACGTAAATAATATTTTCATCAGCATTGGTCTTGGGTAGTGTTTTTACTGTATTGTGTATTTTCACTTTCTCTGTGTACTTCACTTACACTACTCTAATCACTGAGAAGTAGTATTGCTAAAAGTGTTTTAGGTTTATAACAGAAGTGTGTAAGTGGTATAAACAGAATTCAGTATATGTAATGTGTGTGTTTCATATGGTAACAAAATATGGTTTTGTTAAATGAGTGTATAGATTTTACAAGAGTGTTTCATTTTGCAATGGATCTGATGTTTTTGCTCATTGGGTGTGTGGTTGTGCTTATTGTGTGAGGCGATTGAAAAGCAAAACAAAGCAGTTAAAATTGTGTGCATCCGATCGTAAAAAACTGTAATGAACCCTGTCAATGGATCGGTCTCCCGTTATGTCCTATTTATTACAGTGCATGAAATGCCCTGTATTGTTATTCCTAGGCTTCTTCTTCTTCTTCTTCTTCTTCTTGTTACCTTTTTCTGCGATTAATTCAGCCCGAACCGCTTAACGTAGAAACTTCATTCAAACTTTGTCGCGTAGGTCTTGTAAACGACACTTATGCTATGTATTTTTCACTTTTCTAAACTTTATACTTTTAAAGATATTAAAGAAAAATGAATATAAATTTCTCCCATTGACTTACATTGGGCCATTATGACATCATAATAGGGTCTTTAAACTGGCTTGCACCTGTGCTTTACTGACACCTGTGCCAAATCAAAGGAACCTCTTCTCTCTCTGTCCCTCTCAATTTAACTGTAACTAGGAACATTAAGACACCATCCATTCTCTATTTTTTTTTCTCTCCATCTCTCCATCTTTCTCTCTCAGTCAACTTTCTCTCACACTCAATCTCTCTTCTTCACTCCATTTTTATCTCCTTTTTTCAATATTTTCACTCTCTCTTTATCTCTTCATCCAGAGCCACTCTTCTTTCCTTTCTTATTTTCTTCTTCCATTTTTCTTTCCTTCTTCCACTCTTCTTGCCTTTCTTTTTTCCTTCATCCACTCTTCTTTCCTTCTTCCACTTTTCTTTCCTTTCTTCACTCTTCTTTCCTTCTTCCACTCTTCTTTCCTTTATTCTTTCCTTCTTTCACTCTTCTTTCTTTTCTTATTTCCTTCTTCCCACTCTTCTTTCCTTTCTTCACTCTTCTTTCCTTTCTTCTTTCATTATTTCACTCTTCTTTCTTTTCTTCTTTCCTTCTTCCACTCTTCTTTCCTTTCTTCACTCTTCTTTCTTTTCTTCTTTCCTTCTTTCACTCTTCTTTCCTTTCTTCTTTCCTTCTTCCACTCTTATCTCCTTTCCTTTTGTCTTTCCTTCTTCCACTCTTCTTTCCTTTCTTCTTTCCTTCTTTCACTCTTCTTTGTTTTCTTCTTCCTTTCTTAACCTTTGCATTTCATGCACTGGTATTTCCTTCAGGAAATGCATTTTCTAGTTTTCAATGTATTTCCGTTTGTAAGAAAAACATAAGCGTGTGACTCCCCCCTCCTCACTTGTGTGAATCTGTTTGAATCCACCTTGCGTGGTTCTGCGTGGTTCTCTTTCATGGTTACCCAAACACTGTCAGTGGAGATCAAAGTGTGTAACGTTAGTGGAGAGATAAAGGTTATTTAAAAAGCGGAGAAAACTGGACCAGCAGCTGCAAACTTTTTTTTCCAGACAGTAAGGAAGTTGATAGCCTACCGAGCTTAATGTGTAAGCAGATAAAACGTGTAGCCTCATAAAATCAGAATATAAAATGATAGATAATAAACCAGGGGCACCTTGCAACCGATTTAGTGAACTTATTTTCTTTAATTTTAAGAGTGAGAAATAAAATAGACAGAGGAAAGCTCTGGGAAATACCGTAGCCACCTAGCCAGTTTGATTCATCATACTCTAATAGACATGCTCTTTGTGGACAATCCAATATAACTGTAACATTTCTTATAAAAAAGGCTGCCCAGTCTTATGAAGGATAATTGTGTCACTGAGTGTATTTACAAGCAATAAAACACAAATACAAATATTACACATTTATCTTTCCTTTCCAACATCTCTCTGTTTGTCTTTTTTACACTTGTCAGGACTGCTGCGATTGTTGTTGCTTACGATTTTCTATCAGTTCTCACCACACAACGACGACGTCTCATCTTTGCTCCTTGAATGTCGATATGTAATGGTATGGAGTTATTGAGACTTACTACGTGTAAAATAGACTAGAAATTGAATGTTTATTTTTCATTGAATGTTTATATAAAGTTGCACTGGGTGCCTTTAAAACCGATTTATTAAAAACAAATGAACTACTGGATGTTGTCGATCATTCTTGACCCTTTATAGGGGAGTCTGGAGTGTTTTGTTTTTGGGTCTGTTGGGTTGGGATGTGCACTGGCGGTTATGGGTTGTCACTGGGGTTGAGGGGGGGAGACCATACCATGTACACAAATACATCTGCGGGGAAAAATTGGTGACGCACAAACATTACCAAATGCCACAATTACAAATGGTGTGTGTGTGTGTGTATATATTTGTGTGTTTGAAATTGGTTGGGTCCATTACCACACCAACCCACAATCCCCAGCCCAGAGTGAGATGACATGCGTTGGCCTGCAGTGGGCTACGAGCTGAGAAGTCCTTGGTTGAAGGCGTTTCCTGTCGATAATTACGCCCACCCCATAGAACAATCTGATTTGCAGACATGTCTGACAATGAAAAAGGAAATGTTCTATTAATTTGCATAACTGTGGACCTGGGAGGCTTTGGAGTGTGGAGCTCATCACCTCAATGAAAAGTAGCCCCACCGGCCCTACCAGTTCCACAGTCCATGTGTGTGTGTTTGTGTGTGTGTGTGTGTGTGTGTGTGTGTGTGTGTGTGTGTCTGTGTGTGTGTGTGTGTGTGTGTGTGTGTGTGTGTGTGTGTGTGTGTGTGTGTGTGTGTGTGTGTGTGTGTGTAAGAGGGAGGGAGAGTGAAACACTGAGTGGGAGGTGCAGGTGACCTGTATGGAACTGAATGGGATGATATGATCTATCAGGAAGTTTCAGTCTCTCACTGACGAGCATATTGTTTGTTTCAACAGTGAGTCTGTCTGAACTTTCTGAACAGTCTGGTCTCCTTTCACAAGAGCGGAACAGATTTGAGAAGATGAAACACTTTGGGATCTGTTTTATCCTGTTGTGGATAATGCCTCTGTTATCTGCAGGTGAGACAGAATTTTTAACATTTTATTCTGATATTTATAGTGTTTACTTTTTGCCTTGCTTGTACTGTATCTCTCTCTCCTTAGCCTCTTTGTGCTTTCCTCTCTCATCTCTCCCTCTCTCTCCTCTCCTCTCTTCCTATCTCTCTCCTTTCCTCTCTTCATATTTATCTCCTTTCCTCTCTCCCTCTCTCTCCTTTCCTCTCTTCATATCTCTCTCTTCATATCTCTCTCATTTCCTCTCTCCCTCTCTCTCCTTTCCTCTCTTCATATCTCTCTCCTTTCCTCTCTCCCTCTCTCTCCTTTCCTCTCTACCTCTCTCTCCTTTCCTCTCTTCATATCTCTCTCCTTCCCTCTCTCCCTCTCTCTCCTTTCCTCTCTTCATCTCTCTCTCCTTCCCTCTCTCCCTCTCTCTCCTTTCCTCTCTTCATATCTCTCTCCTTCCCTCTCTCCCTCTCTCCCTCTCTCTCCTTTCCTCTCTTCATATCTCTCTCCTTCCCTCTGTCTCTCTACTTCTATCTATCTCTCCTTTCATCTCTCCCTCTATCTCTCTGAATGAATGAGAAATATGTTGAAGAGCAAATACTTTGTGTGTATGTATAATGAGTCTTCTTGATACACGAGTTGAGCCACTTGTTTTAATATTTTTAACATTAGTCGCCTACCTTCCTCAGAAATGAAACTCATAATAACAGATGATGTGGCATTTATCCACATTTACAGGGGTAGATGTTATTTATGTTGCTGTACGGATGTAATTTTCACCGACAATATAATGTCCTGGGTTTAGTTTCCCACTCATTTGATGTTTTGATAACTAAACAAACGTGTGTAGAGTGGGAAACAGCCCATGGATGGTTCTGCCACGCTGACAACACGAACAGCATTGAACAAGCAAAACTTTTAGCTAATGCTAGTTTGGGTTTGGCCTTACTGATTGCTTACAGAATAACAGATTTTAACCTTCTAGGTATTACCTGTATTGTCACTCTTTAGCAATCAAACTCTTAGTCTCCTAATCTAACACACACACACTGTTTCTGAATGTTTCCCCACAGGGTTGAGGATTGTACTGCTGGGCAAGAGTGGAGCTGGAAAGAGTGCAACAGGAAACACCATCCTGGGGAAAAAGGGCTTTTACTCTGACACTTCAGTTTCTCTAAGGCGGACTGGAACGGTGAAAGGGAGGCAGATCAGAGTGGTCGACACCCCAGGACTGCTTGATACATTTACGGCACCAAATGTGCTGAAAAGTGAGATAGAGAAGTGTGTCAACCTGTCTGTTCCTGGGCCTCACGTCTTCCTGCTGGTGATCAGATTAGGGGTGACACTCACAGAGGAGGAGAGGAATGCAGTGAAGTGGATCCAGGAGAACTTTGGCAAGAGAGCGGCAGAGTTCACTATGGTACTGTTCACTCATGCTGATCAGCTTAAGGGAGAATCATTGGATAACAACTTAAATGAAGACCTTCGGAACCTGATAGACAGCTGTGGAGGAGGATATCACTCCTTTAATAATTTAGAGCGGCATGACCAGAATCAAGTTGAAGTGCTGCTGGAGAAGATTGAAGCCCTGGTGGAGAAGAATGGTGGAGAACACTTCACAAACAAGATGTACCAAGAGGCTCAAAGAAAGATGAGAGAGGAAGAGGAGAGGAAGAGATATGATGAAGAGGAGGAAAGAAAGGAGTATGAGAAGAAGGAGCGAAAGAAAGCAGAGGAAGAATATAGCAAGGCTGACATGGAGAGGAAGAAAAAAGAGGAGAAGGAAGAATTTGTCAAAAAAGTTGGAGCAGGTGTTGGAGCAGTTGTGGGGGCTGCAGTTGGCATGGCAACAGTAAATCCTTTAGTTGGTGCAGCGGTTGTAGGTGCGGCTGGGGCAGCAGCAGGTTATGTTGTAACACCAATGTTTACTTTATGGGAATACGTTAAAGAGGAATTCCCTCTGGCACTTAGAGATAATCAAAATTGATTTTATGCTTCTGTTTTTTTTATTATCTGAGTGTTTTACTCTACCTTTTCTTTTAACTCACTCTACCTTTTCTTTTAGTGCACTCATGTTCTAGTCATAATCACAGAGCTGTTAATAACTCTTATTAGGTGCCTCTGCCATCATGCCTTAGCATTGGCCTATGGCCGTGGGTTAGAGACCAATCAGCAACACGTGATCAAATCAGCTGATGTATTTATCCAGACATGGAGACACCCCAGTGCTTTATTTCTGTAATCGACATCAGTATTGGCAATAAGGAGAGGACAAAACAAGAGGAGAAGGAAGAATATGGTCGAAAAACAGGAGCAGCTGTTTGGGTGCTGCATTTGGCAACGAAGTTGGTGCGAGAGTTGGAGCTGTGACCTTGGGGAACAGCAGGATATTTGTTATTGTTTTTTTTTTTTTAAAGAAGTAACGGCTATGAAAAATAACTACAGCGATACTTTGAGAGTAGTGTGGGAGTCATTTGCAGGGATGATTTAACCCTTTAACAGAACAAAGCTCTGGGAAACATCATAGCCACCTAGCCAGTTTGATTCATCACACTGTAATAGACATGCTCTCTGTGTGGGAAAAGCCAATATAACTGTAACACTTCTTGAGAACAAGGATATCTAACCTTATGAAGGAGAATTGTGTCACTCAGTCTATTCACAAGCAATATAACACAAATTCAAATAGTATTCATTTAGCTTTCCTATTATTCCAATTCTATCCTATCTTTTTGTCTTTTTTTTAATTTTTTAACACTTGTGGACTTCTGGACTGCTGCTTAGGTAGAATCCTTATCTGTAATGACATGAAAGCTCTACCCAGTGGTGTTTCACCTGAACTGCACCAGCAGAGGTAATTGTTCCTGCTGCCTCACGTCCAGTAATACCATTGAGCTTGTTGTAGCGAATTTACAACTGTTTCCAAAAACTTAGAGATAATATTCAATCAGAGTCAGAAGTCCGGAGTCCGATAAACTGAAGTTTTATTCAATCCTGCAGACAGATCATCCAAATATGAGAGTGGGGGTCCCCGGGCAAACTCTGAATTCTAAGACCCAATGCATTGTCTTTTATACTCATAATTCGTCAGTTTATGCATCATGGTCATCACCTTATCTAAAAATGACCCAATCAGAATATTCCCTTATACTTTCACACTTTTTATACTCATTATTAGCCACTAAGAATATTCTCGCTCACCTGTTGCGAGGGAGCTTTTGCTTTGCGGAGAAAAGATCCTCCTGCCAATTTTCTTGGTTATCACATGATGAAAGGCCATGTTGGCCTTGAGAGGCCTCATCATTTGTGTGCATTTGTATGGTTGTGTGCGTATGCGTGTATGTGTGTGATTGTGTATCCATGTGTGTGATTGTGTATCCATGTGTGTAGGTGTGTGTGAATCTGTGTGTGTGTGTATGTGTATGTGTAATTGAGTGTTTGTTTGAATGTGTGTATGTGTATATGTGTGTGTGCGTGTAAGTGTGTATGTGTGTATATAGAAGTGTACATATGCCTGTGTGTGTATGTGTAAGTGTATTTCTGTATGTGTGTATGTATAAGTGTGTGTGAGTGTGGGTGTAAATGGGTGACCCCCTCCTGACTGCTCTGTAACTTTCCACTGCCCTGCACCTGCACTCTGGTTTTCATGCTTGACCTTACATGATACCCATCCCTGCGCACGGGCCTAATGACAATTGTAGCTGCAATTCTGCTCTATGACCACCACGGCACTGTTTGACAATGATGTTTGACAATGATAATTTTCAACAAGCTCCCTATTGGTTGTGGGCCAAATATTCTCTTTCGTCTGTTTAGGTTTGGGTTATGGGTCTGACGTTTTTCAACATTTGTTTTTTTTTCAAGTAACTATGTCAAAGAGTAATAATTATGTATTATATAGTCATTATACATTTAGAGCCACTTAACCCAGAGTCAAATTCCTTGTAAACTTACTTGGCCAATAAACACAATTCTGATTCTGATTATTATACTCATGCAAGGGTTCTTTAGGCTGGATGTTTATGCATAGACACTCAGAAGAGTGAAAAAAGCAGGAGGAGTACATCTGTTCAAAGCAAACTCTATATTGAAACAGCTGATGAGCATTTTTAAATGAACTGATGATGGAAACATTGAGAACGTATGGTGGCACTGGAGTTCACAACAAGAAATCAGCCCTGCATTGCAGATACAGCATACAGAAACTAAAACTTGTGGACCTGAGGTGCCTTTGCCAAGGCAAAATGACATATGCCGTATTGTGCAAAGTTATTGAAAGTGTAGCATAATCTGGCATTAATGTCTTTAAGGATTCTTTTTTGGGCTTTTTGGCCTTTAATCGATTAGTTTAGTGAAAATCGATTAGTTTAATCAATTCGTTTAGTGAAAAGTGGGACAGGAAATGAGAGGACTCTGTTCTAAAACAAATTATCTCATGATATGGTTTCTTTAAAATGAGACAAACAAGTGATATATTCCATATAAAAAGGCAAGCTAATATTTCTGAATGCTACCATGTTCAAAAAAAGCAACTGAGAGTCTGATGAAATGCAATATCGAGAGGCCTTTAACACACATCACCCAAAAAAGGAATATTTCATCACATTACATTATAAATATTATATATTAAATATGATAATTAGTGTGCTTGCTTGAAGGGAAGCACACTATTGTTCTTCATAAATTTTCTTTATTCCGCCCATTTTTCTTGCATCGAATCAGGCCTCGCTCGTTCGAGGTACAGACGCCGTTCAAACACCGAAACGTCCGGCACGATCCGGTGCAACCTGCTATATCTTTTCGTGGCGGTTCTCCTTGCCACTCCTTTTTTATTCCTCTTTTTCATCACCTTTTTCTCTCATAGACTAACATGGGGGAATCTTGAGCCATTGTGACTTCACCCACTCTAGGACAAGAGACGTTATTTCTGTAACACGGCGGTGGCATCAAAATAAATAAATGACTAGCTGGGCTGAGAGTTTCCATCTAGACCACCATCAAGCTTTATATCATGATACAGTAGTAGTAATAGCTAGCGAGTTGTTTACGTTCACAACCCACAGACAGTTCAAAAGGCCCGGGATATGTTGTGCTGTTGAATGCGAAAACAGTCACCAAAGAAAACCTAGATATACAATTGATACAATCGTGAATAGAGTGATGATAGCTAGCGAGCTATTTAGCCTTCACCCAGGCTCAGGTTTATTTTGCTAGGTACCTCCGATATCGACGCAGAGACACAGTGTGAAAAAGGATGGAAAACTTAACGAGGAAAAGTGGTTCGGGAACTACGTGTGCAGTAGTTGGCTGTACCAACTCAAGAAAACACCTGAACGAGTGGTTGGATATGAACGAATGTAGTGGCAACAGTTAGGCTACAGGTACAGTTTATACACCCGCTCTAACAGTGTTAACCAGTATGTGAGTAACGTGGGTTTTATTAAAGCATAGCGTGTGTAATGTGTAGCTATTTCATTCTGTTTGTTAACCTTTCCGGCTGTCTGCAATACTAACCAGCAGCAGATGTAAAGGAAAGGGAATTAACCCCCAAGTTAAAAACATGTTATCTATTTTGCGAGCGGAGCATTTTACTCCCCTGCCATCTCGGAATGAAATAGCTACACAATACACACGCTATGTTTTAATAAAACTCACGTTTTACGAGACACCAACAGAGGCACAACAGACAAGTCTTACCATTGAAGATCTTTGACGTTCGTTCTGAAACTACATCCAACCATCCAGATTTATTCATGTTGTTGCTGATAACGACAGTTGCATCAATCATATTTCATTAAAACTTCACACTCCTTACATTGGACATATCCAACAGCCTAATTAGAATCTGAATTGTCTGTGATAGGTGAAAATTCACCCTAGTTAGTTCAGGACTCCGGAGCTGCATGAAAGTATATATATGACAGACAAACAACAACAATTGCAATTGGGCTCCCTTCCCAGCCGAGGCTGACAGTGAAGGCATGATAAATCCTTCGCACAAAGTTTATATAGTCAGAAGTTTAGCTTTCAGCAGGGATGATCACGTGGTGTATTTCTCATGTCTGAAGCTCCCTGTCTTGCAAGGATGGAAGTTTTGCACAAGGTCGGAAGAAGCACAGTTCCTTTCTTATCTCCTCTGGTCTAAACATGCTCTTGTTCATATGCAGACTTAGTGGCACCTAATATTCTAGTTCCACACACAGAGAGAAAAGCCATGCTCCTGCTTTCATAAGCACATGATTCATACAAGGAATATATTAATACAAGGCACTTGATTATTATATTCCTAAGTCGTTAGCAGTGTTTGTAAATAATCTCTATCAGTCTGCTTAGCAGAAATATCTCCATACAGTAGATTTCCCCTCGTTTAGTATCATTTTGAACTCTCCAGATGACTGTATTGCCCCCGCTCGTCAAGTGAAAATCCCCCTCCTTCTTCGGGACAGCAAGGGCTAGCAAGACCTAGCATAACTGTCATTCACATCCAATGGTAATGCTACATAGCCAGGTATGCTAACTGTCGGTATCCATTGTTAACTCGTTAATACTCATGTCACTAACTAACGTTAGCTAACTGGGCAGTTGTTATTATCATTGACACCACTTTCAACTGTCAAAACTATCCGTCTAGCTAAATCTGTTGGTTATGAGATTTCACAGCATTTCATATAAATTGTTGCAGAGATGTTTCCTTTAACCAAAGGGCTAGCAAGACCTAGCATAACTGTCATTCACATCCAATGGTAATGCTACCTAGCTAGGTATGCTAACTGTCGGTATCCATTGTTAACTCGTTAATATACTCATGTCACTAGCTAACGTTAGCTAACTGGGCAGTTGTTATTATCATTGACACCACTTTCAACTGTCAAAACTATCCGTCCAGCTAAATCTGTTGGTTATGAAATTTCACAGCATTTCATATATATTGTTGCAGAGATGTGTCCTTTTGCCAAGGTAACAATTTCAACAATTCACTTAGCTCAGTAAGTCAGTATAACGAAACTCTGGAACTAGGATTATGACCATGACACCTGAAATGTTTGTGCTTAGTAAATATGCAAGTTTCATAATACATCTGATTTCCACCATAGAGAGACAATAAATATATTTACATTGATTTATTGCATCCGCAACCAATACAAAATCAAAACAAGCCCAAGTCTCCCTCACACGACCTTTGGAGGAATAATTACACCCCATAAGAGATAATGTCACTTGGAGCCTATTTTAAGACTTCTCCAAGCTAAATGTAACACACTAGACCCTTTCACAATAAACAGACAAACAAACAAACAAAAACAGAACAACAAAGATACCCTCATATGTCTAAACGTCATCGGAGCCAAAATATAATGGTTGAGCTTGGTTGCTTGCTAAAATATATTTGTTGAAAACAAAAAGGTGTATTCAGTGTCACTGCAGATGGTAACACTGGAAGGCTGGCAGATTCATCCTACAACCTGGATTAAACGTTGTACTGAACACAGAAAACACAGTACTATACAGATTTTGTTCTCAGATATCAGTCTGTGAGGCCCCTCAACAACATATGCGCACTCGGCCACTGCAGTTGCTTGTGCTTGATGGCCGCAACAGAGCAAGCACACTCTCACAGTTCGTTCACGAAACGCATTCTAGTTATAATTTATCTTCATCAATCTCAAACTGAGTCTGGTCAGTTGAATGATGTGACACATAGCAAATCTTTACAGTATTTCCAGTATCAGTAAAGCATTTTGGGTTGTGCATTATTTTATATACTTAAAATATATACTTAGTCTGAATTTGCATCACGTTTTGACTGACTACTGCCTAAAAGTAACCCAAGAATGGTTGTCACTGTCTGTTAATACATCACATGGATTAGTCATTTGTTACTATTGGACACCTCTGACTGATGGCCCGGTTCAGAATCAGACAGAGATGTGTGGCACTGCCACGGCAACAGAACTAGTAACAAACAGTAGCAGGGCAACAGAAACAGTAACAGACAGTAGCACAGCAACAGAAACAGTAACAGACAGTAGCACGGCAACAGAACGAGTAACAGGCAGTATCACGGCAAAAGAACCAGAACAGGCAGTATCACGGCAACATAACTAGTAACAGACAGTAGCTGGCATGATTGGTCCAACATTAGGGTGACTGGACGTCCTCTTTTACCTGGAGACGTCCTCTTTTCAAGACCTTAAACATGCGTCCGGCAGGGATTACAAAATTGTCCAGGGTTTGCCTCATGGGATACCTGTGTTTCTCTGGGTCTTTCACAAAACCACTGTTTCGAACCTTACAAGTTTTGCGCAAGCTCTGACTGTAGAGAGAACTGTCATTCATCGACCGCCCTCTCAGTGTTGCCAGATGCATGATAATTATCCTTCAAATACGATTATTTTGAGCATTTGGTACGATATGCCATTTCAAATCTGGCAACACAGAGCACCTTGCCGCTTCCAGTAGTTGCATTGTTTACAAGAGCACATGACATCTGCATGACAAAACTTTGTCAAGGGAGAGGGCCGGCTCACCTGTATGCCCCACGGGTTCCAGTATACACTACGCCAACCCCTCCCCCGCGATGTCCTCTTTTTCACCAACTCAAATATGGTCACCCTATCTAACGTCCCCTGGAACATGACACTCTTACTTCGATTCGTGTTAGCCATGAATTATTGTGTACCTCAAAAACAATCTACCGGGATGTGTAATGCTCTCCACAGTTGTGTTAAATGTATGGAATGGCAAATCTACTTAATGTCATAAGTTACGAAATATTTTCCTTCTCCTGAGGAGAGATGCTGTCTAAATCGAATGCTTGCAGCAGTTTGTTGCTCAGTGCCCGTAACATTTCTGTGATGTAGCCTAACCTAAACCAACCAACTCGACTTTGCACTACGTTACCCATGATTCATCACACACACATGTAGAGCAAACAGGCAAGGTATTCCAAGACAAAAGCTGTCGGTCTTATATAAGAATGGCAAGTGAAGGCAAAGACGCAGACTCAGCGACTACATCCGATTTACCTTATTGTTATTTGCAGGATTTTTACACACTGTCTGATAAAAAAGATTGCATCAGTAACATATCACCTTTCTGTGCAAATTGTGTCCTCCTGCGCTGAAAAAGCAAGTCTGGATGTCATCCGCATCTAATTAAAAAATGGCATGACTGTTACAGGTAAACATAACACTAAAGAGAAAAATGATTCATAACTTTTAAGGATGAAATTGAACAAACAACAATTGAGCAAACATTTATTGCCATTTATTTATGGACAGCACATTGCTGACTGTTACAGGCTTGGACATTAACATTAAGGGCCTGGCCATTCTGGAGACACTAAAGTAACAGTGTTAAAAAAAACTTTATTTATTACTATAATTTATTTTATCCATTCAAGTCAAAAAGGTGCAGTATGTCATAAATCCGTTGGAGTTTAGAATGCAAGAAAAGAAAAGTTTTTCATTTTTGACTGAGACACAGCATGAGGGTGAATGGAAAGGAAGCAGTTTGCATTGAAGCAGGGAATGAACGGTTTGATTCATGGGTGTAGTGGTGCAGTTCACCACTAGGTGGCACCTGTATATCACTGGAGAGAAGGATTCCATGTGAACAGCAGGCCCTGACAAGTTTGTTAGAATTCACTCGTTAGTTCTCACATGCATGAATTTATCATAAGCTATCTGTGAAAACTCAAGTTTGTTGAAGATAATCTATTAGGACACACATGTAGCTCACGTACTAAACCTGTTAGCTGATAGGGCTCACCTTGGGCATGCTGTATGTGAGTCATGGTTTGAGGGTGGAGGAGCAGTGTTATGTAAAGGTGTGACAACCAGTGTTCAGTGTAAGCTGTGTGTTTTGTTTATATGTGGCTTACACATTTGGTGTAATGTGTGTTATATGGTCTCCAGTGGCATGGTGGTTGTGCATGTGTGTGTCTGTGTATCTGAAGCGTGCTGTGTGTTGTAGTCGCCAGCGGTGTGTTGATTGGTGTGTGTGTGTATCTAGCAAAGACGGGTAGTAACTGGTGTTAATCATTAACAAACGCAGCACAGAGCTCATTTTGAAAAAGTAAAGTACTCTGAAAGAGAAGTGCGTTCAATTCTGTGTGAAAGCATCACTTTACCAACTAAGATAAAATCAGCGTCTGTCTGAATGTGCTGCTGGGATGTTGTTGACTTATTCAGAATCATCTGTCAGATATGTCACCCTCTGCCATTCACCTCTCTACCAGAACACGTTTATGAGGGAGTAGTCTGCATACCTGCCCTTCTTCCTAATCAGGTGAAGCGTCCTTGGTTGCACTAGTTATCTGTAAGTGTCATTAATCATTTACACACTGCATGAAGATCATTTTGAGAACTTACAGTACTCTGACTGAGAAGTGCATTAAAATATGTGTGAAAACATCGCTTTACCGACTAGGATACAATCATTGTCCGTCTAAATGGGCTGCCGGGATGTTGTTGACGAAATCAAAATTGTCTGTCGCATATGTCACCCTCATCCCTTTACTTTCTACTTGTGCTACCAGAACACGTGTATGAGGGGTTGGTCTGCATACCTGACCTTCTTCCTCCAATCAGGTGAAGGATCCTTGACTGCATTAGTTATCTGCGAGTGCTGACAAAGTCAGGTAACTGCTGTAAATCATTAACAAACACAGCATTAAGATCATTTTGAGAACTTACAGTACTCTGACCGAGAAGTGCATTAACCCTCTTGTTGTTTTTACATTCTGTATACACCCTTGCCGTCCCAGTCAAAATGACCCACCTTCACTAAACCCCCAAAATAAAATACAAATTTTAAACACCAGGGATGTTATTGACTTATTCTTAATTGTCTGTAGAATATGTCATTCTCTGCCCCTAACTTTGTAATTGCCCTTTATTGTGCTAACAGATGTTACGGGCCTGGTTCTTGTGTTCACTGTTTTGTCTCCCAACAGGTGCCTTGGCTGTCACCTGCAATCCTAGTTGATTGCCTGCAGGTGTCAGTTCCTTTTAAGAGCTGGCCACACCCCTCTTTTACGCTCTCTCTCTCACACTGAAACTGCTGGTCTAGTGGCAGGACCAGCAGCTTTTACTCTCCACTTACCTTTTCCCTGTTATTTAATAAAAGATCCTAGTTAATTTAAGCCTTTTTCTGTCCGTGGTCTCATTGTGTTGCTTCCCAAGAGCCGGGTTGTAACATAATGGGGGCTCGTCCATATTTTTGTAGAATTAGGGAGTTAATTAGGGAGTGGTCTGTATACCTGCCCTCCTTCCTCCTCCAGGTGAAGCATCCTCGTTTGCCCTAGTTATCTGTGAGTTCTGTCACAGCTGTTAATCATTAACCACAGCATAAAGATATGTTGGTTTGACTCACCTGAACAGTCCAATAAACGACAAAGAAGCCAAAGGAAGAGCCTAGAAGTTGCAGTCTTTTCTACAGTATGTATCTTTGGGTTATTGTATCTTGTGTTCAAACGATTAGACTCTAAACCCTTTCTATTGTATTTGATCTTTCAGGTAAACAGTATTACCAAGTTATAAGGGAATACATGTGGGATTATGGCTCTTAACACAGACAAGTGTTTTATATGATGTAATTTAGCTATAGAAGTGCGTTGCAACAAAATAGTTGTCTACCAGAAATTAGATAGATTGAAGGTTCCTGTGGAGGAAATGATTCCCGGCGATTCTTGTAATAATTCTGTAATGCAAATGGTCTCTAGTGAGGGCTATTTCTCTGTTAGGCATTGCTCTTTAATAGTCTTCTTACTTTCAAAGGCAATTTGCTGACAACACAAATAACAAATAAGGTAATTTATAGGCAACACAAGGAGGCACTGTGATAGGAAAAGTGGGAGGTATCGTGTTGTCTCCTTGTGAAACATTCTGACGTTTCAGTCACAGAAAATTGCATGTGGTGTGGAATTGAATGATGCTCCTAAACAGTGATTAGAAACTCAAAAGATCAACACCTTGAGGAACGAGGAAAAACAAAACAAAATATGGTAAGTGATATGATTTTGTGCTGACAAATGGGACTCAATTGGGCAAAGAAAGACTGGCAATGAACTATTTTTACAAGGCCGCCGGGAAAACGATAGTGTGAATATTTCAATACATTAGAGTTGATATTTATGACTATTTGTTGGTCTATATAGGCCTACGTGAAATTATACAAACTAAATTACACTATGGCTGTGTCCTACTTAAGCAAAAGGTTCTAGAGGCAGTACTGTATCGTCAATAATGTACTTGTTTGAGGGTGTTGTTAGGCCCGACGCGCAGCGGAGGCAAACCCTCGAACAAGTACCTTATTGACGATACAGTACTGACTCGAGTACCTTATTGCTTTTATAACACGGTTGCCAGCGACATTATAAATATTAAGTACAATTAAATTATAAATAGTAAGCTGCCTTTCAGCACAAAAAAGTTGTAGCCACCAAACATTGTGTATCGCATCTCAGTAGCCTAGAGAAAATAGTCCCCTTTTGTGTGGCTGTTGCTATGCAACAGACAAACAGCATAGGGAACATCACACGTCTGTTAGCCTAAGTTTGTTGATGATTAGCTAGGAGATCGACATTAATCTCGCACCATTTTGTTCATTCACATTGCTCATTTTATAAAGTTGCCATTAAAATAACAAAAACGACAATGGGACACTTTCAACTTTGTTAATATTTGTTTATATTGATTTGGATATCGCCACTAATTCTGCCTCAATGAGGGAGGCGTGTGAGAGCAACGTTATAATAATTAGCAGCAAGGCTAGCTAGCTACTATGTGTTTCAATGGATTTTTGGTCTAAGCGTTAGCAGCAACCTACAACTAATACTCGAGAGCTTTAGTTAAGACTTACAATACTCTGCAACATTCGTGTATCATATAAACAACTAACCGAGTCAATGTAGACATATAACAAGTCGTGTAGATAGCCTAATTCGCATAAAATATTTCCCACTAACAGGCTCCTAACATGTAACCATCTTGGTTCGATTTCGAATCTACTGTTATTTTTGAGTGCGCACTTATATGGAACGCTCAGGTAACTGTAAACAGGTCGTACAGTACCTTTATCGCTGATTAAAGCACACAGTGGCGTTTCTACATTAGGCAGTGCCCCACCAGACCCACGAGATGGCGCTGTTGAGCAGAAGGCTCAATCCATTCCTACTTCGTGGCAAACTATATATATATTTTTATATGCAAAGTAGCGTACATATTTGTGTGAATAAACTTGACTCACAAGCATTATAGCCTTGTTTTGGAGTAATTTGATTCGTGTGTTCTACTGCCTGTGAGCTTGCTTGAATGAACGTTATGTGTATATTTCCGTTTCCTGTTTCCCAAGGGGCAAGGAATAACGTAGATTATTTGCTGAGGGTGCAATTCAGCACATTGCCCCAGGAAGAGAAATTAGAAATAAAACGTTTGGGACCACACAGACCAGACGACTTCATTCTGAACCAGCCTGGTGAGAAAACTAACCGAAATTTCAAGATGGAGTGGTTTGAAAGAAAGACATGGCTCACTGCGAGCACAACAAAAAAAGCACTGTTTTGCTTTCCATGCCTTCTTTTTGGAAATACCACTAATGCAGACTCAGTATGGACCACTGATGGCTTTAAAGACCTGAAGCATCTGGCGGAAAGAACGGTAAAGCATGAAAGTAGCAAAGCTCATATCAATTGCGCCATGAAATTGGGACTATTGGGACGGGTCAACATCATGGCACAGCTGGACAGTGCTTATCAGCGTGGCATTTTAGAGCACAACAAGCAGGCGGAGGAAAACCAATGTGTACTGGGGAGACTGATATCGTGCCTAAAGCTGTGTGGAAAGTGTGAACTGGGTCTGCGTGGTCACGATGAGTCAGCCGACTCTGTAAACCCCGGCATTTTTAGGTGCATTTTTGAAACGATGTGCGAGGGCGACACCAGGCTGAGACGTCACTACGATTCGGAGCCTACGTTCAAGGGGACATCAAGCACCATTCAGAACGAACTCCTGGATTGCATGTTTGAGGTCTACAGGTGTGAGGTGGCCAAGCAATTGCGGGACACCAAGTTTGTAGCTGTCCAGGCGGATGAGACCACTGATGCCTCATGCAAATCGCAAATGGTCATAGTCCTGAGATACATGGTGGACAGCAGCGTCACAGAGCGGTTTCTTGAGTTCATTGAAGTGAAGGACAAAACTGCCGTTGGACTTTCTACTGCTATGAAACATGTCCTCGACCCACTGGGACTGACCGACAAGCTCATAGCCCAAACCTATGACGGGGCAGCGGTTATGCGTGGCAGTGTAGGCGGCGTGCAAGTACTTATTAAGGAAAGCTACAAAAACGCAATATTTGTACATTGCTACGCACACCAGCTGAACCTAACTCTGCAGCAAGTACGTGCATGCAGGATCAGTGAGCTGAAGGTGTTCTTTGCTGATCTGTCTGGATTTGCCACGTTCTTCTCCATCTCACCGAAAAGAATGGCTGCTCTGGCAGAGACATCGGACAGGCGGATCCCGCGGCCACCCGGCACCCGATGGAATTTTAAAAGTAGGACCGTGAATGTGGTATGGGAAACTCGCGAAGATATACTGGAGTGTCTGGATTACATTCGCACTCAACCAGGATGGGACAAGGTGTCCATCAGCGAGGCATTCGGCCTCTCCATTCACCTGCGGGACCGTACGTTTCTCCAGCTGCTGGAGTTCTTTGCCAGAGTTATGCCAGAAGTGGATGTTTTGTAGGGCATACTACAGAAACGAGAGATTGACGCGTCTGGGGTGAATCGTGCAGTGGAGAATTTCAAAGTAGGCCGGATGGTGAACCCTGTTATCGTTTCATCCCGCTCCACAGAAGGCGAACTACACAATCTTTAGCTCATAAAAAAGAACGAGTCGTGCTGAGCTACCAAAAAAAAGTTCGCCGCTTACTTTCCAGCCGATTGTCGATACGTCTATGTTTTATGCAGAACTAGAGCCTTCGCAGCGTAATAAGATTTTGGTCGCGAGTGGTGGCACGGTTCGACACGTGATCGTTCTACACCAATGAGGTAGCTGCTTTTTGTAAACAGACTGGCAAGATGGCGACCACCATGGTTTGAATTTACGTAACAGATAAAGAGAAAAACGGGAGACACGGTTTGAGTTTTACTTAGCACAAAATCTCCTCCCGACCAGGTTTACTTGCTAGCATAAGATACCATGGTGATGTAGCAACGCAAAAGAGAACAACGTTCGTGGTACTGCATACCTACCTCTCTAATCGAGTTTCGTAGTACACCCCACAGCTGTGGATAGTGTCCTGACGGCATCATCACTGGCCATTGACTTTTCAAAACACTGAGGTCAGGCAAAAAGCTTAACACCAAACAAAATGTCACTACATGCTTTACGTTAGTATTTCTATGTATGTGACAAATAAACCTCTTTCCTTGTATCAATAAAAGGCAGCATTGTACTTCAACCAATGTCCATTTGTTCATTCAGTCATTCATTCATTCATTCTTCCACAAATGAATACAACACTGATCAACCATATAAACAATCTTTATGAAAAATATGAAAACAGTACAAAACAGAATTAAAGAATAACAGATTAAGGACACTATCAAGTTCCTCACTTTCTTTTGAATTGGCACAATAACTATAATGACATAAATCTGTGCAACACAGTACTGCAGAAAAGCAAAGACCAGTTCAGAAGTGTTGCGTTTGTCGGGGATGTGGAACACTAGCTGTGGAAAATCACGGCTGAGTCTCTTCTTCAATACATCCTGTCTGCAACACAACAAATCAACAACAAAAAAAGAGTCATATGAGTACCAGCAAAGGGGGGCTTCATGGTGTGGCTGATATACAATAGCCACCTTCACAAATTAACTCAGAGTGAATAAAATAATATTGGTGGAGTTTACTTGCTATGCCACAGATATATAATACCAAGTATTCCCAAGAGAAGCACATACTGTAACAAACATCACACTATCAAGAACACTGTCATCCTCCTTATTAATAATACATGTACAGTATGTGCATATGACAAGCAGAGCAGATTCCCTTGGATTTGACAAATAATAAACTGCCTTGCAATTACCTGTAGGTTGAAGCATCAACACCTTCACTTGACTGCACAAGGTCAATAAATGCCTTCCTCAGTTGGCTCATCCTCAGCACCTCTTGGTTGATCAGCAGCCTTTGACGGATTACCCTTTCGCAGAATAATTTATAGCTCAGAAAAAACGGCAAACTTTTTTTGGTAGCTCAGCACGACTCATTCTTTTTAATGAACTGAAGTTCGCTTAGTTCGGAGCCTGTGGAGCGAAGTTAGATTTCTAAAGCACTTTTCGAGGGTCACCTTACGGCCTAAAGTGCACGTGAAAGAAATCAGAGAGAAAGCAGATGAGATTGGTAACCAAGCCAGTGAGGAGCCGGGCACATCAAAGCGCAGGAAAACAAATACGCCTGCCGTGATGAAGGAGGCCTGTGATACGATGATTGCGCAAGTGGAGGACCGGTTCTCACAGAGTGACCATCTTATTGCCGCACAACTGGTGGACTGCACACTGTTCCCAAAGTTTGTTAAGTCATTCCCGGCGGCCCAACTCGCCTGTGCTATCAAGCTCTGGCCCACAGCTCTGATAAACGAGGGGAAGCTGCAAACTGAGCTGACTCTTTTTTACGGACACACTGAGCTGCACACAGGGAAATCAGCACTGTTGCTGTTCAAGGCCATTCACGACAACAACTTGCAAGAGGCCTTGTCTGAAACCTGCACTCTACTCAGCATCATCATCACAACCCCCATGACGTCTGCGGAGTCTGAGAGGGACTTTTCAACGCTGAAAAGGATAAAGACTTTCACTAGGAACACGATGGGACAGAAGAGACTGAACGCCCTCTCCATGCTTTCTATTGAAAACACCTTCATTAATGGACTGCTGGATTTTAATGACAAAGTAATCGAGAGGTTTGCTCAAGCAAAGAACCGTCGAGCCAACTTCCTTTTTTTGGTGAGTCAAAACCTTTTCTTTTTTTTTGAGCTGAAGGAGATCGTCTTTTTGTTTTTACAAAGTTTTATTTAATAAATTATGGAAGTTATTGAACCTATGTGTCTGTCTAATTGTTTTACTTTAATGCTATATTATAGTGCATACCATGTAGGCGCTCTGAGATTCTTTGGAACGAATAGTGCGTTTAAAATATAATGCAAATATTATTATTATTATTATTATAGGCAACATCTTTGTGTCGTACTGAGCGCTAAAGCATGTGAAATGTATTTCAAATAGGATGTCTGCTCCCTGCTGCCACTCAAAATGCAGCCCATAGTATACCTGACTGGTCTATATGCATAGGCCTACTGTTATAATAATCAGCTACCTCTATTTTTGTGACGTAATATGACGTCATATAAATTTGACCCACCAGAAATTTCAGGCTAAAATCGCCACTGAAAGCACACCCCATGATTCACTCTCAGAATGCTTGATTTCATCTACCTTTGTTATAATGGTTTATAAAGATGCATACGGTAAAGAAATGACAGACTAGGACTGGCTGATCAAAACATACGCCTAATGTTTGTCAATGAAGAGAAGTTCTAACCAAACGGACCCCAGGGAGACTAGCAACCATTCTATGGAAGCTAATGGGGATCCAAATAAATAAACAAAACAAACAAAGAGTAACCCTACTGCTAATAATAGATATTTGTCCAGTTCTGAGTTTAGCTCTTTGCCATTCTATTTGGTTTTTTCGAATATACCGCCTGAAGTTAGGCTACATAACATGGAAACTTCCCCCCTCGCGTACAAAGCTCCCCCTGTAGGTGTTTTCGAGGGTGAAAGTCCCAACTGTGTTTAGTTTAACAGTAAAACTATTTCACTGAGCCATACAGGCGAGTGTACTGGAAGAGACTTGAGTGCATGAGACCAACCAAATGTAATGACAGTGATGTTTTGTATGATTCGCATATAATTGTTTAGATTAGAAATCAATAACACATCTTATGTTGGCCTAACTTTATGTCAGACAATGGGATTCTACAGCGTGGATACAGTTGGTGCAGTCTGTCAACGGTACTAAGCTGACCACCTCACACATTTGTCTGTACATCATAATAACCTTGAAGGTCCACAATAATTGAAATGTGTCACTTTTAGTGCACAGATTCAAGATCACAATCATGTAAGATCGGTTTAGCTGTGATCTAAGGACAAAAAGCTATTCATTGTGACAGGCACTCTTAACCACTGTGAAGCTCAAACCATTTCTTTAACCCTTGTGTGATTATATATAGAGAGCTGGATAATTAGACGGCTGAACATGAAAGAGGCTACGATGGAGGAGAGTATCGCTCAGCCACCCAAGGAAATAAAGAAAAGTGAATGTAAGACAAATGTCCTTTACCATACCTCCAAATTGCAATTCTTATGTGTAAAGCCTTTTTTCTGATTTTTTATTTTAGTTATACACAGAAAAAGAAGTGCCAGTCCCTGTGTTATTGGTTGGGGACTTCCCACACTGTCGCATGCATGTGTTTCCGCCTTCAAGGCTACTTGGGTCAGCACAAACAGGTTATTTACACAAGTAAAGACCAACCACACAGGTGTGGAGACAATGGAGTTAATTTATTGAAGAACAATATTTTCTTAAAAGCAGAATAATATGATGATTTTCTCAGAACTGATGTCTCAGTTTCTTCAATCACTTCAACAATTTCAGAGCGTATACTCATGTGGAGTGATGACACTCCATCACAAGACTGTACCATGAGTAGTGTTTCTCATGACAGCATCTCCATATGTTCTGAAGAACATTAAGCAGATTAAATGTTGTTCCCCTGTAACCCAATATCCTCGTGTGTTGATCCTTGTGTTGTTATTCCCCTTTTTGTGTTGATAACTATGTGGATGAGGTCATGTAAATATAGATCCTGTCTTTTTTCTCCAATGACTGCTCATTTCACACCATTAAAGAGATTTGACTGTTTCCTCCACAGTGTCTCCCCTAAATGTCGTGCTGCTGGGAAAATCTGGTTCTGGAAAGAGTGCCTCAGCAAACACCATCCTGGGGAAGAAAGATGCTTTTGAAGTTGGTTTCTCACCTATATCTGTGACTGAAACGTGCAGGAGTGAACATACTGTACTGGATGGTGGACAAATTACAGTGATTGATACACCAGGATTGTTTGATACAGAAAAACCCTTTGAAAAGCTGAAGGGTGAGATAGAAAAGTGTGTTGAGATGTCTCTCCCCGGGCCTCATTGCTTTCTGCTGGTGATCAGGCTGGGGAGGTTCACAGAGGAGGAGAGGAATGCTGTGAAGTTGATCAAGGAGGTCTTTGGTGAGGGGGCGCTGAAGTACACTATAGTGCTCTTCACTGGTGGGGATGGGCTGGATGGGATAGTGGAGGATTTTCTGAGGAAAAGTTCTGATCTCTCATCTCTTATTGAAAGTGTTGGGGGTAGATATCACGTCTTCAACAATAAGAGTAAAGACAACACTCTTTGCACTCTCTCAGTCAGAGAGCTAAAAGAGAAAATTGAGGCCATGGTGGAGAAGAATGGGGGAGAAAACTACACCAGTGAGATGTACAAGGAGGTGCAGAGAAAAATAAGAGAAAAGGAGGAGAGAAGGAAGGCAGAGGAAGAGAGACAGAAGGCTGAGGAAGAGAGAAAGAAAAAACAAGCAGTGCTGGAGTCAAAAATTGGGGAAAGAAAGACCAGAGAGGCAAATATTGATGCTGCTGAAGCCATACGGCAGAAATGCGAAGCAGTCATTAAAACCATGGAAGAAAGGAGAAAGAGATACAAAGAAAAGGAGAAAGACGCAGAAAAAAACAGGGAGAATTACAAAGAAAAGGAGAACAACGCGAAAGAAAACAGGGAGAAATATGAAAAAAAGGAGAATACTGCGAAACAAAAGAGGAAGATATATGAAAAAAAGGAGAAGGATGCGAAAGAAAACAGGGAAAAATATGAAGAGAAGGAGAAAGCCCCGGGAGACATGAGGCGGCAATACGAAGCTGAGGAGGAGGCTGCGAAAGTCATGAGGCAGCAATACGCAGATGAGGAGGAGGACGCGAAAGTCATGAGGCAGCAATACCAAGAAGAGGAGGAGGCCGCGAGAGGCAAAAGGCAGAAATACGAAGAAGAGAAGAACTGCGCGAAATACAAAAAGCTGGAGTACGAAGGAATTTTGAAGGACGCAAAAAACGAGAAGGAGAAACAAAAATTATTGGAGCAGGATGCGAAATCACGCAAGGAGGACTACGAAAAACAACAGAGGGAATACCAAGCGAAATCAAAAGGATCTTATATTGGTTATTGGATTGGAGCAGTAGTAACAGGAGCAGCAGCAATAGCAGCAACTGTAGCGACAGGAGGACTGGCGGGAGCAGCACTAGCAGCAGGAGCAGCAGGAGCAGGAACATGCGTAGGAACAGGAATAAATGCAGTAGTAAAAGCAAAAAATGCAGATGAAGCAAAAACATTTGCAGCAGCAGAAGAAAAAAAAGAAAAAGAAGCAGCAATAGCAGCAGCAAAAGCAGAAAAAGAAGAAAAAGAAGCAGCAATAGCAGCAGCAAAAGCAGAAAAAGAAAAAATAGAAGCAGAACAAGGAGCATTAAATGCAGGAAAAGAAGAAGAAGCAGCAAAATCAAGAAAGGAAGAAGCAATAGCAAAAATAGCAGCAGCAAACGCAGGAAAAAATGAAGAAGAAGCAAAGGCTGAAGAAGCAAACGCAAAGGCAAATGCAGCAAAAGAAGGAGGAGAAGAAGCAGAAGCAAAGGCAGAAGCAGAAAAAGCAGGAAAACAAGCAGGAGAAGCAAAAGCAGCTGCAGAAAAAGTAGGAAAACAAGTAGCAGCAGCAAAAGCAGATGCAGAAAAAGCAGAAGAAGCAGTAGCAGCAGCAAAAGCAGACGCAGTAAAAGCAAGAGAAGAAGAAGCAGCAGCAATTGCAGCAGTAAAAGAAGCAGAAAAAGCTGTAGCAGCAGCAGCAGCAGCAGTAGCAGCAGTAGGAGGAGCTGCAGCAGGAGGAGCAGGAGCAGCAGGAGGTGGAGCAGCAGGAGGAGAAGCAGTAGGTGGAGCTGCAGAAGGAGGAGGAGGAGCAGCAGGAGGAGGAGCAGGAGAAGCAGCAGGTAGACACATTTGATGCAGCAGGAGCAGCATTAGCAGCAATAGAGATAAATATTTGATGATAAAGAATCAGAGGATGATGCTACTTAATAACAGCATGATCCAGATAAGGGAGCATCTGAGTTTTTTTTTTTTTTTTTCATATTTTAATTCTATATGTACTCTACATTTTCTTTTAAAAAGCATGCAATCTGATTGGATGGGTCTTGAGGAGATGTAAAACATTCAAAAATACGTTATTTTCCGTTGTCATGACACCAAAACGTCATCGTTCCAAAAGGAACGATATTAACACGGAGCGGCACCAAGGGATTAATGCACTGAAACTTTTAATATTTCATATCTCTATGTTCTTTGAATATGTTTGATGTGCTGTTGAAGGTTATAATAGATATGAGTACATTAAAGGCGCCAGAGGCAACATTAGAGGCTTTAGACTCGAATAATAAACGTTACATTTCTAGTTTTTTTTACACATAGTAAGTTTTCAATAACACCATACCATTACATATCGACATTCAAGGAGCAAAGATGACACGTCGTTGTGTGGTGAGAACTGATAGAAAATCGCGCTGCCAGTGCCGCCGGTGGGGAGAAGCCATTTCTTTTGGCACCAACATATAAAGGGCTACGCTCTTGCAGCTAGTTTTAGCGCTCTTTTTATGCCCAAAGTATCAAATAATGATGCAAATGTGCTAATATGGTGAAGTAAATGTAAATATCTTAAAGATTGTCTTATCCAGAATGTTTTCAGTTTTGATGCCCTAATGGGCTCTGTCATGAGCGAAAAGTTCCGGGCTAGCCAAAAGTTCCGGGTGACGCAATAGAGACGTTCCTATCAGCTGTTTTGTTTTTCACGTGAAGATTATCGAATCTTCATGTCATACCGAACATTACTAGGGTTAGCGAGAAGTTCCGGATGACGCTACAGACGTTCCGATCAACTGTTTATCAAATCGTCTTTGAGTCGTTGCTATGTTGGTTGCTATGACGTCGCGGTTGACATACGCAGGCACACACAAGCGGACAGCTACAGAGCCCGGAACTTTTCGCTCATGACAGCTCCTTTAATAGATACGCATGTGTATAAATCTTGTTGTTTCTACTGTACATATTGATTGTGTTTCTGTACTGCTAAGAGGGTCCAGGAAAAAGGACAAAAAAGAGACCATGCAGCGAGAACAGAGGGACAAAGAGGAGGAGGAGGAGCAGCAGCAGCATTAGAGGGGTTTATTTGATGAGAGAATCAGAAGATGATGCTAATTAATAAGATCATGATCCAGCTGAGGGAGCATCGGAATTTATGTGATGCAGTTATGTTTTAATTCCCTGCTAATGCACTAACTTTTCCTTTTCTTTGTAACCCTTTAAATCTATGATGCACTTTTTAAACTTACAAAGTTAACCTAAAATAATCTAACCTAAATTGAAGGCAGAGATGTTTCTACGCGTTGAATTACTTGTAATGTACTCTAGCTTTTCTTCTAATGCACTGCACCTGTTTTTGAACATAAATATAATATAATTTAATTTAATTGAATGACTATATGTTTTTGTATGTGCTTAATGTAATGTTGGACGTTATGATAGTTATGAGTGCATTTGTGTATAAATTTGTACCGTACATATTCTTTGTGTTTATTTACTATTAATGTTGTTGTAATGTAAAGAAGAGGATATCCACAATACATAATAAAAAAGTATTTACACATTTTATCAAATATAATGAGCATGTTCCCCTTTTCACAACCTGTTTCTCAATAGAGTCTTTGGGTGCAAACATAGGACATAACACCAAAGGTTGCCAAACACTAGGTTATTGGTTATGACCATGATGGTCTCAGGCTGTTTGAAGTTCAGGGGAGAAAAAAAAGGGCTCCTACTGCACAACATGGGGCCCCACCAGGTTATTGCATTTTGTGTTCGACCAATAAGACTCAAAACCCTTTCTGTTTTAGTTGATCTTTCAGGTAACAAGTATTAGCAGGTAATAATGGAATTCAAGTGGGATTATGTATTATGTATTATTCTGTAATGCAAATGGTCTCTTTTCAGGGCTATCTCTATTTGGCATTGCTGCCTCTAATTGTCATCTTACTTACAAAGACAATTCTCTTACAACAGATTACAAGTCCGGGCCCTATTCGGCGTACCTCGCTAAGCGGTTAAGCAAGCTAGATTCCAGGCTAAAAAAAAGAAAACGCCCCTCTTTTTGGTTCGGCTAAGCAACTTTCGATAAATCACCATAGTAACATATCAATCAGCACTAACCTGCTCCAGCACAGGCTAACTTAAGTATAGCTGGATAAGCTTGCCACACCCCTGGAAAAAGGAGGGATCCCATTGACCAAGGAGCCATATTAGATAGTTACATTAGCATAGGGAGAGCGTTCTTTGCGATTGCCAAGATCCATTATTCCATCATGATGGGTTATTGTATGAGCGCTACCGATTCAGTCGAAAAGGAATAATTAATTTACAAAACCTTCTCGAGAAATTAATTGCAAACACCAAAGTCGAACATTGACTGTCTTGCGCTTTTTTGCGAGTGGTAGATTTTTATAGTGTCTACGATGCGGACACAAAGCACTCATAATTATATGACAATGTTTTTTAGTACACCATAGCATATAATTATTGTAGAAAATGATTAAGGTGGACTCATGATAAGAATAGAGAGAATACACACACTTTATTTTCACTGCTTCAATGTATTGCATTTGTTATTAATACATTTACATTTAGTCATTTAACAGATGCTTTTATTCAAAGCGACCTACAAGGAAATGTAAAACTACACCGAGGTAGGAGGTGAGGGGAATCAAACTAGCAACCTTGCTGTTACTAACCAGTAGCAGTATCCTCTGCACCAGTTCACGCTTGCCATCACAAATTCATACATAGATATCACCCTATCCCTGTCTTCTTCTCACAGCGGTGGCGGTGTTGAATTTTGCATTGATTATGGTCTTGTATTCTTCATAAGCGTTCATGTTCATCTCCGGCTCGCCAGCAGAGAAAAAAAGAGCCCTTTTATTTGAGTTTAGAACCAATATACCATTAACAAATCATTGTTTTGGTGATCGACCTTTCCTGCCTTTTCAAGTAGGACGTGCACGCGCAATTGCCCTGATATGTTTAGCCTGGTTGAAATTAATCACATGATTTGGATGCGGATCAGCCGTTGACAACTTAGCTTCAGCCCTTACTACGAACGGGGCCCAGGATATTTGTTATTGTTTCTTTTTTTTTAAGAAAGTAAAGGCTATGAAAAATAACTACAGCAATGCTGAAAAGCAGATAAATACCGTAGCCACCTAGCCATTTTGATTCATCACACTCTAATAGACATGCTCTTTCTGTGGGAAAAGCCAATACAGTATAACTGTAAAACTTATTGGTATCAATGATGCCTAGCCTTATGAAGGACAATTGTGTCACCGAGCCCATTCACACACAATAGAACACAAGTACAAATATTATTCATTTAGCTTTCGTATTATTCCAACATCTATCTGTCTTTTTTAACACCTGTCAGGATTGCTGTTCATGTGGAATCCTTCTCTGTAATTACATGCAAGCTTCACCTAGTGGTGTTTTATCTGAACTGCTGCTCATGTAAAATCCTTCTTTGTAATGACATGCAATCTCCACCTAGTGGTGTTTTATCTGAACTGCACCACTAAAGTCAATTTGCCCTGTCCCTGCTGTCTCCTGTGAATCGCGAACTTATTAGGCATACTGGCATGCTATAAATATCCTGGCCATAGATGCATTAATCATTGCATCTGTCTTTCAAAGATGTCAGGTAAAAAACAAATGGGCAAACTGGTGCTCTATCTGCCGCCAAGATAACTTCTGTGCCCATCAAGGTGTGCTGGATGTGACAAGGTACATAGGCAGTAAGGGGCATCAGGCCAAACAGCAGGCACTGAAGTCAACCCGCACAGTCAAAAACTTTTACTTGCCACTGACTGCAGAGATGAGTGTACAAGAGGTCAAGTTACATTTAAATGCATAAGGTTGACTACAATGTTCAAGACTACCATTTTCCCCAATCAATACATCGAATTCTATGACTTTGGCATGTATAAGACATTCATCCATGACATGGACAGAATACTGCTAGATTAATTAATTGAGAGTGCTCGTAACAATTCTGCGTAAGCTAAACTACAACAAACACATAATGAAAAGGTATGCTACCAAGTCAAACTTACGTATACATGGACGCACAAAATTTCAACAAATTGCAACATTCAATTATGTGAAAATAGGCCCGAAGTTAACCGCCACTCAATCTAAATATATAGAGAAATTAAAACACTGTCACTACTTACCATCAAACAACGGACATCAAAACTGATATGACCATTACATGACGAGTGTTCTGGATTAAAGGGCAAATCACCTGATGTATTTATCCAGAAATTACCATGGAAACACTTTATTTCTTTTGAAGAAATTATGCTTTGCTTTATTATTGTTACATTGAGTATACAGTTGACTGGTTAAACAGGTTTAGTAGGAATGTGAAAATGAGATGCATCAGATGACAGGATGATCACGCCCAAGGCAGATCTGTAGGGTTTAAATAGCCGCTCAATAATATTATTCACTATACACAGAAAGGAGCACTTGCTAGATAGAAAAAAACAATCACTGGTGAAAACACTTGCTCTGCGCTTGCGCGCCTTTGCACCAGGTGCCAACACGTGTCTCCAACTTCTCCTTCTATGAGAAGGGGCTGTTTACAGGAAATAAACAGACAGAGTTTATTTGGAATGTTAACAGAGAACATTCCATTGGAATTTCCAGAGGATCACTCTCAGGGGCCGTATTCACAAAGAATCTTAGGGCTAAAAGTAGGTCATAAGTGGCGAATTTAGGAGAAACTCCTAAAAATAATGGGCGTGTCAGTCTTAAATGTAGGACTCCTAATTTTTTTTACTAAGAGCAATTCACAAAATATTTTATCCCTAAAAGTAGCACCTAAGTCTAGGACAGCTTAAAACTCCTCATGAGGACTCCTAAGTCACTAAGACCTATTCACAAAAAATCGTAAGATGGCTGCAGCCGACTTGGAATTGATAAAAGACATTGCTTAAACCGTGAAGGTATTAATATTGTCGTAGAATTAGCGCGGGATGCAATGACGCCTTTAAACAACGATGTGTCCCGAAGTGAAATGTTTGGAAACATAAATATAGCCTATTTGGCTTCGCGGAAAACGCAAATGACGACACTGGGAATCAGTCAGCCGTTTAATTCATCAAACTATCAACGCACTGTAGACCCCACATCATCCAACAGTTTATCCAGTTGCCTTTGCCCTTTGGACAATCGCCAATTACACAAGATCAAAGTAAATTCCATGGCGATCGCAGGAATGTCCACACATTACAATAATTGCCCCATCAAAAGATGAGGACGTTTTCGACTCGTGCATTTCAACGGAGAGCGGTCTGCAGCAGTTTTTTAAGAACTTACCAGCTGGATGCCGCTGGGGTGACGGTGGCTATTGGTCCTGGGACCAGTAGGCTTTCGCTATACGTTTCACGTTCGTTTCGCTTGAAGGGCCGTGTGTGCTGATATTTGAAGTGGTCAAGGGCTGGAAATATAATAGCCTTACAGTTTGCTGGGTGCTTTAGTTATTACTGCCTTGATTACATGCAATTGCCATATTTTATATTGATCGTTTTTTATTTCTCTTAACGTGCAAAGTGTCATTCCCGTTGGATGCACAAACTTGTCATCATGCGTGTGCATTCTGCTAACTGCACTGTCCATAACTATTTAATATGACTTAATGTGAAGCCTAGGTTATTCTCTTATTTTCAGTTGATATAGTGGGATTGTTAGAGGGACGTCACGAATGAGTTTTTAATGAGAGAGCCTGTCAACAACCAATCACCGTCCTCACCCCTTCTAAACTCGTGCATGAGAGTCGACGTCATCCATAGCAACGGTGGTTTTATCTTAAGCTTAGGAGTTGGTATTATCCTTAGTATGAGTAGGTCTCAGAGCCGTTGTGAATCACTTTTAAGAAATTACTCCTACGTAAAAGGTTTTAGCGCGAGTTAGGAGCACTCCTAGTGGTAAGATAAAAGGCTTTGTGAATACGGCCCCAGCTGTGTACTAACTTGTAGAATACCTGCAATGAAACAACGGACATCAAAACTGATATGATCGTGACATGTCAAGTGTTTTGGATTAGAGACGAATCACTTGATGTATTTATCCAGAAATGACCATTAAACACTTCATTTATTTATGTTAAAGAAATTATGATTTGCTTTATTATTGATTCTGTATACAGTTTACTGGTTAAACAGGTGTAGTATAAATGTGAAATAGAGAGGCATCAGATGACAGGATGGTCACACCCACACTGCGGCTGTAGGGTTTAAATAGTGTCTCAGTAATAGTAATCACCAAACACAGAAAGGAATCCTTGCAGCAAGAAGACTCAGAAAGGCTGTGGAAGAATATATTTAGAAGGTGCCGTCTTGTCAGGAGAACTACATTCTTGTGAGTAAGGCCAATTATCCAAATGTTAATATTGATAAAAACATAAGACTGCTGTATTGGTTTAGGAGGATGAAAAATAAGGAAGCATTCTTAAACATTTCAATGGAATTTCTATGTAAAATGTGTTAACAATTTTCTGTATATTTTCATACATTTGATGAAAATGGGATCATATCTTCATCTACGTTCTTAAACTTGATAAAGTGGACCAGTTTTAAAAAATGAATCTTTTATAACTTATTTATTTAGCAAAATGATCTTACATGAAATGCTTTTTTTATAAGGCTACTCTCTTTATAATACTCCTTTAAAATAATAGTGAAATAATGGGCAATTCACTTCAAACCAAGTTTTTGTTGGTCAATATTGTAATTGCTTCCAGCAGCCTCAAGTAAGCAATGTGCTTGAACGAACCTAGTTTTAAGACCAACAAGCTTGTCGACGCTCAAATGGGCAAACATGTATTTGCTATTCAAACAATATGGGCGCTGAAGGAGGAAATAAAAACTGCGTCTGTCTGAAACTAGCGAAGACACTCGCTCCGCGCTCAGCCTCTTTGCTCCACGTGTGAACAGGGGCCAAAAGATTAAAAGAGGCAATGCAACACAAGCCAAACATGTATTTCACCTGTTCTGACCTGGCATTTGCTCTCATGATCTTCAATGCCAACACTTGTCTCCATTTTTTTCTTTCTGTGATGAGGAACTGTTTGCAGGAAATAATCCAACAGTACATTTGGAATGTTGACAATGAACATTCCATTGCACTTTCCATAGAATCACCCTCAGGTGTGTACTAACCTGTAGACTACCTGCCCACCAAAATGATATGATTGTGTCAAGTGTTCTGGATGAGAGACAAATCACCTAATGTATTTAACCAGACATGACAATGGAAACACTTTATCTATTTCCATTTTAGAAATGAGGATTTGGTTTATTATTGTTACATTATACAGTTTACAGGTTAAATGGGTTTAGTATGAATGTGAGATAAGAGGCTTTTGATACAATATGGGTCCTCTGCCATCAGGGGCGGATCTAGCCCCATTTTGGGGGGGCTGGAGCCCCCCCAAAAGTTTCATTAGCCCCCCCAAACAAAAATGGTTTAATTTTTTTAATTCTGAGATCGTCAAACTCACACCTATCAACCGATTTTGTGAACGTAATAAGTTTCATTTTTAGAGTTAGAAATAAAATAGTCTCGAGTTGCACAGGATTCCTGCCTGTTTGAGACTGTTGTGTGGCAAGCGCACAGCTTGGTCGTGCGTGCGTGAGTGAGTGAATGAGACAGAGCGTGCAGACCATAGAGATATATAGGTACCATATGTCTATGGTGCAGACAGACGGTGACAAGACAACGTCAAATAAACAGACTGGGAGCGACTGTCCGACTCAAGCTGGAAAAAAGCTGTGAAAGTTGCCATAATCAGCTGCTCGATACAAAGGTATAGCGCATTAAGTTTAAAATGGTAAACTAAACGAAATGGTTAAATCATTGCGGATTTATTATAGATGTCGTGGCTTTTTTGATCATGCCGGTTCATTGATCGTGTGGGTATGCTAGCCTACTCAGTAGCTCAGCCAGATATAACTAGCTAGTGAATTCCAGCTTACAACGTTAACCGTTGATGCCGCTCCATGTTAATAGTTTGAATTATACTGAGGATTGGAAGGAGAAAGCGCCGGAGAAAAGTTTACGTTTCATCGTAAATACACACACCCAACAAGGCCCGCCCATTACAGCTGCCCCATCGTAAGTCTGAGCTACAACTGCAACTAATCAGTCTCTTTTCATTAAATGATTATGCTACAGTATAATAAGCACCTCTCAGCAGATGTCTTCAATATGTTGTTGTGCCATATTTTAAATCTAAATTTGTTAATTTCTCACCTAAAACCCACTAGAGGACACTATTTAAAAGAATATTTTAAAAAAAAATCTTCTGGGGGAGCATGCCCCCAGACCCCCCTAGTTCTGTTGGGTTACAGGAAAAATAATAGGATTTCTCTAGGGGCTTAGCCCCCCCAAACGTCGGAACCTAGATTCGCCCCTGTCTGCCATCATGCCATCATGCCTTAGGTTAGAGACCAATCAGCAACATGTGATCAAATCAGCTGATGTATTTATGCAGACATGGAGACTTCCCAGTGATTTATTATTAATACATTGAGTATACAGTAGAGAGGTTAAACCGGTGCAGTATGAATGAATTAGATAATATATATATACAGCATATAAGTATTAGAGACAAATCCCCTGATTTATTAACTTCAGGGCGCTCAGACGGGCAAAACATTTTAAACAACAAGGGCTTTGAAGGAGGAAATGAAAAATGACACTCAAGTCACTCTTGGCTTCTTTTGCTCCAGGTGCAAGATAGGGCCCAAAAGATTAAAAGAGGCAATGCAACACAAACACATCTGGTGTTATGTTTATCATCTCCAACACGTGTCTCCCCCTTCATTTTTTGTGACGAGGTGCTGTTTACAGGAAATAAACCCACAGTTTCTTTGGAATGTAGTAAAACAAGTTTTTTTATTTACATAAAATCTAGAATATAGTAAAACACGTTTTTCACCCATATCATCTTTATCAGGCATTTGCCGTCATGTTCTTCAATACCGACACCTGTCTCCACCTTCCCTTTCTATGAAGAGGTTTGGTGCACAGGAAATAATTGCTATGACAGATAACATTCCATTGGAATTTTCATATAAAGTTTATTAACCATTTTCTTTATATTTGCATATATTTGATCTAAAATGTGATCACATCTTCATCTACGTCCTAAAACTTCATAAAGTGGACCCACAAAAAGTAATTTTTCTATTGAGCAAAATTATCCAAAATGACATGCTTTGTTGTTTATTAGACTACTCTCTTTATAATACTCCTTTAAAATAATAGCGAAATAACGCACAATTAACTGAACCTTATTTTAAGACCAACAAGCCTATGGGTGCTCAGAGGGGCACACCTGTATTTGCTGTTCAAACAATGTGGACGCTGGATAAGGACATTATACCTGTGTCTGTTTGAAACTAGCAAAGACACTTGCTCTGCGCTTGTCCTCTTAGCACCAGGTGCAAGATAGGGCCCAAAGGATTAAAAGAGTTGAGTCGTTTCATACCATTCAAGAGTTTTGAATTGAATTGGCAGATAAAGAGGCTCAATTTATTTCCAAAAGCGTGAGAGGGAAGTGACCGTGACAGAAATGAAGAGGATACCCAGGCTCTGGCAGAACAGTAGAGAGGTTTGGCATGAGCAGGGACCTCCAGAGCACATTTAGTGTAAAGCATACAACATATTGGAGGACTTAAAAAAAAGGTTGTTAAGTTATTCTAATTTTCACCCCTAAATGTATTTCCCTCAACAGTTTACTAGATAGAAAGGAGCATAAGCAGATTAACAGGCTCATTTAATGCCAAAAGCATGAGAGTCAAAGGACAGGGACAGAAATGAAGTGTACATCCAGGGAACCCAGGCTCTGGCAGAGGACTGGACTTGACTAACTCTCTATCCCTGCTACTGGAACACAGGCACTCTTAACCACTGTGAAGCCTGAATGGTTTTGTACACTCCATTATTTATTTAACACTTGTGTGGTTATATATAGAGAGTTGGACATTGGAACTGCTGGAAAAGAAGAAGGCTACAATATAGAAGATTAGAGCTAGGCCACTCAAGAACGGTAAGAAAAATGACCCTCACCACAGCTGCAAATTGTAATGTATTTGAATTATACAAAGGAAAAAATCTTTAAGTCCTTGTGCCATTGGTTGGGGAATAACCACAGTCCCCAATCCTTGGGGTCCACTTGATACAAAGCATACAGGGGTTGATCTGCTTGGCCAGTTTTGTGTGTGTAAGACACACACAGATGTTGCTATGGTTTTTATGTTCTATAAGAACTTCTTTCGAACAGTGGCGTGTAGTTTGTATTTGACAGTTGTACTTCATGAACACAAACTTGATCTACATTGTTCTGAACAAAAAGTTAATTTCTACTCATTTTGAACTAATACTGGTGGGAGATATCTGGTGAAAGAGGTGAGTTTTACACACATGAACAGGGTTGCATTCTTTAAATTGTTTATAATGTGACCAGGAGCTAGTCCCCAGGCCAACTGCTAAAACACCTTAACAAGTGGAGGCTAGAACAAAACACGATGAAAATACATACAGCAGACATAAAAGAAAAGAAAGCAAAACACATAACGTAGGCCCAACTACAGTAACGCTGCTAGAGTACCTCTGACCAATATTCAGCCATACTTGATTATTAACACACTCATACACAATAGTGTAATATTGCAAAGTGCAAAACGTTGTGAGGTCAAGATACATCACACACAGAACGAACTTATACAGGTTGTGTCAAACTCAACACTCAACCACTAGGGGGGTGTTCACACAGCAATTTAAGCAGAAAAAGAGAGCATATATCCTAGTTTATCTAGCACAGGTTACGAGCTCACTCACTCACATTTCACTCACAGATGGGTGTAAGCCAGTGAACATCTACGTGGGCTGACCCTATCACAATAAGATGACTAGAAGTCCTCATGAGGCTTTCTTAGTGACATTCTGAGTATTTCCACCTCAAATAAAACACACTGTTTAAATATTAACAAACATTTCCTTTCCAGCTCCACTGCCAGGAATGTCGAATAAACTGCAGGATAATGAATCCAGAGGTAAGACATCGTCTTTCCCTATCTTTGTATCTGAACATCACAAATCTTAAATGTTCAAATAAGAATCCAAATTCACCTCTGAACACCATTATGAAGACTTAATCATACTTACAGACACTCACTCACACACACACACACACACACACACACACACACACACACACTCTCTCTCTTTCTCTCTCTGTCCATACATTGATAGTCACACACACATGCTCATATGTCCATCCATAGACTCTGGATAATTCATGTCCTCCCTTTTGCCAGTTATAAACTTTAGTAAATCATTAGTAAGATTAATGAGTAGTAAGCAGAAACTTGATCTTGGATGGATGGATGGATGGATGGATGGATACTTTATTATTCCCGAGGGACATTTTAGTACATCCAGTAGCTTATACAACTTACACAAATCACATACACATAGGGAGAACACGTTCAAAAGGAGTTGGGTAGTAACAGATACAAGAATATTAGGGAGTGACGGTGTAGGTGTAGGCGCTCAGTAGGAAAGTGTTCTTGTGCTTGTGTGGATAGTGCAAAGAGAGAGTGCAGAATAAAGAGTACAAGTCTGTGCAAGGGGCTAGTATAGCCATTTAAGGGATGGACAGTAGGTTGGTATAGTAAGATGGGGATCTTGCCAAATAGAGAGCCTGCATCGATGTATGAAAACTGTCTGCATCGATGTATGAAAACTGTGCTATAACTTGTTCATAATGGTTTATTAATGATCTATAAAATGTTTACAACTTAATTAATAAATAGCCTAATTATAAACCAATTACAAACCTTTATTAAGGGAGCCTTGTGAAGTCGTACCAAAGGGAATAATGCTAAAGTTTATAAGTCTAAAGTAACACATGAAACATCTTAACACTTAGAGAACCTGAACATACCTGGCTGCTAAGAAGTCGACTACACACGGTGTGTGGGAGATATGAAGACAGAATACTCCAAGTTCTTTGACTGTCTTCCCCTTAAGTATGCATTTCGCCCTACATCTGGTTTACTAATTACCCGCACGTATAGTGGTTTTCCCGTGAAGAGAATCACACTTTCACAAACAAATGGAGGGGGTTCTCACCCAACGACTGGGTGTTCCCCCTCCAAAGAGAGATTACTTTGCAACTCACATAATTCTTATGTCTCTGAAATCCATGTTAAGACTAATTTAAGACTGTGACCATTCAAATAAGTTCAAACATGATAAAGAAATCATCTTCAAATGCAGTATTTCACTTAAGCACTCTTACATTAATGCATCTGCCCCTAGTTTCACCCTGACATGGATAAGCACAGAGATAGAACCAGAGACAGAGGTTTGAGATAAGAGTGGGGTGGGGTAGGAAGATCAACTATTGGGACAGTGCATCTCTGGAATGTTTGTTAGGGGCCCATATACCTAACACCTAACCACACTAAATGAGGAAGAAGGCCATCTGTGATTTTCCACTCCAAAGATCCATGCCTGCCTTACAGTGATGTACCACTATGAAATGTGCGTGTGTGTGTGTGTGCGAGAATATGCATTGAGCTGTTTGCATTTAGTGCATTCCTTTGTACACAAAATGAAAAGCACAACAGTCATTTGAGTGCATGACATGAATCATTCATTTTGTTTTGTGTGCATGAAAGATTGTACTCTCTTTATAAATGTGTGGACACAATGGTGGCGCATTTGTGTTTCTTGTGGACAAAAGGCTTTGCACAGTTACATGGTTTCATGATAAATTAATGCCTGCCATGCTGCCACATATCATCATACAGTGTTATATTCTCTCATCCTCAGACATTGGGACTAGAAATTCATCTACACATGAAGGAGGAGGAGCAGCAGGAGCAGCAACAGAAGGAGCAGCAGTAGGAGCATTAGTAGGAGCAGCCATAGCAGCGGCAGTAGGAGCACCAACAGTGGGAACAGTAGCAGTAGCAGTAGGAGTAGCAGTAGCTGTAACAGTAGGAGCAGCAGGAGGAACAGTAGGAGAATCAGTAGAAGTAACAATAGCAGTAGCAGCAGTAGGAGCAGCAGTAGGATCAGTAGTAGGAGCCATAGGAGCAGCAGTAGCAGCTGCTGTAGCAGCAGCTGTAGGAGCAGTGGTAGCAGCAGTTAATGCGGCAGTAGGAACAGCAGGAGCAGCAGCAGGAGCAGCAGTAGGAGCAGTAGTAGGAGGGTATGGATCATATGCTGAATCATTAGGACAAGTAAAAGCAGCTGCATTAGGAGCAGCAGTAGGAGCAGCAGCAGGGGCACTAGGAGCCGTAGGAGTAGCATTTTCAGTATCAGGACTCATATCATAGTAGCAGTAGGATTAGTAGGAGTAGCAGTAGGAGGAGAAGCAGCAGTAGGAGCAGTAGGAGCAGATGTAGGAGCAGTAGAAGCAGTAGCAGATGTAGAGAGAGCAGTAGGAAAACAGGCAGGAGCATCAGTAGGAGAAAAAGTAGCACAATTAAGAATAGCAGGAGCAGAAGCATTAACAGCAGCAGAAAAAGGAGCAGCAGAAGCAGTGGCATTAGGAGCAGCAGTGGCAGGAGCAGCATTAGAAGGAGCAGAAGTATCGGCAGTAGGGACAGCTTTAACAGTAGTAGTAGTAGTAGTAGTAGTAGTAGTAGTAGTAGTAGAAGTAGGTAAATGGAGACCAAAGGATGTATTACCTTTTAACACTACTGAGTCCGAGCCTGTTTTTCCCTCTCTTAAGTAATCTGCTATGCCTTGATATTTTTTGTATATTTCACCTAACTAAAAAAACATTAAGGTAAAAGTGGGATGTATGATTATTATTAGACCTCAGCAATAATTACACAAGAGTGAAATGAATGTAGTAAAACAATGTTTTCAAATCAAATCTCTTCAAACTGCCGCTGTCTTCTCACCAATCAGAATCAAACAAAGTGGCTGTCTAACATGAGCAAGTAATAAACTGAATTTCAACCAAAGAGTGTGTAATTGGTCAGAGATAATTGTAGTAAGTAATGGATGTCAACTTCGTTTTTTGTTGCAAAACGATTGTGTTACCGAATGCTTTCAGGTTGTTTACACATTAATAAAACAAACAACAGTGGGGGTATGAGTGTGACCCATCCTTTAACAATTTAAACAATTGGATATTTCACATGTTCTTGGCAGAAACATATAATGTAGTTGCCACTATAGGAAGCAAATTCATAGAAATAAATTAAATATATTACATGAAATCACATGACTTTGAGGAAATTAAATGATACTCCATGCGCGTATCCACTGGCTCATCTAGACTTTTGGTATTTCCTTCCCTCTTGCTGTGAACAGTTGACACCTGCTACTTCCTAAATATGCAACATTCAAAAACTTGTAATACATTTTTTATTCTTATAATGATGTAATAAACTGGTAAAGTTTCATGGTGATCCCTTGTATTTAAATTTTTTACCCTATTCACCTGCCATGTCTCGCCTTAAACTTGTAATCATGGGTGAAAGAAGAGTGTTCGTAAATGAGGGAGGAGAGGAGGAGGATGACCCTGCAGGTGGAGAGATGGAGTCTGCAGGATGGATGGTTGAGAACAGTAAAGAGAAGCTAAAACATATTGGAGGTCTCTAGTGGCATTTTTAGCCTAAAATGTGTGGTGGTGCAATTTTGTATGACGTCATGTCATGTCACAAAAACAGAGGTAGCTGATTATTATAAGCAGTAGGCCTATATAGACAAGTAAGATATGCTATGGGCTGCATTTTGAGTGCCTGCAGGGAGCAGAAATCCTATTTCAAATACATTTCACATGCTTCAGCGCTCAGCTAAACACAAAGATATTGCCTATAAAACAGCATTGAATTAAAATAATTGCAAAGTACAACATTACATACACATAGACACATAGCTCAAATAACTTGCATAATGTTTTAACAGTGGTGTATAAAGTACCCAAAAGCCATACTTACAGTACAGATACCTAACTGGAAAATTGCTCAAGTAAAAGTAAGTCACCTTTTAAAATACTACTTGAGTATTAAAGTATCTGATCTTTACTATACTTAAGTATCAAAAGTATTTTCTGATATTAAATGTACTTAAGTATTGAAAGTAAAAGTAAATGCTGTTAATACTTTTTTTTTGAGAGAGAATTATGACGTTTATTCAGACTAAAATGAGCAAACTTATAAACATGAGCTGATGTCAACACAATTTTAACAAAATAGGCAATACTAACGCACCCACTGCAGTCATTACTTAACACTATAAAATGTCCTGTTCATCTTCAAAAGAAGTTGGTTCTCAAAATTGCGAGAATTCAGTCTCACTCTTCTTGGGCTGAAGACTATGAAATACTTTCAGTAACATGCACACACATCTCTTGAACAATAACGTTACTAGCATCTACTTAACCTCTACAGTCCAATGCCTTTTAGACTTTTCTAAGTTGTCTGACATGCCTTGATGTTTTTATACATTTCCCTTAACTAAAAACAAATGGAATATCTGATTAAATATTCTAGAAGACCTCAGCAATAATATCATGTAAGTAAAAGGAATCTAGTGAAAAAAGGTTTAATTTAAATCAAATGTAAACATACCCTACAAAAAAAAAAAATATCCCGGACGAGGGATATGGACTGACGACAGTCAATGGAAAAGATGGTTCACATGATAAACTAGAATGCGTTTCGTGAACGAACTGCGAGAGTGTGCTTGCTCTGCAGTGCAGTGGCCGAGTGCGCATATGTTGTTGAGGGGCCTCACAGACTGATATCTGAGAACAAAATCTGTATAGTACTGTGTTTTCTGTGGTCATAGTCATAATAGTTCCAGAGTTTCGTTATACTGACTTACTGAGCTAAGTGAATTATTGAAATTGTTATCTTGGTAAAAGGAAACATCTCTGCAACAATATTGGAATGAATGCGGTTACATAGTCAGCTTTACTTAAAGTGTATTGTAAGATATAGCTTGTTAGACTTAATGCACTAAGAGTTAGACTGTAGGTCTAGTATCTAACGTAAGCAACACTTTTACTGTATATATAGAGAGCACGTGTATCACATTGGTTTATAGTCTGTCAAATTAGTTGTAGTTATTGGTGTTCGTTGGCATAAAAAGTTAGTCTTCTCTTATAAGCCTATAGTACATCTGATTAGAGCTAGCAACCATGAAAAACCTCTTCTGAAACTAAGAAGGATAACTATGACTAAATGTGACTAAAACTAATATGCATTTTTGTCTTAAGACTGAATCTAAAATAGCTGCCAAAATTAATACATCTCAGTGTTCATTTTGGCAGCTATTTTAGATTCAGCAGCTATTTTAGATTCAGTGCATATTAGTTTTAGTCACATTTAGTCATAGTTATCCTTCTTAGTTTCAGTCTAGTTTTCGAAAACTGAGCACACTACAACAGCTACGATGTGTCCAGGTACATCTTCAAACGTTTTTCAGTTAACCTAATGATTCAAGGTCTCTCATGAATCATTACTCCCAGGACACGGGTTAATGTTAACTCACGCTATCGGCCACAAGTTAACCATTCTTTCAGTATAAGCAACTTTTGCATAGCCCCGCACAGCTAGGATAGCTCACGTTACCGTAGTAGGAATACAAGCATTAGCGCACTATATCCACACAACTAAATTCATGAATTACTTCACAGGTTTACTTAACAACTTGAATTAAGGAAAATGATCCCCCGTTACGGCTAGCTGAAACTGCCAGTGGATACTCCCGTTACGTAGTGTTAGTTAGCCTTTAGCCCCGTACTCAGATGTTACAGCTGCTTAACACAGCTAGGATAGCTAACGTTACCGTAGTGGGAATACAAGCTTTAGCTCACTATATCCACACAACTAAATTCATGAATTACTTCAAAGGTTTACTTCACAACTTGAATTAAGGAAAATGGCGTCTCCAACGTTAACGTAACGTTAATTTATATGTTAGCTGCTACCATTAAAATTTCAGTCATTACACTGAAAATGCTGCCATTCAACTCACCTTAACGAAGTGGAAATACGGTAGCTAGGTTAGAAACTGTAGTTACTCTTATTCTTTCTCAAAGTTGAATTGAGAGGGACAGAGAAATACGGTTCCTCTTATTCTTTTTCAAAGTTGAATTGAGAGGGACAGAGAAAATGCGGTTCTTCCGATTTGGCGGAGGTGTCAGTGAGAAGCACAGCTGCAAGCCAGTTTAATGACCCTATTATGACGTCATAATGGCAGAGACCTCTGCCATGCAAGTCTATGGAGAAAAAAGGGGATGAAAAAGAGGGATAAAAAAGGAGTGGCATGGGGTACTGCCACGAAAAGTCATAGCAGCTTGCACCGGATCGGGCCGGACGTTTTGGTGTTTGAATGGCGTCTCTAGCTCAATCGGGCGAGGAGGAGTTAGCTGCAAGAAAAACGTACGGAATAAAGAAAACTTGACGATAACAATACTGTGCTTCCCTTCGGGCAAGCACACTAACTAAAGACCATTTTACTTTTTAAGAGGCTGCAGTTTGTAGTGCTATTGAATTGTATTGTCAAGTCAAGTATTTTATTGTCATATGCACAGAACAACAGAGTCGGTCTGGGCACTGAAATTCTTAGGACAGGACACTGTACTACACTACCATAACATAACAAGACATAACATAACATATAAGTACTCCACATGATATAACATAACATAACACAACTTAACAATAAGTACTAAGGATAAGATATACCTATGAAAGACAAATAATGCAAAGTTGAATTGCCATTTGCAAAATGCATCCTCATGTTGCAAGACCAATTTGTAGGCTCAATTTCCAGTTATGATGATACTGTGTTACATTATTACATTTCTAAAGACTTAATTCGTTTGTCATATTAAAAGCAATGCAACGTCAAACTGATCGAAAAAGTTTTACTTACATCATCGGTCATCCAGATGAACTCAGTTGACCGTTTGTCTCGGAATGTGGTTTGGCAAATTACGTGTTGACCATGGCCTCGTTTCCCGATAACGACGTATCTTAACGGCCAACGTGGTTTTTGGCGACATCGTAGACTCATCATAGCCGTAAGTGCGGCGTCGGGAAACCGCTCTGCAAGGATCCCTCTTACGACCGATTTCAAGTCCTTTTTAGCGTTCGGGAAACTAGGCCCATGTCCTTGTCACTTTATGAAATGTGCATCTGTTCCATAAGTAGGCTTACCTGATGGATTGGTAAACATTTGGACAGAAGTTAACACACAATTAAATCCAGCGTTTACGTGAATGAACCGTGTTAAATGCAAATTGTATCTGTAATTGCAAAGCAAGTTATCAACTTACCTTGACCGGAGGTAGTGTGGGTTCCTGTTGAAGTTGACACTTCGACCGAAATGAGTTTTCCAAAGTCCAGGATATACATGGTATGAGGACCGTGAGACACAAACTCCTGCACTGCACGCCTTTTCATCAGAGTTCATTATAACTAGTAACACCATACTCATAGCTAACACAATCGACCATGTCTAATTAGTCGTCTGAGCAACACAACGGGTTATTAAAATGTATTAATGACAATGACCAAGTGAACAGCATGCATTCATTTAAGATAACCAATTACCTTATTTGTCTGTGAGATTGCTAGCTACAGCTAACCAAAACACCATATAGCTAGCCTGAGCTAACCAAAACACCGTAGCCAGAAGCCAGCAAGGTCAATTACCTCACATAAAATAAGCTAACCAATTACGTTATTCTTAAATTAAAAAAACATTGATTATGTGTGTTTGTGAAGTGTAACATGTGTCCTTTATCAATCACTCACGTTATTGTCGTTTATGTTATTTACCGCTACACATTACACCTAACACAAGTGTAATTCAGTTGCTTTTAATGTTTAACAGCAGCTTTAAGCGTGACACCCCATTAAAAGTCAGGCAAAGTCGTTGTAGCTAAGTGAAAAAAGTAGAGGTCCTGGTAATAGCCAATCAAATAAATGGTGGTTTCAGTTCCTGCCTGGTAACTAAATCTTAGACGAATTCTAGAATATTGATTGGTTGTCAACCGATCGTTTTAGGAGTCAATCGATCGTCTACCCACAGCATCTATCTTGCTCCACACTGCTATGTTACGGTTCTGTACTTTATATTGTCGCCATCCTAACTGGCTAGATAGATACATCGCCAGAGATGGAATAAAGAATACGAATAAATAATCTTTAGCTATTAGCTAGCTTGAAATATTATATACAGATCTTACCCAGCGGTGAAAAAACATGACTAGTTTACAAGATTGTGCTGGTGGCATTTAATGAAGAAGTCGTTGTGTTTCTAATTTTTTGATTGAGACCTGTATGCTTTTGCTTCGATTATTGTTGTGTCCCCTTCGTTGTTGATCTCAATGTTTCTGATATATCCTTCCACTGCATATTGCCGTCCATTTTGCCTTGATCTGAAGGATATTGCGGGGATATTACTCCAAAAAGAATCACTGACACTGACAGATAGCGCTTGTCCTCGTCCTAGCCATGCTTTTGTGTTGATAGTCCTAGGAGTTTTGCGCGACATAGCAACAGTAACTAAGTAACTTTAACAGGGCTTTTGCGAACTGTCAAAAGCGCATTAACGTGCGCTAGGACAGCTGATTCGCCATACCTGCTTGCAGTCTGTGTTCTACCACTACGATGTTGGTCTCATCACTCTCATGATTATTTTTTTTTCTAAAGAGGATTTGATTTTGTAACGAGTAACAAAGGTTTCAGGGGAAATGTACCTGAGTAAAAGTATCAGTTTTCTTTGCCAAATGTTGCGAAGTAAAAGTAAACAGAAATATAAGTAGTAAAGTAAAGTACAGATATCCAAAAAAACTACGAAGTATTTCTACTTCGTTACTATACAACACTTTGTATTAAGCTTGTGTCACACGTGTGGCATACAATATGAAGCAAAAGGCACAACTGAAACAAATAACAGAAAACAATGAACACAATTTTTTATAAAAAGATGATGTCCTTGCAAAATGCATTTATACATACAACAGCACAAATAAAAAAGTTTGAGTCACTGAATTGTAGTGTCTTTTCAGCCTGGTTTTGGCCTGAGACGGCTGACCACGTGACCACGCACACTGCACGAAAAGCAAGATTATCGGGCCCGTAAACGCTGTGATACTGCCGCGAATGATATGCATTCCTGGTTGATATCGGACATTCCCCAGAAATTTCCGTCTGCCGCAAATTCACGGAATTTCCCGAATACAGACCAAGAGGGGAGAGGGGGGCGATGTGTTAATTCTCACCTCCCGCTGACAGAGGTGTGAAAGGCTCTTATTAGCATATTGACTGTAGCCTCACACACAATGCAGCCATTGGTTGAAAATGACCATGATTTAAAATGTAACCGTCTTGTGATTGGGGAAAGAGATTCTTCCCTATTGGTCAACTTTCAAAATCGTAGCCCCTCCCATTAACAGCTATTGCCTCATAAAAACGAAATTAATAATGTATGTATAATAATATTATGATAATGGTTATATATGAAATTAATGAATTTCTTATTAATCCTTTAAATAATCATAATCATAGTAGGCCTAATAGAAAGGCAGTTGCTTTAGACAAAATCGAGCATTGACGACCTTAAGTCAGGAATTGAAAACCAAAGCTTTATTTAAACAGAAAAACAGACATTGCATCAGAGAAGGAAAAAAAAACAGCAGCAGCAATAACAGCAACACAGCACTGAAATCTGGGACAATAACATTTTGGAACGGCTTCATAGTGGCGGAAATGTGGTAGTCTTTCCGATGGTGTGCCGACACGAAGCCTTCTGTGGTCCCACCCGGTCGAGTCTTCCTTGCAGAGCCGCACAAAGGTCAGAGAGCTTGTTGCTTCTGAAAACTGGCAGCCGCACAATCCAGCCAGTTTCCCCCTTGTCTGTGCAGTCCTCGTCATCGGACATCAAGTCCAGGGTAACGTTCTTCCAGAGGTCCATTTCTTCCGTCGCCAAGACGGTCATCCTCGCCTCCATCAGCTGTAAACCAAATAAGTGCCGCTGTGCTGACACAACGATAACGCATATTTCTATAGTTCGCCCATCAAATGTGTTTAACGACTGCAATGTACATTTGTTTATAAAGGACATCGTTTCTGATGCAAAACGTCACTTTTTATTAACACGAATAATCTCACCCTTGCATTGGGTCGTATGGCATGGCGCTTCGCTCACTGTTGTGTGAACGCCGCACAGTCTCCTGTAAAGTGCAATACACATTTCCAGAGTTAAGCAGCAGGCATTTGGGCAGTCTGGTAGCCTACGTTTCACAATGATTTCCCTGAATAATTTACATTGCTTGCGAGCTAAATTCTGAGGCCTTGTATAACTGTAAGAAGAAATCACCTAAACATAAATAGACTTACTGCGATTTTTTAATTAAGCGCCCTTCGCACACCTCAGCGGTTCTGGACTGCAGTAGCTCGACGCAACGGACACCGACATGGCTTCTTCTATCGACTAAGAACCGCACAGAAACGGTGCCATTCACAAAGTAGCCATCGATACACAATACACTTAATACACGGTACATGGACATTCAAATGCCAACACATTTTAACGGATATACGGTAGACATACAAGAGACTTACCGGCAGCATTCGTGATTGAGCTGAAGTCTGATTGTATACATCGGTCCCTGAGAAAAGGTTGCCGCCGGGAGACGCGGAATCTTTATTTGGTTCCGGGGGAATGATTGGGAAGGTTTAGTTTTGAAGTATAGTCCGTGAGCCAGAGGGGTTGGTCGTTACCGAAAAAGTCTGAAAGCCTGGAATCTCAGCTTTTCAATGATGAAGTCCAAATAATTATGAAAACAATTTCAACAGAGTCAGCAGCTTAGCATGCCATGGATGTGCAAATATGAAGCTGAATTTTCTAGCATTTTGGGCCGTGAAATGGTTGGGACTTAGTCACGTGATGATGTCACTGATGTGCTTTATGTGAAGCACAATATTTTGCTGTCAGCAGAAAGACTTGTCTTAAAAAACTGTAACGTGCTGCCAATCTCTCCATTCCATAAGATTATCTTAGATGAGCATGACAGATGTGCTTTGCGAACAATGTATCACCAGATGTACCCTGACAACAGTATAGTTGAGGTTGACTGTTTTAGCATGACATGCAAACGGGTTTCATATCTCAATGTAAATTACTCCATAGAAGGATCTAGAGCAGAGAGATCAGCATATATATATGCTAAGTGGTGTACCAACAGTTTTGAGGTGCCCGTCATTGACCCTCTATCTGAACCAAGACCAGCCGTTATTAAGCAGTTCTTGGTTGTTAATGTCATGACAAAAAGTACTACATGTAAACATGTTCTAGCTAAAGTTTCTTGGCTTAATCCCCATCCTGACAGACATTTTTATGGAAAGCCAATGAGATGCATCAGATGACAGGATGATCACGCCCAAGGCAGATCTGTAGGGTTTAAATAGCCGCTAAATAATATTATTCACTATACACAGAAAGGAGCACTTGCTAGATAGAAAAAACAATCACTGGTGAAAACACTCGCTCTGCGCTTGCGTGCCTTTGCACCAGGTGCCAACACGTGTCTCCAACTTCTCCTTCTATGAGAAGGGGCTGTTTACAGGAAATAAACAGACAGAGTTTATTTGGAATGTTAACAGAGAACATTCCATTGGAATTTCCAGAGGATCACTCTCAGCTGTGTACTAACTTGTAGAATACCTGCAATGAAACAACGGACATCAAAACTGATATGATCGTGACATGTCAAGTGTTTTGGATTAGAGACGAATCACTTGATGTATTTATCCATGACCATTAAACACTTCATTTATTTATGTTAAAGAAATTATGATTTGCTTTATTATTGATTCAGTATACAGTTTACAGGTTAAACAGGTGTAGTATAAATGTGAAATAGAGAGGCATCAGATGACAGGATGGTCACACCCACACTGCGGCTGTAGGGTTTAAATAGCGTCTCAGTAATAGTAATCACCAAACACAGAAAGGAATCCTTGCAGCAAGAAGACTCAGAAAGGCTGTGGAAGAATATATTTAGAAGGTGCCATCTTGTCAGGACAACTACATTCTTGTGAGTAAGGCCAATTATCCAAATGTTAATATTGATAAAAACACAAGGCTGCTGTATTGGTTTAGGAGGATGAAAAATAAGGAAGCATTCTTAAACATTTCAATGGAATTTCTATGTAAAATGTGTTAACAATTTTCTGTATATTTTCATACATTTGATGAAAATGGGATCATATCTTCATCTACGTCCTAAAACTTGATAAAGTGGACCAGTTTAAAAAAATGAATCTTCTTTTATAACTTATTTATTTAGCAAAATGATCTTACATGAAATGCTTTTTTTATAAGGCTACTCTCTTTATAATACTCCTTTAAAATAATAGTGAAATAATGGGCAATTCACTTCAGACCAAGTTTTTGTTGGTCAATCTTGTTATTGCTTCCAGCAGCCTCAAGTAAGCAATGTGCTTGAACGAACCTAGTTTTAAGACCAATAAGCTTGTGGACCCTCATATGGGACAAACATGTATTTGCTATTCAAACAATGTGGGCGCAGAACGAGGAAATAAAAACTTCGTCAGTCTAAAACTAGCAAAGACAATCGCTCTGCGCTCAGCCTCTTTGCACCTGGTGTGAACAGGGGCCAAAAGATTAAAAGAGGCAATGCAACACAAGCCAAACATGTATTTCACCTGTTTTGATCTGGCATTTGCTCACATGATCTTCAATGCCAACACTTGTCTCCATTTTTTTCTTTCTGTGATGAGGAACTGTTTGCAGGAAATCCGACAGTATATTTGGAATGTTGACAGAGAACATTCCATTGCACTTTCCATAGAATCACCCTCAGGTGTGTACTAACCTGTAGACTACCTGCCCACCTACCTATCAAAAATGATATGATTTTGTCAAGTGTTTTCGATGAGAGACACATCACCTAATGTATTTAACAAGACATGACAATGGAAACACTTTATTTATTTCCCTTTAAGAAATGATGATTTGCTTTATTATTGATACATTGAGTGTAGAGTATACCGTTTACAGGTTAAATGGGTTTAGTATGAATGTGAGATAAGAGGCTTTTAATAAAATATGGTTCCTCTGCCATCATGCCTTAGGTTAGAGACCAATCAGCAACATGTGATCAAATCAGCCGATGTATTTATGCAGACATGGAGACTTCCCAGTGCTTTATTATTGATAAATTGAGTATACAGTAGAGAGATTAAAAAGGTGCAGTATGAATGAATAAGATATTATACTGTATATATACTGTATATACAGCATGTAAGTATTAGAGATAAGAGACAAATCCCCTGATGCATTAACTTCAAGCCCCAGGGCGCTCAGACGGGCAAAACATTTTGAAACAACAAGCGCTTTGAAGGAGCAAAATGAAAAATGTGTCGGTCTGAAACTAGCAAAGACACTCAAGTCATGCTTGGCCTCTTTTGCTCCAGGTGCAAAATAGGGCCCAAAAGATTAAAAGAGGCAATGCAACACAAACACATTTGGTGTTATATTCATCATCTCCAACACGTGTTTCCCCCTTCTTTTTCTGTGAAGAGGTGCTGTTTACAGGAAATAAACCCACAGTTTCTTTGGAATGTAGTAAAACAAGTTTTTTTTAATTTACATACAATCTTGAATAAACATTTGCCGTCATGTTCTTCAATGCCAACACCTGTCTCCACCTTCCCTTTCTATGAAGAGGTTTGGTGTACAGGAAATAATTGCTATGACAGATAACATTCCATCAGAATTTTCATATAAAGTTTGTTAACAATTGTCTTTATATCTGCATACATTTGATCTAAAATGTGATCACATCTTCATCTACGTCCTAAAACTTTATAAAGTGGACCCACAAAAAGTAATTTTTCTATTGAGCAAAATTATCCAACATGACATGCTTTGTTGTTTATTAGACTACTCTCTTTATAATACTCCTTTAAATTGGCCTCTTAGCACCAGGTGCAAGATAGGGCCCAAAGGATTAAAGATTGAGTCGTTTCATACCATTCAAGAGTTTTGAATTGAATTGACAGATAAAGACAGTCCAAAAGCATTAGAGTGAAGTGACAGGGACATAAATGAAGTGGATATCCAGGAAACCCAGGCTCTGGCAGAGGACTGGACTTGACTTACTCTCTATCCATGCTACTGGAATACAGGCACTCTTAACCACTGTGAAGCCTTAATGGTTTTGTTCTCTTAACCATTCATTCAACCCTTGTGTGGTTACATGTAGAGATCTGGAGACTGGAACTGCTGGAAAAGAATAACGCTACACTAGAGAAGATTAGAGCTCAGCAACTCAAGAACGGTAAGAAAAATTACCCTCACCACTTATGTAATATATGTAAAGTCTTTTTGCTGATTTTTGCATTTTAATTATACAAAGGAAAATCTCTTGAAGTCCTTGTGCCATTGGTTGGGGAATATCCACAGTGTGCAATCATTGAGATCTACTTGATACAAAGCATACCTGTTTGGCCAGTTCTGTGTGTGTAAGAGACACAAGTGTGTTGCTATCGTTTTTATGTTATATAAGAACTTCTTTCGAACAGTGGCGTGTAGTTTGTATTTGACAGTTGTACTTCATGAACACAAATTTGATCTACATTGTTCTGAACAAAAAGTTAATTTCTATTAATTTTGAACTAAAACTGGTGGGAGATATCTGGTGAAAGAGGTGAGTTTTAATCACATGATCACATTAATCATTTTTTATAATGTGATAAAAGCTAGTCCCTAGGCCAACTGCTACAACAACTTAACAACTGGAGGCTAGAACAAAACCTGATGAGAATACATACAGCAGACATAAAAGAAAAGAAAGCAAAACACATAACATAGGCCCAGGGTAACTACAGTAACACTGCTAGAGTACCTCTGAACAATATTCAGCCATACATGATTATTAACACACTCATGCACACAATAGTGTAATATTGCAAAGTGCAAAACGTTGTGAGGTCAAGATAAATCACACAAAAACGAGCTTATACAGGTTGTGTCAAACTCCACACTCAACCACTAGAGGGGTGTTCACACAGCAATTTAAGGGCAGAAAAAGAACCATTAATGTACCCACACCATGTTACATCGCAACCCTCTCTGGGTTAGGCACCAAGGCAACATAAAATGGGTGAAAATAGGAACAATATACAAGTAACAACAACGAGACACATGGCTTCAGCTAAATCAGTCGATACACACAAAACTAAATGAAAGAAATGAACAGAGAAAAACAAATGGCCAGACTATCAACTGTAGTCATTTTCTGCTGGGATCTCCAAAAGAAAGATTGTTTAACATGGACAGATATTGCACATTGTCCTGTAATACAGTATACATATATCATCTCTTTAATAATTACAAAAATAGACATTTGAATATAAAAACATTTCTTCAGACACTTTATAAGTTACATTATGAACAACTACAGCCGTACTCTGCCTACCTTGGCCTTGACTGCCATACAAAAGGAAGGGCCCACGTCAGCTTGGCGTCCCTTGTTAACCCTAGTAGCCAGGGGAGACCTCTTGCAACGCTACAGTGAAACGAGGCAGGAAGCTATACGGCCGAGATCACAACAGAGAACATAACGTTGTTACATACTGGGGGTGAGATGTGCGCTATACCACAAACGCTGACAGCGAGTAAGACTCTGTAGCCAACCACAGTGCTTAATAGGAGGGACTGCTCTCGAAACTGATGTGCACTTGTGCCACAACGCTTCAGGGGTGCTTTACTAGTTGAGACAAGAGATGAACAAAATCTGTGCATGTGTTACGACTCTACACTGCCTGTGGCTTAACAGTTTTGGTTTGTTTTACATCCAAGGCATTCTATTTAGGCTACATATTAGACAAGGCTAAATGGTAGAAGGTGATAGAAAGCCTAACGTTGAAAGTAACAGCTTACATACCAATGCCTAACGTAAAGTTCCGGCATGAAACTCCTGACACGGTGCATTCCACAGCTAGCGTCCTACTCCCACCAGCAACAGAAAAATGTGTTCAAACAATCGGCAAGGGCATATCCTAGTTTAACTAGGCGAAAATGACGAGCTCATTAACTCACATTTCACTCACAGATGGGTGTAAGCCAGTGAACATCTATGTGGGCTGACCCTATCACAATAAGATGACTAGAAGTCCTCATGAGGCTTTCTTAGTGACACTCTGAGTATGTCCACCTTAAATAAAACACACTGTTTAAATATTGACTGACATATCCTTTCCAGCTCCACTGCCAAGAATGATGAATAACCAGAAGGATATTAAATCCAAAGGTAAGACTTCTGCTTTCTATCTCTTTGTATATGAACATCACAAATCTTAAATGTTCAAATATTGATCCAAATTCACCTCTGAACACCATCATGAAGACTTAATCATACTTACATACACTCACTGACACACACAATCACACTCTCTCTTTCTCTCTCTCTCTCTCTGTCCATAAACTTGATAGTCACACAGAGATAGAGAGAGTCTTTCAACCCCAACGCACACACACACATGCTCATATGTCCATCCATAGACTCTGGATAATTCATGTCGACATGTATTCAGTTAGCCACCCTTTCCATACTGCTATGGACATTTTAACTAAGTGAGAATTGGCACTAGTGCTAATGCCATTACATGGTTGTAACGTGGTGATTCATTTGAAATACGCACGCAACCGTCACTGTTCACCCCGCTTATGATGCTCACCATCCTTGGCATGTAGTGTGGTACCCACTATTTGGGACCAATTAAGCTCGAAGGGCTTAGATTATTTTAAGGGTGCCTCATTCCTTCAGAGGGGGGGTGTCAGAGCAGGAGTGCTTGTCTACTGTGAGGTTAAGTAAATACTGCATAGGCTGTGTTGCTTGTTTTGAGTGCTTAAATACTTTTAGATTTTTGATTTATTTTTGGTTGGTTTACATGCTTTGGTCTTTGGGAGTATATTGTTTGTATTATATGTTTCGTCTGCACCTATTTTGCCCACCTTCAGTATCCAGTTAGTCGACCTACCAACCCGTGGGGTGGCCGCCTTGGTCCCTCACAGACTGACAATCAGGGTTTTTGCAGGCGTCAAGTGACCCAATGACCCAATCATTTGCTATTGATAAATACCTCCTTTAATCTGAGAAGAAATGTAATATATCTGCTAAATTAACAGTTTTTCTTGATTTTTTTAAGCTTGATTTTGATTTTTTTTTTCAAAACACAACACACAATTAGGGCAACCACACACCCAATTAGCAAAACACCTGAGATCCTTTGCAAAATGAAACACTCTTGTAAAAACTATACACTAATTCATCAAAACCATATTGTGTTACCATATGAAACACACACACTCGCATGTGACTTAATTTTGTTTGTACCAGATACAAACTGCTGTTTCAAATTTAAAACACTTTTAGCAATTCTAATTCTCAGTGATCAGAGTAGTGTAAGTGAAGTACACAGAGTCTCTCCATATACCCAAATCAGTCAACATGTCAACATGGATAATCTCAACAAAACATGTCCCACTTTTCATGCTACTACAGAAGTGTGCATAACACAAAAAAAAGATATGAAAAAAACTGAAAATACAATACAGAAAGAAGTTGCTTAATTTGAGCCTGATGTCTTTTCAGGATGTCTGCCAGTGTTGACTGAGAAACCTGATAGACATTGTTGAAAATGGCATGGTCAACGATAATGTTGGCTTGAATTTCTATAAATGATTAGCCAAAACCATGATCTCTCTCTCTTGTTCTTGCATGAATACCCCCCTTCCTCCTTTCAGGTTGATTTGATAAATGTGGTCCTCTTCTTCTTTGAGCACTAGCAAGATAGAACTAGAATGCGTTTCGTGAACGAACTGCGAGAGTGTGCTTGCTCTGTTTCGGCCATGACCTTTGACATTGCAGCCATAACATCACATAAAGGATCAGACATGGGAAGAAAAGTATTAACTGTCTGAGGTGTAACTAGAAATAACCTTTATTGTTATAACATCAAGTATATAACCATAACATCACACAAAGGGTCAGATATGGGAAGAAAAGTATTAACAGTCTGAGGTGTAACTAGAAACAACCTTTATTGTTAAATCTAGGGGCAGATGTCAGTGATAATTGCTTAGATTTTCTTAATGATAATTTACAACACTTAGTAAACAAAACAAAAAAAGGTGTGGCATCCAACATGGGCCTGTAGTCTTGTAAATCACATAATGTATAGGCCTTCAATAACAGGGAGCATGAATCTATCTATATACTTATAGATGTATTCATATCTATTTGTCCATCCACGCACGCATCCAATATAATGTGCCCGTGGGATCACGTGACTTTAGCTAAAAAACGTCAGGTCCCTCCCTCACCCCTAATTAGTTCACTCGCAGTGATTCTGGAAGACGGATGTAGGATATCACGTAACCTGTTGATAATCTAGCCAAGGCCTGTATGACTGTCAGGTTGTTGACCAAAAATGTAAAGTTTATCTTTCTGTACCCATCGGTTGACCAATAAAAGTTTAAACAAATCCGAGTTATTGTCAGACCGTCGCATTTTTTCTGAGCAAGTCGCCCCAACTGGATAACCCAGTACAACTGACGAAGTTGGCTTGAAATGTGTAAGCTGTGCTAGAAAGTTAGCACAAATAGCTAAACCTATCAACTTTCGTTGACAGCCACTGATGAGAACAGCGATGTATTTGTTCAGTGTGTATTAATTGAAAATGATTAGTTTACCAGGCACTTACATCTATGTCATCCAACATGGAAAATCCATGTTCTAACTCATGTGAGTTATCGTTGGTACACATCATTATAGTTTCTTCAAGGCTGAAAATTGGCGATCTTTTTGGTGCTGACATATTGACGAAATTACTTATTATGTGATGAAGTCTTGAGCTGAGGTAATTATATCAGAGGCAACAAAGTTACATTCTTTGCAGCGGGAAAGTGAGTCATATGTAACAAATAATGTGTTTCAAAGAATTAGCTGGAACAAATTACTTTTATTGGGTAGGTAGATATAAGATAGCCAGTGACTTCAGGCGAACTCCGGCTCCCTCCGTGGTTGACACCATAAGCAGTAAAGAGTTTGGAACATCATTTGTTGACTCGGAGCATTCTTTAATTTCTGTTGAATATGCCTTTGATATAAAGCTTGATGGTGGATACTAAACGAGGGGAAATCTACTGTACGGAATATGTAGTTTCAGAACGAACGTCAAAGATCTTCAATGGTAAGACTTGTAGGTTGTGCCTCTGTTGGTGTCTCGTAAAACGTGAGTTTTATTAAAGCATAGCGTGTGTATTGTGTAGCTATTTCATTCCGAGATGGCAGGGGAGTGAAATGCTCCGCTCTGCTGCTGGTATACAGACAGCCGGAAAGGTTAACAAACGGAATGAAATAGCTACACATTACACACGCTATGCCTTAATAAAACCCACGTTACTCACATACTGGTTAACACTGTTAGAGCGGGTGTATAAACTGTACCTGAAACTGATGCCACTACATTCGTTTTAATATTTTGCACTCTCTATCTAACCACTCGTTCAGGTGTTTTCTTGAGTTGGTACAGCCAACTACTGCATACATAGTTCCCGAACCACTTTTCCTCGTTAAGTTTTCCATCCTTTTTCACACTACTGTGTCTCTGCGTCGATATCGGAGATACCTAGCAAAATAAACCTGAGCCTGGGTGAAGGCTAAATAGTTCGCTAGCTATCATCACTCTATTCGCGATTGTATCAATAGTATATCTAGGTTTTCTTTGGTGACTGTTGTCGGGCCTTTTGAACTGTCTGTGGGTTGTGAACGTAAACAACTCGCTAGCTATTACTACTACTGTATCATGATATAAAGCTTAATGGTGGTTTTCGATTTACATGATTTTTATGGCATTTAAGAGATATAAACCTTGATGGTGGTTTTCGATTAGCATGATTGTTATGGCATTTAAGAGAGCTTCTCCTATCTCAGGGTGTGTGACGTCACAATGGCTCAACCTTCCACCATGTTAGTCAATGAGAGAAAAAGGTGATGAAAAAGAGGAATAAAAAAGGAGTGGCAAGGAGTACCGCCACGAAAAGTCATAGCGGCTTGCACCGGATCGAGCCGGACATTTCGGTGTTTGAATGGCGTCTCTATCTCAAACGGGCGAGGAGTAGTTAGCTGCAAGAAAAACGGGGAGAATAAATAAAGAAAACTTGACGATAACAATACTGTGCTTCCCTTCGGGCAAGCACACTAATTAAGGTACAGTTTTTGAACTCAACAGTCCATCTTAGCACATAAACTTACAAGAAGAACATTAACAACAGTCAAACCACAAAGACATCTATCTTACAAAAGCAACATTAGCCATGGACCAAGCTTTCTTCCGTGCTAGCAGGAGAATATCTAATTTGACTAGCAGTATTTCTACATTTGAAAATAACTATTACAATAACTGCCAATACATACACAAACACCCATTGCCCTGACGCAAATGTCAGCCTAAATCAAGATATTTTGCAACACGCATACCTGAGGAGTGGAGTTAAATGTTGCTTTTAAAAAGAAAGACACAGGACAATGTGTTGTTCGCATCTGGTCGGTAGCTGTAAGAATATTATCACGTAGCTACCTCCTGTACCTCCTCACACTTTACAATAAGGCTTCCTTTTGCCATTTATAAATGGTAGTAACTCATTAATAAAGAGTGATGTATTTCATACCTCACAATACGGCTCCATTTTGCCAGTTATAAACTTTAGTAAATCATTAGTAAGATTAATGAGTAGTAAGCAGAAACTTGATCTTGGATGGATGGATGGATGGATGGATGGATACTTTATTATTATATGAGGAAAATTTTAGTACATCCAGTAGCTTATACAACTTACTCAAATCACATACACATAGGGAGAACACGTTCAAAAGGAGTTGGGTAGTAACAGATACAAGAATAGTAGGGAGTGACGGTGTAGGTGTAGGTGCCCAGTAGGAAAGTGTTCTTGTGCTTGTGTGGATAGTGCAAAGAGATATTGCAGAATAAAGAGTACACGTCTGTGCAAAGGGCTAGTATAGCCATTTAAGGGATGGACAGTAGGTTGGTATAGTAAGATGGGGATCTTGCCAAATAATGAGCCTGCATCGATGTATGAAAACTGTGCTATAACTTGTTCATAATGGTTTATTAATGATCTATAAAGTGTTTACAACCTAATTAAGAACCTAATTATAAACCAATTATAAACCTTTTTTAAGGGAGCCATGTAAAGTCGTACTAAAGGGAATAATTCCAAAGTGTATAAGTCTAAAGAAACACATGAAACATCTTAACACATAGAGAACATGAACATGCCTAGCTGCGTAGAAGTTGACTACAAATGGTGTGTGGGAGATCTGAAGACAGAATACTCCAAGTTCTTTGACTGTCTTCCCCTTAAGTATGCATTTCGCCCTACATCTGGTTTATTAATTACCCACATGTATAGTGGTTTTCCCGTGAAGAGAATCACACATTAATAGACAAATGGAGGGGGTTTTCACTCAAAGATTGGGTGTTCCCCCTCCAAAGAGAGATTACTTTGCAACTCACAGATCCCATAATACTTATGTCTTTGAAATCCATGTTAAGACTCATTTCAGACTGTGACCATTCAAAAAAGAAATCATCTTCCAATGCAATATTTCACTTTAGAACTCTTACATTAATGCCACTAGTTTCACCCCGACATGGATACGCACAGAGATAGAACCAGAGACAGAGGTTGGAGATAAGAGTGGGCTGGTGTGGGAAGATCATCAATTGGGACAGTGCATCTCTGGAATGGTTGTTAGGGGAACCATATACCAACACCTAACCCACACCAAATGAGGAAGAAGGCCATCTGTGATTTTCCACTCCAAAGATCCATGCCTGCCTTACAGTGATGTGCCACTATGCAATGTGCGTGTGTGTGTGTGCAAGAATATGCACTGAGCTGTTTGCATTTAGTGCATTCCTTGACAATCCAGTGACCTAGTTAAGGCACTTCATCTGTGATGTAACAGGAATCTAGACGATAAACTTTAGACAAAGGACCACAAGGTGAATAAACAGTCTCGGAGGTTTATTTCCTACGTGCGCCTGCAGGGGGTCAATTCCAAACCATATAGACAAGGAAAAGACTAAAGAACATCATAGTGTTACAGGTTAAATACTAGTCAATCATGGGAGGATACCTTGGGGTGATAGGTCAAGGTGGGAAAGGGGGCATGTGAGTGGGAGGGGAGGGGAAGGGAGGTGACCCTCCTACGGAAGATTCTGGAACCCAAAATGGTGGATAGGTGCTATGTGTATTACATCACCTAGGCCAGGAAGGATGTCTGGAAAGGGTGTCTTGATAATTTGTTCCTGAGGCCTATTTAGCATAGGCCATGTCTGAGGTTTTCACCAAGGGTGAGGCCAGACTGTCAATACACAGAGCACACACACACACACACACACACAAGAGAGCATACCTGCTTGCAATGAAATGGTAATTATATGACTGTATCATTTTCCATCATCTGCTAATCAAGAATAAATAATAACTTGCAAGGAATGATCATAGTATAGCAAATTCTACTTTTCATGCCACAAAATTAAAAATGTTGGCCTAAGACATCTATTAAATTGTCAGAATTACTTTTGTCTGAGTGCCTTCAGCTTTTTGTACACAAAATGAAAAGCACAACAGTCATTTTAGTGCATGACATGAATTATTAATTGTGTTTCATGTGCATGAAAGATTGTACTCTCTTTATACATTTGTGGACACAATGGTGGTGCATTTGTGTTTCTTGTGGACCAAAGGCTTTCCAGTGTTACATGGTTTCATGATAAATGAATGCCTGCCATGCTGCCCCATATCATCATGAAGTGTTATATTCTATCATCCCCAGGCTCACAGGAAGGAGGAGGAGCAGCAGCAGCAGCAACAACCGTAGGAGCAGCAGTAGGAGCAGCAGTAGGAGCAGCAGTAGCAGTAGCAGTAGGAGCACCAACAGTAGGAGCAGTAGCTGCAGCAGTAGGAGCAGCAGTAGCTGTAGCAGTAGGAGTAGCAGCAGCAGAAGGAACAGTAGCAGTATCAGTAGCAGTATCAGTAGCAGTAGCAGCAGCAGTAGGAGCAGCAGTAGCTGTAGCAGTACTATCAGTAGTAGGAGCAATAGGAGGAGCAGTAGCAGCAGCTGTAGCAGCAGCTGTAGCAGCAGCTGTAGGAGCAGTATCAGCAGCTGTAGTAGCAGCTGTAGGAGCAGTATCAGCAGCTGTAGCAGCAGCTGTAGGAGCAGTATCAGCAGCTGTAGTAGCAGCTGTAGGAGCAGTATCAGCAGCTGTAGCAGCAGCTGTAGGAGCAGTATCAGCAGCTGTAGGAGCAGTATCAGCAGCTGTAGCAGCAGCTGTAGGAGCAGTATCAGCAGCTGTAGCAGCAGCTGTAGGAGCAGTATCAGCAGCTGTAGCAGCAGCTGTAGGAGCAGTATCAGCAGCTGTAGCAGCAGCTGTAGGAGCAGTATCAGCAGCTGTAGCAGCAGCTGTAGGAGCAGTATCAGCAGCTGTAGCAGCAGCTGTAGGAGCAGTATCAGCAGCTGTAGCAGCAGCTGTAGGAGCAGTATCAGCAGCAGGAGCAGCAGTAGCAGCAGTAGTAGAAGCCATTGGAGCAGCAGTAGCAGCTGCTGTAGCAGCAGCTGTAGGAGCAGTGGTAGCAGCAGTTAATGCGGCAGTAGGAACAGCAGGAGCAGCAGCAGGAGCAGCAGTAGGAACAGTAGTAGGAGCGCATAGTTTATTAGCTAAATCAATGGGAACAGAAAAAGCAGTTGCATTAGGAGCAGCAGTAGGAGCAGCAGCAGGGGCACTAGGAGCCATAGGAGTAGCATTTTCAGTATCAGGACTCATATCGTAGTAGCAGTAGGATTAGTAGGAGCAGCAGTAGGAGGAGAAGCAGCAGTAGGAGCAGTAGGAGCAGCTGTAGGAGTAGAGAGAGCAGAAGGAAAACAGGAAGGAGCATCAGTAGGAGACAAAGTAGCACAATTAAGAATAGCAGGAGCAGAAGCATTAACAGCAGCAGAAAAAGGAGCAGCAGAAGCAGTGGCATTAGGAGCAGCAGTGGCAGCAACAGCATTAGAAGGAGCAGCAGTATCGGCAGTAGGGACAGCTTTAACAGTAGTAGTAGTAGGAGTGGTAGTAGTAGTAGTAGTAGTAGTAGTAGTAGTAGTAGTAGGTAAATGGAGACCAAAGGAGGATGATGCTAATTAACAAGAGCATGATCCAGATGAGGGAGCATCTGAGTTTATTTCATATTTTTATCTTTTAATTCTCTGTCTTTTAATGAACTTAATCTTTTAACACTACTGAGTCCGAGCCTGTTTTTCACTCGCTTAGGTAGTCTGCTACTATTTCTTAATAATAATATTAATATTTCATCTAACTAAAAACATTGAGGCAAAAGTGGGATGTATGATTATATTGTATAAGACCTCAGCAATAATAACATGAGAGTGAAATTAAAGTAGTAAAACAATGTTTTATTTAAATCAAATCTAAACAAACCCTTACAAAAACATACTTTCAGAGGTGCTCAGACTTTTGTACAAAAAACACACTGTAAATATTTTGAAGCAAGGCTTGTGAACTCTGAACTTTGTAAACATAGGTGTTAGCCTTACAAGGTGAGTTTAGCATTCAGCAAGTGTGTGTGGTATCATTACTACATATTTATAATTTCAGAGTGACCTGTCCCTCTGCAGAACTAGTGTCCCTACAAATGCATATTGATGGTTTAGGTGTAAACAAACCTGGGACACCTTGGTCAAAGTCAATGGCCATTACATAATGGCCCTGGAAAGTCTTTGTGGCCCTGTACCCCCCACAGGTTTTTGCAACATCATGACCCAATAGCGACCACTGAATATCCATTCCCTTATCATATGAAAAGCTCATTTGCTAATAGGCAGGTCGTTAGGAGCTGAAACCTCACTCAGAGACTGAAATGTGCAAGAGACCAGTCCTATTCTATTTACAAAGTGCTTCATTTTAAATTTGTTTCAAACTGTATGTATTCGAAAAGTAAAGGGTTTAATATTATGTATATTATACATTATTTTGATGTCTCTACGACAAAAACTGGCGGAGCTTTAAAGGCAATTCCCCATTAAAACCACCTTATTCCCCACAGGGACTTCTAAAGGTTTTTAGTATGTCTCCATGTTCTTTGTGTCTGCTTAATGTGCTGTTGAATGTTACAATAAAGTGGCGCTTTTAAGTTTGTGAACTCTTCTGAATTTGGTGTATATCTGAATGAATTTGATCTAAAATGTGATCACATCTTTCTATGTTCTTAAACTTTATCACACACTCAGATTAAACTGTAACTGCGAAACTGCCTAATCCTAAATCAAATTTCTAAATCAAATTTCTGATTTGGGTGTTTTAAAGCACACACACATAGCCATTATCAATGAACACCATAATCTTGAATCAGCTAAGGATAAGTGTCAGACAGTGCAGGTCATGCATGGTCATGCAGGTCATGCAGGTCATGCATGCAATAAAAATGCATAAAAATGACATAATATGCATGGCCGTTAAACCTTACATAAAGTAATGTATTCAAATATTAGTATGGATTCCAATCCTGTGGCAGCAGAGGCTTGTAGCTGATGACTGTCATCGTGATAAGGATAGGAATGATGTCATGCTTAGTGTCTTGAGGAAGGAGGAAGGAGGAAGAGGAGGAAAAAGGGGGAAAAAAACAATGTGATGAATAAATAGTTTATAATAATAATAAATAGTTTATCCATTGCACGAATAGTCACCATTGGAGCAGAGTGTTACTAGTTTACTTTGGATGATAGTAATGTTCAGTCATTTAATAAATAGCTAGAATTAATGTAAGTTACTTCCACCTTAACTTCATTTTCGGAAAGATGGAAAGACTTTTCGGGTGTATGGGAATTCAAGATTCAAAACAGTTTTGGGAAATTTGAGGGTGCTTCTAGAACCATCCACTGACTGCCAAAGTTCATGCTGCTTGAAACAAGAATATTCAATTAGAAATACTTTTCCTTTTCCATCCCCGTCTTAAAGAAATATGTGTAAGCCTTTGCATTTCCATCACTGATTAGTCTTATATGTATAGCAAACAGCTTGATTTGTGTTCGAGTAGTGATCATTTGTGCTTGAATGCCCTAAAGCCTGTGCCTATAAGAACAACACACTGACCCTAGACCAATTCAGCAGTGAGGATGCAGGAAGCTCGCCTAGAGCGCCAAATGTGCTAGGGCCGCCCCTGTAGCTGATGACTGTCATCGTGATAAGGATAGGAATGATGTCATGCTTAGTGTCTTGAGGAAGGAGGAAGGAGGAAGAGGAGGAAAAAGGGGGAAAAAAACAATGTGATGAATAAATAGTTTATAATAATAATAAATAGTTTATCCATTGCACGAATAGTCACCATTGGAGCAGAGTGTTACTAGTTTACTTTGGATGATAGTAATGTTCAGTCATTTAATAAATAGCTAGAATTAATGTAAGTTACTTCCACCTTAACTTCATTTTCGGAAAGATGAAAAGACTTTTCGGGTGTATGGGAATTAAAGATTCAAAACAGTTTTGGGAAATTTAAGGGTGCTTCTAGAACCATCCACTGACTGCCAAAGTTCATCCTGCTTGAAACAAGAATATTCAATTAAAAATACTTTTCCTTTTGCATCCCCTTCTTTAAGAAATATGTATAAGCCTTTGCATTTCCATCACTGATTAGTCTTAGGCCCAATCCCATTTCTAATCTCTACCCCTACCCTTACCCCTACCCCTTTGCCCTCGCTTTTTCAAACGGAGCCATAAGGAAGGGGTAGGGAACGCTAGCCCTTCGAAATGGGATAGCCCTTCAACAATTACGTACGTCATCAGTACGAAGCGTTAGCTGTTACGTTACCGGAGAGCAACAGCTGTCACTCACCAGACATAAACAAACATGGCGCCTGCAGCTGTTATTTACACAATGCAACATTTCATCAAACAAGTTTTAAAATCATGAATTACAAAGAAAATACTTTCATTTGTGTGATGCTTTCCCTGCTGTTTCCGACATTTTTAAATGGACTCGCACGATGTTTGTTCTTTAATGATCACGGGTTCGCAATGCATTGAGGGAAATCAGTCTACCCCTCCGTTTGAAGTGTGCCCTCGGAAAATCTCCGTTTGGAGGGGTAGAAAGCGCTTCCCCTTCCCCTACCCCTCTGTCTTAACGTGAATTGGGATAGCACTACCCCTACACGTGAACGCGCAAAACGGAGGGGAAGGGGTAAAACGAAGGGGTAGGGGGAGAAATGGGATTCAGCCTTATATGTATAGCAAACAGCATGATTTGTGTGCAAGAAGGGCTAATTTGTGCTTGAATGCCCTAAAGCCTGTGCCTTTAGGAACAACACACTGACACATGTTCTTGGCAGAAACATACAACTAATGTAGTTGCCAATGTTGAAAGCAAATTCATATTCATAGAAATAAATCAAATATATTCCCTGAAATCACAATCTCCATGGGCGTATCCACTGGCTCACCTAGACCTTTGGTATTTCTTTCTCTCTTGCTGTGAACAGTTGACACCTGCTACATCCTGAGTACATGCAGATGTGGCATAACAATATGGTGAGTTGATGGGACTACCTCAAGCACGACTACGCCACCCTGGGGATTTCGCCCAGGGAAATAGTTGATTTAATTTAGCACACACACACTAGGGCACACAGGTTGGTGAAACTGAGGAAGCTTAGAGACGTGTTTCCATAAATAATAAATATATGTTTATTAATACACAGGTATAAAATACACACAACACACAAAGACAAGGAATAACAAACACAACAGATGGATGAACACAACACAAACAGACACTGGACTGAGGCTTACCAGTCAGGCAGGAGTTTTAGACAGCAGGGATATATCTCCGGGAGGGGGGGAACACAGCAACCGTGCACTGCTCACACCAAATGCATATACGGTAAAGGGGTGAATCCACACACAAACACACCAAAAGGGGCTCAAGACCACACACACACACACGGGAGATATTACCACCGCTAGGGTGGGGAAGGAGGAACTACCTTACCTCGAGCACAGTCAACAGAACATTGAAGACGTAACCAACAGAAACAAAACAAAAGTACCCACACGAAGATGGACACAAATAAACAGAAAAGAAATATGAAAACAGTAACACAACCACGCAGACACAAGCACACGCAGGAGCAGCTGTAGCAAACTGCAGCTGCGTGGGAGGAGGACGAGACGTGAAGGGAGACGAGACAAACGATACAGTCACTGTAAGCAAAACAGCAGCGGCAACCCACCCAGGCCAATTCCTATGGGAGAGATGAGAACGTTACCGCCACACAACGTTAATAGTAAATATTAAAACAGAGGCAGCAAGGTAGCCTACCAGGCATCCAAGGGTATGAGACGCAAGATGACAGGCAGCAGCTTCTATGTGTCCGCTAGCTAAATACAAAGTGTAATAAACTGTGAGTAGCCAGCTTAAACAGAGTAACCGTTTGTGCAGGTCAAGGACCCAAACATACCTGTTTGCAGCGGCACACAACGAACACGTAATCCGTTTGACTGAACAGGATACTGAGTAATGGCTGGAACCACGATTTAAACAGGCTTAAACACACGACGAAAGGTGAACTGAGCTTTACGCAACAGGTACCATGAAATACGACGCATGCCCAGATGGCACGTAGTTGCCCATATATAGGAGCTAAGGGGAGGCACTTAATTAGGGCTCAATGAGACAGGCGGGGAGAAGCAAACAGACAGAGCAGTGACGTCAGCTTCTACCCGTCCTGCTACATTCTACCCCCCAGTCTTTCGTCGTCGCCCCGACGATGGACACCTCAAAGCTACAAATACCCCTTGGCTAACTCCATGGTCGAAACCACCCCGAGATAGCACGAGAAGTAAGGCTGGCAGGGTTTGCAAGCCCTTCAGCAGCTGCTTGGGGAAGCCGGTGAGGGTTGGAGTGCTGGCCAGCCGAGGCTCTAGTGGTTCGTCGCAATGGCAACGCATTAGCGTTGGGCTCAGTTACAAAAGCGGGAACTGGGGACATTGAGGGCAAACTCTCACTTTCCAACTCAATCTCACCCAGGGCAGCAGGTACAGCCGCAACTGGGGCCGTCGGGACCATGGGTTGGCCAGAAGCGCACATACTCCTTGGGGCTGGGTCTGGCCATGAGCTAGAGGATGGTTGAGGTGCTTCCGGGACCAGGATAAGCCAGTCACCACTATCTAATTCTGCACTGCTTGAGGCTGGAGAGGCACTGCCCGGTGGACCAGCTGGTGGGTTGGGGACAGGCACGTTCCTCTCCAGCACACGTTTTAAAAGAGTGCGGTGGACCCGTTTGACCTTCAGCAGGCTATCTACGGGTGCAATGGTGTAGACAGAACCTCCCTCCGGAGGCGCTTTCAACACCTGATACACCACTGGGCTCCACAGGTCATGAATCTTGTGACGGCCTCTCACGCCGTAATCACGAAGATAAACCCGCTGACCCTCCACCAGTGGCGCATCGCGGACATGCTGGTCATGTTGAGCCTTGCGACGGCCTGCAGCCACCTTGAGTCGTTCCCGTGCCCCCTCAAAAGCTACCTGTAACCGGGTTTGGTGTTCCAGAACCCACTCATGCACACTCCCTGCAGCCGGCTCTGACACCCTACCAAGCAGAAAGTCTACTGGCAGTCGGGGTTCTTGGCCAAACATCAAAAAATGTGGTGTCTCACCGGTTGCCTGATGGGGGGTGCTGTTGTAGCAGAAGAGCAGCTGGGGGAGACACGACACCCAATCCCTCTTCCTGGACACTGGCAGGGTGCGCAGTAGGTTGTGCAACGTGCGATTAAAACGCTCGCACTGTCCATTACCTGCTGGGTGGTATGGGGTAGTGCGGGACTTCTGGACCCCATAGAGGTTGCAGAGCTGTTGAAGGAGCCTAGACTCAAAACTCCGACCCTGATCAGAGTGGATGCGGCCAGGCGCCCCAAACTTACAAAACCACTCGGCCACTAGTACTTGGGCCACCGTCTCCGCTCGCTGGTCCCTAGTTGGCACAGCTAAGGTGTATTTGCTAAAAACGTCCGTCATTACTAAGACGTTCTCATGCCCAGAAGCAGAGGGCTCCAGCAAGGTAAAATCAATTGCCACAATCTCGTGTGGACGCCCAGCTAGGAGATGGCCCATGAAGCTCTGCGCAGCCGGCTGGGTGTTCTTTGCCAACTGGCACCGCTCGCACTCTTGACACCAACGTGCCACATCAGAGGACATACCTGGCCAATAACAACGCTGCCGCAGCAATTCTGTGGTGCGCTCAATGCCCTGATGCCCATGCTCCTGGTGTAGCAGTGTCAATACCTCCGGCCTCAAGGTTGATGGTAGAACTACCTGGAGGATCTCCTCTGCCCCCTCAGGGCGAAGGATCCGGCGGTAAAGCACACCGTCCTGTTCCACAAGACGGTCCCACTGACGGAGCAGGGTCAACGCAGACTTGGAGAGCTGACGGCGTTCGTCAGGACCAGGTCGGGTCTTACGCCTCCAGAAATCAAATACCTCCCTCAGAACTGGATCGGCCCTCTGTAAAGAGTGGACATCAGTAGGAGAACGACAAGGTAAAGCGTCAATAAGTGACTGGCTAACCTGAACAGTGGGCCCTTGCTCCATGGCTTGCTGTAGAGAAGGCGGGACGGCTGTGCCCGGGATAAGTCCTTGCACCCCAGAGGGAGCAGCTTGGTTTTGCCGGGAAAGGGCATCGGCGTTTACATTGCTCCTTCCTGACCTGTACCGCAGCTCAAAATCAAAAGATGCTAACTGGGCAGCCCAGCGTTGCTCAGTTGCTCCCAGCTTAGCAGAGGACAGATGGCTAAGGGGATTATTATCCGTAAATACCAAACACTTATGTCCCAACAGATACTCCCTAAACTTCTCCGTCATGGCCCACTTGAGCGCCAAGAACTCTAGCTTCATAGAGCTATAATTGTCCATGTTGCGCTCAGTGGGCCGAAGACCACGGCTAGCATATGCAATGGGTCGTACCTTACCTCCTTGATCCTGGGAGAGTACGGCTCCTAGCCCCCCAAAGCTAGCGTCTACCTCCAGGATGAAGGGCAGCGAGAAGTCCGCATAGGCCAGCACGGGGGCGGTGGTGAGCTTGGCCCTCAAGGCCTCAAAGCTCGCCTGACAACCCGCTGTCCATGCACTAGCCAGACTCTGTTTGGTGGACCTGTGGGACTTGGACCCGGTTTGCTCGGCCACCAACCTGTGTAAAGGGGCTGCCAGTTTGGCAAACCCCTCCACAAAGCGCCGGTAATAACTGGCAAACCCCAAGAATGAGCGCAGTTCAGAGACGCTGGTAGGGTTACGCCACTGAGCCACTGCCTCGATTTTACTGGGATCAGTTGCGACGCCCTGGTCTGATATGACATGGCCCAGATATTTCACTTCCCTCTGAAAGAAAGCGCACTTAGTCAGTTTTGCCTTAAGACCTTGGTCATGCAGCCGGTCCAGAACAAGCTCCAACCGTTCTAAGTGCTGAGACACTGTGGACGAAAACACCACAATGTCGTCAAGGTACAACAACAGGGACTGGCACTGCTGATCACCAAATATACGCTCCATGAGCCGCTGGAACGTAGAGGGAGCATTGCAGAGCCCAAACGGCATTCGATTCCATTCGAATAATCCAAATGGGGTACAAAAGGCGGTCTTGGCCTTATCCCTCTCGGTGACAGGGACCTGGTTATACCCACTGGCCAAGTCCATAGTGGAAAACCAACGGGCCCCTGTCAGCGCATCCAACGACTCCTCAATGCGAGGTAGGGGGAACGCATCCTTCCTGGTCTTCGCATTCAATTGTCGATAGTCGACACACAAACGTAGTGCACCATCCTTCTTTTTAACCAGGACAATTGGGGAAGCATATGGGCTGCAGCTCTCCCTAATTACCTGAGCCTCAAGCAGTTGATTGATGTGGGCCTTCACAGTCTCGTACTCTGATGGAGGTATGCGGCGGTAGCGCTGCCGAACAGGCGTTTCATCAACCAGGGGGATGTCATGGGAGAGCAAATTAGTGCAGCCCAAGTCTCCATCATGAGCCGAAAAAACGGTGTGATGCTTCTGAAGCAAGGCACTAACCTGCCTCTGCTCCGAACTAGACAGTGATGGCAGCTCAAGCGCTTTAATTTGGTCTAGTATGGAGTGCGGTGATGGCTGAACAGTGTGGGAATTAACAGTGGCCGTGATAGGCTGAACTTCAGTCACCCCTGAAGGCAGACTGACCACATACACACTCTGTAATGTGCCCAGGGTGGTACGTGGATACAGGAGCACATCTGCAGTACTGACATTGACCACTGGTATACAGGCAGTGCCACGGACAACCCTCACCAGAGCAGGGGAGGCCAACAACCCAGCCGGTAGGCCAGACTCCGGGGGTTCAAATAAAACAGTGCCATGAGCGTACAGTGCTGAGCAAGTGGACGGGATAAGCTTCATAGTCCCACCAGGGATACGACACGCTTTTCCACCACGCACTTTCACCTGACCCACCATATCAGGGAGGGGCTGTGTCTCAGCATGACGGCACTGTTGCAATGCCTCAAGGAGGGGAGTAGGGGCCTGTGAGACCAAGGGCAGTTTGAAAAGAGCTGGGCCATGTTGTCCAAAAAGTTCCTGGTAGCACCTGCTAAGGACATTCATCCCTAGCACACCAGGAACTTTGGCGCACAGGTCACCAGGGGGGTCCTTTACGACCAGGATCCCACAGTTTGGTACAGACTTGCCACAAAGCTCCACACCTAACTCTATATAGCCAACGTAGGGGATAGCAAGCCCGTTGGCTGCGCGGAGCTGAATCCACTGACAAGACTGGAGACGGTCCTGACCCAGTGGCGCAAAATGCTTTAAAAAGAAAGACTCCACAATGGTGGACACCATGGACCCAGTGTCTATTAAGCAGGGTACCAACACCTCGCCAATGCTTACATCTAAATGGGGACAAGACGACATTAAAGATGATACTGTACCTACACTAACCCCAACTACTGAACCAGTAGGCTCCCAAACCGAACTGTGGCTCTGCAGTCCGGTGGGCATTAGTTTTCCGCCTGGGGGAAGGGCTGATGCTGTCTGCGACGGTTAGGCCCTGAAACAGTAAGGGAAGGAGGCTGTATGCTAGGGGGCATCCGTTCTCCGTTGCACTCCCTGGCATAATGCCCGGGTTGCTGGCATCTCCGGCAAATAATAGAAGGATTCTGAGGAGGCCAACGAAACTGTGGAGCACTTTGCAGTGAAGAAAGGCTCTGTGTAAGCTGGTTCAACTGAGCTTGTTGTGCTTTTAAGATCTCTTTTAACTCACTTAGCTCTGAGCCCTGAGCCAGATTACTAGCTGAAGGCTGTGAACCCCCCCGAACGCCATACTGAATGCCATAAGTAGACGGGAGAGAGTGGCTACGCTCCCTAGCACCCCCTGGCATACCCTCTCGCTCCCACCTGATTGCTTCAGCACGTAACTCTAGTAAAGTTATGACCGGCTGCCGTCGCACCAATTGCTTCAACTCCCGCCGAAGAGCACCATCGCGAACATGCTCTGTGAATTGGTCTCGTAATAAGACTGCCGCATTGGGCACAGAGTCAGGGGCACACTGCGTAACCTTATCCATTAAGCCCAGTAAAGCTAAGGAAAATTCCTGGAGAGTTTCGCTCTCCTGCTGTTTCCGAGAGAAAAAGGCTTCCTGTAGGGCTATATATGACTCTGAACACCCATACAACTCCCTCAGTATAGAAATAATCCGATCAGGGTCCCTACGCTCAACAAGGGGCCGATACTTAATTTCCTCTCTTGCCTCACCTGCAAGATGATCATACAGGAAGAAGGATTGATCGGTGGCAGAGAGGTGACGGGCATGCATGCAGGCCTGAGCTTCCTCAAACCACTCATTAACACTAATGCCAGTGCTGCCACTGAAATAAGGGCACTTCCTGTCTCGTGGCACGAAGACTAACCGGTCCTGTAGTGAGGCATTGGCTCCACTAGGTCCAGTTGTGGGTGCACCAGATGGCGATGGAAGAGCATAAGAGGGGCCGCCACCAGGCAGATTAACAGATGCTCGTTCCTGCGTTAAGCGGTCGTTATCTGCCTTTAATTGTGCTACCAAGTCCCTGAGCTCTCGCATCTCCTCTTCCATAATAGCAAAGATCAAATGAGTGAGGACTTACGACAGGTAGGTTAGGTTGACCAATAGACACCCGCTGCTGTTTTGCTTCTATGGGAAAAGACAGAACACAAGACAAGACAAAAACAGGGGAAACCAAAACAGACCAATATACTGAATATACAAACCAATAATGAACAGAAAATAATAAATGGATCACACGTCTCAGCTTGTAGTCAGTAAATCCTGCCGGACTACGCCAAATGTGGCATAACAATATGGTGAGTTGATGGGACTACCTCAAGCACGACTACGCCACCCTGGGGATTTCGCCCAGGGAAATAGTTGATTTAATTTAGCACACACACACTAGGGCACACAGGTTGGTGAAACTGAGGAAGCTTAGAGACGTGTTTCCATAAATAATAAATATATGTTTATTAATACACAGGTATAAAATACACACAACACACAAAGACAAGGAATAACAAACACAACAGATGGATGAACACAACACAAACAGACACTGGACTGAGGCTTACCAGTCAGGCAGGAGTTTTAGACAGCAGGGATATATCTCCGGGAGGGGGGGAACACAGCAACCGTGCACTGCTCACACCAAATGCATATACGGTAAAGGGGTGAATCCACACACAAACACACCAAAAGGGGCTCAAGACCACACACACACACACGGGAGATATTACCACCGCTAGGGTGGGGAAGGAGGAACTACCTTACCTCGAGCACAGTCAACAGAACATTGAAGACGTAACCAACAGAAACAAAACAAAAGTACCCACACGAAGATGGACACAAATAAACAGAAAAGAAATATGAAAACAGTAACACAACCACGCAGACACAAGCACACGCAGGAGCAGCTGTAGCAAACTGCAGCTGCGTGGGAGGAGGACGAGACGTGAAGGGAGACGAGACAAACGATACAGTCACTGTAAGCAAAACAGCAGCGGCAACCCACCCAGGCCAATTCCTATGGGAGAGATGAGAACGTTACCGCCACACAACGTTAATAGTAAATATTAAAACAGAGGCAGCAAGGTAGCCTACCAGGCATCCAAGGGTATGAGACGCAAGATGACAGGCAGCAGCTTCTATGTGTCCGCTAGCTAAATACAAAGTGTAATAAACTGTGAGTAGCCAGCTTAAACAGAGTAACCGTTTGTGCAGGTCAAGGACCCAAACATACCTGTTTGCAGCGGCACACAACGAACACGTAATCCGTTTGACTGAACAGGATACGGAGTAATGGCTGGAACCACGATTTAAACAGGCTTAAACACACGACGAAAGGTGAACTGAGCTTTACGCAACAGGTACCATGAAATACGACGCATGCCCAGATGGCACGTAGTTGCCCATATATAGGAGCTAAGGGGAGGCACTTAATTAGGGCTCAATGAGACAGGCGGGGAGAAGCAAACAGACAGAGCAGTGACGTCAGCTTCTACCCGTCCTGCTACACAGAGATACATGTCACAGGTGTTTGGGAAAAACCTAGAAAATATTCTTGAGAAATACACTTTTTTTAAGTGTGCTTCACGAACCATTCACTGACTGCCAACGTCCATCCTGTTTTTAGCAAGCATATTCGATAAAAATACGTTTCCTTTCCAACCCCTTCTGTAATAAATAGTTTAAGGCTGTTTGTTATACATATACAACTAAGAAGTAATCGTTTTCATCCATGATTAGTTTAAATGTATAACCAACAGCATAATTTGTGTGAGAGAAGTGCTCATTTTGCCAACTTGGTCACAAAAAAAACCTGGTCAAACAAGTTATCTTACATGTTCATCTACAGTTCCGCATTTCACTGTGATGGGGTGACGGGTCTCTTCCTTGCTATGCACTTGGTGTCAGAAATGTGTGTGTGTGGGGTTGGGGGTGGGGCATTTTAATGCAAATACTGAAGCAGTAAGTTTTGTTTACAGAAATGTTTGTCATCTTGCCTGCTACTTCCTGAGCATGTGCAGATATTTGGGGGGCGGAGCATCCTACTGCATTTTTTTACAGATATGTTTGTAACAATAACATATACATAAGCCAATGTTAACCAATGCACCCAAAAACATATATTACCATAGTTCCACAATTAACGCACACAATATTATTAACATATAAACATAACTGACTTCCATATTTTCACTATCTAAAATGATTTTAGTTTGTCATGTCTCGACACTTTCGAAAAAGATTGATCCCAAGTTCTACCTCTGCTATTATTCAGCACAAACTCTGCACGACAACCCTGAGAGCAGTAAAAATGTCATCATTCCCATTTGTGTTTTAGTCACCGGTAAACATACACTTTCATACATAAGACCTAAAGGTCATGAATGAAAATCAGTGTGTTCATTCAAGTGTGAATTGTAGCCTCCTGGCTATGATCTGCAAAGAGAAGACCACAGCCATGCAGCTTCATCCCACAGGTAGTGCAAAACTGTTCACAGCTGATAAAAGTTGTGGCTCGTGCACACTGAGCCACAAAGGGCATAGAGACTTCTTTGAGAGGACACAATTAATCAAACGATGCCCAATGTCTAGACAAGGTGAAACATGTTTAGGACTGGAGAATTGCCTCAGTAAAGAAAGTTACAAACTCATCAACAGAAAGTGAGGTGACTGGTGGTGGAGGTGGAAGATTAAGGACATTCTTGAGAGTGGAAAAAAGTGTCTCATGCCAGGGGTGTTGTCAACCTTTTCCTTGTAGAGAACAGAGGACAAAGGGTGAAGGGGGAAGTTGAAAGCAGGAAGGAGAATATCTGGGGGAGGGGGGTGGGGTGATATAAGGAGGGAGATGCCAATGAGTCATTTCTGACACAACAGGAAATTAGCAATATTCGATAACATTTTCTTTGTAGAATGTTTTTAGCAGCTGCGATTGGAATAGCAGGAAGTTACAGACACTCATAGTTAACAACAGCTCTGGAAACATAATAGACAAACCAGTGTTAGAGCAACAGCTGCAGGGTTTAAACATAGGCAGTGACGTGCCGTGAGGTTTGTAGTTGGAGAGGCACAGAAAAACAAAAGTGATTACGTCATTCCGATCTCTAGTTGTTTAAAAAAAAAATTATATGTATGTATATATGTACATTTCTATGGTTTCAAAATTGCCATCTGACCAGAACTAAAAAAAACTTTGTGTTTTATTGTCTAATACCATTACTTTTAAACAATCGTTATTTTTTCATTATGATAAGTTATGCGGCTCAATACTCAACTGACTTGTTAACCTAACTTTCACGAGGCTATAGGCCTTCAGCTAAACGTACAACCGGTGTGCTTATTGAACTTTTACACCGTGTCAAATAAGATATTATTAGTTAAAAGCCAGCGTATGTAGCCCTCCCACCAATGATATGGCTCATTTCATTTTGTCTAGGGAAAATATATCTACGGTGGTGGGATGCCAATTTAAATTACCTTTACCCAAATCAGACACAGTTATGAATTTGGAGTTTAGAAAAAAATAATTACATATTTATTTAAATATTTATTTACAACATATTAAGCCGGGAAAGCATTGCCGCTGTTCTACCTTTACAGCCGGGGGCGCTGTTGCGTCATTCTACCTTTAAGGACGGGAAAGCGTTTGTGTCGTTTTTCTGTATAATGGGGGTTTTTGCCCAAAGTGTCGGCCTCTGGGCCAATGAAATGCATCAGAATAGACACATATAGGTGTCAACTTGTTCCTCGTGAGTTTAGTTCAGAAATTTCTTCAAGCAAGTATGGTGGAAATTGAGACTGAAGACTTTTCTGACGGTAGCGATTTTGAGGAGTTTCTCGGCTTCGAAGATGTTGATGAAGCCGAGTACTTTGATGACGAATACGAACCGATTGACCGGGAATTATGGTTAAGGCACATGTTCGTGAATGACGACGAGGAAGAAGAAGATGATTTAGGGGAGTTTGAGGGTTTCCAGACCAACTGGAAGACGGACAACTACCATCGAACTCGACAGAGTGCGTTCAACAGGACCCCAGGGGTTAAGCTCGATTTGCCTCAAGATGCCACACCGCTACAGGCATTTGAGAAGATTTTTAAGGAGGAACTTTGGACACATCTTGTCACAGAGACAAACAGATATAGAGACCAGGTCGAACAAACCCCGACCAGAGCGAAGACGGCAAGGTGGTCTCCGGTAACTGTGCCGGAGATGAAGACCTTTATTGGTATCTGTATGGGAATGGGGCTGCTTGTCTTGCCGGTGCGAAGAGATTACTGGCGACAGAGTAAGAATCTCTTTCGGACGCAATTCGCCAGAAACATGTCCCGGGACAGATTTGCGGCCATCTGGAGGTAAGGACAATAGTAATACTTAATGATTGTGATGATGCTGTAATAAGAAATTACGACAGTTTATATGTAAGAGATGCATTACTGTCCCGGAGATGCGTAAAGCACCCGGGTGCGTAAAACTAGATAAGCTTCTCTGGAATGTCACTTATACTTATCAATAGTAATACTTATTGATTGTGATGATGCTGTAATAAAAAATTACGCCGGTTTATATGTAAGAGATGTATTACTGTCCCGGAGATGCGTAAAGCACCCGGGTGCGTAAAACCAGATAGGCTTCTCTGGAATGTAACACCTAAGTGCGATCTCTAGACTAGCAATACTCTTCCAAAGAAAAGAGCTTCTTTGGAATTTCACACCTAACTGCGATCTCCAGAACAATAAGGCCTAGGCTACGATACATTCCCAAATTATGTCTACATTGTCTACATGGACAATTTTTACACCGGGGTAGGTCTCTTGGAGGAGATGAGGACCCATGGCCTGTATGCTTGTGGCACTGTTCGTGCCAACCCAAAGAGTGAGCTGCTTCGAAAGAACGCCTCACTCAACAAGCACGAATACAGGGTCGCTCAGATGGACGACCTCACATTTTGTATTTGGCAGGACACAAAGACGGTCATGGTCCAACCACCATGACCCAACTGAGACGGGAACCGTAAACAGGATGGAGCCAACCGCGTCCCGGTGGTAGTGCCAGCTTGCCTAGCAGACTACCAAAAGAACATGAAAGGTTTGTTTGACTTTTGTTGCTCTTTTGAGTGCAAATGTGTGAGTGTCATGTGTGAGTGTCATGTGTGTCAACTGAGTGTTGTGTGTGTTCCAGGCGTCGATCTGCTGGTTCAGATGGTTGGCTACTACGGGTTCCAACATAGATCGAAGAAGTGATGGAGGAGGGTCTTCTTCTTTCTCCTGTCCGTGTCCTGCCACAATGCCTACATAGCTGCGAGGTCTGTTGGAGGAACAGCCTTCAGAACCAGGTACAAAGGATTCAAGAACTGGATGGAGGACCTGGCAGAGCAGCTCATCTCACCACTGAGAACAAGGGCTGTTCCTGTGACTCCTCCTCCTTTTCATCCTCCTCCTGCTTCTCCATCTTCTCCTTTTTCTCCTACTCCTGCTTCTCCATCTTCTCCTTCCTCTCCAATTGCTGGACCATCAGGAAGAAGATTCTTCTCTCCTTCTCCATCTCCTCCTGTTTCCCCATCTCCATCTGCAGGAAGAAGATTCTTCCCTCCTTCTCCATCTCCTCCTCCGCCTTCATCTCCATCTCCAGCTGGAGGAGACACACCTACTCCACAGCATAACTTTGGTAAAATGTATGAAAAACGAAAACAGTGCAGGGAGTGTCAGCTTGTCCCTGACGATGAAAAGGAAGGTGGTCCAACTGTTTACGGTTGCAAACAGTGCAACCTGCCACTGCATATGGAATGCTTTGGCAAGCACTACCGCCGGTACCTGTGAGGCAGACTGTTAACAGTTTTAGTCCCAGTCTGTTCCCCTTCCCATGTTTGTTATTATATACTTTATTACTTTCTTATATACTTATTTCAGTTTTTTATACTTTATTTGTTTTACTATTTTGTGCTGTTCCTGCACTTTTACATATTTTTTTTACTTTTTTATTTACTTTTCTACCTGTATGTAAATATTGTAAATATTTGTAAATAAAAATGTCAATGAAAGCCACAGGTGTCAGCTCTCAAATACTTTTTGAATTGTGTTCCTATCTGTTACAGGGGCTGAGAAATCAGTAATTTAGTAGGCGTTGACACAATTGCTGAATTTCTAGAAAAACTTCAGGTTTTGGGGGCTTTTCTGAAATCGCCTATAGGTTTTACAGGCATTTTTTCCAGGCGCATTAGGCCTAAATGGGTTAACAAGCAAACAGTTAAACACTGAAGACATATAGCGCACAATACCAAAATGTTCTACTGGCCAGTATAATTTGAAGTTGGTACACTTTCGTTGGAGCTCGTAACCGTCAATTGAGGTGAAACAAAAGTAATCCACTCACGACTACCCATATAGTTCAGTGGAAATCCGTTCTCCTCTTCTCCCACAATCTCCCTCCTATTCTTGAGCAAATGCAGTCAGTGGCTTGTTTAGCTCAGGATTAGCACCTAGTCTGCTCACAACTTCAATGTCACAAATTCCCCTGAATTCTAGTTTGTTTTCATCTGATTTCATGTTTCTGTTTATTCACCATCTCCTGTCATTTCAGATCTGGCCACACCCTCTTGCCTGGCAATCACCTCATTACTCTCACCTGGTATTCTCCGCCCATTTCTGCACCTGCAGCTCATCTCCTCATTAGTTTCAGTGTACTAATACCTGTCTACTCTCACTTGTTCTTTGCCAGATTGTCTTGTGTGTTTTTTGCCAAGCTCTCCCGCGATTGTACGTTTGCTATATCTGATAACTAGTGATGGCGAAATGAAGCTTCATGAATCCTCGAAGCTTTCCAGCCAGACGTGTCGAAAAAAGGTTCACTACTCGAAGCGTCGTTCGCTCTCTAGTGACACCTGCAGGTCAATAAAAATACGGTGTAAGAAAAATTTTCTCGGGACAGTGAATTTGTTAAATTTGTTGTGGTGCGCAAGGCCTGCTAAAATAACATGCACACAAACGTATGGTGGAAGAAAACGTTTCTCCATTAATTCAAATTTCATTGTAGGCGAATACAATGACAATAAAATATTTATTTTTGTATTCTTTGGTCTAATAATAGTTCGATCTGATTTTAAAGAAATATAAGATGGCACAACGGTAAGCGACGCTGCCTTCAACGTTGATCTGTTTAGTTTTGAATCCTGACCAAAGCGAATTTTAAACGGTGCTTTAGATTAAAATAAAAAGCCTTTTCATTATCTTTACTCTCTATGCCGTTGGAACAGAGTGAAAGTGCTTTTTGAATACTGGTCAGTAGGCTACTTTTGTAAAGCCAATGAGTGCTTTTGGACAACTGGTCAGTTCAGGGCAACTGGATCAAGTTATTTCTCTTCCTAACTAGCTCTATAACTCTATCTCAAATATTATATAGCCTACTACCAACAACACCAAACAATCTAAATCTCCAACTATCGCCAATTCTCCAACCACTGACAATAACTACTACCACGAATACAAGATGAGTTTTGGGACGTCGTATAGTCGAAGCGTCCCGCGAAAAGTAAACGAACGAACCACTTGGTGAAGCACTTGATTCAAATGAGGCTTCAGACGTCACCGGTGACGTCATCTCGGCAAAACGATACAAGCCTCGATACGCGCTCCGGTGAGGAAGTGCTTCATTTTCACGACACAAGCTCCGAAGCCTCGGGTTCATTTGTAACATCACTACTGATAACCCTGTGCTTAGACCGTTGGACTGTTTTCTGGATTACGATTACCCTGCCTGCCCCTTGTCGGATTGTTTGCTGTTTTGATCTCCCGGTTCTGACCCTGCCTGCCTGTCCATCGGATTCTGTTTACCCTGCCTGCCCCTTGTCGGATTATCTGCTGGACTGACTGATCTCCCGGTTTTGACGCTGCCTGCCTGTCCATTGGACTCTGACTACTCTGCCTGCTCCTTGTTTGGATTTGTTTATTCTCTGGACTGATTTCCTGGTTTTGACCCTGTTTTGGACTAACGATATAAAGATACTTTCTATACACCCTGTTTGTTGTCGTGCTTTTGGGTTCCTCCTTGTCTGTACCTGAGAACGTTACAGTACAACCTGGCCAAAACGAACCCAGCCGACATGGAAGCACTCCGAAGGGAGTTTAACGCACAGGCTGGTGCGATTCGACAACACAACGATCAACTTACCTCCATCACGGAGAGCCTGCAGGAGATGTCGAATAACCACAGTAGGGGCATAAGCTCCATTCAGGAGCAGCTTCAGAGACTGTCCTTATCAGGTCAACGAAGTGTTAATGCATCATCCGCCAGCTTTTCGCCTCGTAATCCTTCTGATGCATGCCTGCCTCCTCCAGAGCGTTACTCCGGGGCTCCACACTCTTGCCGGACATTCCTCGTCCAGTGTGCTCTCGCCTTCGATCTCCAGGCATCTGCTTTTCCCACGGAGAAGTCCCGGGTGGCATATATCATCGCGCTACTCACAGGTAAAGCAAGAGACTGGGGAACCGCTGAATGGGAGAAGGGTTCTTACGCCTGTACTTCAGTTGCGTTGTTTTCCGCTGAACTCAAAAAAGTTTTTGATCACGTGACACCAGGAGTGGAAGAGGCAAGGGGCTTGTTCAAGCTGACACAGGCCGGAGGATCGGTTTCGGAAGACTCACAAATGCCACGTAGCCATTCATCTCGTTCTCCGTTTTTGAATTCAGAAACAAACACTGCCGCTTATAGCGACATTCCAGAGCCTATGCATCGCGGACGAACCTGGCTGTCAGTGACTGAACGACAGCGCCGCCTGAAACAGAATAGATGCATGGAAGGGGGCCAGGAAGGCCGTGTTGTTTCATCTTGTCCACTTAAGGGCATCCAGAGGGCGCTAGTGAGCCGAACTCTGACTTTTGAAAGTCCCCCTTGACCTATGATTCAGGCACAATTAAGCTGTGCTGGGAAGAAAGACACTGTCACAGTCCTGATTGACTCTGGTGCTGAGGTAAGGTAACACACCAAACTACTCCCCTGCAAATTAACATATCCGGTAATCACCACGAGACACTCTCATTCCATTTGATTCATGCTCCTCAACAACCTGTCATTTTGGGATATCCTTGGCTTAGGAGGCATAATCCTCATATTGATTGGGCATCAGGGACCATACTACAGTGGAGTGCCCATTGCCATGCTGTCTGTCTGAGATCTGCTCTGTCACCTGCCTTGCCACCTGTTATGTCTGAGTTTCCAGATCTTTCTGACGTCCCTGAGGATTATCTGGACATCAAGGAGGTCTTTAACAAGGCCCGGGCCACCTCTTTGCCGCCGCATCGCCCTTATGATTGTGCCATTGACCTCCTCCCAGGTACATCTCCTCCTAGAGGCAGACTCTTCTCTCTTTCTGCTCCAGAGACCAGGACGATGGAGAAATATATCAACGACTCCCTGGCGGCAGGACTTATTCGGCCATCATCATCCCCGGCTGGGGCAGGGTTTTTCTTCGTGGGGAAGAAGGACAAGAGTCTGCGACCCGGCATTGATTACAGAGGACTCAATGACATCACTGTTAAGAACAGATATCCTCTCCCACTGATCTCCTCTGCTTTCGAGCTCTTGCAAGGGGCCACTATTTTTACTAAGCTCGATCTCCGCAACGCATACCATCTGGTAAGAATCAGGAAGGGGGATGAATGGAAGACGGCCTTTAACACCCCTAGTGGCCACTATGAGTATTTAGTTATGCCTTTTGGCCTCACCAATGCACCTGCAGTCTTCCAGGGGTTGGTGAATGATGTTCTCCAGACCTGCTGAACATAAGTGTTTTTGTATATCTTGATGACATTCTGATTTTTTCTAAGTCTAAACAGGAACATGTTGTGCATGTACGTCAAGTCCTCCAGAGGCTCCTGGAGAACCAGCTTTTTGTCAAAGCGGAGAAATGCGAGTTCCACACCACAGAAATAGCCTTTCTGGGCTTTATAGTCAATGCTGGCAACATCCGGATGGACCCGGCAAAGACCACGGCTGTCACGGATTGGCCTTCCCCTGCTACACGCAAGGAGCTACAACGCTTTTTGGGATTCTCTAATTTCTATAGGAGATTCATCCGGAACTATAGTTCAGAGGCAGCTCCCCTCACCGCTCTCACCTCCCAGAATGTGCCCTACCGGTGGTCCTCCACGGCTGAGAGGGCTTTCGGTGAGTTGAAGGCACGATTCACCTCTGCCCCTATTCTAATTTTTCCTGATCCCTCTCGCCAGTTCATTGTGGAGGTGGATGCTTCGGACACTGGTGTAGGGGGAATACTTTCTCAGCGGTCTGCTGAGGATCAGAAGGTTCACCCATGTGCTTTTTTCTCTCGAACGTTGTCTCCAGCAGAGAGGAACTATGATGTGGGAAACCGGGAGCTGTTAGCTGTGAAGCTGGCCTTAGAGGAGTGGAGACACTGATTGGAAGGGGCGGAGGAGCCGTTTGTGGTCTGGACGGATCACAAGAATTTAGAATATATTAGGACGGCCAAGCGGCTTAACTCTCGTCAAGCTAGATGGGCTCTTTTCTTTAACCGTTTTGCTTTTTCACTCTCCTACAGACCAGGATCTAAGAACGGCAAACCCGATGCTCTTTCACGTCAATTCCAGTCAGAAGCCTCTCCCTCCCACCCCGACGGTATCCTTCCGGCGACATGTGTCATTGGTGCCGTAATCTGGGAAGTGGAGGAGAAGGTAAAGCGCTCCAATGCCGAGCATCCTGCTCCCAGTGCTTGTCCGAATAACCGCCTGTTTGTCTCTGACAGTCTTCGCTCCCAGGTTCTCCAGTGGGGTCACTCTTCTCGCCTGGCTTGCCATCCTGGGGTGAGACGCACCCTAGCACTGCTACGACAACGCTTCTGGTGGACTACTATGGAGAAGGACACCAAGGGATTCGTCGCTGCTTGCCAGATCTGCTCTCAACACAAGAGTACTCACCAAGCTCCCTCAGGCTTACTTAATCCTCTGCCAGTTCCTCGTCGTCCCTGGTCTCACATCTCCCTGGATTTCGTCACCGGCCTACCACCCTCTGATGGTAACACAGTCATACTCACGGTCATTGACCGATTTTCTAAGACCGCACAACTCATCGCATTGCCCAAGTTACCCACTGCCAAAGAGACTGCCGAGGTTATGTTGCATAATGTTTTTCGGTTGCATGGTCTTCCCTGTGATGTGGTCTCTGACCGAGGGCCACAATTCACCTCTCATTTCTGGTCAGAGTTTTGCTGTTTGTTGGGGGCAACCGTCAGCCTGTGGTCGGGGTTTCATCCCCAATTCAATGGTCAGGCGGAACGTATGAACCAGGAGATGGAGACGGCTCTACGATGTCTCGCCTCCCGTAATCCCTCTACGTGGTCGAAACAACTCCTGTGGATTGAGTACGCCCACAATACCCTTCCAAGCTCAGCTACTGGTCTCTCTCCCTTCCAATGCTCACGTGGTTACCAACCACCACTCTTCCCTGAGCAGGAGCGTGAGGCCAGCGTCCCCTCGGTTCAGGCGTTTATCCAGCGGTGTCGACGTACTTGGAAGCAGGCCCGCTCTACTCTTCTGCGCTCCTCCAACCGCTACCAACGGTCCGCCAACAGACGTCGCACCCCGGCACCCCGTTACACTCCGGGGCAGCGGGTCTGGTTATCCACACGGGACCTTCCTCTCAGAGTGGAATCCAAGAAGTTGGCTCCCCGTTACGTGGGTCCTTTCCCTATCTCTAGAGTCATCAACCCTGCAGCGGTTCGTCTCCGGCTGCCAAGGTCAATGAAGGTCCACCCCACGTTCCATGTGTCCAAGGTTAAAACTGTCAATGAGAGTCCGCTTCAGCCTCCTTCCAGAGCCCCACCACCCCCCCGGCTCATAGACGGAGCACCCGCCTACACGGTTCATCGCCTCCTCAAGTCCCGGCGACGCGGTAGGGGAATACAATACCTGGTGGACTGGGAGGGTTATGGACCTGAAGAACGCTCATGGGTGCCCAGTCGCTGGATTCTGGATCCACCCCTCATAAGGGAGTTCCATCGGTCGCATCCGGAACAACCGGGTGGTACTTCTGGAGCCGTCCCTAGAGGGGGGGGTTCTGTCACGAATTCCCCTGAATTCTAGTTTGTTTTCATCTGATTTCATGTTTCTGTTTATTCACCATCTCCTGTCATTTCAGATCTGGCCACACCCTCTTGCCTGGCAATCACCTCATTACTCTCACCTGGTATTCTCCGCCCATTTCTGCACCTGCAGCTCATCTCCTCATTAGTTTCAGTGTACTAATACCTGTCTACTCTCACTTGTTCTTTGCCAGATTGTCTTGTGTGTTTTTTACCAAGCTCTCCCGCGATTGTACGTTTGCTATATCTGATAGCCCTGTGCTTAGACCGTTGGACTGTTTTCTGGATTACGATTACCCTGCCTGCCCCTTGTCGGATTGTTTGCTGTTTTGATCTCCCGGTTCTGACCCTGCCTGCCTGTCCATCGGATTCTGTTTACCCTGCCTGCCCCTTGTCGGATTTTCTGCTGGACTGACTGATCTCCCGGTTTTGACGCTGCCTGCCTGTCCATCGGACTCTGACTACTCTGCCTGCTCCTTGTTTGGATTTGTTTATTCTCTGGACTGATTTCCTGGTTTTGACCCTGTTTTGGACTAACGATATAAAGATACTTTCTATACACCCTGTTTGTTGTCGTGCTTTTGCTTTTTTTGTCCTCCTTGTCTGTACCTGAGAACGTTACATTCAAGGCAACTTTCCTGCACCAGCAGCCTTTAACGAAGTTCGTTTTGCGCATGAATATGTAGTCCCGTTGGGAGACGTGAAACACTCCAATGCAAATGTCAATACCTTTTGTCCCGTCGTTTGAAGCAAGCCTTTTAGCTCCGGCATTGGTCTCCCATTACTTATCATTTCACGTTTGGACTGAAAGTCCAGTTTTGAGAACTGCTTCAGCTTAGCAATACAAACTTCCTTTTTTGCCATCAAGGCCAAGTAGAAGTGTAGAAGAACCAGCATATACCGGACAAGTGCGCTCTCGCACGCCCCCTTCATTTAGGCAGAGGTCCTGCTCCTCACCTACTGTACATGATTTCTCAATGCGTTTTGAGCTCAACTCAAAGTTTCTACGCATGCGCGCTCATGCGCAAAACCCAGTTTTGGAGCAATTGCACAATCCTAGGTGAGGCACTGCCTCCCGTGACCATAGACACCAATGCTTCTGCCTCCCCTGATTGCATATCCGTCTGTTTGAACAGGAAATGCGCAAATTTAGCGATTTTGATTATACGAATGCTCAAAATGATCGGAATCATGCAGAAATTACACCCATACCACAGATTAGTAGAGCAATATGAATATTTATTTCTTTTTATATTTGTATTAGATTTTTTTACTTTGCTATACCATACTGAGATGCAGTTTGTAAGAATGCTCTTCTCTGCCTCCCCTGCCTCCTCTGGCCGCACGTCCCTGAACATAGGGGAGCCAACACTGTGGATAGAACCAAAACTGCCTTGTCACATTCGTAGTGGCACAGTGCCAAGTGAAACTTCAAAATAAGTGGGTGGTGGAGATGGAGGATTAAGGACATTCTTGAGAGGGGAAAAAACGTTTCCTACTGCCAGTGGCGTTGCTAACATTTCCTTGTAGAGAACAGAGGGTGAAGGGGGAGGTTAGCAGGAGGGAGAATATCTGGGGCGGGGGGGGGGGGGGGGGGGAGTGATAGCAGGAAGGAGAATATCTGGGGTCAGATGCCAATGAGTCATGTCTGTCACAACAGGAAATCAGCAATATTTAATTACATTTTCTTTGTAAAATGTTTTTGGCAGCTGTGAATGGAATAGCAGGAAGTTGGCAGAAACTCATATTCAGCTTTGGTAACATTCTAGACAAACCAGTATCAGAGCAACAGCTGCAGGGTTTAAACATAGGGAAGCCAAAACTGTGGAGATCATTTTCTTTCAAAATGTTGTAACACTATTCTGAACAAAATTACTTTTCATTTTCTAACTGCATATCTTTGGCGTGCCACTATACACTCATGAACGTCAAACCCACATTAGCATCCCTCACGCATATACCCCCAGAACCAGGTTACTCCAGGGAACCCCACGCACTAGTGCTTTACTCATCTCTGGGGTGCCTCAAACACTAGTGCTTCATCCATCTCTGGGGTGCCTAACACACCAGTGCTCCACCTAATTCTGGGGTGCCTCACAAAATAGTGCTCCACCTATCTCTGGGGTGCCTCACAAAATAGTGCTCCACCTATCTCTGGGGTGCCTCACACAATAGTGCTCCATCTATCTCTGGGGTGCCTCACACATTAGTGCTTCACCCATCACTCAAAAAGTGACCTTGTTCAACCAGGTTTTTGTAAGCTTGGATGTAGTTGCAGTAATATGCCCCACCCCCCAATTCCCCGACCCCCCCCCCACACACACACATTTCTGACACCGAGTGCATAGCAGGGTAGAGACCCGTCACCCCATCACAGTGAAAAGCGGAACTGTATATAAGAATATAAGATAACTTGTTTGACCAGGTTTTTGTGACTCACACAAATGTTGCTGTTTGTTATACATATAAAACTAATCAGTAATGAAAACTATCACTACTAGGACCTATTTATTACATAATGGAATGGAAAAGGAAACGTATTTTAATCAAATATGCTTGCTACAAACAGGATTGACGTTGGCATTCAATGGATGGTTCGTTAACCAGTGTATTTCTCAATTATATTTTGTAGGTTATTCCCAAAACACCTGTGACGTGTATTTATGCATGTACTCAGGAAGTAGCAGGTGTCAACTGTTCACAGCAAGATAGAAAGAAATACCAATGGTCTAGATGAGTCAGTGGATACGCGCATGGAGAGGAAGCTAATTTTATTTCCTCAAAGTCATGTGGTTTCACAGAATCCCCTTCTCTCCTATATATAGAGAGCAGACAGCAGCAGACTTTTACTCTGACTTTTGAGCTACTGAGCGATGCACACAAGTGGAGAATCCATACAACACGACATCCAAATCTAGGGTAATCATACTCATCTTCATTACAGGGAAAGTTATCAGCTACCAGCTTCTACTTCTACTAGCACAGGAGGGGAATCCATACTCAGGTTTGAATACAATACTTTATGTAAAGTTTAACTGCCATACATATTATGTAATTTTTAGATATGTTTTTATTTACATATATTTGATTTATTGCTTTGAATATGAATATGCTGTCTACAGTGGCAACTACATTACGTTATATGTTTCTGCCAAGAACATGTCAAATGTACTGGGTAGGCTCTCCAGGACTGTCACAAAAGTGTTATCAGGCAGGGAGGGAGCTGTAGGTCAGGGAGGCAGTTGCACATCTCAGATACCTGTCCATGGACACACTGCCAATGCCTGTGAACTAGAAGTGAAAATAGTTATAAGGTGAATAGTTTTAGTTCAAATAATTGATGATTATTATTGTGTCATCTTACAGCACTGGAGTAGCTTCCTGCATCCTAACTGCTGACTGGGTCTAGGGTCAGTGTGTTGTTCCCTTAGGCACAGGCTTTAGGGGATTCGCTTCAGTGGCATTGCCTTTGGTGGCAATATGTTTGTTTCTCATTGGTTGATTAAGACCGTGTGGCAAGTTAGTGTGCTGCCAATACGTTTCTCATTAGCTGATTTCACTTGTGGATGAGTGTAGCCAGTAAGTGTGAGTGTGTGTTATAGGTACTGTGGTCATGTCATGTGACATTTTTACAGAAGGTGATTGGTTATGCATATTTGTTGGTGCCAAAACTGAGCACCGTAAGAAAAAAAGTGCATACATACATACATACATACATACATACATACATACATACATACATACACACACACACACACACACACACACACACACACACACACACACACACACACACACACACACACACACACACACACACACACACACACACACACACATACATACATACATACATACATACATACATACATGCATTGACACACACACAGACACACTTTCCATCTTATCTGCTATACATTCCAAGTCCACATCATGGCATGGAATTAGATGACATCTGTGGCTGGAGTCAGAACCCTGGTTCACACATACCACTATAAATGTATTACTAATGAATATTTACCCATCTCTGGGGTGCCACACACTAGTGATGGCGAAATGAAGCATCATACACCCTCAAAGCTTTCCGGCCAGGGGTGTTGAATAAAAGGTTAATTACTCAAAGCTTCGAATGCACTCTAGTGATACCTGCTTGTCAATACAAATACTGCTTGAAAGATTCTCGGGACAGTGAATTTGTTCAATTTCATTTGGTGCGCAAGGCCTGCTAAAATGCACACAAATGTATGGTGAAAAAAACGTACCTCCTTTAATAAAAATGTCGTTGTATGCGATAACAATGACAATAAAGGCTTTCTTTTTCTATTCTTTCCTTTAATAATTGTAAGACCAACGAAATTAAGGATTGTATAGTGGCACAAAGGTTGTGCGGACAACTCAGGTTTGATTCCTGTGCATTGTGAATCTGTTGCTTTGGATAAAAGCGCCTGTTAATGATCTTTAATGTCGTATGCTATTGGGACAGAGGGTAGTTAAAGTCCTTTTGGATAACTGGTCAGTACTTTTGTAAACAAGGGTAATGAGAGCTTTTGGACAAACTGAAAACAAACTCCACGATCACGATATGGGAATTGGAACTTCGCTTCGGACATCATCAGTGACATCATTTCGGCAAAACAATACAAGCCTCGATACAAGCTCCGTCTGGAAGTGCTTCACCTTCGCGACACAAGCTTTGAAGCCTGGGTGTCATTTGTAACATCACTGCCTCACACATTAGTGCTTCACCCATCTCTGGTGTGCCTCACACACGTGCTTCACCCATATCTGGGGTTCCATCTGTTAGATTTCGGTGGATTTCATATATCAGACACAATATAACTAAATCTCTACAGCTACGACAAGATGGCTGAAGCAAAGACATTAGCATCCATACCTGGTAGGATCATATATTGCCCTTGGTCAACCTAGAGTTCCCCTTTGACCTCCAGACACACCCATGCCCTCCCCTACACACATGTGCTAATTATACATTATTGATGTATGTACATTTATGTAATGTAGAGTAGAAGAGGGAGACAGAAGACCGACTCGTAACCAGCAGATGTTGTCAACCTTTTCAGTAAAGAAAGTTGCAAAGCCTTCAGTAGTTAATGGTGGTGTGGCTTCTAATACTTACCAGGAAATACAATCCTCACATGCTTTCCCCGGTGTACTATTAGAATGCCTTTGACTTCCGTATTGTTTTCAACCATAAACATTTCTCTTTTTGTTACACGTCTTACAACAGTAACAATGTGATTTATCTTACAGTTAAAGGTGAGCCTCTCTCTCTCTATCTCTCTCTCTCTGAGTGATATATATACTCACTTTCTTCATGACTTCTAGACTTGATGTGGATTCTTGGTGTTTTTGTCATGTTAATATTTTCTCTCATGTATCATTGTCCATTACTTTGCAGATTAGCCATGGTGACCTACACAGTAACAGTGTACACAGGAGTAAGGCCCTTCGCTGGCACCTTTAACTATGTCTACATCAAACTGTGTGGTACTAAGGAGAGTGAGGAGAAGAATATTAATCTTTCCTATTTCTCTGCAGGATCGGTAAGTGCACCTATTTAATGCAACTTAAACTAGTGAGCTAACTACATGAAAGAAAAACAAGAAAAGCCAGATTCTGCAACGATTCAGTGAATAGTAGCAGAAAGGTAGTTTTCTTTTCTTTATTATCAATTGCGCAATTGGGCGGCGAGGTTAACTGAACAACCAGCAGCGTCATGTTTCATGCTACATGCTACATGTAGTACCCCTTTTCCACCACAACAGTGTAGTATCGACCGTATGATTAGCACTGTTCTGAGCGATACACTTTGGATTAAGTATTGTTCGAAATTATATGCTGTGTGTCCATAAGACATTGAGTTTGTATATTTCCATACTGGAATTTATTTTAGTAATTTTTTATATGACATTGATTTGATATATAGATATTAATTAGAAAATATTTTTAAAAATATAATACGCTAAAGCAGAAGAGAAGATAACTGCTACAAGTGGACCAAAGTTATGCCCATAGTGAATACTTATATATTTGATGACCCATTGTACAGGAATAAAAGAACATCTTCATCCATCCTATGTGTCTTAGTCCTTACATAGCCAGCAAACACAACGCAGATTACAGGTTACAATCACTCACTGAACAACCAGCTAACCATCTCCGGTTAGCATACAGGCTTGAGGGGAAGCTCCGGTTGTAGCCTACGTCCTCCCGCGGTCAATGCTATGCTGCTGAATGTTTATATTGGGACGTTTTAGGTCCCAATTCTTTCACTCTCTTCTCATCAACATCTGATCATCAATTAAACGGTGTTTCGCGAAGAGATACCACAGAGTTTTCAGTCACTGATGGCACCATACTCACAAAACCAAAGTCTCTGCTAGCTATGCTGCTCTTCTTGGGAATTATATGGGATGTGAGGGAACGATACAGGTCTCTGATTTGCAGAATAGTCCAATTGCGTTGAAATAAGAAACGATAGGAGACCATGGCCCTCATTCTCGATCATTTTCTGTAATTCTTCAGAAATGTTTCTTACGCGACTTCATAAAAACAACGTAAGGAAAACGCTTCCGCTGCATTCCCGCACGCTTGAAAATGCGTTCATAACCAGCCGAAGTCTTCTCAGCTGTGTTCCCTCAGATTAGTTTCTTAAATTGATGCGCGTTCTCGTGAAAGTGGATTTGCATACATACACGCCCCGCCAGCTCCTTATTAGGGCACCCAGCCATAGCCAAGTGTGCTGTCAGAATCTCCCAAATCCACATGAAAGCAACTCGTAACAGGTGTCATTAATAAGGTGCTGATCTTTTCTTACGTTGAACTTCCAAAGTCCGTAAAACACATTTAAGAAGTCACTTTTTTTTTATCGAAAAATAGCCACCATAAGTGTGAAGACTTTCACGATTAGGAGGATAAACTGCAGTCAGTGCTGTCAGTCAAAAATAGCCACCATAAGTGTGAAGATTGGTCACGTGTAGGAGTTTAAATGAAGTATGTGCATGACATAGTTCTTAGAGATTGGGTTAAGTATTTATTTATTTATTAACTTACATTTGCAGTGTTCATGTACATTTACATTCACATTGGGTAATTTAGCAGACACCTTTATCCTAACTGACGTACAAGGGAGAAAACAGTCAAGCTACGAGCAATAGAGCCTAGTGTAACAATAAATACTACCTCGTAGAATTATGACTATAAATGTGAAACCTAATTGTTAATGATACAAATATTCTCGTATTTATTATTATTATAATTATTTTAATCCGAGGATGTCTGTAGAGTTGACGTGAACACAATCACCAACGGGTTCTCACAAATTCAACCGTTAACCCTTTTAACACAGAGTTTTTACAAATGTCATTCCTCAACGCGATTCCTCAAATAACCACAAGATGGAATCGCATTTGAGAAGATTCCGGAAGAGTTACGACTGCTATTTTGCGTTCTGAAGTTCTGAAGTTCAGAATGGGTTTCTGTTAGTGAACATTTTCTGGAAGATGATATGCAAACGATTTATTTACACTGAATTGTATTTTCTTCAGGAGCGAAAATGTGAGGTAGAGTGCAAAGCGTCCCTAGGACAGCTCATCAATATCAAGCTCTCCTGCAAATCGTTTTGGGGTCTTAACATGCAGTGGTTCTGCAACAAGATCTTGGTCACGACACCCAAGGGTGACGATATTTTGTTCCCATGCTACCGATGGATAGGCTGTGAGGAGGGTCTTGTTGTAAGACATGCCACAGGTAGGCACTCCCATTTCATATCATGGCTAGAATCCACGTTTAGCTGTGTAGCTCACTTGAAAAGTTCAGAGGTGATGTGTTTGAAATAGACTGCCCACACTCAACATGATTGTATTTTACATTTTGTATGTTGTTTGTATCCAGAAACTTTTGTATGTTGTTTGTATCCAGAAAAGTGTGTCTTGTGATAAAGAGACAATGTCAATAAGAAAATGCTCAAATAAGATATAACTCCTACATAGGGTTAGGACTAGAGATTGCATGGCTAACATACCAATATATTTGTTTGTATGTTCGTTGGGTGATGCCTTGCTATATGCTATACAATGTATGTGGTTATTTTTCATGTTATATTTAAAAAGATGTCTTGGAAAAGAAATATGTCAGAAAACTGTGGTTCATCTATTTGCTCAACCCGCAAGCATTTATATTAAAAAAATGTAAAAAACATCAAATAATGACAACTTATTTTCCATGGACCAGGAAATAATGTGTACAAAGTATACATTCTCTTAATAAATGCTTTGTACATTTCCATTTCAGCTACCCTTGCGCAAAATGACACCTTACCAAACCGGAAGACTGAGCTAGAGATGCGAAACAAGGCATTTGGGTTTGTGGGCAGTGAGGGCAAACTGAAATACCAGAGAGTGTCTGCATGAAATGAAATGAAATGAAATGATTTGCCCAACATATGGTTGTATATTCTGCTCACAGGTGGGACGAGTATGAAAAGGGCCTGCCCCACGTTATCGACTGTAAATCTACCAGTGCTCTGCCAGCTGAAATCCAATTCTCTTACACGAAGGACATCAAGTTTATCTACACGGCAACAAAGCAGTGAGTGCTTAAGTTATTTTGCCAACCCTCCTGTCGTGTTCATATTTTTGTAACATGCCGACTGCTGACAGGTCAACTAAACCCACAACCACCATTAGAATTATGGAAAAGACTGGACAGTTGTCCACTGAATTGTACACTCAATTACAAATTGGATTACTTGACAGATGTTATTAATATTTATGTTAAATATTCACCATCTGACTGTGTAGTTTCACTTGTCAAGCCATGAAATTGTATGGTTTACATGCAGAGCCAAGCACCACAGAAGAATTAAGTTGGTATAGGTGACATTTTAGAAACAATACTGTCTATTATTATTATTATGATTATTATTATTATTATTATATGTAATTTTAAGTATGCTTTGGTCAGCTGTAGTGTGTTTTAGTATCATTTTTAGTTATGTTATTGATGCATTGGTGGAAATCGTAAATATTTATACCTAGATTTGATTTGAAGAATGCTTTAGTTAAAAGTGAACTGTGGTGCCTTGTGCCTTGTGTTATTGATGACAGAAAAAATATATAATATATCATATAATTGCAACTACAAAGATGCTCAAAGTTAGCTCTGATATATCATAAAAAGTGCATCAAGCTGAGTTTCTCTCATAATGTTCGGACTGTGTACGAATGTGTTGTTTGTAGGATACTGCTTCTGAAGCTGAAAGGATTGGCTAACTGCAGAGAGTCATGGAAGAGCATCAGCCAACTGCACACAGTCCTTTGTGAATACGATAACACAACCATTGGTAATCATTTTCAACTTAAATCATCTAAAAGACCTGCTCAGAATCACTGTATTGAAAAACTGAAAGTACCGTTTGTGCCTGTAGCATATGTTCTGACACAGCCTGCTTTGTAGAATACGTTAAGGAGCACTGGGATGATGATGAGTTCTTTGGCTCTCAGTTTCTGAATGGCATCAACCCCATGATGATCCAGCGCTGCTCAGAGCTGCCAAGGAACTTCCCTGTCACAGAGGAGATGGTCAAAGACTCCCTAGGAGAGGGCAGCTTGAAGGAGAAGATGAAGGTAGGCTCATAGTTGGTACGGATAAAAGTGATAAAACTACATGGTGCATATACTGGATGGCTAATGGGAAAGACATGTGTGCTTTTATGTCTGTCAGATGACCATATACCATCACAATTCATTTGAAGATAATTTTAAAAGTAGTTACCTTATAAAAACTGTATAGTGTTTCAAATTATATTTACATCAAACCAAAAAAATCTAATTCTTCATGGTTTGTGATTTCCTAAATTCAATAATATTTTCTGTCTATTTATTGTCTATGTATTATTTGCCTTCAACAACTTGTGAACCATCCAGGAAGGGAAGATCTTTCTATGTGACTACAAGATGTTGGACGGACTTGTGGGAAATGAAGTCGGTGGCAGACAGCAGTATCTCACAGCTCCCCTGGTCCTGCTCTACTGTGACTCCAGTGATAAGATGCTGCCCATCGCCATTCAGGTAAACATGTAACTTGTAAACATGAACTTCTATGGAAATGTATGTTCCAAAATGTTCTTTCACTGAACACAATCGGTGGAATAAATATGCACCATAATACCAAATGGTCATAAAGTTTTGAACTTTTTGGGGACTAAATTGAATTTGAATTCCTGATTAAGTCATAGCCATGCTAATTTACGCTTAAGACTTAGTTTCCTTCGAGCATGATGTCTTTACTCCACCATGGTGGATTGAGACGCACAGTTTGAGTTTGGCGGTTGGAGGCTATTTCAATCTCTCTGTGCTGGCCTCAAGCTCCCCTGGGGGTCGCCAAAGAGTCGCAGGGGAGGCGCGAAACAAGCGAAGAAATATATAACGGTTTCCGTTCCTGCAGTTAACTCATTGTTCATGCTTGCGTGTGTGAACAAGTTGGCCCAATGAAAAATGCATCTCTTTCTGATACAACAACCAAAGTCAGCAGAAAGGGAGGAGCCCACAAAAAAACGTAGGAAATATTATCCCGATTACTTAAAAATAGGGTTTACATGGTCGGGTTCCGAGAGCGCACCTCTGCCACAATGTGTGGTGTGCAAAGAGGTTTTGGCTAACGATAGTATACGGCCATGCAAACTGCAACGTCATATGGAAACAAAGCACACGACTTTAGTTAACAAGCCACTGGAGTTTTTTTGAGAGGAAACGTGATGAATTGCGGTCACAATTATTATTATTATTATTATTATTTCAGTTGACGTCTCGTGTTGACGTCAGTTTGACACTGGCGTCTGTTAAGTTGTCTGCTGTTGAAAACGATCGTTTATGAATTTGCAATGACGTTGCAATGATGTTCAATTTTAAAAGTAGGCATAGGCCCTCTGTTCGTGATGTTTCAATAAAAGTAGCCTCTGACATGGAAATATTGGATGGACATTTTATGAATAGGCCCTTTTTTGTGAATGTACTTTGTTAAAAGAAATACAATTAAAAAAAACATGTAGGCCTATTGGGCTATCAGTTGTTTTTGAAACATCATTCCAGGAACACAAAATACCTGTGTGTGTGTGTGTGGGGGGGGGGGGGGGGTGGGGGGGCTTGGTCCTCCTTAGGGGAGGCTCACATTCAATGAAATTGAAAACCCCTGGTTTAAAACATTTAAGCATTTACAACTTCTCCCTGGGTGAACAATCTATGCAATCATCATGTTAGCACATTTGGCTAACTATCCCTTCTAATTTACAGGCGTAATGGTACGCACTGACCGACACAGACCATGTTATATAAGTACAAAGTACGCTATCAAGTCATCACCAAGAGGTTAATTATTGGCTACAATGCAGTAAAAGCACTGGCATACAGAATTTGACTAAGGTTGTTAAGATTAGTTTTAGTTAGTTTTAGTTAGTTTAGTTCATTAGTTCATTTTTTCACCCTCAGCCATTGCTCCCTTGCCGCCCCATCCCAATACAGGGGTCCCTTCCCACACTTTGGGGTTCTCTGCTCTGGGGGGTTCAGGCCTTTCAGGCTCTATAAAGCGTTTCTAGACTATGTCTATTGCTAATGGTGTCATATAAAGCAGTACAACTGGATTGAATTGGGCACATACTGGTGTGCAAGTTTTATGTGTGTGTGACTTTTCTCCACAGTTAGGGCAAAAGGCTGGAAATGACAACCCCATCTTCCTGCCCACCGACTCAAAGTATGATTGGCGGCTGGCTAAGATCTACGTGCGGGCTGCAGAGTTCAGCGTGCACGAGGTTGACTTTCACCTTCTGAGAACCCACCTGATGGCTGAGGTGTTCACTGTAGCAACATTGCGGAACTTTCCGACCATGCACCCGCTCTTCAAGGTATGAAATGGACATGTATGAGATGGTTTTGACTTGAAACAGAGAGATAACCCAAGATCAATTTAAAAAGAGTAATACTGTACATTGGCCTTCACATGGGCTGATCAGATTATCTGGATATGCTGAGAATCTTGTCCGGCATGTAAGTGAACAGGTCCAAATTTGTTTTAATGGGCCATTGTACAATGTACAATGAGTAAACCATGAGCTGACATGCTGTTCATTGTTTTGTTCCCCTTTGTAGCTTCTCATTCCTCACACTCGTTACACACTCCATATCAACATTAAGGCGAGAAATCGGCTGATTTCCGAGAATGGAGCCTTTAGCAATGTATGTAAACCACATAGCTAATAAAACAAAACCGTGTTACTAATAGGATAGATAATGTATGTAATATATATGTATGACTATGTAAGTACAGTTTTATGCTTTATATACAAGGATATGCTTTTTCATATATTAACCATAGTTGTTTTAATACGTATTACTCATCATTTAAATTCCTAGATTTCAGGCATTGGTGGAGCGGCATTGAAAGAGTTGATGAAGCTTGCAACTGCCTCCCTGACCTACAGCAGCCTCTGTCTGCCTGATAACATCTCTGAGAGAGGCCTGGAGAACGTTCCCAACTACTACTACAGAGACGACGGGATGAAACTGTGGAATCTTATCAACAAGTATGCTTACCATTGGAAAATGGTGTAGTGTTGCCGATTGTACACACACATCTCGCTGTCTACCGTGTGTGTGTGTGTGTTAAAAATAATCAAATTATTTGTAAATATGATTTCACTGTTTCAGTTTCACTGTTTCTTCATAAATAAATCACCATGGTAGAGCTGCAAGAATTTCTTCCCACTAAATTACACACAGAGCCATGTGGTCATTTGCAGGTATGTTGAAGGAGTCTTGCAACATTACTACAAATCTGTTGATGATGTGAAGAATGACACAGAGCTGCAGAGCTGGATCAGAGAGATATTTACCGAAGGCTTCTCAAAAAGAAAAGAAACAGGTGTGCACAGCAATACTGCATTTTAATAATAAAAAAATGGTTTAAAAGTGTATAGAATGAAAACTGCAGTCAACACACACTTGCATTACATGTAATGCCCGCCAATTCTAAGTGCCTTCATGTCTATGGACACAGGCAGTACATTTTTTGTGGTTTTAGGTTGACATTGTGTGACTTCTAGGTTTATAATATACATGTCTGTGTTCCTTTCCTAAGGAATACCTGAGACTTTTAAGGCAGTGAAGGATCTCATCAAGTTTGTCACCATGGTGATCTTCACTGTTACTGCCCAACATGCCGCTCTCAACAATGGACAGGTAAATTATTTTAAACGTCTTTGAATTAATTTGGGCGAGATACAAAATAATTACCCCTTGTCAGTTTGACATTGGTGGTTGGATGTCCAGCTACACTAGTACATCTCTCAGAAAGCATCTTATTAATCAACGTGCCTACTAGACCCTATCCCCACAACTACTTCAACATGGACTATCCTTAAGTAATGAGCCATTACTTAAAGTACTGGGCCTCGTTTCCCGAACGCGCACTTAGCCTAAAAAGCACTTGAAATCGCTCGTAAGAGGATTCCTACGTTGCAGACGGGTTTCCCAACGCCACACTTAGCTTAAGTGTATCTTTCATTGAGAGGAATTCTACGTGTGGTCAGGACCAGTAGTAACTTCACACTTAGCGATGTTATCCACCAGGGGCGTCGTTCGACCGTCGTTCGGAAGAAACGGGAATTAAAAACATGGCTACTTGAAGCGAGGAATATTTTACATGAATAAAGCTATCTACACAACTTTTTATATGTTTATAATGACTCGGTTTGATCGGAAATGTGCTACGCGACCAATGCAGAGTATTTAGGTCTTGACTGAAGCTTTCAAACAGTAGTTTGATGGCACATTTAGCGCTTATGCCACCACTCCATTGGCTTATATGGTAGCTTCTAGCTAGATGGTTGTATATTATGTAGAAGAAATCCAAACGATGTTTCTGTGTATAGCACATCATGAGAATGTCATTGTTTCACCTGCCTATTCCCATCAAAATAGAAATAAAGAATAATGAGTATTTGAAAATAAAGATTAGGCTATACAAAACTAGTGCATTGCCCGTAGGAATTATGCATTCTGTAGGGTTAGCAGACGTAGGGCTGTTGGGTAGTGTAATGGCAAGACATATTTGCACTCCACATAGGTACAGGTTACACTGAAGTATTATTGTGATGCATGTTTCCTTTTCATTAAGAAATGTGTTAATGGTAGCCTTTTTGGAGAGTTGCCAACAAATAAAGTTTGAGATTATGTAGTGGATGCAGTTGAATATACTGTAGATGTCAACGTTGCTGTCTAAACTATAAACTAAATGTCATAAAGAAAGACATTATTTAAAATGAAGTTATGGTTGAAATAGGATCACTTCTTTATTGTAAGGGTAAGTGTAGGGCAAGAATGGTCATGCAGTTGGACTCAAATGTAGGTTAATTTTATTGAATGTATGTAGCCTACTGTACTGTATGACTTTGATGATGCTAGCTTTGACAGCCCACTCTCAGACAGATCGTAATAAATGTCCTTACAATGGGAACACAGTTTAAATAGGCTTCTCTGCTGGAGATGGCGTTACTATCCCCGCCCCGAATTTAGTGCACATTGCACGTTCGATGCACGCATAGGCTAGCTAATTTCACAGCAATTAACGTAAACAGGTTAACCTGACGTAAACAGCTCCTAAGAGCTACTTAAGAACTCGTGCACGTTGCGCTCGTGCACCTGACTTTAAGTTGATGGTTGGGAAACGCACGTAAATACAAAGTGCTACTTAGTGTACGATGTCGCGAAAATCCACGTAGGCCGTTAAGATACATCGTTATCGGGAAACGAGGCCCTGAACAGTTAACTTATTTCAGGAAACGTTCCGCAATCATTCAAATAGTAGTGATCAAACCATCTTTCAAAAAACCTAACCTTGATCCTGATAATGTGGTTAACTATTGTTCCTCCTTTTCTTGTCAAAAATAATAGCTAAGCAATTGATTTCCTTTCTTCATGAAAACAATATCGTAAAAGGCCTCCAATCAGCTTTAGAGCCCATCACAGCACTGAAACGACCTTGGTCAAAGTTCTGAATGACCTACTCATCGCATTCGATCATGGGTGCACTTCAATACTAGTTCCTACTTTCGACACTTTAGATCATCATATCCTGTTACAGAGACTTTAACTTCATGTTGGCATCAAAGGCTGTACTTGTTTAGGTCCTTTCTGAGGGCCAGATTTACTAACAGAATTGCATCAATTTCAGGCGTAACTTCTACTCAATATGTGGGTAAAGACATGGAATCATATTTATAAACGAGGCGCACTTAGGTAAAACTGCAGACCGTTGCCCACCGTTGAAGCGGATAGATGCAAGTTGCGCCTCCCGTCTTATACATACTGTATGTATAAATGGGAGGGTATAATGGTGGGTGTATTTTCGCCACAAAAAGATGGAAGAGATGTGTAAAGTGCACCTAATTATATATTCCGTGGTATTTACTAAGACTGCCTGATGAGCAGTGTTGGGAAAGTTCACTTTATACATGAACTAGTTCAGTTCATAGTTCAAAATGTTTTAAATGAAGTAGTTCAGTTCATAGTTCATAATTCAACATTTTGAACTAAGTTCACAGGACCAAAAAATTAACTAGTTCTGTTCTATTTTTCAACATGTTGCAAGCTAAAAAAAAAAAATAAAAATCTAAATCTCTAGATGTATGAAATACCGCTTTCGGCCTCTACACAACTTCGGCACTTTTACACTTGCCAGGCATTGACAGTTAAAGAAAGCACACGCAGCGATTGGAAACAGGACTGTTAAATGTGTGTTTTTCGCCTGGAAGTCTCTAGAAATCTGGCACCTTATTGAACGAAATTAAAAAGAGTGAACTTGCCGTTCACAGACACCAGAATGAACGAGTTCACAGTATCGTTCATCAGGCAATAATACAGAACGTTCAGTTAACGTTCACCAAAATTATTAACGAGTTCATGAACTTTTCGTTCAATGAACGCGTTCAGGTACAACACTGCTGACGAGAGTGCGTCTCTAATTTGTGTGAAAATTATCTGCCTCCTAACAGCATGTCTAAACAAGGTCTGTTCCGTTAGTAACGAAACAAAAGGTGTTTTAGCATGACATGTCAGCTGTTCAATAAAAACTATGTGCGCGCTATACATTTTATGCAATTCATTAACAAGTTGATTTTGAACATTTTGGGTGGGTATACAGGTGAAAATATAGCAAACTAAATGTTTTTGTTTAAATATTTATATTTGATAAACAATTTAGTATAGGCATATTACAGTAATAATGCTGTCATTTCTCCATACATACCTTGAATAGAGGGCTCGGTGGTAACGATACCCCCTCCACACTCTCCACCTTTTCAGAAACCAGTGTTTGTTGGACGACATCTTCTAAGATGGTTAATGGTTCAGATTTTGGGTGTCCTACGCCGGTAATCCTGGTCTGATCAATCCTTTTTTCACTTCCTCCACCCCCGCCGCGTAGAAGACAACTCATTGATTTTATTTGTAATAGTCTGCTAGTTAGCATTTTTCTCTGAAAGCAGTTTATTTCTGCTTTATACTGTGTTTAAGTTTGCTGTAACCTCGTGAACCAAAAGCTCTAATTCTAATTCTAATCCTAATTCTAACTCATTATCCATTCTCCCGGAGTAAGTCGCTTATCACGCGATAAGGTTCTTGTTTGATAAATACAATGCAAAATGCAGAAACATTTGTTGTATGCGGTATGGCAAAGGCACTGATTACGCTGCTCTCGCAAATATAAGTAAATGAGGACCTGAGTGTCATAAATGTGTAAATGTCCATAAAAAGTAATCCAATCACACCAGAATGAGCTGGAGCCAGAGTGTTCCCCAATGCTCTGTCTTTGGATCACTGCTCTTCTCCTTGTACATGCAGCCAAGGTGCTGTCATAAGGAAACATGACATTAACTTCCATTGCTATGCTGATGACAACTTTACCTCTACCTATCCATGAAACCTGTACAAATATTTGCTGGCCAACAACTTCCTGCTGCTTAACTCTGAGGTTACGCCAGTTGGCCTCAATCAATTGAGAATGACACTGTCTAACCATCTACCCACACTCAATGGCATCATATTAACACTCAATGCTAGCATCAAAAACATTGGTATCAACCAGGACCTCCTACTTGACTCGCACATAAAAACGGATCATTTGTTATCTACGCAATATTGCTTAAATTAAAAAAGTCCTATCCCTCCAAGATGCAGAAAAATGAATCCATGCTTTTATTACGTCGCTGCAATGCTCTCCTGTCTGGATCTAGCAACAACTCAATAAACAGCCTCCAGCTTATATAGGACGCTGCTGCTCGCACACTTATTAGAAATTCAAAATATGAACATATTTTTCCTACTTACCTGCTTGTATGACTAAAACTCCCCACGCACCAAGCCAGCCAACATAACTAAACATAACTTATCACAACTAAACAGAAACAGCGTATATTGTACCGTAAAGGAGTGCCTTTACGGATTCGGGTACAGCGTGTTGTTTTGTATCCTGCCATCCTTGCCATCCTAACTATAATCTGCATGCACCATGTCATCCAACAATAACTAAACATAACATAACAAAACAAAATACTAATACAATTCCCATACACCTGGCCACCCAGTCTATCCCTCTCCCTCTTCTTCTCCTTCTTTTGCTAATGATGTCTACTAACAAAAATGCTCTCTCTCTTATAGCATGATCCAAATGCTGATGGATGTGAAAACATTGCTCCTTATCAACACTTCTCCTCGTCTACACATATTGACAGCCAAACTCTAGCCACTCATTCTCTTTTTTTTCCCTCTCCCAGTCTCGACTAACCCTATAAGCACACTGTATACACATTAAGCTTTTTTTGTATGTATTGTGTATGTAAAATAAGATGTTTGTATATAATGTATAAACTTTACGTATATTATGTACATCTACCACATAGAACTGTGTACATTAACCCTGTGAAGGCTGTGCACCATTACCACTTGTTGTTTCCCCTCCCCTTCTGCCACACGACCACCCCCCCTTCCTATCTCTTCCTGGCCGGCTTCAAGCAGATGGGTTTTCCCCTTGGTTGCCGCTTTCTGCTTAACGTTTCTTATTGATTAACAGGCCATTTGTACCATTTTGCTTGCTCAAAGGGGGTCCAGGTACTGGACTCTGCAATCGACTTGAGACAATTATAATGTGTTGGCGCTATATCAATAACATTTAATTGAATTGAATACATTTTTCATTATTCACAATTATTATATTATTAACAACATAGACGAATTTAGGATGTATTACTCTGATCATGTGTCATATTATTTTTGTCAAATTTCCTCAGTATGAGTTTGGCTCCTGGATGCCTCACTTCCCCAGCGCCCTCCGAAAGCCCCCTCCCAAGAAGAAAGGTCAGACCACTAGTGACACCATCTTGCAGACCCTACCTGATGTGGGCACGACGATGAACAAAATGGCTGTCCTGAAACTGCTAAGCACAAAGTCATCAGACCATGTGAGTTTGTACAATGTCAAGGCACATATTTTTAAGACGGCAATTCAGTTTTATTTAGAGTGAAAAATCTGAATGTTGTGATGAATCTGAATGCCTTTCTTTTATTCTATTGCTCTGGATGACAATTGAACTTCTAACATTACGTACATTTGTCTGGTTTGCATAATATCACTTTTATATTGCAAGAAAAAGACTCTGTTCATCATGTTTATAGCTTATCTTATATTTGAGAAACTGTGAACAGTGTTGCAGTGCATACTAAAAGAATATCAACGGACTGTCAAACTAAGTGTGTTTAACATGTTGGTTATTAAATAACAAATATTATATACTGTATGTGTTATTTACAATTGCAATCCTAACATGTTGTCTCTAGTACCCTCTGGGATATTTCCCAGAAGATCTGCATGATAACACCGGCCCTGTCAACCATATCAAAGAATTTCAAAATAATCTGAAGAACTTGTCAGGTGAAATTGAGGAGCGGAACAAGAAGCTGGAGCTTCCCTACACCTTTCTGGACCCCATAAATGTGGAGAACAGTGTGTCCCTTTGAAGGCGTAGAGTAGTCCTTTTTCATTATTTAGTGTCTCTAGTACAGTTTTTCTCGTTCGCCTACACACTATTACTGGGCCTATTAACTAAACATCCCAAACTGAACCCAGTTAACACACAGTTCCCCAGGTGCAAACACTTTGACTGTGTCAACATTTTCAAACACACACCTATGATAGATAGATAAAAGGACCATGCATGGAATGCTAAGACAGGATAAATGTGATCATGCATGCTGTATGGCCATTTGAAAGGACATTCCTTCATACTTTTGTCCTTATATTAGTATTAGATAAATACTGTGAAAGACTGTGCTTAATAAGTGTGGTGAATTTTTGGATTAAAACTGAGTTGTTACTATTGTGGTTCTCTCTACTGACATGAATCAGTATGGCATGTTTTGTTCAAATGGGCAATAAAGTCACTATGAAATACTGGCCAAGTCTGCACTGTAATGACTTAAATTTTGATACAACTGCACATATTTTCTGAAATTAGGTCTCAGTTTTTCACAACATAACAGTCCTGCAAAATGGTTTAGAGTGGTGATTTTATCTGGAAATGTCTGGGTTGGCAATTTTGTATGACGACTTGATTTGGGAAAGTCCTAACACTGACCCTTGAAAGGCCATCATTGATGCACTTGGAGATATATGCAGAGAATTGGGCCCTCATTTATAAAACGTACTTACACACAGATTTGATCTTAGAGTGTTTGTGCGATCAAATCCATGCCAAAGAAAAGATTTATAAAAAAACGTCTTAGAAGTGGAAAAGGATACATCTCTACGTCTGGTTCTAGTTCGCGTAAGTACATTTCCTTGTGTCAATATTGGAGTACTGCAGGAATTGCGAACTCTCCGAACGCCGACACAGTGCCGTTTCATCATCATCATCATCATCATCATCGTCACTACCACTGTCACCATTAGGGCTAATGGTGAAAGACCAAATGAATGTTTCACTCAATAAAATCAATTGAACGATTAGAATAATTCACATGTGAATTAAATTCATGTCTAATAGTGTCTAATGTCTAATTCCACAAGTGTAAAACATTTTTCACAATCTATAGCCTATAAATTGTCCATTAGTGGCTTAGTTTTCAGTAGGAGATATGGCTGCATTGGCGTTGTTAGAGGATATTGCCAAATAGGCAATAAGGAAAGAAAGGGTTGCCAAGAATGGCTCTGTTAGAGATTTGTGCCCAAATGGGCCCTCGTCTACAGAGGCGCACCAGATGCAACCAGGCCATACCCGTTCAGGCTCAAGTTTAGTCTGTTCTTAGATTTCTGGCTACAGGAACGGTCCAACAAGAAATTAGAGACCAGTCGGGTATATCCCAGTCGTCATTAAGCAGAATCATGCCCGATGTTCTTTGCGGTATTATCCCTCTATGACCCCAATTTATTCGATTTCTATACAGTGCCCAGGAACAGCATAATGTGAAAGAGGATTTCCTGCGTAAAACAGGGTTCCCAATGGCTTCTCATCCCGATTTTGCACACTCAGACAGCCTGGGAAGCCCACTTCAATACAGCACATGCTGTGCGCGGTCGGTAGTGGAGCGCAGAATGGGCATACTGAAAGTTAATTAGTGCGTGTAGCTCCTCCATTTCTTTACCAGGGATTGAACATTCACGTGTGTTAGACAGCTGTTACAAGTGAATGCTAGCTTTCAATAGCTGTCAATGGCAAGCTAGCCGGCAGTAATGTTGGTAGCTGGTTAGCTAGCTCTCTAATTTGCAGTAGCTTAGCTTGCTTCTTACCAGTTCTCCTCAGGGTGTTCAGGGTCTACAAAGTGTGGTTACCTTTGAGGTTGTACTTGCACCAGACCGAGTACGAACACGTTCCATTGTGAGGCTAGGTGTCCCGACTCCCTCCTGCATGTGACTGGTGTGCGGGTGTTCATTTATCAATCCCAATTATTCTAGTTTTTCATTTTTTATTAATTTTCAGAAATGTTGTGAAGTTATATGGTAAAATGTGTAAATAACAGTGGAAAATGTAAGGTAATGTCACAAAGAGTGGACATTTTGAAACTGTGTGTAGACTGTATATGCCCCTGTGTCCTTTTTAAAATGTTTTTTCTCCAATAACTATTTCACTTTATTTCTTCAACACTGTGTTGAGATAGTGCCCTCTTTAGATCAAGCACTGCAACACACTTTACTAATGAACAATAAATGGTTTCTAAAGACCTATAGTAAGCATTAACATAAGCATGAGGTGTTACCTGTGTTTACAATGTAAACTTTCACTCATGAATTAGACCATATCTAATGCATAATAACGGTTATTCATAATGACTCGTGAATGGTGAGCAGACCAACATCGCATACATACCTTATAAATTATCTTAAAAAACCATTATTAAATAATTGAAACCTGGTTGATTAATCGTTTTTTTATATATTTATTTAATGTGAACAGACCATTATCATATACCATATACACAATCTTATAAATCATTAGGCGATTGTTTGAAATGTTCATACATACATTACTACTCATTTATAAATAGCTTACTACGTTCATAAATGTTTTAATAATGATTTGTAAATGATGAACAGACTATGAACGAAAGCTTCATAAACAGTTTATAAACGAAGGTTATTCTAAAGCGTTACCACATAATTGATACGTCCAGTACAAATAGCTCAATTGATACACATATTTTTTAATACACTCATATCTGCTATAACATTCAATAGCACATTAAGCAGAGACAAATAACATAGAGACATAATAGATTAGAAGACACAGATAATTAAAAGATAAAAACATTAGATGAACTCAGATGCTCCCTCATTTGGATCATGCTCTTGTTAAATCTTAATTAATGTAACTAGAGTGATGCTAAAACGTTTGTGAATGAGGTTCTTATGTTAGAACAAACATAGCTTTTGTCATTAAAACCAAAAAGTTCTATTTTGGACTCAGCCGTCCACAGACTATTCTTCCAATAGCTTTCTGGCTCCACGTGGTCTTTAGCAAACTTTAGAAGGACAGCAATGTTCTTCTTGGAGAGTAGTGGCCTCCCCCATGCTCTTGCAATGCACAGCATGCTTGTTCAGTGTATGCCTGATGTTGACCTCATTAACACTGACATTAGCCAATGCAAGGGAGGCCTTTAGATCCTTAGATGTAGATGGAGACCAGACTCGATAGTGAAGACCCATTTGTATGTAGAATTTCATGTAAGATAATTTTGCAGAATACATACATTATATATTTTTTTCTGCACTGGGTCTGCTGGGTTTTAGGACATAGTAGAAGATGTGATCACATTTAGATCAAACATATGCAAAGAACAATACAAAGAAAAAAATGCATGTAAGAACCTTTTAAGGGGTTCACAAACGTTCTAGCCCGACTGTATTGCATTCAACAGCACATAAAGCAGACACAAAGAGCATGGAGACATAATAGATCAAAAGAACATTAAAAGACAGATAATTAAAAGATACAAACAATAAAATAAACTCAAATGCTGGATTGTGCTCTTATGAATTGGCATGATCCTCATGTGACCACAATAACTTTATTCATAGTGTGTCATCAAATTTGCTGCTGCTATTACTGCTATTGCTGCTGGTCCTGCTGCTGCTGCTGCTGCTGCTGCTGCTCCTGCTCCTGCTGCTCCTGCTGCTGCTACTGCTGCTCCTACTGCTGATGCTCCTAGCGCTGCTCCTCCTGCTAATCCTACTGCTGTTCCCCTTGTTTTTCCCACTGATAATGCTACAACTAATCCTCCTGCTGCTCCTACTATTACTGCGGCTACTGCTGCTGCTGCTCCTGCTGCTGCTTCTAATGTTAGTGCTCCTGCTATTGCTACTGCTACTGCTCCTGCTGTTCCTCCTACTGCTACTACTACTGTTACTACTGTTACTCCTCTGTCTTTTGCTGCTGCTACTGCTACGGCTCCTACTGCTGCTACTACTGTTACTGCTGCTGTTGCAACTCCTGATCCTGCTGCTCCTGCTGCTATTGCTGCACCTAGTGCTGCTCCCACTGCAGCTGCTCCTAATGCTGATGTTAGTATTAATAATAATACAACTTCTTCTACATTTTTTGCTGCTACTGCTGCTACTACTGCTCCTACTGTTGTTACTGTTGCTCCTACTCTTGTTGCTGCTGCTGCTGCTGCTCCTGCTTTTGCTACTGCTGCTCCTACTGCGGTTGCACCTGCTGATCCCACTACTGCTCCTGCTACTCCTACTGCTACTGTTCCTGCGGCTGCCACTACTGCTCCTACTACTCCTACAGCTGCTGCTCCTACTACTGCTGCTCCTACTGCTGCTCCTACTGCTGCTCCTACTGCTGCTGCTCCTAATTCAGCTGCACCTCCTCCAGCTTGTACCGCTCTAATTGCTACTACAAATGCTCCTTCCACTGCTCCTCCTCTTCTTAATAATGCTCCTACTTCTCGTACTGTTGTTAATGATCCTAATGCTGCTCTTGTTGCTCCTACTGTTCTCAATGCTGCTCCTACTGTTCTTAATGCTGCTCCCAGTGTTTTTAATGCTGCTCCTTCTTCTCTTAATGCTGCTCCTGCTGCTATTGCTGCTCCTACTGCTCCTACTGCTGCTACTGCTGCTCCTACTGCTGCTCCTACTGCTCCTACTGCTACTACTGCTGCTCCTATTGCCGCTCCTCCTACTGCCCCTACTGCTACAATTGCTGTTCCTACTGCTGCTGCTCCTGCTGCTCCTACTGCTGCTCCTACTGTTCCTCCTCCTGTTGCCCCCCCTGTTGCTAATCCTGCTGCTCCTACTGCTGCTCCTACTGCTGCTCCTACTGCTGCTCCTACTGCTCCTCCTACTGCTCCTACTGCTGCTCCTACTGCTGCTCCTACTGCTGCTCCTAATGCTGCTCCTGCTACTGCTGCTCCTACTGCTGCTCCTACTGCTGCTCCTAATGCTGCTCCTACTGTTCCTGCTACTGCTGCTCCTACTGCAGCTCCTACTGCTGCTCCTACTGCTGCTCCTACTGCTGCTGCTTCTGCTCCACCTCCTGCTCCTCTTACTTCTGCTATGCCACTGGAATAGTTCTTTGTTTTGCTTTTACCTTTCTCCCCCTCTGCGTTCAGTCTCTCCTTCCTTCCCTGCTCCTCCTTGTCCTTGTAGTTTTCTCCCCCATTCTCCTTCACCATGGCCTCAATTTTCTCCTTTAGCTCTCTTACCTGAGTTATGTCTTTACAGTTATTGTTGAAGACATGATATCTACCCCCACAATGTTCAGTAAGAGATGAGAGAGCAGAACTTTTCCTTAGTTTATCCTCCACTGGTGTCTCCCCTAGCTTATCCCTATGAGTGAAGAGCACTATAGTGTACTTCAGCGCCCCCTCACCAAAGTTCTCCTGGATCCACTTAAAAGCATTGGTTTTCTCCTCCTCTGTGACTTCTTCATCTAATCTGAACACCAGCAGAAAGGCATGAGGCCCAGGTAGAGACATCTGAACACACTTCTTCAGCTCACCCATCAGCTCTTCTGTCGTCTTTTCTGTATCAAACAACTCTGGTGTATCAATCACTGTAATTGGTCTACAATCAACTACACTATATTTATTACTGCAGGTTTCAGTCACATATTTAGATGATACTTCCTCGTTAAAATGTCCCGTCCACAGGATGGTGTTTGCTGAGTCACTCTTTCCAGAACCAGTTTTCCCCAGCAGCACGACCCTTAGAGGAGACACTGTGGAGGAAACAGTCAAAACTCTAGAATAGTGTGAAATGAGCAGTAATTGTAGAAAAGACAGGATCTATATCTACATGACCTCCTCCACATAAGTAATCAACACAAGAGGGTATTGGGTCACAGGGTTACAATATTTACTTGGCTTCATGTTAAAATCATTCCTTATAAGGGCACGCAACAGCAGTAACGTGCGCAGTTGAAATCGGCCAGTCCACGCAAAAGCAACTCAGTAATCTTTCTAAATATCTATCTGTCTGCAATACCGCTCTCGGCCTCTACGCAAATTTGGCGCTCTGACTCTTGCCAGGCATAGACAGTAGAGAAAGCACACGCAGCGAAACTCTGGCTGATTTACGACTGCTATTTCGCGTTCTGAAAGTCTTCTGAAGTTCAGTAGACATCCCAGATGAGAAAACTTTCATGAATGCCAAATGTTTTCCTGAATCAACCAAAAGAGGAGTTCGAAAGACATTCCTTCTTAAATTCTTCTCAACTGCATTTGAGAATGAGGCCCCTTGTCTAAATGGCCTGTTTGAATAGACGGTGACACCCCTTAAACTCAGTGTATTTAACAGACTGTCCTTCAATGGATAAATCAGATGAGTCTGAGGTGAGGCTATAAGTGGAACTTCAGGCTTTGTCTCCCTTGGAATGGCTACCATTCTATACAATTAAACCTGTATCCTGACTGATCAAATCTAAGACTGGATATTCAATATATGGTATAAAATTAAATACTTTCACTATGCATTGTATCAACAGGATCCCCTCCCCACATTAGCCCCATAGACAACACAATAAGCATTAACAAGTTCCCCGAAGATTTTGCAGGCCTTTTGTTTAGATAGCTGCGGCCTAAAATGCAATGAAAGTTTAAATGTTTTGTCGGTGTTTGTTGCATGAAATCGAGCTAGTTTCAATCCGTCGCAGTTTTTATTTCCTCCTTCAGAGCCCACGCAGGCCTTTTGTTTAGATAGCTGCGATTTCGCAGGCCTTTTGTTTAGATAGCTGCGATTTCGCAGGCCTTTTGTTTAGATAGCTGCGATTTCGCAGGCCTTTTGTTTAGATAGCTGCGGCCTAAAATTAAATGAAAGTTTAAATGTTTTGTAGGTGTTTGTTGCATGAAATTGCGGGAGCAAGTGAAAGTTGCGATACAAAGTTGCAAATGTGTTCTTATAATTGAGTAATTTCTTAGTAAGTAATTCATTAAATGATAAACGAACAAACATTGATTAAAGAACAAAACCACTGAGAGTAGGCGTCACTTATCCACAATTAAGTGCACCTTTTGGTATTACAACATAATGCCCTGTCTTTGACATAAACCAATACTGAGCTCTAAGCTCACATTACCCCTTATCTATACAGGGTGTCACGCTCTCTGCAATAGGTATTCAAGGACCACAACCAGTTCCAAAGCCTAAATCCAACATCCTGATGGTCGAACATGCAAACCACATCAACTTCAGGTCATTAGCACTGTAATTGGCACTTCAATAACTCCAGCCATGAAAGCATGCTGCTGTGTAAGGGTAACTTGCCTAATTGCAGGTCCTGCTCCAGGTCCAAGGCCAAATTGTTGAAGGTCATCTTCTTTAAGATGTCCGACACGACACGGCCACAGTCGTTCTCACAGTAGGCCTGCATGATCATGGCCACTACATCGTATACTTCAGCCTTCTCCAACTTCTGGATGGGGATTTTGCAATCGAGTTCAAGGTGGTTCTTGAACCTTTTGATGCTGTCCTTGTCAAGACACTCAAGCTTCTTTATCAAGATATCTGAGATTACACTCATTGTGGAGGTTAGTTCAGCAGCCTCACTGGATGGAAGCAAAGAAAAACTGAATAAAATAGTTGGTGTGTATGCGGTAAGACATTATTTGATTAGCAATTGTGTGCTGCATGCATCAGTTGCAATAGAAAACTGATTATAAATAATCACATATGAGATAAGGCTAATTAGAATTAGGCTAGGATGTTGGTTCAGAACTCACTGGTTAGATAAAAGCAAACAAACTAAAAAACAAACATAAAAATTGTGTGATCTGTATTAGTAAGATGATATTGCTAAGATCAAAGCATAGAATGCCAGAAGCATCAGTTGCAATAGAAAAACAAATAACAAATAAACGCTCATGAATAGAGTCTTCCAGTTGGTTTAAGTGTCTTCACAACAGAAGTGAAAGTTCACATCTTGCAATTTTATTAACTTATTCAACTACATCTTGACAGTGTGTGTAAAAAGCAAATAGACAAAGGTGTTACACATCAGTTTCCATATGGTGCAAATAGACGTCTCCAAGTGTCTCATAACCGCTCCAAAATCACCAAAAGCAAGTACCTGTATATCAAGCATTCATTGTTTTCCTGCCGTCTTGTGAGAATATACAGTGCTGCTTGAAAGTATGTGAACCCCTTGAGCAGTTTAGAGTTTTTTGTTGTTTTACCATGATTTTCCTATTTTAACATCACCAGTTTTCCGTATATGAAATGTCAGGTTTATGTTCATCAATTGCATGTACTTGTTTAGAAGGATTTTTTTGAGTAGCCAAAAAACTACATGAAACATGGAATAAGTGTATGTGCAAAAGTAAGTGAACCCCCAAGTAAGAATGCTTCCATATTTTTCATCCTCCTTAACCAATAGAGCAGCTTTGTGTTTTTATCGATATTATCATTTTGATAATTGGCCTTACTTACACAGCTGTAGTTGTCCTGACAAGATGGCACCTTCAAAATTAATTCTCCCACAGCCTTTCAATGGTGAGTCTTCTTGCTGGCAATGATTCCCTTCTGTGTTTGGTGTTTAGTATTACTGAGACGCTATTTATACCCTTCAGATACACTGTGGGTGTCATCATCGTGTCGTCTGATGCCTCTCGTTTTTACATTCATACTAAACCTGTTTAATGTGGTTGACTCCATTTCCTTAAAGCTCAGACACTCCTTGTAGAGAACTGGCTGGACTTTCACTCATAGCAGTTTAAGGTTAGTTAGTTAGTAATAATGTTGAGGGCAAAACAATGATCTTGTCATGAATGTTTAACTCTTTCTTTCCCACTTATCTCTTTCTACAGTAACAAGAAAGGTGAAATACTAAAAAGGTATACCCTGCTCTCTTTTTTCTTCCATATGATTTCGTGTTTGATATACGTACGTGTACATTTAATTGTAGAATAGATTTTATTGAAGAACATTTGTGAAATTATAAAGATGTGCTTTTTTTGGCTGATATTTACTTAGACTCTGCTTTTTCCAGAATAGCGTCTTATTTTCACTCACAGTCATACTGAACCTGTGTAACTTGTAAACTGTATGTAACTCAATGTAACAATAAAGAAGCAAATTATCATTCCTTTTTACAGAAATAAATAAAGTGTTTACAAGGTCACGTCTGGATAAATATATTTGGTGATTTGTCTGTAATCAAGAACACTCGTCACTTCACAGTTTTGGTCACATGTTCTCTGTCAACATTCCAAATAAACTATGTCGGTTTATTTCCTGTAGAAAACCCCTTCGATATAGAAAGAGAGGGTGGAGACACGTGTTGGCATTGAAGAACACAACATGACATCTTTGAGCCCTATCTTGCACCTGTTGCAAAAAGTCCAAGCGTGACTCCAGTGTCTTTGCTAGTTTCAGTCCGTCCCAATTTGTATTTCCTCCTTCAGCGCCCACGTTGTATAATATGTTGTGCCCATCTGAGCACCCTGGGGCTTGATGGTCTTTAAATGAGGTTTGTTCAGGCACATTGAGGAAGTGGAAAGCAATTACATGATTGGCCAACAAACTTGAAGTTAATTCTGTGTTATTTCACTGTTATTTAAAAAGTGCATTATAACAATAGTAGCCTTATATGCGTCTAAATAGGCGGGTGCACAATGCTTGGACACTCTGTTACACAATATTTGTGTTACAATGCTAAAACCAAAGTTATTACTATCCTAATCGTCGTTGTTGTTGTTGCAAGGCTGAAGTGAGGGTATTACAGCAAATTTGCATGAGGCAGATTGTTCCTGGAACACTGAATGCCAAAACATACCATGCATTTCCAATCTCTGAGCAACTAGCTGTTATTCAACATCTGCTTCCTCCTCCAATGTCCTCCTCTCAAATATACACACACAGTTCCTAGTGATGTGTTACTGTCTGTGTCAGCAATATCAGTGCCTCTCTGAAAATCAATCAGAGCAGAGCTCCTCATCTGTGGTTGGGCAGTTGTTATATTGGTTAGGTTAGGTTGCTGGGTATGAGTACTTGTGACAGTGAGAGGATTGGTCACTGTGGGAAGGTCATTTTTGTCACGTTTTTTGAGTGGCTGAGCTCTACTCTTCTCCACCGTAGCCTCCATCTAGTCAAGCAGTTCAATAATGAAGGAAAGGAAATAAATAAAGTGTGTCCATGGTCACGTCTGGATAAAAACATCAGGTCCAGAACACTTGTCACGTCACGCTCATATCAGCTTTGATATGATTTGTATGGCAGGTAGTCCACAAGTTAGTATATAGCTCAGGGTGATTTTCTGGAAATTCCAATGGAATGTTCTCTGTCAACATTCCAAATACACTCTGTCGGTTTATTTCCGGTAGAAAACCCCTTCGTTATAGAAAGAGAGGGTGGAGACACGTGTTGGAAGTGAAGGGAATGACAGAAAAAGCCAGACCAAAAAAGGTTAACAACTTGTTTGGCATGTATTGCATTGCCTCTTTTAATCTTTGGGCCCTATCTTGCACCACCAGGCTCATTTAATGCAAAAAGAATGAGAGCGAATTTACAGGGACAGAAATGAAGTGGATATCCAGGGAACCCAGGCTATGGCAGAGGACTGGACTTGACTTACTCGCTATCCATGCTACTGGAACACTCTTCTCCACTGTGAAGCCTAAAGGGTCTTGTTCTCTCAACCATTTATTCAATCCTTGTGTGGTTATATATAGAGAACTGAACACTGGAACTGCTGGACAAGACAGAGGCTACGAGGGAGAAGAGTAGAGCTCAGCCACCCAAGGACCGTGAGAAAAATGACCTTCACCACAGCTCCACATTGCAACATACTGCATGTGTAAGTCGTTAAGCTGTTTTTATTTTATTTAAGTTATGCACAGGAAAAGATGATGTTTCAGTCCTTGCGCTATTGGTAGAGGACTTCCCACAGTGGCCAATCCTCTCACTGTCACAAATAATCATAGCCAACAACCTAACCTAACCAATATAACACCTGCCCAACCACAGATGATGAGCTCTGCTCTGATTGGCTGATTTACAGTGAGGCACCGTGATTGCTCACACAGACAGTAACACGTCACCAGAAACTGTGAGTGTATGTTTGAGCTGTCATTGGAGGAGGAAACAGATGTTGAACAACAGCCAGTTGCTCAGAGATTGGAAATGCATGGTAAGTTTTGTCATTTAGTATTTCTAGTAAGAATGTGCCCTACGTAAGTTATCTGTAATACCCTCACTTCAGCCTAACCACAACAATGACTATTAGCATAGTCATACCTTTGGTTTTAGCATTGTAATAAGAACATTGGAATTGTTTTACAGCTCTTTCAACAATGATTTGACGAGGTTAGTTTGGGCATGCAGTTTACATTAGGGGCTTAAAGTGTTGTTTATTATGAATTCAGAGTGCTGCATTCAAATTGTGTGACTTCAGTAGGCTTAAATCAAGAATTCACTTTAGACTACGTTTTTGTTGGCCAATCGTATAAATGCTTTCCGCTGCCTCAAGATAGAAATGCACCAACGTGCCTGAACAAACCTCATTTTAAGACCAACAAGCTCTTATGGGCACAACATATTAAACAATGTGGGCGCTGAAGGAGGTAATGAAAACTGCGTCGGACTGAAACTAGCAAAGACTCTCCTCACGCTTTGTCTCTGCACCAGGTGCAAGATCGGGCTATAAAGATTAAAATAGGCAATACAACACAGAACAAACAAGTATTTCACCTATCGTGATCTGACATTTGCTGTTATATTCTTCAAGGTTAAAACTACTCTCCACCTTTTCTTTTTATGAGGAGGAGCTGCAGGAAATAAACCGAGCAAGTTGATTTGGAATGTTGACAGAGAACATTCCATTCTAATTTCCATTGAATCATCCTCAGCTGGTTCAGGAATTGCAGGAAGGGACCCAAACGCAGACCAGATGCAGGGAAGAATTCAGGATTTATTCAAAGGTTAACGCACAGAAGATCCAAGGCAAAAAACTAAGAAGTCCAAAACACACAGAAACTCTGAATAAACAAAACCATAAACTATAAACACCGGCAAATAAAACACGAGTCACACTCGGAAAGAGAAGAGTTAAACATAAACAAGAGCCTACAAACTGGAACTAAGGCTATGGACAAAACTGCTACAAATAATTACGAAAAAAGCGAGCCAATGAAAGCAGGCTGTGGAAATACTTCGACGTGTGTTATTCTTGGAAGTGCGTAATGACAACCAACAATACCCGACACTGAGTGTGGGTTATATGTAAGAGCTGACAGGTGTGGGTGGTTAGCAACTACGTGAGTGCAAACGCGGTGCAGGTGGGTGAGTGAGGATGCAGGTGTGAGTGATCAGTACTCAAGTGACTGTGAGCGTAGTGCGGGTGAGTGTGGCGAGAGAGTGGAACAGGTGTATGCGTCTGTTTGATTGGGGACTGGAATGCTACTGGTGAACGTGCAGTTTGGGAGAGTTACTGGGCGATCACATTGATGCGTTGATGCGTCAGGGTTAACACATCCCCATTCACTTTGAATGGGGTGACGTCATCCTTTGCCGAACTGAATTGTGGCTCCGTTTGGTTCGCGTGCATTGCGTTTCATGCTTTGCTTTCGGCAAGAGTTGAAGAATGTTGAACTTTTCGAGAGGCAATGCATGCGTCAGCCAATCATACTGCCTTTCAAGCATAACTGACAGCACATGCGCTAGCCAATCATATCCAGTATATGCTCACGTCTACAGAGCAGCAAGCTCAAAAAAATTGGCTGACCAAACTCCTTAGATGGTCGTATTTGAACCTACAAGTTGGTTGTTTGACTTTTTTTTCCGATTTTTTAAAGGTTACCGAGAAATAGACACTGTACAATGTAAAAACTCCTATATTGTAACTGAAAAATACGTGTCATAGGATTTGCGAGGTGTCTGAGCACCCTATCTAATGATAGCATGCTACTAATAATAATAATTCATTTTATTTTTAACGCACTTTTCATTCAAAAGAATCTCAGAGTGCCTACGTATTAGAAAATAACTATAATAATACAATAAAATTAAAAACAAATTTAAATATTAACATAAGCATAACAGAAAAGATTCAACACAAGGCCAGAAATGCCTTCCTGAATAAAAAAGTCTTAAGTCCAGCTTTAAAGGAATCCAGCGTCTGCGTTGCCCTTAGGTGGTCAGGGAGGCTGTTCCATAGATGTGGCGCTGCCGAGCAAAAGGCCCGGTCGCCCATGGTACGACGCTTGGTTTTGGAGACGCGGAGGAGCGAGCTGTTTGAAGACCTGAGGGTGCAGGTGGAGGTTTGGGGATTAATTAATTCTTGCAGGTAGGGAGGTGCATGTCCATTAATGCATGTATGGGTGATTATAAGGACTTTGTAGTCTATCCGGAAAGAGACAGGGAGCCAGTGTAGTGAGTGTAATATTGGTGTTATGTGCTCATATTTCCGGACCTTCATCAGAATCCTGGCAGCGCTGTTTTGGATGTATTGCAGCTTCAGGATGTTCTTGCCAGTGATTCCATAGAAGAGTGAATTACAATAGTCCAGTCTTGAGGAGATAAATGCGTGGACAAGCTTCTCTGCATCTGATAGGGTTAAAGTGGGGCGGAGTTTGGAGATGTTTCTTAGATGATAAAAAGAGGTTTTGCACAGGTGTTTTATATGATCATTAAAGTTCAGGTGAGAGTCAAACCTAACTCCGAGATTAGTGACTGTGGAGGAGAGGGGGATGACCTGGCTGTCGAAGGTGAGATGAGTCAAGGAGGATGACTGAACCTGGTGTGGGGTACCAACAAGAAGGTACTCACAGGGTAAAAGCTTGCTAGTGACGTGATTGGTTTGGTGACCTGTCAATCTCACTATAACGTCTCCGGTATCAACAGAACCCGACGCGCCAGACTCCTCCTCCGCCTTCCGTTGGATCAACGCATTCCAACGCAGTGTGATCTCTCCGTTAATAAGCGGGGGGGGGAGAAGGGGGTGTGGCCGGAGCAGAGCAGATTATATACCTACAACGTATTACCTGTATAAACACTCTTTAGCAACCAGACTCCTAGTCTCCTTGTCTAACACACCTAAACTGTATATGAATTTTTCCCCCCAGGGTTAGAGTTGAGGATTGTGCTGCTGGGTAAGACTGGCGCTGGAAAGAGTGCAACAGGAAACACCATCCTGGGGAAAAAGGTCTTTAAAGAAGATTCAACTTTTGACTCAGTCACTTCAGTTTCTCTCAAGGGGAGTAGAAAGGTGTTTGGGAGGCAGATCACAGTGGTCGACACCCCAGGGAAGTCTGATACATCTAAGACACCAGATGAGCTGAAAAGTGAGATAGAGAAGTGTGTCGACATGTCTGTTCCTGGGCCTCACGTCTTCCTGCTGGTGATCAGATTAGGGGTGAGATTCACAGAGGAGGAGAAGAATGCAGTGAAGTGGATCCAGGAGAACTTTGGCAAAAGAGCGGCACAGTTCACCATGGTACAATTCACTCATGCTGATCAGCTAAAGGGGAAACCAGTGGAACATAACTTCAATAAAGACATTCAGAACCTAATAGACAGCTGTGGAGGAGGATATCACTCCTTTAATAATTTAGAGCAGGATGACCAGACTCAAGTGAAAGAGCTGCTGGAGAAGATTGATTACATGGTGAAGAAGAATGATGGAGAACACTACACAAACAAGATGTACCAGGAGGCTCAGAGAAAGATGGAAGAAGAGGAGGAGAGGAAGAGACATGAGGAGGAGAAGAAAAGAAAGGAGTATGAGAGGAAGATAAGAGAAGACGAGCGAAGGAAAGCAGAGGAAGATTTTAGAAAGGCTGAAGAGGAGAGGAAAAAACAAGAGGAGGGGGAAGCATTTGTCAAACGAGCATTTGTGGTGCTTGTAATTTGCATGGCAATAGCAAATCCTGTAGTTGGTGCAGCATTTGCATGTGTTGCAGCTATAGGATATGTTTTAACACCAATGTTACAACACCAATTGGCTGGATTCCCTCTGATAGTTAGAAACAATCTGAGTTGATTTTATGCTTCTATTTTTTTTATTTTCTGAGTGTTTTACTCTACCTTTTATTTTAATGCACTCAAATTCTAGTCATAGTCACAGAGCTGTTAATAACTCTTATTAGGAGCCTCTGCCATCATGCTTTAGCCTTGGCCAGCTGGCTGTGGGTTAGAGACCACTCAGCAACGCGTGATTAAATCAGCTGATCACTGCTGCTGCTTGGGTTGAATCCTTATCTGTAATGACATGCAAGCTCCACCTAGTGGTGTTTCACCTGAACTGCACCACCAGAGGTAATTTGACCTGTCTGCCTCAGGTCCAGTAATACCATTGAGCTCCCTTTTGGTTGCTGGCTTGGGTTTAGGTTATTAGTCTGTGGAGATTTTCCACAACAATCTTTTGTCCAAGTAACTATGTCAAAGAGTAGTAATTATATATAATACATTGAGACTAAACCCGGAGTCAAATTCCTTGTACGTGTAAACTTACTTGGCCATTAAACACATTTTTGATTCTGATTATTGTACTGATGTAAGGGTTCTTTAGACTGGACGTCTATGCACAGACACACATAAGTGTGAAAAAGCTGAAGAAGTACATCTGTTTAAAGCAAACTCTGTTCTATATCTCATGATATGATGTCTTTACGTAAAATGAGACAAACAAGTGATATTTCATATTAAAATAAAAGATTCCAAGCGGTGTACGAAAAGTGTTGTCATCGATGTCTGTACACAGAATTGTGGACGTAGAAGGCAAACTAATATTAAAAAATGCTGCCATGTTTAAACACAGCTAATGAGTCATGGAAGGCCCCTTTAATGTCTTGGGGAGATACTTGTTTATTTTTGGCATCACACATCTATTTGAATGCTATTGATCTTATTTGTGAACAGTTAAATCCCACAGAGCAATTGTGTGAGAATCTCTCTCATGAAGATTTCTTAATGGTTATTTATTCTAGTGTGTGTATTTCAGGGGCGGAGTGGGACACAAAAATCCACCGGGACAATTCTGACTGCACCGGCCCACCACCGGCCCATAACGTGCCCACAACGTGCCCACAACTGGCCCAACCCGCATCCCCTCCACCTCCCATATATCAACTACAGAAACAAACGGGCGGCTTTTGATCATTATTGTTAGATTTATAGTTGATGTGTGGGTGACAGACATGACAGTGACAGTGTATTTGTATATACTTATGGAAATACGGAACAAATCGCGTCCCGTATTGGCTCAAATGTTTTGCTAATTCGCAACAATGTGTCATGTCAACTCACTCGCACCTAGTTGACGGCTGGTTGAATAAATCCGTAATTCTTGTACATTTTGATGCACTTTCCTCCAGCATCCGCCTCTTTTTCAGTCTGGCCTTTTTGCCCCCTCCTTTCTCCTTTCTCTTATGTCCCTCCATCAGGCCCGCTTCACCTGCTATCTCTCCCTGATAGCCGCTAATTTATCTCCCTAGGTTCACTTGATAAAGGCAGAACGATACGCATTTCCCATGATGCTTTGCACCGACTATTCTACATTCAACAAAAAAAAAACGAATTAAATCGCTGGCCAATTTATATTTGTGGTCATGAAAGTAATGGAGCGTCTGAATAAAAATAATTACATCAATATAGGAGGCTAAACAAAAATCAGAAGGTTGGATTGATGGGAGTGAGTTTGACACACACCATAGGTGTGATGTACAGAGACAAATAGTTCTATAGATAGTGGTTGGACTGGCTAATTTTGCAACTCTCGGAGAATTTAGAGATTTTCCCGGGACCAGGATTTGACGTATATTCAAATGGGCCGCTCATGAGCATGAGCACCCACTCGCTCTCTCTCTGTCATGGGCTGGTTCTCGAGAGATTATTGGCCTACCGGCCGACCGGGAAAAATCCCGGTGCTCCCGATGGCCACTCCGCCCCTGGTGTATTTTGATTATTTGTCAGTTCTGTTTTACTGTAAATTAATACAATTCTAAACATTTACACAAACAGTTGCGATATTGCAGAATGTTTGATTGGTACTGCTCTCACTGCCAACCTAGGGATTGGACACAGAAAGATATCGTTAGAGAGAATAAGTGACTTTCAGAAATCTATACTATTTTTTAATTGCTTTATTTATGTACTGAACGCAACTTAATGACAAATAATACATTTGAACAGTGAACACGTTCATATATCTGAGGTCTAGCTAAAATGTTACTGAATGTTTTCCTTCTCCTGAGAAGAGATGCTGTCTAAATCAAATGCTTGCACCATGTCGTTGCACCATGCCGCGCCTGACTGGTACAGTCTTGAACATTTATTTTAAAGGCCTGGAGACACATTTAATGGTGTTAAAAAAACATTAAGAATTTTGCTATGATTTATTTTATTCATTCAAGTAAGTAAGGTGAAGGATACCATAACTAATTTTGAGTTTAGAATGCAAGAAAAGATTTTAATTCAAAACAGAAATTTTCTGACCAAGACTCTTGGGTGTGGTGGTGCAGTCTGGCTCATTTACAAAACAAACAAATACATATAACTTGTTGTTGTATGAATACAAATAAAAACACGTCAAACTGACATTAGTGGCGCAATTCAGTTATTCCTTCATTCATTAATTACAGCATGACATATAACCATGACAACACTAGTCAAAAGGCACTATTGACCTCACTATTGACTCCTGTAGCAAACCTGGAGCAGTAGGTGTGTGTGTGTGTGTGTGTGTGTGTGTGTGTGTGTGTGTGTGTGTGTGTGTGTGCGCGTGTGCGTGTGTGTGTGTGTGCGGCAGCGTTTCCGTTGTCCGAGTCTGAATTTGACAACAATCCTAATATTAAGGCCTATAAAGCAGACGTGCACAGCCCTTATTATGTTCTAAAGGAACAGGCTATTCTGCCGTTTGAAGGTTTTTAAACAACACGCATATGCTGGATTTTAAATAAAGCGTAAACTGGCCTCTATGCAACAAAGGAGCAAACTGAGATAGAAGGATCAAACATGGCAAAGCAGACTAGACTTAAAAGCTTTTTCCGAGGCTAAACGCAACTGATGAGGGTGAACTGTCTGACGAGGATGAACCTCTAATACCTTCAGTGTTGCATCTGAATGTGTTTCATTTCATTCAACTGTCTATCCCCGTGCATGAGAGAGCCGAAGTTGCATAGAGGCCGAGAGCGGTATTGCAGCCAGATAGAGCTTTTGAAAAATTATAGCTCGCAACATATTGAAAAAAAAGAACTGAACAAGTTCATGTTTTGGAGCTGTGAACTTAGTTCAAATTTTTTAATTATGAGCAATGAACGGAACTAGTTCATGTAGAAAGTAAACTTTCCAAACACTGAATACCTGAAGCCCTAGATGTTCAAACAGGTTAATCAGACATAAGGCCGAAGTGTCTGGCGTTTATGTCTGACTGGAGTGACAAGTTCCCTTGGCTAAGGTGCAAGGTCATTGATGGTAACAGTAAAATGTTCTGTTAGCACTGCGAATGCAACGGATTCACAAGAAGGTCGAATCATTTAAAAATCTCTGCTGTCATTGAACATAGTCAGAGCAATGACCATGTTGCAGCGCTCAGTTTAACGCCACAGCAGGTTGCGATTAAAGGCTGTCTTATTGACGCGCATCAAACATTTGACCGGCAAACATTTGACCGGCAACATTTTACTCTAGCGCAACCTCTGGTGTGCAGTGAACAGTCCCTTTCATACCCATATTCTGATAGATGTTCTCTCCTCTTGTCTGCAGATGCCCTTGAGTTCACATTAGACCCAAACACAGCATTCAGACATCTCTCTCTCTCTCTGAAGAAACAGAAAGGTGACACGTGTGAGTGAGGAGTAGCATCATCCTGACCGAGAGATTTGACTGGTAGTATCAGGTGTTGTGCAGAGAGGGTCAGTCTGGACGCTGCTAGTGTAGTGCAGTGGTAGTAGTGCTGATGTAGCAGGAGCATATAAAAGCATTCAGTGGAAAAGGAGTGATGACAGTCTGTTTGGAAGTAAAGACAATTCCTGGATCCTGGAATGCTTTGGTAACAGATACTCTGCCAGGCATGATAATAAGAGTACTGACATACCCGTCCCCTCCACCCACTCCAGCAGAGTAGGAGTTTACCTGGACTGACTTCTACAGCGTCTCCTCTGACACACTCACCCACCTGCACACGTTCCACTCCAAATTCACTGAGCCCCTCTATCCAGGGTTTTATGTTGTGTATAACTCCTTAGTGTCCTTGTGCCAGATCACATGACCTCCTGATCCTGCAGGATCACCAGAGTCTACAGAAGAGTTACCCACTCTTGTTTAGATACCCACCATTATGTGATGCTGTGATGGAACATTTTTTTAATTAATATATAATTACTGAGCCTATTACATTTTGATCAACATGTTACTATGGAAGGGTGTGTGTGTGTGTGTGTGTGTGTGTGTGTGTGAGATAGTTAGGGGAAATGTGATCAGAGGACTGTAGATGTGGGTACTGCACAAGATCAACACAAAGAGACTAAATAAGATGTGTTGTATCTAAGCCATATATGGAGATGATGTTTTAGGTGGTTATATGTTTACTCTTATAAATGATAACATATGAAATATGAATTGATTTTAGTACATGGGCCATGTGAACGTATTACCTCTTCTTCATTCTCATTCTCATTCTCATGTAAGAGAGATGTAGTAAGTGTGTGTATGTGTGTTTGTGTGTGTGTGAGTGTGTGTGTGTGTGTGTGTGTGTGTGTGTGTGTGTGTGTGTGTGATTCTGTTTGAGTTTTAGTATTAATTTGAAATGTACAAAATGTAATAATTCCCACCCACTCTCTCTCTCTCTGTCTCTCTCTCTCTCTCTCTCTCTCTCTCTCTCTCTCTATCTATCTATCTCTCTCCCTCTCAACATCATCTCTCTTTCTCCCTCCCTCTCTCTCTCTCTCTCTCTCTCTCTCTCTCTCTCTCTCTCTCTATCTATCTCTCTCTCTCCCTCTCCACCTCATCTCTCTTTCTCCCTCCCTCCCTCTCTCTCTCTCAGTCTCTCTCTCTCCCTCTCCATCCCTCTCTCTCTGTTTAGCTCAATATGCAGTTCTAAGTTTTATCTCATACTTTTAATGTCTTCACTGTCTATTAATATAAAATGTACAAAATTCTGTCCACCCTCCTCCTCCTCATACTCTATCTGTTCTTACACCTCTATCTTTGCAACATCGTCCTTATTTTCTCGTACAACTCAAATTTTTTCTCTCACTCTTACATGCACACACACACACAAATCAGTACTTCAGTATCAGAACAGTGTTGGGGAATCCTAGAGAGAATGGGTCCTTGATCCTGCTGAGCTTTTATTCCTTTAACCTATCAGACAATCAGAGATATGGGTCAAGTATACACAACTGCAATGATCCATTTCAAAGAAAAGTCTTGTCTCCGCATGAAGATGAATACATGGAAGCATATATCTGAAAGCATGAATAATATTTTTCTGAAATCATCATTGCCACTGACACAACAATAGCACTTCTACCCTCATAATTAAATAGACGGCTATATAAACATTCAGGGCCTTACATAATGTGGCATCTTTCTATGCAGTCTTCAAAGTACATACTGTAGATATGCATTGAACTTTGCAACATAATAAAATCCCAGCTCCAACCTCGCATAGCTGTTTTATCATTATCTTCATCTCTTTATCTGGTTGTCACTGGGAGGGAGGCACAAGCAATCTGCTGATACAGTACATGGCACCATGTCTTTGAAAGGCCCTTCGAACACCTATGATGATCTGTGACATCCTGAAGAGACACACTGAATAAGAATGTACAGAAACATAATAATAATAATAATAATAATAATAATAATAATAATAATAATAATAATAATAATAATAATAATAATAATAATAATAATAACTAGAATGTGTTTCGTGAACGAACTGCGAGAGTGTGCTTGCTCTGTTGCGGCCATGACCGAGAAAACAAGTGCCTTGGAATTGGGGCAGGTTTCAGCTCTCCAGCTCACATAAGTGAGTATGCATGAGTGAGTATGCATGAGTGAGTAAACATGAGTGAGTATGCATGAGTGAGAATGCATGAGTGAGTAAACATGAGTGAGTATGCATGAGTGAGTATGCATGAGTGTGTACGCACAAGTGAGTATGCATGAGTGAATAAACATGAGTGAGCATGCGTGAGTGAGTAAACATGAGTGAGTATGCATTAGTGAGTATGCATGACTGAGTATGCATGAGTGAGTATGCATGAGTGAGTAAATATGAGTGAGTATGCATGAGTGAGTAGAGCCCTGGTATGGAAGGTGTCTCTTAATATTCCTAGTTATACAGTTGAATGGAGAGGGACAGAGAGAGAAGAGGAGCCGTGCGCAGGTGTCAGTGAGAGTTGTCAGTGAAGCACAGGTGCAAGCCAGTTTAATGACCCTATTATGATGTCATAATGGCACAGAGTTCTGCCATGCAAGTCTATGGAGAAAAAAGGTGATGGAAAAAGAGGAATAAAATAGGAGTGGCAAGGAGTACCGCCACGAAAAGATATAGCAGGTTGCACCGGATCGGGCCGGACATTTCGGTGTTTGAACGGTGTCTGTACCTCGAACGGGCGAGGCGTAGTTAGCTGCAAGAAAAACGGGGAGAATAAAGAAAGAAAGAAAACTTGACAACAACAATACTGTGCTTCCCTTCGGGCAAGCACACTAACTAGAATGCGTTTCGTGAACGAACTGCGAGAGTGTGCTTGCTCTGTTGCGGCCATGACCGAGAGAACAAGTGCCTTGGAATTGGGGCAGGTGTTAGCTCTCCAGCTCAACCTGCTGGATGAGCATGCACAAATGAGTATGCATGAGTGAGTATGCATGAGTGAGTAAACATGAGTGAGTTTGCATGAGTGAGTAAACATGAGTGAGTTTGCATGAGTGAGTACGCATGAGTGAGTATGCATGAGTGAGTATGCATGAGTGAGTATGCATGAGTGAGCAAGCATGAATGAGTATGCATGAGTGAGTAAAAATGAGTGAGTATGCATGAGTGAGTATGCATGAGTGAGTAAACATGAGTGAGTTTGCATGAGTGAGTAAACATGAGTGAGTACGCATGAGTGAGTATGCATGAGTGAGTATGCATGAGTGAGTATGCATGAGTGAGCAAGCATGAGTGAGTATGCATGAGTGAGTAAAAATGAGTGAGTATGCATGAGTGAGTATGCATGAGTGAGTAAACATGAGTGAGTATGAATGAGTGAGAATGCACGAGTGAGTAAACATGAGTGAGTATGCATGAGTGAGTAAACATGAGTGAGTATGCATGAGTGAGCAAACATGAGTGAGTATGCATGAGTGAGTAAACATAAGTGAGTATGCATGAGTGAGTATGCATGAGTGAGTATACATGACTGAGTAAACATGAGTGAGTATGCATGAGTGAGTATGCATGAGTGAGTAAACATGAGTGAGTATGCATGAGTGAGTATGCACGAGTGAGGGAACATGAGTGAGTATGCATGAGTGAGTAAACATGAGTGAGTATGCATGAGTGAGTAAACATGAGTGAGTATGCATGAGTGAGTAAACATGAGCGGGCCGGACATTTCGGTGTTTGAACGGTGTCTGTACCTCGAACGGGCGAGGCGTAGTTAGCTGCAAGAAAAACGGGGAGAATAAAGAAAGAAAGAAAACTTGACAACAACAATACTGTGCTTCCCTTCGGGCAAGCACACTAACTAGAATGCGTTTCGTGAACGAACTGCGAGAGTGTGCTTGCTCTGTTGCGGCCATGACCGAGAGAACAAGTGCCTTGGAATTGGGGCAGGTGTTAGCTCTCCAGCTCAACCTGCTGGATGAGCATGCACAAATGAGTATGCATGAGTGAGTATGCATGAGTGAGTAAACATGAGTGAGTTTGCATGAGTGAGTAAACATGAGTGAGTACGCATGAGTGAGTATGCATGAGTGAGTATGCATGAGTGAGTATGCATGAGTGAGCAAGCATGAGTGAGTATGCATGAGTGAGTAAACATGAGTGAGTTTGCATGAGTGAGTAAACATGAGTGAGTTTGCATGAGTGAGTAAACATGAGTGAGTACGCATGAGTGAGTATGCATGAGTGAGTATGCATGAGTGAGTATGCATGAGTGAGCAAGCATGAGTGAGTATGCATGAGTGAGTAAAAATGAGTGAGTATGCATGAGTGAGTATGCATGAGTGAGTAAACATGAGTGAGTTTGCATGAGTGAGTAAACATGAGTGAGTACGCATGAGTGAGTATGCATGAGTGAGTATGCATGAGTGAGTATGCATGAGTGAGCAAGCATGAGTGAGTATGCATGAGTGAGTAAAAATGAGTGAGTATGCATGAGTGAGTATGCATGAGTGAGTAAACATGAGTGAGTATGCATGAGTGAGAATGCACGAGTGAGTAAACATGAGTGAGTATGCATGAGTGAGTAAACATGAGTGAGTATGCATGAGTGAGCAAACATGAGTGAGTATGCATGAGTGAGTAAACATAAGTGAGTATGCATGAGTGAGTATGCATGAATGAGTATACATGACTGAGTAAACATGAGTGAGTATGTATGAGTGAGTATGCATGAGTGAGTAAACATGAGTGAGTATGCATGAGTGAGTATGCACGAGTGAGGGAACATGAGTGAGTATGCATGAGTGAGTAAACATGAGTGAGTATGCATGAGTGAGTAAACATGAGTGAGTATGCATGAGTGAGTAAACATGAGTTAGTATGCATGAGTGAATAAACATGAGTGAGTATGCATGAGTGAGTAAACATGAGTGAGTATGCATGAGTGAGTAAATATGAGTGAGTATGCATGAGTGAGTAAACATTAGTGAGTAAACATGAGTGAGTATGCATGAATTAGTATGCTTGAGTGAGTATGCACGAGTGAGTATGCATGAGTATGAGTGAGGGAACATGAGTGAGTATGCATGAGTGAGTAAACATGAGTGAGTATGCATGAGTGAGTAAACATGAGTGAGTTTGCATGAGTGAGTAAACATGAGTGAGTTTGCATGAGTGAGTAAACATGAGTGAGTACGCATGAGTGAGTAAACATGAGTGAGTACGCATGAGTGAGTATGCATGAGTGAGTATGCATGAGTGAGTATGCATGAGTGAGCAAGCATGAGTGAGTATGCATGAGTGAGTAAAAATGAGTGAGTATGCATGAGTGAGTATGCATGAGTGAGTAAACATGAGTGAGTATGAATGAGTGAGAATGCACGAGTGAGTAAACATGAGTGAGTATGCATGAGTGAGTAAACATGAGTGAGTATGCATGAGTGAGCAAACATGAGTGAGTATGCATGAGTGAGTAAACATAAGTGAGTATGCATGAGTGAGTATACATGACTGAGTAAACATGAGTGAGTATGCATGAGTGAGTATGCATGAGTGAGTAAACATGAGTGAGTATGCATGAGTGAGTATGCACGAGTGAGGGAACATGAGTGAGTATGCATGAGTGAGTAAACATGAGTGAGTATGCATGAGTGAGTAAACATGAGTGAGTATGCATGAGTGAGTAAACATGAGCGGGCCGGACATTTCGGTGTTTGAACGGTGTCTGTACCTCGAACGGGCGAGGCGTAGTTAGCTGCAAGAAAAACGGGGAGAATAAAGAAAGAAAGAAAACTTGACAACAACAATACTGTGCTTCCCTTCGGGCAAGCACACTAACTAGAATGCGTTTCGTGAACGAACTGCGAGAGTGTGCTTGCTCTGTTGCGGCCATGACCGAGAGAACAAGTGCCTTGGAATTGGGGCAGGTGTTAGCTCTCCAGCTCAACCTGCTGGATGAGCATGCACAAATGAGTATGCATGAGTGAGTATGCATGAGTGAGTAAACATGAGTGAGTTTGCATGAGTGAGTAAACATGAGTGAGTACGCATGAGTGAGTATGCATGAGTGAGTATGCATGAGTGAGTATGCATGAGTGAGCAAGCATGAGTGAGTATGCATGAGTGAGTAAACATGAGTGAGTTTGCATGAGTGAGTAAACATGAGTGAGTTTGCATGAGTGAGTAAACATGAGTGAGTACGCATGAGTGAGTATGCATGAGTGAGTATGCATGAGTGAGTATGCATGAGTGAGCAAGCATGAGTGAGTATGCATGAGTGAGTAAAAATGAGTGAGTATGCATGAGTGAGTATGCATGAGTGAGTAAACATGAGTGAGTTTGCATGAGTGAGTAAACATGAGTGAGTACGCATGAGTGAGTATGCATGAGTGAGTATGCATGAGTGAGTATGCATGAGTGAGCAAGCATGAGTGAGTATGCATGAGTGAGTAAAAATGAGTGAGTATGCATGAGTGAGTATGCATGAGTGAGTAAACATGAGTGAGTATGCATGAGTGAGAATGCACGAGTGAGTAAACATGAGTGAGTATGCATGAGTGAGTAAACATGAGTGAGTATGCATGAGTGAGCAAACATGAGTGAGTATGCATGAGTGAGTAAACATAAGTGAGTATGCATGAGTGAGTATGCATGAGTGAGTATACATGACTGAGTAAACATGAGTGAGTATGTATGAGTGAGTATGCATGAGTGAGTAAACATGAGTGAGTATGCATGAGTGAGTATGCACGAGTGAGGGAACATGAGTGAGTATGCATGAGTGAGTAAACATGAGTGAGTATGCATGAGTGAGTAAACATGAGTGAGTATGCATGAGTGAGTAAACATGAGTTAGTATGCATGAGTGAATAAACATGAGTGAGTATGCATGAGTGAGTAAACATGAGTGAGTATGCATGAGTGAGTAAATATGAGTGAGTATGCATGAGTGAGTAAACATTAGTGAGTAAACATGAGTGAGTATGCATGAATTAGTATGCATGAGTGAGTATGCACGAGTGAGTATGCATGAGTGAGTATGCATGAGTGAGTAGAGCCCTGGTATGGAAGGTGTCTCTTAATATTCCTAGTTATACAGTTGAATGGTGAGGGACAGAGAGAAGAGGAACCGCAGGTGTCAGTGAGAGGTGTCAGTGAAGCACAGGTGCAAGCCAGTTTAATGACCCTATTATGATGTCATAATGGCACAGAGTTCTGCCATGCAAGTCTATGGAGAAAAAAGGTGATGGAAAAAGAGGAATGAAAAAGGAGTGGCAAGGAGTACCGCCACGAAAAGTCATAGCAGGTTGCAACGGATCGGGCCGGACGTTTCGGTGTTTGAACGGCGTCTCTATCTCAATCGGGCGAGGAGTAGTTTGCTGCAAGAAAAACGGGGAGAATAAATAAAGAAAACTTGGGCCCGAAGGGAAGCACAGTATTGTTCTTCATAAGCTTTCTTTATTAGTGTTCTTGCCCGAAGGGAAGCACAGTATTGTTGTTGTCAAGTTTTCTTTCTTTATTCTCCCCGTTTTTCTTGCAGCTAACTACGCCTCGCCCGTTCGAGGTACAGATGCCGTTCAAACACCGAAACGTCCGGCCCGATCCGGTGCAACCTGCTTTGACTTTTCGTGGCGGTACTCCTTGCCACTCCTTTTTTATTACTCTTTTTCCATCACCTTTTTTCTCCATAGACTTTTGTGGCAGAACTCTGTGCCATTATGACATCATAATATGGTCATTAAACTGGCTTGCACCTGTGCTTCACTGTTACCTGCGCCACGGTCTCAAGGCTCCTCTTCTCTCTCTGTCCCTCTCCATTCAACTGTATAACTAGGAATATTAAGAGACACCTTCCATACCAGGGCTCTACTCACTCATGCATACTCACTCATGCATACTCACTCATGCATACTCACTCATGCATACTCACTCATGTTTACTCACTCGTGCATACTCACTCATACATACTCACTCATGCATACTCACTCATGTTAACTCACTTGTGCGTACTCACTCATGCATACTCACTCATGTTTACTCACTCATGCATACTTACTCAAGCATACTCACTCATGTTGACTCACTCATGCATACTAATTTGTGCATGCTCATACAGCAGGGAGAGCTGGAGAGCTGACACCTGGCCCAATTCCGAGGCACTTGTTCTCTCGGTCATGGCCGCAACAGAGCAAGCACACTCACTGCATGAAATGTGGGATTTACGACAGTATTCGACCCTGTGTATTGCCGTAGAAGCCCACATTGGTGTGAAAGCCCCCCCACCCCTTCCCTTGACCAAGCCTAGGTTTTGTTATGTTAATTGAATTGACCTGGATTGAAAACAACCCCCCCCCCCCGCCAGGGGAGGCACCCCGTCACTGCTTCACTGATTTAAAAAACCTGAAAGTCACATGTTCGATCCCTACTAGTGGCAACCATGGCCCAAGTTGCTTAACGACTGTTAACAACTCTTAATGACTGTTATCAGAGTAAGCCTGACTCTGTATAATTACATGCCATAAAATGAATCTCAAGAACATTAAGGTGAAATAATAATATATAAGTTAGGAACATTACACATAGCCTAAGTTAAAACTTTTAAACACATACCACCATAAACATGTGAGATAATTCGACAAGAGACATTGAAAGACAGCTAACTCACTGCTTCGTCAAATAAGAGAGATCAACTATGAATCTGGAAACCACTTACAGATTCCGATTAGCTAAATTTGCGTCTGGATGGAAAGGTGTCATCTTTCCCCATCCCACCCATGCTAAGCCATTTCTAGCATAACATGCGATCTACCGTGGAAAACAGAAGGCAGGCGATTTTTTTTATCAGTTCTCACCACACAACGACGTCTCATCTTTGCTCCTTGAATGTCCAGTGGTGAAGTCCAGTGTACACGCAGGTATACGGAGTATACCCACTTATTTTTCAGTCAGCATTGGGTATACCCACTTCTCAAAACAGGGTGTTTATCCTGTGCTGTATTAATAAATAAATAAAAAGTATACCCACTTCTCCAGGGACCACTACCACTGTGAATGTCGATATGTAATGGTATGGTGTTATTAAAACTTACTACGTGTAAAAAAGACTAGAAATTGAACGTTTATTATTCGAGTCTAAAGTTTCTAATGTTGCCTCTGGCGCCTTTACGTGAACATCATTGAAACGTCACATAAGTCCACTAAACAATTCCCAATTCGCACGCTCCAGTAACAGAAGAGAAATACCCCAGAGGAGGGAGGAATGATAAACCAGGTACTTGATCGCACCGATGAGCTTGATCCCTACCAGCAACGTGGCTAAGCGGTTAGTCACAGGTATACAATACCATTAACCTGAAGAGGGCAGGTTCGAAGCTCGCGCAAGATTTCAAAATCTACCTGAAAAGACACAGGATAGATATTCATGAGTGGCAAACATGTCCCTAGTTGCAAAATGACTATCTCAATATCAGAGTAAGCCCGACTCTGTATAATTACATGCCAAAAGTGAATCTCAAGAACATTACAGAGAGGAAGCTGTGGAATATAAGTGGAACAGCCTCCAAAGTACATTGCAACCCTCGAACTCTGAAAATGAAAGGCAAAGCAAAGCAAGAATCGTGACATCCCCGAAATCAAAACCCTAAAGACAGAACTCTGAAAACGGAAGGCGAATCAAGAAATGTGATAACCCCGGACCAAAACCCTAAAGACAGAATATTGATTAAACTATTTTTAATTTCGTTTTTATGGGGCAATAGCTGTAAATGGGAGGGGATACGTTTTGTCAGTTGAAAGCTGACCTTTTGACAGAATCTCATTCCGTCTCATCATAAGACGTTTTAATTCAATTCCTTGTCGTTTTCAACCAATGGCTGCAGCAGGGTGTGTGTGGCTAGACTGCTGACAGTCAATATGCTAATAAGAGCATTTCGCACCTCTGTCAGCGGGAGGTGAGAATGCTAAACACATCGGCCCCCCTCCCCTCGCAGGTTCCTTCCCGGGAAATTCCGTCAGTATGCGGCAGACGGATATTTCGGGGGAATGTCCGCGATCAGCCAGGAATGGTGATCATTCGCGGCTGTATCACAGCGTATACGGGCCCGATAATCTTGCTTTTCGTGCAGTGACTCTCGCAGTTCGTTCACGAAACGCATTCTAGTTTATTCTCCCCGTTTTTCTTGCAGCTAACTACGCCTCGCCCGATTGAGATAGAGTCGCCTTTCAAACACCGAAACGTCCGGCCTGATCCGGTGCAACCTGCTATATCTTTTTGTGGCGGTACTACTTGTCACTCTACTTTTTTATTCCTCTTTTTTCATCCCCTTTTTCCCCCATAGACTTGCATGGCAGAACTGTGGGGCATTATGACATCATAATAGGCTCATTAAACTGGCTTGCACCTGTGCTTCACTGACACCTGAGCCAAGGAACCTATTCTCTCTGTTCCTCTCCATTCAACTGTATAACTAGGAATATTAAGAGACACCTTCCATACCAGGGCTCTACAGTGCGAGTATTTCACTTGCATAAATAGGTACGTGCGAACTTGAAAAACTTGTATTCCCACTACCGTAACGTTAGCTATCCTAGCTGTGTTAAGCAGTGCTATCCTAGCTGTGTTAAGCAGCTGTAATATCTGAGTACGGGGCTAAAGGCTAACTAACACTACGTAACGGGAGTATCCACTGGCAGTTTCAGCTAGCCGTAACGGGGGATCATTTTCCTTAATTCAAGTTGTGAAGTAAACCTGTGAAGTAATTCATGAATTTAGTTGTGTGAATATAGCGAGCTAAGGCTTGTATTCCTACTACGGTAACGTGAGCTATCCTAGCTGTACGGGGCTATGCAAAAGTAGCTTATACTGAAAGAATGGTTTACTTGTTAGCTCACCAGTTTATTATGTTGCTAATGTGGTTGGAGAGGATTAAGCGTGAGTTAACATTAACCCGTGTCCTGGGAGTAAAGATTCATGAGAGACCTTGAATCATTAGGTTAACTGAAAAATGTTTGAGGATGTACCTGGACCAGTGGTGGACAGTAACGAAGTAGATGTAATTCGTTCCTGTACTTAAGTAACATATAGATGTATCTGTACTTTACTCAAGTATTTCTATTTGGTGAGACTTTATACTTTGACTCCACTACATTTCAAAGTGAAAATTCGTACTTTTTACTCCATTACATTTAGTAAAACCTCTCGTTCCTTTTTACCAAAGCGAATCAAATAATGAGAGGTCAAAGTGCGTGCACAATCACTTATCAGGGCTCAGCGCGCGATTTTCTCTGAAGTCCTTTCGGTTTCGTCAGTTTGGTTCGTTCGTTGCGTGCGAGCTACGTTGAATTTGCTGCAGCATTTTGAGGCGGTTTTATGCTCATGCTTAGCCTACTTAACGCTACATAAATGATGGAAATGATGGAGGAAACGATGTTTATCAGGGCAAGGGATGTTGCAAACTTTTATCATGCAGTTCTTGACAAACTCTCCCTCGGTAAAGGTATCACTACATACTTATTTACAGTCTTCAGAGCAGACTGGTATGCTCTGCTATTTTGTGCAATTTATGCAAAAACTAGTTCCTGTAATGATTTTTTTTTTTCACGTTTGATCTGAGGTCAAGTGTTTGGTTTTGACTTTCGTCTGTTTTTGTACTTAGGGTTGTGTAGGGAATATAACTAATATCACTAGTCTTTAGCACAAACTAGTACAACACCACATTCTCTGATTTTGTGGAACTAGTTCCTGTAATGGTTCTTTCAGGATTTATGAGTTTAAGGGTAACCCAGACATCCAGATGTGATATAATAAAGGAGCATATGTTTAACTCCACATTTTTTATAATTAAATGTGCAACTAAGTTACAAATACATGTAAAATGGAATAATTGTTCTATAGTGCTGTTATTTTATAAGCACTTGGTCTTATCTAATGGTAATAGATAGCTTTTAATGTTTTGTGCTTATACTCATTTTAATAGACAAATGTAAGACACTATTTAAAGAGTGGCATTAGTATTTTCACCTTATATCAGTTGATTGAGCCGGAGCCTTGATGTGAAAATGATAAAAGGCCATTAGAACCATAATTCATCCAAGTACTTTTACTTTTAATACTTAAGTATAAATGAAGGCAAATACTTTTATACTTCTACTTAAGTGGAAATTCAAAGCGCATACTTCCACTTTTACTGGAGTAATATTTTACACCGGGTATCTATACGTTCACTTAAGTACGTAGTTAGTGTACTTCGTCCACCACTGACCTGGACACAGCGTAGCTGTTGTAGTGTGCTCAGTTTTCGAAAACTAGACTGAAACTAAGAAGGATAACTATGACTAAATGTGACTAAAATAGCTGCCAAAATGAACACTGAGATAGGGGACCCCTTAATCTGCAATTCATGGTTGCTAGCTCTAATCAGATGTACTAACTAGGCTTACAAGAGAAGACTAACTTTGTATGCCATCGAACACCAATAACTAGAACTTATTTGACAGACTATAAACCAATGTGATACACGTGCTCTCTAGCTACACAGTAAAAGTGTTGCTTACATTAGATACTAGACCTACAGTCTAACTCTAACTGCATTAAGTCTAACATATAGGCCTATCTTACAAAAAACTTTAAGTAAAGCTGGCTATGTAACCGCATTCATTCCAATATTGTTGCAGAGATGTTTCCTTTTACCAAGATAACAATTTCAACAATTCACTTAGCTCAGTAAGTCAGTATAACGAAACACTTGAACTATTATGACCAAATGTAACACACTAGACCCTTTCACAATAAACAAGCAAACAAACAAACAAAAACAGAACAACAAAGATACCCTCATATGTCTAAACGTCAGTGGAGCCAAAATATAATTGTTGAGCTTGGTTGCTTGCTAAAATATATTGGAAGAAGGCCCCACTACACTGATTGAGTAGATGTAAATACATGTTAATTCATAGGCACTTGTTATCTCTGTCACAGAGCAAGCACACTCTCGCAGTTCGTTCACGAAACGCATTCTAGTTATAATAATAGTTCAACAGTTCTCATTTGTTCCGGTTTTGTACATTTCAAATTAATACTGAGGAGTTAACTCAAACAGAATAAGACACACACACATAAACACAAACCCACACACACACATACAAACACACACGCACACACACACACACACACACATCTAGTACAGTAATCACGTAACTGTGTCTGTATGTGAGCTGTGTCTCTCATGTCGCTTCTGTGCTGTAACTTGGCCAATCCTCTGGAATGAAGTTGCTGTAAGGAAATAAATGCATTGCTGAAATTCATGCATGCTGTTAAGGGAACAAAATCTTGCCCTGTCCAAAATGGTGGACTATTTAACACAATAAACTTAATGGGTAATGCTGTGTGTACATTAATATGCCTCTGGTTAGTTCAAATACACCCCACACCAGATTTTGGGAAGGATTTACCTTCCTGGTCTAGACTTTAGTAAATTAGACATGGTGGGTATGTTAGGTTGGGTATATCCTGTACAGATATGTCCACATTAACAAGAAAGCTGATATTGACTTATTCAGAATCGTCTCTCAGATATGTTACCGTCTGCCCTTCAGTGGTGGACGAAGTACACTAACTACATAATTAAGTGAAAGTATAGATACCCGGTGTAAAATATTACTCCAGTAAAAGTGGAAGTATGCACTTTGAATTTCCACTTAAGTAGAAGTATAAAAGTATTTGCCTTCATTTATACTTAAGTATTAAAAGTAAAAGTACTTGGATGAATTATGGTTCTAATGGCCTTTTATCATTTTCACATCAAGGCTCCGGCTCAATCAACTGATATAAGGTGAAAATACTAATGCCACTCTTTAAATAGTGTCTTACATTTGTCTATTAAAATGAGTATAAGCACAAAACATTAAAAGCTATCTATTACCATTAGATAAGACCAAGTGCTTATAAAATAACAGCACTATAGAACAATTATTCCATTTTACATGTATTTGTAACTTAGTTGCACATTTAATTATAAAAAATGTGGAGTTAAACATATGCTCCTTTATTATATCACATCTGGATGTCTGGGTTACCCTTAAACTCATAAATCCTGAAAGAACCATTACAGGAACTAGTTCCACAAAATCAGAGAATGTGGTGTTGTACTAGTTTGTGCTAAAGACTAGTGATATTAGTTATATTCCCTACACAACCCTAAGTACAAAAACAGATGAAAGTCAAAACCAAACACTTGACCTCAGATCAAACGTGAAAAAAAAAAATCATTACAGGAACTAGTTTTTGCATAAATTGCACAAAATAGCAGAGCATACCAGTCTGCTCTGAAGACTGTAAATAAGTATGTAGTGATACCTTTACCGAGGGAGAGTTTGTCAAGAACTGCATGATAAAAGTTTGCAACATCCCTTGCCCTGATAAACATCGTTTCCTCCATCATTTCCATCATTTATGTAGCGTTAAGTAGGCTAAGCATGAGCATAAAACCGCCTCAAAATGCTGCAGCAAATTCAACGTAGCTCGCACGCAACGAACGAACCAAACTGACGAAACCGAAAGGACTTCAGAGAAAATCGCGCGCTGAGCCCTGATAAGTGATTGTGCACGCACTTTGACCTCTCATTATTTGATTCGCTTTGTGTCAGGGAAAAATCCCTTATCTCGACATTTAAGTTTAGATTACAAACCACACTGTGAGGCAGAACATATGTTTAAACCTTGACAGTCAAAGGAGAGGTCTTGTTTGGGGAAGTCCCTAGAAGAGCTCTGATCTCCCTTGGCTGGCTCAGCCCTTTTATTAACTCTTAGCTTACACAATGTGTTATCCAAGCGTGGCAGTTACCCCGCCCAAACAGATGCATGACTTGTTATTGTTATCAGCACATACAGACAAGCAAAATTCAGACATCTTCGTGGCCCCTCGCTTCTGCATTTTGATCAGCTCATTGCACGCTTCTTCTTTTTGCAGGAAGCCACTTTGGACACAGTAGCACAATCACATGCACAGAATGTCACAGTATTTTTCCACTCAGTGTTTCTTCACATGAGTGCCTAACTTTTAATACAAGTCTCAAATCTCAAGTAAGGTTATTAATGATTATTTCCTTTAATACATAAATTCCATTACATTTCCCTCCTGTTAATCATACTAATAACCACACAGATGCAAACATCAGAATACAAGGTTGTCAGTGAAGAATTTCCCTCATATCGTCACATAGCATCATCTTCGGTATTGTCAGCCAGGAGAGCCGCTATTTCTTCCTCCAAGAAGATGGCTGTCATGGTCCGTTTCACCAGAGCCTGTACACAGACTTTCAAACAACCAAGGCAAGCACATAGTAGGATTAACAGCACCACAAGCGGTATGCATGCTTTGAGTACAATGATTAGCCAGCTACCAGAACGGAACCAGTTCAGCCAGTCCCATGGGCCTGAGCTTTGCACGGTTACGAAGTCCTGGGTCTCTGCTGCACTAACCTCTTTCATTTTAGCAAGCGCATCGGTTATAGCATGTGCATTGACTTCATCTGGTATGTATGTACACCAAGTTTCATTTATAAGGGCACAAACCCCTCCTGCGGGAGCAGTGACCAGATCAAGAACAAATCGATTCTGCAAAACCATAAAGCGGAGGCTCTCAATTTCTCTGTTCTGAGCCTCATTTGCCATGATGGAGGCATTAACAAAGGTTCCAAACCGATAATTCAGCGTTTCCATACGTAACATGAGTTTTCCTACCCCCATCCATGGAAACAGTGATAGAATGACTTTGTTGCCCTTGGACCATAACTTATATGCATCAGGCACATCTGTACCCCAGACTGAGTCATGTGGCTTAATGTCGCGTTTCCTGCGCTTACCCACTCTTGGCCGATGAGATATTATTGTGGTGTGGTCACTAACCAACACTGGCGCACACACCCCCTTCCAACTAGGAGGCAGGCCGTCATACAACTTGTGGCCACACAACCAGAATATATCTTCCCCTCCTCCTGTTAAGAGGTGGGCAGTTCCGTTCTGACTTGGCAGACCCGAATTCCACCCCTCACACCTCCTACCGAGTATAGACTTATTCTTATTGCAAAGGGTGGTGCCAAACTGGTAGGCTGTAACTTTACATCTAGAGCGAGGAATCACACCAACTGAGTGGTTTCCGGCTCTTTTGAAACAAAAGGGAAACACTGTTCCTGGAGTGACCTCAGCGTAAGGCGATATCACTCCGTCTATGGGTACAGCAGTCAGTGGGTGGGTCTCTGCACAAGGGGCATGCACAGTGTCGTTAGTTCTATTATCTCGGGCCCGTATAACTTCGATACGATCTGCAATTGTGGGGGTATCAGACGAGACATAAGCCACACACTCACTCTGTCTCTCAGATATGGGCATTATCGTAAGTCTAGGATAGTGGGAGGACACGGGCATTCTGGTACACACATAACAGTCAGAACGATTCAATCCTTTAGCTTGACCATAAACATAACGGTACCAGGAGTTCAGATGGTAGACTGTGTCTGTTGTTCCATTTAGAGTTGTCATCGCTATCCACCTCCTGTCACGGTGCCCCTGCTGTGGAGCACACACTCTGAGATAGGTTAGAACACATATACATACAATTCCTAAGCTAAAAAGCCCCACTCGGGTTCTGTTGAGTCTTCTGTCGGTCATGGTCACAGGTTCCCTAATTGTGGACAACAGGGTTGGTTTCTTCACCGGGTTGAGACAAGTCACCTCTAGAACAGTGACCTCCCTTTGTAACCGGGCTCACTTCTGTTTCCACCGGTGGCTCCTGTAGCGTTGGTCGTAGTTTGCAGTGAGAGAGATGGACCCACGTGGAACGTCCTTTCACTTTGACGGCTGTGGGTGTGGTGAGGAGTACTTGGTGGGGGCCTTCCCAACGGGGGGATCTCCAGCACTTTCGTTTCACAGCCTTTATGAACACCCAGTCTCCTGGACTGACTGGCTTTGCCTGTGGGGACACAGAGAGAGAAGGAACAGTATTTGCAGCCAACACTGCTTTTCTTTGTAGCACTCTCTTTAAGTAATCCACTAAAGAGGACTCATCGTCAGGTGAATGTTTGCTTTGATCAAAGTCAGGCAGTGTATATGGCCTTCCATACAGTACTTCAAACGGTGTTAACCTGTGTGGTCCCACTGGGGTTATTCTCATGCTCAATTGGACTATGTCTAAGCACTCCGGCCACATTAATCCTGTCTCTTTCATTGCTTTGACTAGTTTGAGTTTCACTGTACCATTATGCCTTTCCACCAGCCCTGCTGACTGGGGGTGGTACGCAGTGTGGTGTTTTAGGTCAATGTGTAGGTGTTGAGCTATTTTGTCAATTGTTTGGTTTACAAAATGCGATCCATTATCACTTCGTATTACTCGGGGTATGCCGAACGTCGGTATTATTCGCCTACAAAGTGCTTTTGCAACGGTTGCTGAATCTGGGCTTGAACAAGGCAATAGTTCAACCCACTTTGAGAAAGCGTCAATTATGACTAAAACGTATTCTAGCCCCTGTTGTTTTGTTAGTTGTATAAAATCCATGTGGATAGTATGAAACGGGTGAGGCGGGGTGGGGAACTGTCCTTTGTCAGGGCGTGCCCCACCCTGCGGGTTATGCCGAATGCATGTTTCACATTGCAAACAAAAATGTTTTGAGTATGAGTGAAAGCCATATGTGGTATAATATTGGTGTACCAGGCCACACATCCCTCCTGTTGAGACATGTGTCAACCCATGGCTCAATATTGCAGCCCATTTATACATAGACTTTGGTAGAATTGGTTTTCCCTCCATACTAACATAGATTTTGTCTTGCATTGTATAGCCGTGTTTTTTCCATAGTTTCTTTTCTGTTTGTGACGCTTGTTGTTGTCTCGTTTGTAAAATTTCGTCAGTTTCTGTTTCTATTAGGAACACACCCGTTGCTTTTTTAGCACACTCGTCAGCCAACGCATTGCCTCGCGAGACCATGTCTGTTTTGCTTGTGTGAGCCTCACATTTGCATACTGCCAGCTTGCTAGGCAGCTGCAGGGCGTCATATAGTTTCAGCAGTAAGTCTTTGTGTTTTACTGGTTTACCTGTAGAGGTTTTGTAACCCCTTCTCTTCCAGTGAGCACAAAACACATGTGTCGCGGCAAATGCGTACTGGCTGTCTGTGTACACGGTTATGTCCTGTCCTTTGTGTAGCTCACACGCTCGTGTTAATGCTGTGAGCTCAGCTGCTTGTGCTGAGAATGACGTGGGAAGTGACTTGGCTTCTATCTGTCTTGTCAGCGTAGTTACTGCATACGCCGCTTTGTTTACGCCATGTTTATCTTTTACAGCAGAGCCATCGACGAAAATAGCTTCTCCTGTGTTAAGTGGTTTGTCAGTTAAATCCGCTCTTGGTTTCATGTTTGTTTGTGTCATTTCTAAACATTTATGCTCAGTTCCGTCATCTGCTGTCGGCAATAGCGTGGATGGGTTCAACACAGTACAGCGCTCTATAGTAACGTGTGGTTGTGAGAGTAGTACTGTCATACACGTCAAATGTCGTGCTGGAGACAAAAAGGTCATGTTTGTTTGTAGCAAAAGTAGTGACACAGCATGTGGGACTTTTACAGTTAGTGGGTGGAAGAGTACCACCTCAGCCGATGTCTGTACCGCCATGGCAGCAGCCAGAACAGCCTGTACACATACAGGCGTGGCTCTAGCCACTGGGTCTAGGCGGGAGCTATAGAAAGCTACTGGCCTTTGCTTTGCCCCCCATTGCTGTGTCAATACTGATGTCATGAACCCGTTTTTGGTGTCTACCATTTGCGTGAACGGTTTTGTGTAATCTGGGAGGGCCAACACAGTGGAACCAGCTATCAACTGTTTCACTTGTTCAAACGCCCCCTCTGCTTCTGCTGTCCATTTTAGTTTGTCATGCGCTGCCATAGGTGTGTCAAATATTAGAGCTTGTAACGGACGTGTCTTTTCAGCGTAATCGGGGACCCACATTCGACAGTAATTACAGAGTCCTAAAAAGGACATCATTTGTTTCTTTGTCAATGGTTTTGGTGCTTCTAATATTGCCTTTTTCCTATTAGCGTGCACGTGTCGCCCATCCTTTGTCAATGTGTGTCCGAGGTATTTTACTTCGTCTTTCCATAACTGCAATTTGTCCTTACTGACCTTGTGGCCCGTTTTATGTAGATATTTTAGCAACGCCAGCGTGTCTGTTTTGCAACTTTCTGCGCTTTTACTCGTTACTAAAAAATCGTCCACATAAGTAAGGATTTGACTGCCACAAGGGGGCTCAAACTTAGCCATGCAGTTGTGCACTGCTTCAGAGAAGATGGTCGGGGACTCGCAATAGCCTTGACTTAAGCGTGTAAATGTATAACGTTTCCCTTCAAAAGTAAAAGCAAACCAGTGCTGACTGTCTTTGTGCACGGGTATAGAGTAAAACGCATTTGAGAGGTCTATCACTGAAAATACTTTTGCTTCTGGGTCAAGTTGGTTCAACAGGGTATGAGGGTCAGGCACATTCGGAGCACGTGCTATAACTGCATCATTTATAGCGCGGAGATCCTGTATCATCCTCCAACCAGCAGATGGCGCTGCTTTCTTTACTGGGAATATTGGAGTATTACACGGAGAGTTTGGACATGGGATTATTACCCCAGCCTTTACCATTTCCGCTATTACTGGCTTTATCCCTGCTTGAGCGTCTGGTTTTAAGGGGTATTGTCTCTGACATGGATAGTGTCCAGTTTTTGCCCTTATTTTAACAGGTTCTATGTTCTTAATTAATCCCACATCAGTGGGACCTTTAGACCACAAACTAGGTGGTTGCACCTTTAATGCCTGTTCCTCAGTCCCTGTTAGAACCATTACTCATGCTTCTGTTTGGTCATCTAACATCACGGTTGGCGTGCATGTTATTACGTAATTTAGATTGACTCGTCTCCACCCTGTGGTGGTGCTTTTCTCCACGCCTTCCTTTTCAGGATTCCAGTCTCGTATTTGTTTCACTCGCTTTGCTTCTTTGTCTAAGTTGTTCCTCTTTTCGTTTGTGCTGGCGGACAGCTGCATGTACGGAGGAGACTCCCAAGCTGTCAGTTTCTGTGTTTGGGGCGGCAACGCCACTTGACAATGTGAGTTTTTATCTTTCCAGTACAGATAGGTTACTGTCACTTTAGTGGGCCCTAATCGCTGTATACATTCGTCATACTCGTGATCAGGCCCTATGTTTGTTCTCAGAGTTATTTTTAACTCGTCTTTGTCAAAAACTTTTGCTAGAGGGTTTACTCTGTCTGTGGCTTTTCTTAGAATCGCTTCTAACGTTTTTCCAGGGTCCTGGCACGACGGTTTTAGGACCCAGGAATAAATTGGAGTGTTATGCCCTTCCAGGAGATGTATGTCAGCTTCGTCGCATTGTCGAGCTTCCATACCTCCCTGTAGGTTTGGGAAAACAGCCACTTTTAATTTGGTCATTAGATCTCTGCCTAATAAGTTGTATGGACATTTTGGAGCTAAGATTACTTGTGCATGCACTGAGTCCCCTGTTTCTGTAAGAGACACAGTCACAGGTTGGCTGAAATGTTGTCTTTGAGTTTGGCCATTTGCAGATTTTACAAAAATAGCCTGTGTGGACTTTGTTAAGCCTTCCACATCTTTCATTACTGTTCTACACGCACCTGTGTCGCATAAAAACAGCACCGGTGCTCCATTTATGAACACCATTTTTTCTGGTTTTTCACTTAAACAAATTTCAGCCAAATCTAAAAATTCCTCACACACGTCTAAACTGTCATTCTCGTCGCTCATTTCCCCAGGGTCTATTTTTGGTCATTCCTCTGCGTACTCGTCGTCTGCGTAATGCCCACTCGTATCGTCTTTTGTTGGGCATTCTTTAGCCCAATGGCCATAGCCTTGACACTTGTAGCATTTATTTCGATCGTTTTCCTCTTTATTAGAGCCATGACTTTGGTCATGCGTTCTTCCTCCACTACCGCCTGCTCGTCCGCGTCCTCTACTTCCTCCTCTGCCCCTCCCGCGGCCACGGCCTCTGCCTCGGCCGCGCCCACGACCAGGGGCGCTTACTGCGTGTACAAACGCTTCCACTATTTGCTTAGTGTCTTTTTTGTCTTTCTCTTGCTTTTTATTTTTAGCCGTTTTCTCAGCGTGTTTGGCCTGGTCCATAAACTCAGGCATTTTAGAACTTCTAAACGACACGAAATATTTTTCAATCCATCCCTTAATTTCTGGTCTGAAACTTTGTAGTAACGCCTGCTTTAATTGTTGGTCATAGATTGCTCTCTCATCTGCCGTGCCGTCTTTTAGTCCACTGTACGCTTTGAAAACTTTCTCAAAACGGTCTCTGAACTCCCACACGTCTTCGTCTTCCTTTTGTTGCGTAGCGTGTATTTTAGTGTAATCACACGATTTTTTAAACACTTCCTTACATTTGTTATTTAGTGACAGCATTTGAGCAGTCACTTCTGGTGAATCTGGTGCGTAGACTGCGCCTCCACCATTGTGTGATTTGTACGAGTCTTTTACTCTACTCCAATCTGAGCCCATTTTTAAACGGAACATGCGCTCTATTTCGAACCCGTTTAGATGGTACATTGTCACTATTTGCTCCATTTCATCGCAAAATTCGCCTATGTTTGCCTTGTGAGAGGTGACCCCTTCCACTGCTTTCTTTACATCGCTTTGTGTCCATGTCCTATAGACAAACATTACTCGTGGATTATCTGGCCCCTCATTCGCATCACGATTATATGATGGGTTGGGGACCTCTATCATTGGGCAGATATCCACAGCTAGAGCACTAGTTGATGCCCTTCTACCGCGATTACTTCTTGTTATTCGTGGACTAAGCTCACCTCCTCTCGCCATTTCTAATTTGCCATCCTCGTCGTCGTCCTCCCCTTCGCTAGAGGAGGGTTCTGGAGGTGATTTGGCTACAGAGACAATACGCCGTGATGGCGTAATTTTTGATGATAGTTTAACTTGGAGAGGAGCTGAGGGTGTGCTCGGGGGAGGCGGTGGTGGTGGTTGGGCTGTTTGTCTTTGGTTTACAGCTCGTGCTGCTGGCTGCTGTGGTTGTGGCGGCAGTCGTTGAGGATTATATGGTGGGGGTAAACCCTCATCATCCTCTGGTCTAACGTATGCTATAACGCTTTCTGCTTCCTTTTTATCTTTATCACGTTGCAGTTTTCTCTCGATTCCTTCTTTTCTATTTGTGGCTGCCTGGAGCCATGCTTCTGCTGCCTTTATTTCATAGAGATCTTCTCTACGCGCTTTACCCTTCTTGCTTGTTTTAACGTCCTTTACCAATTTTTCACAATTCGCCATGGTTAGTTTTCCTGTAAACCCATGTTTCTTTGCCCATCGCTCTAACCACTTACAGTGGTCTGGATGATGTTTTTTCATCCATTTTACATCGCCTACGTGCTCCAAAATAGGAGTCTGTTTGGTGCATGAATTGCCCATTTCACTTTTGTTACCAATAAGGGGTTGTACTGTGACGTCCTCTTAGGGCAAATAAGAGCCTGGGAAGCGAGCTTCTAGACCGAGGTCCGGCTTCCCCTGGGTGTTTTACCTCTCACAGGCTTTTTATTTGTTTTAACTCACAGACAACCTCTTCACACACACACACACTCACACACATACACAATACTTAGTCCCAAATAGTGGGGAGTCGAACCCTCTTTTCCTTAGACTTTTCTACAGGAAACTTGCCACATTTACTATTTGTACTATAATAGTGGGGAGTTGAACCCTCTTTTCCTTAGATTTTCTCTACAGGAAACTGGCCATTGTTTACTATTTGTACTGTTTCACTTTGCTAGCATTGTAATGTTAGGGAACATGAATCCCTATGGCAGCCTAATCTGCACATTACTCTCTCATACTCACCCCTCAGTGTGTTGCTCTCTTTTGTCGGATCCCGTCAATCTTCGTCCCGGGAGGCGGGCGTCCCCACACCGACCTGCAGAGAATTCACTCTACAGGTTTTTCTCCACCACCTAGTGAGGAGGCTGTGCACAGTCTTCGATGCGTTGGAATTCCCGCTCCCGGTTCGTCGATATGTTGGGATCCGGCTCGAAGGACCAAGTTATGTCAGGGAAAAATCCCTTATCTCGACATTTAAGTTTAGATTACAAACCACACTGTGAGGCAGAACATATGTTTAAACCTTGACAGTCAAAGGAGAGGTCTTGTTTGGGGAAGTCCCTAGAAGAGCTCTGATCTCCCTTGGCTGGCTCAGCCCTTTTATTAACTCTTAGCTTACACAATGTGTTATCCAAGCGTGGCAGTTACCCCGCCCAAACAGATGCATGACTTGTTATTGTTATCAGCACATACAGACAAGCAAAATTCAGACATCTTCGTGGCCCCTCGCTTCTGCATTTTGATCAGCTCATTGCACGCTTCTTCTTTTTGCAGGAAGCCACTTTGGACACAGTAGCACAATCACATGCACAGAATGTCACAGTATTTTTCCACTCAGTGTTTCTTCACATGAGTGCCTAACTTTTAATACAAGTCTCAAATCTCAAGTAAGGTTATTAATGATTATTTCCTTTAATACATAAATTCCATTACACTTTGGTAAAAAGGAACGAGAGGTTTTACTAAATGTAATGGAGTAAAAAGTACGAATTTTCACTTTGAAATGTAGTGGAGTCAAAGTATAAAGTCTCACCAAATAGAAATACTTGAGTAAAGTACAGATACATCTATATGTTACTTAAGTACAGTAACGAATTACATCTACTTCGTTACTGTCCACCACTGCTGCCCTTCACTTTGTAATTTTGCTAACAGAACATGTTAGTAAGGGACTGTTCTGCATACCTGCCCTTCTTCCTCCAATCAGGTGGATCATCCTTGGCTTCACAAGTTTACCCTATATAATTAAGCAATATAGCACGAGTGGGAGTGGGGTAGGTAAGGGATAATCCCACGGGTGGTGTTCGGCCGTAGCCACCGAGGCCGCAGAAACAGCTAAATAACGCAATATAACCCAATTGTTTTATAACAATACATATACGGGCCATTCTACCGAATTCGTGTAATATGCAGTCCCTCAACAATAAAAACTATTTACAAAACAATTAGGTATTTAGGCATAGATATTTATTAAGAAAATGTTATGGTCTATATAAACCCAATGCATTAAATGAGATAGTGATAAGCTACATATACACAAAATAATTATTTATAGGGTACTTTCTATTGGGAAGTAGCTGTCCCCAACCCTGACATCTAAATTTCAATGCCTGTTAATAACACTTTTCAATTTTTTTTTTATTTTTTTCAATGATTTAATTTCAAAGATCTTTATGATTGGGTTGAAACAGAACTTGAAATATTTAGATTTATTGTGGGTTTAATTTTTAAATCAATTAACTATACTCAAAAAATCATGTACCTAGTTTTCATGTCACTACCGAAACACAAGAGTTTTAGTCCATTGGCTGAGCCTGTGTTTTAGCCACGACCCTGCATTTTTGACCATGCAGTGACACTGCATCCCTGTCCCTCATGGTTGAATGGTAAGTAGCTAAATCCCATAGTTTTTATATAAATGTGTTCCAAAGTCTGAAAATCGACCTGTAACCTTAAGAATTGTCACTACCGAAACCCATATTTTCTTCAATTAAGTAAACCTTTTGGGGTTTCATGCAAAATCTTATGTTTGTATGTGTGTACACCTCTTCAAATATTTGTTTGCAAGCCGTGTGCTTGCTAGAATTCTTTATTTATGCTTAAAGTTACTACCGAAACAGTCACTACCGAAACATATGGTAGTGACCTGATGATTTTGGTAGTGACAAAATGAAATGGTAAGTAGTTCAATCCCATAATTTTTAAATAAATGTGTTGTGTGGACTAAAGGGCGGCCCAGAGCACCTTTTGGAAGATTTTTGGGAGAGAAATGAACATCCATCCAACAGTGCAGCACTACCGAAACACAGGATGTTTTGTAAAAAATTAAGTATATTGAGTAATCAACTAAAATGTTATGATACTGATTGGATTAATGTATGTTCAATTTCATCAATCAACAACTCTGGAATCAATATGATCAGTATTTAGCATTTTACAAAGAAATGTTGCACTAAGTTTTTGATGAATTGTATAAATTGAACTTGAAAATTTGGTAAAAAAAATCATTTTTATGGATTTCATTGTGAAAACCTTCAAGAAATATTAGTAAAATACTCTTCAGAGAAGGGAAGGAAACACAATCTGAACAGGTCAATAATAAAACGTTTTTACTATAGTAAATGTGATGTTTCGGTAGCGACAATTTTTGGAAGAGGAAAAACATTCCAACACATTCTGAAAATACAATATAAAAATTGACTGTTCTTTACTATATATGTGTACTTTAGATATGGTACAAAATACATACGGACAAAGTTTTGGGAATAAAACATAAAAAAAATCAAAATATTTCCGACCTGACTTTGCACCAATTCAGTAGAATGGCCCATACACAAAGACAATATAAGTACCTTTTTGTAGACAGCTTACAGAGAATAATGAATAAAGGCAACATTCCACTTTTTCTGATGTTTCGGTCAATCTGTGAAAAGTAATCAAATTTTAAGTTGATAAAATAAAATGAAAGGGATTTTTTCTGCTGTTAAACACAGGGACGGGTCATTATGACCCTAAGACAACAGATTGGTTAAATTATGTGTGTAAGCATTACTTTCCCGACTAGGATATAATCAGTGTGTGTCTGAATGGGCTGCTGGGATGTTATTGACTTATTCAGAATGGTCTGTGGGATATGTCACCCTCTGCCCTTCACTTTGTACTTGTGCTACCAGAACACGTTTATGAGGGAGTGGTCTGCATACCTGTCCTTCTTTCTCCAAACAGAAGAAGCATCCTTTGTTGCACTAGTTATCTGTGAGTGCCTTTACTAATTAACAAACACAGCATAAAGATACATTTGAGAACTTACAGTAATCTGACTAAGAAGTTCATTAATGTATGTGTGAAAGCATTAATTTACCGACTAGGATATTATCAGTGTCTGTCTGAATGGGCTGCTGGTATGGAGGACCAAACCTGCCATATTTACAAATGAATGAATAAATAAATATATGTCCACATCCATGCATTTAGACAGAAATAAATGGACCAATGCATTAATTAATGCACAATTGTCAATCAATAGTTACTTATAATTTACATTTATGTATGTATGTATTTATTCATTCATTCATTCATTCATTGTTCCCAATATTATAATGAGAGGAGGCCAGTAGGCGTGGAAACTGACTTGGAAACTAACGTTCAGACATTTTGCAATCAATCCAGAGCCTTCATGATACTGATTTAATACTATTGCTTTGCATCGGATCGCCAGGCTTCCCATACACAAAATGCTACAAAGATTTTTCTCCTATGTTTTGGGCTTTTGAAATGTGAACAAAAACGACGTGTCCCTCTACTATCAGAGAAGACGAACTTAGAAGAACTTCCAGTCCGCTTTTTCAATCCTTATGGTCTTTTACAAACCTCAGCCAGGTAAAGTACAACGTTGTCCCGGAAGAAAAACTTGCTTCCTTTTGCTCTGACAATGTTCCCCAACTCTGAGAAGTGTTTTTTCCAGCAGGACAATGCTCCATGCCACACAGCCAGGCCAGTAAAGGTGTGGATGGAGTACCACCAGATCAGGGGGGCTGTCATGGCCAGCCCAATTTCGAGACCTGAATCCCATAAAAAAACTCTGAAATGTGATCAAGAGGAAGATGGATGGTCACAAGCCAAGAAAAGAAGCCGAGCTGCTTGAATTGTTGCGCCAGGAGTAGCATAAAGTCACCCAACGGCAATGTGAAAGACTGGTGGAGAGCATGCCAAGACACATGAAAGTTGTGATTTTAAATCAAGGTTATTCCAACAAATATTGATTTCTGAACTCTTCCTAAGTGTAAGCATTAGTATTGTGTAGTTTACAAATGAATATGAGCTTGTTTTCTTTGCATTATTCGAGATCTGAAGACACTGCATCATTTTTGCTATTTTGACCAATTGTAATTTTTCTGCAAATAAATGATCTAAATGACAATATTTTTATTTGAAATTTGGTAGGAATGTTGCCAGTAGGTTATAGAATAAAACAAAAATGTACATTTTACTTTAACACATACCAATAAATAGTAAAACCAGATAAACTGATAATTTTGAAGTGGTCTCTTAATTTTTTCCGCGGCTGTATGTTTGCCAAAACCTGAAAACCTGAAAACCTGACGTGTGTTCAAATTCGCAAACATAGGAACACTGTTTGCCTTGAGTTTTTGGCGAAACGTAGCCTACAGTGGAGCTGGATATGAGTGATCAAGTGGTGTCCCATTTCTCAGATAAAGATTTAAATCCCATAACCACCACTTCAAAGATTTTAATCCCTTAAAACTTCTCACTCCGTTGTGAAGGGGCACTCCGCAGTGAAGGGCATTCGATGAAGTGGTAGGGTGAAGGGAAGATGAATGGGACGTGGCCTAAAACTTCTCAGTCCGTTGTGAAGGGGCACTCCGCAGTGAAGGGCACTTCGATGAGGTGGTAGGGTGACGGGAAGATGAATGGGACAGGGCCTTAGCCTACTATGGTTTTGAATATGGGGTACCATTCCTGCGAAGGAAATTACCGTTATTGTAAACAATGCACCTAGTGGGGCAGACAAAGTGCTCAGTATCGTGCCAAATGCTCAAAAATGATCGTATTTGGAGGATCATTATAGTGCATCTGGCAACACTGGGAGAAAGTGAAAGTGAAATCAAAATCATTATGTACTAAACTAATATAAAGGCATATTAATGGGTTACCTACATTAATCTACATGTAATAGCAATATGTCATACAGTATACAATAGAAAGCACAACATAACAAAAGGTAAGCGTCAAAATAATATGGAATAATGTGTTTTTGAGAATTATTTTTCTCGTCTAGTGCCCACATTGTTTGATTAGCAAATACACTTGGTGATCTATCTATCTATCTGCCAGCGTTGTGCATGAACGCGTTCAAAAGAACGCATTCATTGAACGCGTTCAAAAGAACGCATTCATTGAACACGTTCAAAAGAACGCGTTCATTGAACACGTTCATTTTTACGAGAGCGATGAACCGAACGCAACTTGATTAGAAATAATGAATTTGAACGGTGAACACGTTCATATTATCTGGGTGCGGTGCAACTGAGGTCTAGCTAAAACGTGACGGAATGTTTTCCTTCTCCTGAGGAAAGACGTTGTCTAAATCGAATGCTTGCAACCTGTCAATGCTCAGTAGGCTACCTGTTAAAAAGGCCATAGCAATTATTTGTTAAGTTGCCAAGACAGAGCATGTTTCGGTAAATTACCATATTTGGTCATTGCGTTGGTCATGTGATAGAGTTTTGATTTCTCTTCATGGTTTATTTAGATGGAGTGGCAGTTAACTTCGGGAATATTTTTACATAATTGAACGTTGCACTTTGTTGAAGTTGTGTGCGTCCATGTAGGCTATACGTAAGTTTGACTTTGTAAGTTTGTAGCCTACCTTGTCATTATGTGTTTGTTATAGTTTAGCTTGCTCATAATTGTTACGAGCACTGTCACTTAATGAATCTAGCATGATGGTAGGCTACTGTTCAGAAACTCGCTTAGCATAAACTGCTAATGTACAAATACGAGTGTTACAGGGTTTACCTTTGCTAACTTTTTAGCGGTCATTCATTTAGTGTACATGCTCTTGTATATCTTAGATTAAGCAAGACGCATATCATTGCTTAAGAGGTTTGCATTCTTACCGTTAGTGCCCTGTATAATTAATGGTTTAAATGGTACAACAGGGCTGTGTATTTGATAAAGTTTCCGACAGTAAAAATCGTACCTTTCAGTGCAAACTATGAGTGTGTTCCGACCCTACACTTTGCACAGGGCCCTACAATACAGGGTCCTGTAATACAGGGCCCTGACATCTACAGTGCACTCCCTGTCGCTCCCTGTCGCTGAAAAGTGCCCTTAAGCACCTGTCGGAAGTGACGGACGCAAATTGCAGAAAAAACGCAGATCTTCTCGCGGTACCCGCGAATCTGAGGCGGGAATGTCAAACTCATATCTGCTCACGATTCCCGCAAAAAAAGCAGAATTGCCAAAATGAATGGACTGATTGCCCTCGTTTTGTCAATGGTGTTCCCTTATCTCCACTACAAGATCCAACTGGTGCATCTCCAGAATCGTGGCAGGAGCCTGCGCCTCCTGTCCGAACTCGCGATGGTATGTACATTTTCATTGTGATTTCATCTTACCTTCACAGCATAGCTTCATGTAGTAGTTGTAAAATTGTCCTAGCTAGGTATGCTAAAATTCTAAAATGCTAAAATTCTAAATTACCTTTGTCAGGAGTAGCCTTCTTCTTTGCAATCCGCATACACACCATATGGAAATAAAACATCTGCTGTAATTCACGCAGTAATAGGCCCACATATACTGTATACCTACTTTATACACACTACTGTTGTAGTAAAGTTTACCCTGATACAGGAATCAATGAGCTATCAAACACACAGATATATTAATTACTGTTACAAACATGCATCAAATCTAATATAAATCAGAAAAGGCAATAAATGACTACAAAACCTCAATGACATCACATTTTTATTGATAAAATGACTACATTAATATTTTAATCTTCTCTTCCCCTCCCCACACACTCTACAGCAGCCAGCCATCCCCAGGCGTAACAGCCAGATCAATCTGGCAATGCCACTGCTGGCTTTATATTTCGACGGCCTTAGTGACCTGAGGGTGGACTTCAGGCTCACTAGGGAGTCGTTCAATGCATTGATGGCAGTGCTGGGCACAGATTGTGACAATGGTTGGGGCCCGAGATATCCTGCCTGGTCTTTCTGTTCTGGCTCGCCAGCGGCACCTCCTACCGGGTGGTGGCCAGGGCGTTTGACATGCCCCGGACCACAGTTCACAGGGTGGTGCACCGCATCAGTGGGCGGATCGCCGCTCTCCTGTACGCGGTGGTAAAACATCCTACAGGAGAGGAACTTCCACGACTCGGTGCCCGCTTCGCTCATCTGGCTGGGTCAGCAGCATTTTCCAGAGTGGTGGGGGCGATTGATGGCTGCCACATCAGGGTGAAGCCCCCAGTGGAAGATGCTGCCTGTTACTTTAACAGGAAGCTCTTCCACTCGATCCAGCTGCAGGCGATCGTTGACGACCGCTGCCGGTTCATTGATGTGTTTGTGGGGTACCCTGGTTCAGTGCATGATGCCAGGGTACTGAGAAACAGCCCCTTTTTTTACCGGCGGTCCTACCCTCCACCCGACTATTGCCTCCTTGGTGATGGTGGCTACCCCTGCCTTTTGGAGCCCATCTGCCTCATGACCCCCTTCAGGCAGCCTCTCCGCAACCACCTCGAAGGACGCTACAACCGCTGCCTGTCAAAGGCGAGGTGTGTTGTGGATCCATCTTCCTGAAGGCCCTGGAGGTGGATGTGAGGTATGTGCCGGAGGTCATCGTGTGCTGCACTGTCCTCCACAACATCTGCCTCACCAACGGGGACCTGCTGGAGCCTGAGCCTGAAGCAGATGTCGGGAGGGTAGCAGAGGACCAGCCAGCACCAGGACCGGAACCAGCACCAGAACCGGCACCAGCACCAGAACCAGCACCAGCAGGAGACGTCTCTGGGGCGGAAGAAAGGCAGAGGATAGCCATTCAGTGCTACGCTCCAGATCACGATTACCTGTGACCTGTGTATTTATTCAAAACCAAAGGCTCTTTTAAGAGCCACCCATCTTGATCATTAAAAAGCATTTTCCAAATTAAATGGGGGGGAGGGTTATAGTATAAACACACACATATTTACAGATTAAGTGTAAGTAAACACTAAGTAGACAAGTAGACATGTACATAAATTGGAAGTGACCAGTAATTATTTTTTTTTGTTTTTTTTTATTATTATAATCATCTAGCAAACTTCTCCAATAAGGAGATGAGGCGCTCCTCTCGGGCAGCTGCCTCCCTCCTCTCCTCTCCTCTCTCTCTCTCTCTCCGCTCCTCTCTGGCGGCTGCCTCCTTCCTCTCCTCTCCTCTCTCCCTCTCTCTTCGCTCCTCTCTGGCAGCCGCCTCCTTCTTCTCCTCTCCTCTCTCCCTCTCTCTCCGCTCTTCTTCTGCCTGCCTCTTTCCTTCCCTGAGGTCTTCCCTCTCCAGGGTCTCCCTGTGCCGCCTCTCCTCTCTAGAGGCGGCCTCCCTGGCCTCAGCGGCCCTGGCCTCCTCCGCTTTCTTGTCCCTCTCCTGCATCTCTTTCATCACCTCGGCCACCCTCCTATCATTAGCCGCAATGTGCTCGGCAACCTCCACAGTGTCTACCCTCCGTCTTTTCGAGGTCGACACTGTGGAGGAAGCTCTACTTCTGGCCTCAGGGAGAGTTGTGACCACAGGGGGGGGGGGGGGTCCCTGCCACTTCCCGGCTGGATGAGGCAAAGAGGACTGGTGGGTTGATTGATGGTCTGCCCCCCAGTGCCTCATCCATAAGGGCATACCACTTCCAGGAAGCAGCAGTGACCCCACCCCCCTCTGTGCTCACACCTGAGCGGGGTTTTTTTAGCTCCTGCAGATGAAAAGACAGCCAAACTGGAGTTGCACATCATTGCGCCTTCAACTGGTCTGGTAATTGAAGGCTGACCATTGATTACCTTACTTATTACTTAACATACACAATATATATATGTATTTATACACATAACATAACATAGTATATTATATTGCATGCATGTACACATACATGTACACTGCATGTATACACTCACTAGCCATGTCATCTCTACATTGTGCAAGTGAGTTGTTCCACAGGGCTACACTAAGCTTACTCTGTATTTTCCGGAGAGGTTCTCCCACCTCTTCCTCACGAGTTTGGGGTTTAGCCCCCCAAGCCCACGATTCTTGATGAAGACCCTAGTGAAAATATATGCTGCCTTAACATCTCGCCTCAAATCCCTGACACAATAAGAACCACACTGATCACTGCAAGGTAAGCAACTAAGAAAACCATTTACAGTAAACTTCTATTAGCTACCATTTGAGTATTTTTTTTCTACTTACTCAAAATTCTTCTCGGCTGAGTTCCTCTTTCCCGTGAAGAGGTGCTTGTTTGCACCTCTCCACGGGATTAAGGCCCTCGTGTCCTCATCTGTCCCTAGACACATGAAATTACCACGACAAAAACAAAACACACAAAGACGATTGAAAGCTACAATTATTTTCTAGAAGGACAAGCTTCGTAACGTATCGTAATGGTATTAATTATTGAAAGGCATGTGTTAACGGGCAAACGTAGCTAGGTATGCATAGGCTACTGTCGGTATCGTTAAGTCCACAAAAATACACATTTTAACCCGTTATTTAAACTGAGCATATCCATTGTTAATCCACTATTACATGTTGGCATTTGATTGATTAACAGAACAGCCCTTGTTTAACACTGTTCGATGACTGACATAGCTATCAGTCGTCGTACTGGTCCATTTAGCGATCGCTAGCGACCGCCTGGAGCCTGCCCCCCGCACCTCAAACGAAGTCCCCCGATAAAGGTGCACCTTCGTGGCTGGTGGAATAGCCACATAGCCTAGCATATCTTAGCATAACTGCCATGCTTACTCAATGGTTTCTAATGGTTTCTAGCTAGGTATGCTAACAGTCGGTAATAATCGTCAACTCCACCAAAAATTCTCATGTCACTTGCATTAATCTGAGAATGGCATGTTAGTATTACATTTAATATCAGTACAGTGTTTAATTACCGCTGATACTTACAATTACGTGTTTCTGCCACCGCCTCCACTGTAGCCACCTCGTTCATCTCGTCCGCCATTGTTTTCGGTGTGAAATGAAAAGCTAGCTTTGGCTCCTCCTCTTCCGTACGTAGCCGTTTAAGGGAGAGTAGTGACCATCAAATAACCCTAGATAAATCGACCGAATTCAGGGTATGATACGGGCATTTTCAGTGCCCTGCATTCTGCTGATTTTGTCAGTGTGGCCCCCTAACCCCTGAAAGTTGGGGCTCGAAGGGCTCAAGTGGCCGACATGGAACACACTCTATGTCCTCCTGGAAAATAAGCAATTATTTAAAAACAAATTAAAATGAACTGAACTGAACTATGAACGAGTTCAGAATTTAAATGGTGAACTATGAACGTGAGCGATTCATATTTACTTGTAAGAACTGAACTTTGAACTAGTTCATGAGAGGTGTGAACGTGCACAACACTGCTATCTAGATAAAGGGGTTATGCCTGTACATTATTTAGGTCTATAGAAGTAGAAGTCAGGCAAACTTTTGGTCACCCTGAATTTAGAATGACAGGAAATGATCCATTTGTAAATACATAATCATCCTCACATTTAAATACAACAAATAAAATGACTAATTTTCTAATGTGTGCGTGTTCATGGACCAAGGAATCTAGATGTATATCAATGGAGTGCTAGGACTACAAGAGCCCACTTTGACAACAGTGGACCTCATACATCTAAACATACATCTAAACATCTTTAGTAGCTCAAGATACCACATAGTGGAGAAACGTTGAAAACTTGTGACCACAATTACACTTCATATCCAGGTGTTTGGATTTCTACATTGGACGTCTTACCTGCAAGGCCTCTGAAGTACATTAACCTTACATTAGTATTTATGTTAGTTTGAAACATATCAGTAGCCAATGTTCGTATCAATCAAAATCAATGGGACTAGTAGGCTATTATCAATTATTGCCAATGTGTTTAACAAAGCTGAAACGCTGGCAAGTTCACTAATAGCCTACATTAAAAATGTTAATACATCACATACAATATTAAATGACTAGTTGAAAGTAATCAAATAGCTACAGACATCACCGACAGAAAGAAGTAGACAAGAGCGAAAAGTTGTATTCATCAGATGCAAAGGACTGTTGAAAACAGTATGATTGTAAAACAGTGCCGTGATGGTCAGAGAGCAGAATTGCAGCTACAATTGTTATTGGGCCCCTCTGCAGATGCAGGCCAGTGGAAAATAACAAAACAGTCAGGAGGGGGTACACATACACACACATTCAGATATAAACTTACACATGCACACACATACAGATACACACTTACACAGACACACATACACACACACACACACACCGATATACATATACACATACACACATTCACACATACACTCAATTACACACAGATTCACACACACATACACACTTACACAGATTCACACACACATACACACATAAACACACAATCACACAAATACACACATACGCACACAGCCATACATATACACACACACACAAGATGATGCTTCTCAAGGCCAAAAATAGCTTATCAGCATGTGATACCAAGAAAATTGGCAGGAGGCCCTATTTTCCCCAAAGCAAAAAGTCCCCTCGCAACAGGTGAGCGAGAATATTCTGATTGGCTAAAAACATCAATAAAATACGTGGAAATATGAGGGAATATTTTGATTGGGTCATTTTAGATAAGGTGTGCCATTCATGGCCTGCAGAAAAGTGACACATTATGAGTATAAAATCTCAATGCATTTGGTCTTATATTCAGAGTTACTCCATGGACCCTCACTCTCCTTTTGAATGAACTGTCTGCAAGGATTTAATACAACTTCAGTTTATCGGACTCCAGACTTCTGACTCTGAATATTATCTCTAAGATTTGGAAACAGTTGTACATTTGCTACAACAGGACCTAAAGACTAGGTGAGATTCTTGTTAACTTTAGAAAACATCTCCTTCGTTGGAGAAGTAAGCAACGTTTTAAATCCGTGGATAATTTGGCTACACAGCTGGACTTCAAAGATGCTGCAACAGAACGCAGAGCTCACCGGTCAAATTGTCTGATTGGAATTTCTTTAAAAACCCATCTCGCAAACACAATCTGGATTTGACAACAATCCTAATATTAAGGCCTATAAAACAAACATGCACTTCCCTTATTCTGTTTGAAAGGAACAAGCTAATCTGCCGTTAGAAAGTTTTTTAACAACACGCATATGATGCATTTAAAATAAAGCACAAACCCTCGGTTACAAACAAGAAGCGAACTGAGTAAGAAGGATCCAACATGGCCAAGAGGACTAGCCTTAAAAGCTTTTTTTCAGAGGCCAAACACAACTGATGAGGGTAAACCGTCTGACGAGGATGAACCTGTAATACCTGCAGTGGTGCGTCTGAACGCGTTTCATTTCATTATACTGTCTATGGCCGTGCGTAGGAGCCGAGAGCGGTATTGCAGACAGAGATTTGTAAAAATGATAGCTCGCACTCGCAGCATATTGAAAATTGGAGCTCTGAACTTAGTTCAAAATTTTGAATTATGAACAATGAACTGAACTAGTTCATGTAGAAAGTGAACTTTCCAAACACTGAATACCTGAAGCCCTAGATGTTCGAACAGCTTCACCAGAGAAAAAGCCGAAATGTCGGGCGTTTATCTCGTTATGGAGTGAAAAGTTCTCTTGACTAAGGTGCGAGGTAATTGATTGTCACAGTAAAATGTTCTGTTAGCATTGGAAAAGGCGAAGCAAAGGATTCACAAGAGGGTCGAATAATTTTAGAATCTCTGCTCTCATTGAACAGAGCAATGACCATGCTCATTTTAACGCCACAGCAGGTTGCGATTAAAGGCCACTTATTGACGCGCATCAGACATTAATGTTTTTGTTTCCCATTGCAAACTTAGGAAAATAAACATGTTGCATTCTAAACTACCTGATTATGTTATTATTTAAGCTATGCAGGCTGTCGGTTTTCTTCAATAAGCTAATTTAGAAGCAGAAATAGATATTTGGCCGGCTCATCATTAAAATGTCGGGCAAATGAAAAACATTTTTCTCTAGCGGAACCTCTGGTTCAGAGAGGACCATCAGAGGACGTCAAGGGGATGTTTTGGAAGGGCCGAATGCGAACGTCCCGCAGAGGACCACAGGTAAAGGTTACGGGGACGTTTTTGAAGGACGTCCTGGGGACGTGTGCCTAGAGACCAAATCAGAATGTTCCCTAAAAGTCCGATTTATGGCTCATGCAAACGTTACGCAGGGGACCACAGGTAAAGGTAACGGGGACGTTTTTGAAGGACGTCCTGGGAACGTGTGCTGAGAGACCAAATCAGAACGTTCCCTAAAAGTCCGTTTTAAGGCTCATGCGAACGTCACGCAGAGGACCACAGGTAAAAGTAACGGGGACGTTTTTAAAGGACGTCCTAGGGACGTGTGCTGAGTGACCAAATTATAAGGTTCCCTAAAAGTCCGATTTAAGGCTCATGCAAACGTCACGCAGAGGACCTTCAGGTATAGGTTACGGGGGCATTTTTAAAGGACGTCCTGGGGACGTGTGCTGAGTGACCAAATTATAACGTTCCCTAAAAGTCCGATTTAAAACTCATGCGAACGTCACAGAAAGACCAAACATAGACTTGCTACGAACGTCAAAAACGTTCTGGTAACGTCCTCTAGCGAACGTTGTGGTGGGGACCAATTGGGGACGATTGGGGATGTTGCGAATGTCCTGTTAACGTCCTGGGGACGTCCCCTGTTTGCAGGGTTAGCCTTGGCCGGCTGGCCGTGGGTTAGAGACCAATCAGCAACACATGATCAAATCAGCTGATGTATTAATCCAGACATGCTCTTTCTGTGGGTAAAACCAATACAACTGTACGCTTCTTGGGAACAAGGATGCCCAGCCTTATGAAGGAGAATTGTGTCACCGAGTCTATTCACAAGCAATATAACACAAATACAAATTGTATTAATTTAGCTTTCCTATTATTCCAACATCTGTCTGTTTGTCTTGCTTTACATATGTCAGGATTGCTGTTCATGTAGAATCATTAAATAAGTAAAATAAGTTGAATAAGCAAAAAAAAAATATTCATTTCATTGTTACATTGAGTATACAGTTGACTGGTTAAGCAGGTTTAGTATGTATGTGAAAATGAGAGGCATCAGCTGACAGGATGGTCACACCCAAATCATTGCCAGCATGAAGACTCAACATTGAAAGGCTGTGGGAGATTATGAATACAATTTAATAATAATTGTTGTTCAAAATTACACACACATACAGACACACACATACACACAGACACAAACACACATACATACAGACACACACACACAGACGCAGACGCAGAAGCAGACACAGACACAGACACAGACACAGACACAGACACAACAACACACACACAAACACACACACACACACACACACACACACACACACACACACACACACACACAAACACACACACACACACACACACACACACACACACTGCCACAAACAGTCCACGTTTAATATGGTGTATTTCCAATGAAACCCCCTCAGATGACAATGTCTCTCATTGTCTTACATTTCTCTTATATTTTCTGTTAGAGAATGTGGTGGACATCTTATAATAAAAAGTGTAGTTCCCCCCAGTGGCCTGACCAACACACATCTCCCTCCAGCCACTTAACATTTGCACTAACTTGATCCTAACTACTGTACAATTCCCACCTACAGTGTATTCATATCTATATCAACGTTGTTCCTATTCATTGTATTCATATCATATTCAATATGCCTCTTACCTCATATTCATTGTATACAGTATATATATATATATATATATATTATGGCATGCCGTTCAGGAAATTAACATTTGAATATATATATACAAAAGTCTGAATATATATACAAAACTCTGAATATATATACAAAAGTCTGAATATATATACAAAAGTCTGGATATATATATACAAAAGTCTGAATATATATACAAAACTCTGAATATATATACAGAAGTCTGAATATATATACAAAAGTCTGAATATATATACAAAACTCTGAATATACATATACAAAAGTCTGAATATATATACAAAACTCTGAATATATATACAAAACTCTGAATATATATACAAAAGTCTGAATATATATATACAAAATGAAGTCTGAATATATATATACAAAACAAAGTCTGAATATATATACAAAACGAAGTCTGAATATATATACAAAACTCTGAACTCTGAAGCGCTCAATCCGTCTTTGTCCGCCATATTGGATTGAGCACTTCCTATTAAATCAATGGTACCAAAATGTTTGTGATTACGTATTTTCTGCTTCATGAAACTCTGTTTTTCTGTTATTTTGTTCAATTTTGACATTGATTTCTCACTAGAAATGCAATAATAACACGTTTATTTTACACCGTTTGACTTCACAAAGGATATTTTTAGAGGCAGGTTCCCCATTGATTTGACTGGGGTCTTGTCAAAACCTTCGTAATTCCTTGTTTTCTGCTTCATGAAATACTGTTTTTCTGTTCATTTGGTAGGGTGACCAGACGTGCTCTTTTTCGGACATGCCCTCTTTTTGAGACCTAAAAAATGTGTCCGGCAGGGATTCCCAAATCGTCCGGGATTTTGCCTCGTCGGGTGCTTCACAAAATGTCATGTCTGCGAGTATGTAAGAGAAGACATTTGGAAACACACCGGCGACCAATGGTTAGTTTTATTACATTGTATTGTAATGAAATACCGGCCAACCTATCTAGGTCATGGTGAGTATTATTTTGTAGAAGGGAAATGGTCAGTAGCAATCTATAACACAATTATATGCTTATCCTACATAAACTATGGAAACTATTTAAAAAAAACCTATTCAATTCAATGAATAATGTCTTATTTTCATTGGTATATGCAATGAGGATTTCTGGGTAATCATTTTTTGTCCAATGTCAAGTCCCTATTTGATCATGTGACGAGAGGATACGATGTAGGCTATCCCATTTAAACGTAAAAATGTCCTTCGTTAAGTCAAACGATGCGAAATGAACGTGTTATTATTATTGCATTTTTAGCGAGAAATCAATGTTTAATCAATTTTAGCCATATAACAGAAAAACAGTATTTCATGAAGCAGAAAACAAGGAAGAACGAAGGTTTTGACAAGACCCCAGTGAAGTGAATGGAGAAATTGCCTCTAAAAATATCCTCGGTGAAGTCAAACGGTGTAAAATAAACGTGTTATTATTGCATTTCTAGTGAGAAATCAATGTCAAAATTGAACAATATAACAGAAATACAGTATTTCATGAAGCAGAAAATACGTAATTATAAACATTTTGGTACCATTGATTTAATAGGAAACGCTCAATCCAATATGGCGGACAAAGACCGATTGAGCGCTTCAGAGTTCAGAGTTTTGTATATATATTCAGACTTCGTTTTGTATATATATTCAGACTTCGTTTTGTATATATATTCAGACTTCGTTTTGTATATATATTCAGACTTTTGTATATATATTCAGAGTTTTGTATATATATTCAGACTTTTGTATATATATTCAGACTTTTGTATATATATATTCAGAGTTTTGTATATATATTCAGACTTTTGTATATATATTCAGACTTTTGTATATATATTCAGAGTTTTGTATATACAGCCGCGGAAAAAATTAAGAGACCACTTCAAAATTATCAGTTTCTCTGGTTTTACTATTTATTGGTATGTGTTAAAGTAAAATGTACATTTTAGTTGTATTCTATAACCTACTGGCAACATTCCTACCAAATTTCAAATAAAAATATTGTCATTTAGATCATTTATTTGCAGAAAAATGACAATTGGTCAAAATAGCAAAAATGATGCAGTGTCTTCAGATCTCGAATAATGCAAAGAAAACAAGCTCATATTCATTTTTAAACTACACAATACTAATGCTTACACTTAGGAAGAGTTCAGAAATCAATATTTGGTGGAATAACCTTGATTTTTAAATCACAACGTTCATGTGTCTTGGCATGCTCTCCACCAGTCTTTCACATTGCCGTTGGGTGACTTTATGCTACTCCTGGCGCAAGAATTCAAGCAGCTCGGCTTCTTTTCATGGCTTTTGACCATCCATCTTCCTCTTGATCACATTTCAGAGGTTTTTTATGGGATTCAGGTCTCGAAATTGGGCTGGCCATGACAGGGTCCTGATCTGGTGGTACTCCATCCACACCTTTACTGGCCTGGCTGTGTGGCATGGAGCATTGCCCTGCTGGAAAAAACACTTCTCAGAGTTGGGGAACATTGTCAGAGCAAAAGGAAGCAAGTTTTTCTTCCGGGACAACGTTGTACTTTGCCTGGCTGAGGTTTGTAAAAGACCATAAGGGTTGAAAAAGCGGACTGGAGGTTCTTCTAAGTTCGTCTTCTCTGATGAGTCCGATTTCACAGTAGGTGCAAGACTCTCTGGCTTGTAGGCCTCTCCAGGTCTCCGTCTAACCATCAGACGACCATGTGTTGGGCAAAGCTGAAAATTCGACTCATCAGAGAAGACGAACTAGAAGACCCTCCAGTCCGCTTTTTTCAATCCTTATGGTCTTTTACAAACCTCTGCCAGGCAAAGTACAACGTTGTCCCGGAAGAAAAACTTGCTTCCTTTAGCTCTGACAATGTTCCCCAACTCTGAGAAATGTTTTTTCCAGCAGGGCAATGCTCCATGCCACACAGCCAGGCCAGTAAAGGTGTGGATGGAGTACCACCAGATCAGGACCCTGTCATGGCCAGCCCAATTTCGAGACCTGAATCCCATAAAAAAACCTCTGAAATGTGATCAAGAGGAAGATGGATGGTCACAAGCCATGAAAAGAAGCCGAGCTGCTTGAATTCTTGCGCCAGGAGTAGCATAAAGTCACCCAACGGCAATGTGAAAGACTGGTGGAGAGCATGCCAAGACACATGAACGTTGTGATTTTAAATCAAGGTTATTCCACCAAATATTGATTTCTGAACTCTTCCTAAGTGTAAGCATTAGTATTGTGTAGTTTAAAAATGAATATGAGCTTGTTTTCTTTGCATTATTCGAGATCTGAAGACACTGCATCTTTTTTGCTATTTTGACCAATTGTCATTTTTCTGCAAATAAATGATCTAAATGACAATATTTTTATTTGAAATTTGGTAGGAATGTTGCCAGTAGGTTATAGAATAAAACAAAAATGTACATTTTACTTTAACACATACCAATAAATAGTAAAACCAGAGAAACTGATAATTTTGAAGTGGTCTCTTAATTTTTTCCGCGGCTGTATATTCAGAGTTTTGTATATATATATCCAGTCTTTTGTATATAAATTCAGACTTTTGTATATATATTCAGACTTTTGTATATATATTCAGAGTTTTGTATATATATTCAGACTTTTGTATATATATATCCAGTCTTTTGTATATATATTCAGAGTTTTGTAAATATATTCAGACTTTTGTATATATATTCAGAGTTTTGTATATATATTCAGAGTTTTGTATATATATATTAAAATGTTAATTTCCTGAACGGCATGCCATAATATATATATATATATATATATATATATATATATATATATATATATATATATATATAAATTGTATCATACCTCTTACCTCATATTCATTGTTTATATATCATATCATGCCTCTTAGCTCAAATGCATTGTACTTATATATTATCATGCCTTTTACCTCATTCATAACTTCTATTGCTACCTTCACCTGTACTTCATCTGTACTTTGCATATACCTATATGATATCTACACTATTGACCACTATTGCTGCTAATGTTACTACTGCTCATACCCCATATATATTATATTGTACTGTATTCATCCCATATATTTATTTTTATATTACCGCTATACATATATACAATACTCTGCACTCTTCTGCTATTTGCACTTCTGGTTAGATTCTAACTGCATTTCCTTGTCTCAGTACTTGTACACTGTGCAATGACAATAAAGTTGAATCTAATGTAATTTAATCTAATGCGATATCAGTCTTATAAATACATTATATATTAGTAATAAGTTTATAAGTGTTTAACAGAAGGATCAAAAACACAGAGTGAACAGCAAGTAGTCTGTGATAATTGAATGAATGTCTTTTTAACAGGGTCACAGAGATAAGAAGAACAGGGAGTATAATTCTGTTCCAGCACACTATATTCTCAAGGACAGAAGAAAACAATCACCCCAGTTCTCAACTTCACATGACGTGTTTTACACAATGAAACTTGAAGTTCTCATAATTTCTAAATCAAGAGAAAAAAGAGACACCAAAGACACAAACGCACACAGACACACTCACACACACACACACACAGACACACACACACACACACACACTCACACACACACACACAAGGGCGTAACCACGCATTCTTTGGGGGGGACGTGTCCCCCCCAATACTAAGAAAGTACCAATCTGTCCCCCCCAATATACAACAGAAAATATGTTAAATATTTGTTCTCCTTTTATGAACCCTGTCAATGGATCGGTCTCCCGTTATGTCTGATTTATTTTCAATGTATTTCCGTTTGTTAAGAAAAACATAAGCGTGTGACTCCCCTCTCCTCACTTGTGTTGGAATCCACCTTGCGTCGTTCTGCGTTGTCATGGTTACCTAACACTTTTCCAGACAGTAAGGAAGTTGATACCGAGCTTAATGTGTAAGCAGATAAAACGTGTAGCCTCATAAAATCAGAATATAAAATGATAGATCATAAACCAGGGGCACCTTGCAACCGATTTAGTGAACTTATTTTGTTTAATTTTAAGAGTTAGAAATAAAATAGTCCCGAGAAGCACAGGACTCCCGCCTGTATGAGATTATTGTGGCAAGTGCATGGATTTGGTCGTAAAATGACAAGTGGTAACAAGACAGACATGCTGAAAGCAGTGGCCAGACTAGACAGGGACATGCTCTGGACATGCGGGTGATCAGGTGTGAAATTTGAATGTAAGACTAGACAGCCTTACAACATTAGTTTTAATCTAGGCCTACTATTTGCACATTTAGAACATAATATCTCAGAGATATTACACTATTCCTTTAGATGTGAATTCAAGTGGTCAATGTAGTCCTCGAAAAACTATGTTCTAAATGTGCGAATGTTCATATATAAATATATAATTGTAGGCAATGCACGTATTTTTTATTTTTTATTTGGACCCCCCCAATGTCTATACCATGGTTACGCCCTTGCACACACACACACACACACACACACACACACACACACACACACACACACACACACACACACACACACACACACACACACACACACACACACACACACACAGACAAACAGACACAAACACACACACACACACATACAAATACACGCACATACAGACATACACACATAGAAGCAGACGCAGAAGCAGACACAGACACAGACACAGGCACAGGCACAGATACAGACACAGACACAGACACAGACACAGACACAGACACAGACACAGACACAGACACAGACACAGGCACAGGCACAGACACATAGAGACACACACTGGCACAAACAGCCTCCGTTTAATAATGTCTATTTCCAATGAAACACAGAATTTTAGATTTATAACTGTTTTTTTCAGTGTCCAATTAAAGGGGGTGGGGGGTTCAGACAATTCAGAAAATAGTAAAATTAAAAAAGAGATAAAAAGTAAAGAATGGAAGTGTGGAAATATATTTCATAATTATTGATATGGCAATATTTGAAGGTGGTAAATGGACTGCGTTCATATTTCCACTTATAGAGCACTCAAAGAACTTCACAGATGAATGCCTCAGATATCTACCCATTCATACGCTGATGAATAGCAGAGGCCTTACTAAGACACTTTGACACTTGTAGAGGAGGAGATGGGGTTTGAACTAGCAACCCTCTGATTGCTTAACGACTCCTCTACATCCTGAACCACTATTGAATATGAAGGTATTTGGTTTGAAAACACAACATGTACCAATTAAAAGTGGCTTGCGGTATAAGAGAGAGAAAGGGAGAGAAAGAGATATAGGAAGAGGGACAGAGACAGAAAGAGAGACTCAGAAAGGGAAAAAATATGAATCTCAGCCACCCCCACCAGACATGGGCCAATTTAACATGGCGTGCGGTATAAGAGAGAGAAATAAAGAGAGAGAGAGAGAGAGGGAGAGAGAAAGAGAGAGAGAGGGAGAGAGAAAGAGAGAGAGAGAGAGGAAGAGGGACATAGAAAGAAAGAGAGAGAGGGAAAGAGAGAGAGGAAGAGAGAGAAAGAGAAGAGAGAGAGAGAGAGAGAGAGAGAGAGAGAGAGAGAGAGAGAGAGAGAGAGAGAGACTCAGGAAGGCCAACCCAACAGAGGACAATGTCTCTCATTCTCTTACATTTATTTCGTATGTTCTCTTAATTTTCTGTTAGAGAGTGTGGTGGAAATCTTTTAGTAAAAAGTCTAATTTGAGATCTGTCTTATAATTATATTAGTAATCGATTATAAGTGTTTTGCAGAAGGATCAAAACCACAGAGTGAACAGCAAGCAGTCTTTGAGAATGGAATGAATGCCTTTTTCACAGGGTCACAGAGATAAGAAGAACAGGGAGTATAATTCTGTTCCAGAATACTATATTCTCAAGGACGGAAAAAACAATCACCCTTTGCTTTACATCATAACACTTGCAAATCGCAAAATTTCTAAATCAAGAGAAAAAAGAGACACCACAGACACAAACACACACACATATACAGACATGGACACACACACACATACAGACACGGACACACACACACACACAAACAGACATGGACACACACACACATACAGACACGGACACACACACACACACACACATACAAACACCTACCATCCAAATCTGCTCTTACCCTGGTGTGCTGAATGATGAATCCAAATCTGCTCGGACCCTGGTAAGCTGAATGATGAGCCCCACTTGATCATTATTTGGAGACACACGGCTGATTGTTTGTTATTAGCATAGGTAATATCCTCTAAACACTATATAAGGGCAGGTGTTATTAGCATAGGTAATATCCTCTAAACACTATATAATGGCAGGTGTTATTAGCATAGGTAAGGCCCTCTAAACACTATATAAGGGCAGGTGTTATTAGCATAGGTAATATCCTCTAAACACTATATAAGGGCAGGTGTTATTAGCATAGGTAATATCCTCTAAACACTATATAAGGGCAGGTGTTATTAGCATAGGTAATATCCTCTAAACACTATATAAGGGCAGGTGTTATTAGCATAGGTAATATCCTCTAAACACTATATAAGGGCAGGTGTTATTAGCATAGGTAAGGCCCTCTAAACACTATATAAGGGCAGGTGTTATTAGCATAGGTAATATCCTCTAAACACTATATAAGGGCAGGTGTTATTAGCATAGGTAATAATATCCTCTAAACACTATATAAGGGCAGGTGTTATTAGCATAGGTAATATCCTCTAAACACTATATATATAAGGGCAGGTGTTATTAGCATAGGTAAGGCCCTCTAAACACTATATAAGGGCAGGTGTTATTAGCATAGGTAATATCCTCTAAACACTATATAAGGGCAGGTGTGATTAGCATAGGTAAGGCCCTCTGAACACTATATAAGGGCAGGTGTTATTAGCATAGGTAAGCCCCTCTAAACACTATATAATGGCAGGTGTTATTAGCATAGGTAATATCCTCTAAACACTATATAAGGGCAGGTGTTATTAGCATAGGTAATATCCTCTAAACACTATATAAGGGCAGGTGTTATTAGCATAGGTAAGGCCCTCTAAACACTATATAATGGCAGGTGTTATTAGCATAGGTAAGGCCCTCTAAACACTATATAATGGCAGGTGTTATTAGCATAGGTAAGGCCCTCTAAACACTATATAAGGTTTGTTATCATTATCAAACCTGAAAGACTAGGAGGAGGGGAGTATGAGTCCCCTACGCTGAGTTAAGGCCAGACAGTACCATGAACACACATATTTACACATATTTGCACGTGTTGTGCATGCACACACACACACAAACATGCTTACTGAAAGAGCTGCTGCTCACACTTGACTCACAGAAGAGTAACATGATACTTTTCCAAAACTTCCCAGCAAGCACAGAGAATGAATGGTCAGGGGGGTGGCGGGTGGGGGGGATGAGGGGGATGAGAGAAAGAGATGATGAGCAATACAAAATACACGCACGCACGCGTCAATGATACTTTTCAATGATACTTTTTAGAGGAAGACCAAGCAAACTGGGTGTGAAAACGTGAAGTCCCTCACCCTTCTCACTTTGTTCCCCTGCACCTGTGGACAGGTCCAATTGGGACTGACTGACTACCTTGTTAAAAGGTGCACCTCATTGTTGTGCTAGAGACAGACTGAACAGGCTGAAAAAGAAGCTAAGACAAGGTACTAGACGAAACCTGTGTGACACAGTTGTCTGTTTGAATGGCTTTAGTTTCTTTGGTTTTAGGGTTGCCCTGGTGTATGTCTCTTTGTTTTTGGGGTTCAAGTCCCTTGGTTTTTTGTATATATGGTCTTGGGGTTTGAGTCCCTGTTGTGATAAATAAATGTATAGCTATTTTTATATGTAAGCCTCTGTCTCTACACTGTGTGTGTTCTCCTAGCTGCCTGCAACCACTATCCAGCAGCCTACATCTCACAATCATGAGATGGCCGCCAGTTTTTCACACTTGGCCACAGCAACAGAGGAGTTGGCAGGGGTTAAAGGTCAGGCCAACAGAGGATATGGCAGGGGTTAAAGGTCAGACCAACAGAGGAGATGACAGGGGTTAAAGGTCAGATCAACAGAGGGGATGGCAGGGGTTAAAGGTCAACAGAGGAGATGGCAGGGGTTTAAGGTCAGATCAACAGAGGAGATGGCAGGGGTTAAAGGTCAGATCAACAAAGGGGATGGTGGGGGTTAAAGGTCGGATCAACAGAGGGGATGGCAGGGGTTAAATGTCAGATCAAGTGTTTTGCAGAAGGATCAAAACCACAGAGTGAACAGCAAGCAGTCTGTTAGAGTCGAATGAATGCCTTTTTAACAGGGTCACAGAGATAAGAAGAACAGGGAGTATCATTCTGTTCCAGCACACTATATTCTCAAGGACGGAAAAAACAATCACCCCAGTTCTCAACTTCACATGACGTGCTTTACACAATAACACTTGCAATTCGCATAATTTCTAAATCAAGAGAAAAAAAAGACAGCACACACACAAACACACATATACAGACACTGACACACAAACACACACACACACACAAACACACAAACAGACACGGACACACACACACACATACGGACACGGACCCAGTCATGGGTTTCCAATAAGTCATGACTGCAAAACAAGTATTACAGTAAATCATATGGAAACATCGTTTGCCAAAGGCGTGAGCTATTGGTGTGCTGATTTTATCAGAAAGTATTTCACATAAGGCTGACTGGGTTTTTGTTCATAAAGGGCTACACAGTGGCATATATACAGTATCTGATACCTTGTTGGTAAGTCCAGTTTTCTTTAAATTAAGGTTAATATTGTTGATTAAGATTTGTCGTCATTTGATCTCATGTTATTTACCAGTGGCGTGGTAGGTACTAGGGCCCCAGCGCACGCTATTATGGCGGGCCCTAGTGCACGCTAGTTAGTAGTCATGAGGCACGCACACACACCATGAGGTGTATATATATTTTAACAACAATGTGCTGGTTTTTAGGGCCGAATTAGTTACTTCAGCTATTATATTGGGAAAGTAGACAGGTCATGGATAGTGCTTTGACTCGCAGTAATGTAGACAGACGAGGCAAGCAATGAGCAGGGTGAACCATACCCAATCGTCGCATACGGACAAACATAACACTGAATTGAAAAATGCTTCACTGCTTTAAGGTATGTAATTAAACAAACAACAATTGATCAAATGTTTACTTTCAGGATGTTTTTAAGTGATGATATTTTGGTGGGGCACTGCACCACCTGCCCATACGGACGAGTTGCAGGCTTGGACATTCATTTTAAAGGCCTGGTCATTTCGACTGGAGACACAACAAATGTAAACGTGTTTAAACATTTTATGAGTCTTACTTTAGTTTATTTTATCAATTCAAGTAAGTAAGGTTACAGATGTCATGGATCCTTGTGAGTTTAAGACACAAGAAAATATTTTCTGACTGCACCGAAGCAGGGAAAGGAGAGTTTGACTCTTGGGTGCAGCTCACCACTAGGTGACGCCTGTAGACCACTGGATAGAGGGATTACATGGGAACAAGTGGCCTTGACTAGTGGGGTTATGGACTTCACTTTGAAGTGAACTTCTGGCTGATTTACAAACAAACAAACAAACAAAGCTTGTCGTTGTATGATGAATACGAATAAAAACAGGTCAAACTGACATTAGTGGCGCAGTTCAGTTACCCTCTTTTCTTTTATGTGATCCAGTGATCACTCTCTTTATATGAAAACAGTATTTCTAATAAAAACCCACAACAACATCCCACCTAACATGCCACTGTACAGATCTCCTCTCCCCCCTGATAGAGAAATTTTATTCTGCTTGCTTATTCTGTTTGCTGAGGCCTACTCTCTTGCTGAGGCAAACCACTTGTTTTTGTACAGATAGTCATGAATACCGTTTTTCTTTCAAGGACATATTCACTGCTGTAACTTCTGTAGCGATGTGTGTGTGTGTGTGTGTGTGTGTGTGTGTGTGTGTGTGTGTGTGTGTGTGTGTGTGTGTGTGTGTGTGTGTGTGTGTGTGTGTGTGTGTGTGTGTGTGGGTGTGTGTATGGGTGTGGGGGTGTATCTGACTGACCACATCCCTCCCTGTGACTGGTGTGTTACCATGAGAATGAGTGCTATTGTGACCCAGGCTGAGCCCTGACTTACTGCACAGAGGAACTGCTCAATCAGCTGACAGGTAACACCCTTCTAGCCTGTGATGTCATCTTTTAGAAATAAGAATTCACTCGTTAGGTCTCACATGCATGAACTGATCAGGAGCTATCTGTGAAAACTCAAGTTTGTAGAACATAATCTATTTGGATACTACATACTAAACATGTTAGCTGATAGGGCTCACCTTGGGCATATGTGGGTCATGGTTGGAGTGTGGATGAGCAGTGTTAAGTAAAGGTGTGACAACCAGTGTTCAGTGTAAGCTGTATGTTTTGTTTGTGTGTCTTACACATTTGGTGTATTGTGTGTTAAAGAATCCAGTGGCATGGTGGTTATGTGTGTGTGTGTTTATCTGAAGCGTGTTGTGTGTTGTAGTTTCCAGTGGTGTGTTGATTGGTGTGTGTGTGTGTGTGTGTATGTGTGTGTGTGTGCGTGCGTGTGTGTGTGTGTGTGTATCTAGCAAAGACGGGTAGTAACTACTGTTAATCATTAACGAACGCAGCATAAAGATCATTTTGAAAACCTACAGTACTCTCTGACTGAGAAGTGCATTCAATTATGTGTGAAAGCATCAATTTACCACCCAGGATATAATCAGTGTCTGGCTTAATGGGCTGCTGGGATGTTGTTGACTAATATGAGTCGTCTGTTTGATATGTCACCCTCTGCCATTCACCTCTCTATCAGAACACGTTTATGAGGGGATGGTCTGCATACCTGCCCTTCTTTTTCTAATCAGGTGAAGGATTCTTGGTTGCACTAGTCATCTGCGAGGACTGTCAAGGGCAGGTAACTGCTGTTTATCATTAACAAACACATCAAATAGATCTGTTGATTTGACTAACCTGGACAGTTTAACACTAAACAACAAAGGGTTATTGTATCTTGTGTTCAAACGATTAGAATCTAAACCCTTTCGATTGTATTTGATCTGTCAGGTAACCAGTATTACCAGTTAATATGGGAATACATGTGAGATAATGGCTCAAACACAGACAAGTGTTTTATATGATGTCATTAGGCAAAGTGCTTTGCAACAAAAGAGCTGTCTATCAGGAATTAGATTTAAAGAAAAAACGTTTCCCGATGATTAGTCTAATAAATCTGTAATGCAAATAGTCTCTTGCGAGGAATATTTCCTTATTAGTCACTGCTGTCTAATTGTCTTCGTACTTTCAATGACAATTCTCTGACAACACAGATTACAAATCAGGTCATTCACAGGCATCACAGGGACGAACATGTGATAACAAAAAGCATCAGGTATCACGTTGTCTACTTGTCTAACATTCTGAAGTTTCAGTGACAGAAAATCACGTATGGTGCGGAATTGGGTGACGCTCCTAAACAGTGATTAGAAACATATTCCTCTCAAAAGCTCGACACATGAAAATAAGACAAAATATGGTTTGTGATATGATATTATAAACTGCAAGCGAGGCTACATTGGACAAAGAAAGACTGGCAATGAACTTACATTACAAGGCCGCCGGAAAAACGATAAAAAGTGTGAATATTTCAAAAGATAAGCCAGTTTATATTTATGACTATTGGTCAGGCTTACGTTAAATGATACAAACTGTATTTTATCATCGCTTATACCTCTACCTGGTGTGTAAAGATACATACGGTTAAAAAATCACAGTGTAGGACCAGCTGACCAAAACATTGGTCTACTGTTTGTCTATGGAGAGTCGTTTAACAATGTTAAATCGAAATAGTCTAGCTATTGTATGAGATCATTTCTCCAATTCTGATTAAATTAAAGGTACTGTCGTTTGTCCTGGCAGCAGGTTTATGCTATTGGGCTAATCAGCTGATCAGATAGACCCCTCCCTGAAGCAAAGTGTGTCCATTGGCCCAGGATCAGCCAGGAGCAGTCTGTAGGCCTGATACATTTACATAAGTAGTGATAATGCGCCCCCTGCTGGAAATTAAAATGTTAACAAAAAAAGTAAGAAAATGAAACAGAAGGTTGGAAGCAGGATCCTGGCTGTTCTTTGAAACCGGTGTGACTCCCCCGACTGAAATTTGTGAATGCTCCTCAGCCATTAATGTAAAAGCAGTGTGTCTGCATATTCTAGGGTTAGTTCAGTTCCTAGTTTCAGACATTTCTACTACACAGTCAAGGGTTGCAAGTGGCTTCAAAATGTTATTTTATCTTATTACAGACATAGGTCAGACTATTTTAACCACAGTGATTGTGCAGCCTGTATGAATTAACAAATGTAGCGTTCCTAGGCTGGTCTCCCTAAAGGGAACTAAATCAGGTGCTTTACCAGTAAGTTTTGCCCTGTCCAACATGGAGGACTCATTAACCCAATAGATTTCAATGGGTAGTGTGGTGTGTACATTTATATGCCTAGAATTAAGTGAATTGTACATGTTGGGTATGTTAGGTTAGGTATATCTTGTATAGACTTGTCCACATTAACAAAAGGGATGTTATTGACTTATTCAGAATCTTCTGTGGGATATGTCACCCTCTCTGCCCTTCACCTTGTACTTGTTCTACCAGAACACGTTAATGAGGGGTTGGTCTGCATACCTGCCCTTCTTCCTCCAATCAGGTGAAGGATCATTGATTGCACTAGTTATCTTTGAGTGCCATGAATCATAACAAACACAGCATAAAGATCATTTTGAGAACATACAGTACTCTGACTGAGAAGTGCATTACATTATGAGTTTAAGCATCGCTTTACTGACTAAGATACAATCAGTGGCTGTCTGAATGGGCTGCTGGGATGTTGTTGACTTTTTCAGAATCGTCTGTCGGATATATCACCCTCTGCCGTTATCTGCGTTATCTGTGTGAATTGTGCTACCAGAACACTGATAAGACTCTAACCCCCTTTATTATATTTGACCTTTCAGGTGGTTCCATGGCAATGTTCCAAATACCCATTATTCCGAATACTCGAAAATATTATTCCGTATTCCGAAAATATTTTAATTTGTCTAGATACCAAAGTTATGGTAGCCTTATACCCTGGCAACACAAAACACATTAGTCCAACAGCTTGTTGTTCCGAAATTGTGAGCACAACAACGTGAACAACTATAGCCCACAATTAATTGATTAATTGATTACACAATCATTACACGATCGCTTTCCACCTTAACATGCCTTGCTCTCGAGTTGCCTTTGGCATTCGGTGATTCTGCCTGCACACGTCACTACTGTTGCGTGCGTTATAAGGAGCTGACGGGGTATGTATGCAAATCCAGGTGCAGGACAACCCGCTTTCAATTTCAGAATCCTCATTCGGGGAGCACAGCACATTCGGGGAGCACAGCTGAGAAAAAACAAGTAAAAGTACTTTAACCTGAAGAACACTAACTAAACGTATCATCATGTTCATATGTGTGAATATAAACTTGTCAACATAAACTTTGTTAATATGGCTCTGCCCAGGCACCCTGAGTAGGGATGGGTATCGTTTGGGTTTTTTCCGATACCGGTAGATAACCGATACTTTTAAAACGATACCGGTGCCTAAACGGTGCCTGAACCGATACTTAATAAAAAAAAAAGCACAAAACGAAGATTGACGACATTAAAGAAAGGCTTTTTTTATTGCAGAGGCCAATTTTTTTCTTCAAATTGAACAATATATTAACTGTTTAAAGTATACTATGAATATAAATACATACAAAAACTTTGCTTCAAACTACAGCTTCAAACTATGAATATTATATTAACTGTTAACAGTTTATAGTATGCTTAAATAAATATAAATAAATACAAAACACACACACACACACAGACTACAGCTTCAAAGTTATGAGCATATTTTCCTATGTAGTCAAACATATATTATTTAGTTTGCATTTATTTCATGAAATTTTACAATTTTCTGATTTGTTTATACCTAGCTATCTTTTCTATCTTGTTTACTTGAACACACCGATTGCGTGAAAGTGTACTGCCTCTTTAAGAGACTATAGCTCCGGTAGCCTACCTACAGTTTAAGTTTGCGGTTGCAGATCTGCCCAGGACTCTTGCCTTCTCTCCACTCTTTACACGCAATTGTTTTGTTGCATTTGCTGCACGACGCGGTGTTTGAATCTTTTTGTGCGAAATACAGCCACACTTTTGACCGTTTTCCTTTCCCTACTTTCTCTGTTAAAAGGTTGATGGCGAGCTCTGTTTGTGCTTGCGCTGTTAAATGCTGCCTGCTTCACTGTCATAAGACTGTTGCTATCAAAACATCAATGAGCGTGAGCGCCACAGGACAAAGTTAACATTGGGAGATGATGGGGCAGTTTTAAATGTGACCCACGAAATATGCATGGCAACAAAATAAAAGATAATTCATACAGATCATACATACATACGCCACTCACGTTACTGCTAGCTAGCTATCGCTAGTTTTCTACTGTTTTGGAACCAGCCTCCGTGTTTCATGTTGCAACCTGAAATAATTCCTGTTTATAAGACAACATTTTACGTACGTTTTGTTAATTTAACTGCATGATTTGTTACGGTTATTCATTCCAATCAGCTCAGGCACCGAAAGGAAGCATCGAAATCTGCGTGACATTTAGGTCCGGTTTGTTCATTTAGCTGCATGAATTGTTGATGTTATTCATTTCAATCGGCTCAGGCACCGAAAGGAAGCACCGAAATCTGCGTGACATTTCGGTCCGGGTAGGTATCGGTTGTATAGTCCCGGTGCCATATTGGTACCGGTTCTCGGTACCCAACCCTAACCCTGAGGGGTTTCTTCCTGGTCCTAGTATCATTTGTATAAGTTATATCAAGGAGACCATAACATCAGCCAGAAAACTACTTCCATTTAAATCATTTAAGGTAATTAAAATGTTTCGTTAGCTAGCTCGCCAGCATTGACACTAGGTAACCCTAGCAACCCAGAAACGCAATGTTCGCTGAAAAGTTTAATTTCCCAAAATCAGCTCACCAATACAAGAAAGTCTTGGATTCAAAGTGATCACAACTTTTAGTGTGGACAGAAGGCCTATATGGAGAAATGCTTTTCTTAATTTACCCGGTGTAACAGGCCATAGTATACCCCCGGCCTGGATTACACCTGGGGTTAAAGGGGCCTAGGCTAGATTATATCCCGGGTATATTATGGCCTAGGCCAATTCATACCCCCTCAGGCCAGATTATACCCCCATGATATCACGCATTGTGACGAGATTGACAGCCTGTCTTAGCAGATCTCTGTTTTTTTTAACTCTTTTCACCCTCTTTTCACGACTTATTCATGATTTTTCTAAGTTTCTTAGTTGTTTGTATTGGGGTAGTGCGCTGCTCTACCTGATTGTGGACATTTTTTGTGGTCTTGCTTGGCCAGTTGAACGTGATTTTTAAGACCAGCTGGAGCAACGGACATTACCGGCATTTGATAAACTGAATTGGTTGCCATTGTGCAGCCTGTTTTAGCTGCTCTCCTGCTAAAATAACAAACAAACGAACATCTCTCCTGTTAAAAAGACTATGTTGTCATAGTCTTACTTGGTCAGGCGGACGTTATTTCTTTTAGGCCGGTAAGAACTACCAACATTATTTGAAAATAACTAAATTGGTTGCCATCGTGCCGCCGTGAGTGGGGCCCTGTCTTGGCCGCTCTCCTGTGGGTGGACCATGGCCTAGTGGCCTGGATCGCAGACTGCCTTGCCAGCTGACCAAAGTGCCTGGGACTGCAGCCGGCCAGTTCAATGTGATGGTGAGCAGCACCGACGCCCCCCAGGGAAATCCATCTTTCTCCATTGTCTGCTGCATCGGGGATGACAGCAAGGCGGAGTGCAGAGCTCTGATGCAGAGTTTTGTGGGGCGGTGTGTCACCGATCGCCTCCAGTTCAGCGTCGGAGAGACCAAGGAGCTCTTGGTGGACTACCGGCGGAGTGGAAGGAGGAGCTCCCCAACTCCTAACTAGCATGTTCTGACCCCTACCTCTTTAGATATTTGGCTAATTTTTCCTTTATGTTAAATATATATTCTTTTAATGTGAAAATATTGGTTGGAGAAATAGAAGGGGCGCAAAAAACTCTGCCCATCAAAAAAAAAAATAGGGCACAGTTTTTGCTAGATGCAGTTTTTGGCCCCTACCTCTAGGTGGCATTCTAGGCAGCCACCTTTGTCACCTATAGGAAAGACTGGCCCTGCCTGGAGGGGTATAGTCTGGGCTAGGCCATTTTCCACCCAAGGGTATAGTTTGGCTGAGGACAGTTTATCCCCTGGGGTATACACTGGCCTGAAGGGGTATAGTATGGCCTAGGCCATTTTACACTAATAGAATAATAATAAAGCACGCTAAAGTTAAAGAATGGACAGGAGGCAGAGTCGGTTTCAGTTGGCTTGTATTGCAGCATGGAGACCCCTCTCGCTGTTGGTTCAAGAACGGTCTAACCTGATGCAGTATGCTATCAGGTTTTATACAAAGAGAAGGGGGGGTGGGATACATTTGAGAGGGTCACCTATGGGGGGATGGGGATGCCAGGACACAAGGCCTCTAGCAGGAAGAGGGGGGGGAGGGTCACATGTCATTTGCATTGGATCTCAGTGAGAGACAGACGTAGTATACGTTCAGAGTGAGTTGTAGATACAGAGAAGTACATCTTTACCTATAATAATAACAATAATTCCAGTTCCATCAGTCCCCCAATTGAGCATATATATGCTCACACAATAATAACCAGGCAACAGCCAATCAGGGCAGGACACATCGAAATATGTTACAGATAGGGATGATACAATTTAACAGTGGAATATCTATTTTGCAGTTCCATCAGTAGTTATCTTGTGAACACACAGAGCCCACATGCAGAGTCCTTCTGCCATGTTTTCTGGGTGGGTAGTCTCTATCATGGCAAGACGTGCTGAATCAGGTGCTGAAACACCAAGCACGTGGATGGCCAGTTGATGAGTTCAGGTTTCCTTTGTGGTCACAGGGTTGTCAAGAGTCCTTTTGTTTAGGCTGAGTGTGTATCTCTGAGGAGAGCTGGACAGTCCATGACCTCAGCCGGAGCCAAAAACACCCGGGACACAGGGAGGTGTTAGATAGGGTGTGTTGATGGCTGCAGATGGGCAGGGGAGGGGTAGTCTTCTCCTAAAGTGTTGTGTGTGATCTCAGGGTCCGCATGAGAAACCACAACAGTATGAGGGGTTTTAGAGCCATTCAAACATTTGCATTTGACTGTGATATGGGGGAGGGGGAGGGGTGCTTGGTAAAAGGATTCTGCAAGATTACTTAAGGGGTCAAGGCACATGGCTTGGAGTAAATAAAAATAAAGGTTGAAACAAACAAAGACAAATAGCACATGACTTTGACCAAATAAAAATAAAAAGGAATACAGTTGTGACAAACAAAAGACAACATAAAATAGTGCAGATAAGTCACAACAAGCCTTCAAATCCCCTATATGATAGCTTGGAAGCTATCACCTTTGAAAAGTAAATACAAGTTAAAGCAAGGCATTGTCAGACTTAAATCATACCAGACAATAAACAAAAACAGTCAAAAGTCATATACCAGACAATAAACAAAGCAGTTAAAAGTGGTCAAAAGTATGTCAGTCTATATTCTCACTCAGTCAGTGAGTGGCATTGAAGTCATTCATTGGCTAGGAGTCGTGTAAGTACATTCATTCATCGGCTGGCCAGCCCACACACACACACACACACACACACACGCGCGCGCTCTTGCGCAGTTGTTCGCTCAGAACACGCGTTGTCTGACTCGCGGGGAAACACAGACAAGAGAGCGCTTGCGCAGTTGTTCGCTCAGAACACGCGTTGTCTGACTCGTGGGGAAACAAAGACAAGAGAAGTTAATAATCTGGTTACAACATGTAGGCAACACAGAACACAGAGAGTTAGCAGAAGTCTGCCTCCTCAACATTCACTGGCTTTGTGTGACTACCAGACAGATCACTTGAACAGCGAGCTCATTTGATTTTACTTAAAAGGGGCATTCCAACATATTGTGGGCCCCGCTAATGTGTCTATACATTTACGTATGTTTTTCCGTAAAGGCATCTTATTTCCATGTATCTTAAACATATACACCCAGGATGAAGGCTTTGTTAAAAGTCTTCACTCCTCTCCTTCTAACTGGCTAAGTTAGATCAATTTAGACAATGGGATAGATGGTGCTGTTTGAATCACTGATAGTCAAGCCTGGCCCCTTTAAGAACAAAGACAACACAGATGGACGCACACAGGCTTACACAACGAACATGAAACACGGAACAGACAAACATATCACGCTGAAACAAACCAACCGAAACCGACCCGTCCTGGTCCTTATAATGAATAGTAAAAGTCAATTATAGCGAACGGGACTTTTTCTTTTATGTGCAAAGGTTTCTTTTGTTTGATGTGAGATCTCCCTACTTCTTCCGATTAAGGTTCTTCAGGGTTAGCACCCGGTTGGAGAGGCTTTACGATAGAGGACGTCTCTGTATGTACAGCGTTACACACAGAGTCCACCGGTACTCTCGGACTCACTGTTGTCCAGACACGTGGCCACAAGTACTACAAATCCGACGCCCGCGTCTGAGACTTTGTTTGAATATATATTGGGATTTAAACCTGAATACGATGCCTTTCACTGTGCTGCAGTGTCGGGTAAATATATATAAACTACTTTACTCAATGTGTGGAAAAGCAAGCGCTTTCCACAACTTTATCTCACTCACTCCAAACAAAAAAAACAATTTTGCACATAGAATGAAGCGTAAGTCGCTTACCGTTCCCGTTCAAAGTTTTTGAAGCGTTGGCTTGTATTCTTTTGCTGTTTCAGATAGATGTATATCTACCGGCATCGAAGGACCATCTAATAGAATAATAATAAAGCACGCTAAAGTTAAAGAATGGACAGGAGGCAGAGTCGGTTTCAGTTGGCTTGTATTGCAGCATGGAGACCCCTCTCGCTGTTGGTTCAAGAACGGTCTAACCTGATGCAGTATGCTATCAGGTTTTATACAAAGAGAAGGGGGGGTGGGATACATTTGAGAGGGTCACCTATGGGGGGATGGGGATGCCAGGACACAAGGCCTCTAGCAGGAAGAGGGGGGGGGAGGGTCACATGTCATTTGCATTGGATCTCAGTGAGAGACAGACGTAGTATACGTTCAGAGTGAGTTGTAGATACAGAGAAGTACATCTTTACCTATAATAATAACAATAATTCCAGTTCCATCAACACCCCCGGGTATAGTTTGGCCTAGGACAGTTTATCCCCGGGGTATACTCTGGCCTGGGCCAAAGTATACCCAGGTTTAATCTGGCCTGGGCCAAAGTATACCTGGGTTTAATCTGGACGGGGGTTAATTTGGCCTGTTACACCGGACGGGTTCTATGTTTGCTGTAACCTTGTGAGCCAAAAGCTCTATTTCTAATTCTAATTCTAATTTTAACTCATCATCCATGGTGGCAGGAACACGCAGGCCCATTGTTCCATCTTTTAATAGCAGTAGAGGGCAGAGTAAGGCGCTGATTACGCAACAAGGTTCTTGTTTGATAAATTCTACACAAAATGTGGAAACACATTTTGCGCTGTATTGCTGTATGCAAAGGCACTGATTACGCTGCACTCGCAAATACTAATAAATGAGGCCCTAAGTCTCTAACTTAGGAACAAGGGTAAGGAGTATGAAGTGTTTTGCTTTCCTTACATTCATCAATGGAGGTTGTCCATGGAGCGTCTTGGTGTGTGTGTGCTAAGCAAGCGGTTTTAAAGGCACCTACTGTACTCATCGTATAGTTGTGTTTGTGATAGGGGCTGAATTATTTTGGGCAGCCGGGGCCTACTGGTTAGGGTTTCAGGCTGGAAACCAGAGGGAGTGGCTGGTTCGATCCCCGACCAGTAGGAAAAGTGTGGGCGGGGGACGTGGTAGAGCACTGCTCTCCCATGCCCACATCCATGGCTGAAGTGCCCGTGAGCAAGGCACCTAACCCCAATCACTGCTCCCCGGGTGCCACCAAAGGCAGCTCACTGCTCTGGGTTAGTGTAACTTCACCTCACTGTGTGTATTCACAGAGTGCTTTGTGTGTCACTACCCTGGATGGGTCAAATGCAGAAGTGGAATTCAGAATGTATGTGTCTACACCACCTCACTTCACTTTCATTTTCACTTGCAAATTCTGGTCTTACATTAGCCAGTTTAATTGTGGCCGTTCACATTGAACTGCTGAAAAACAGTATTTCATGAAGCAAAAAATACCTAATTACAAACATTTTGGTACCATTGATTTAATAGGAAGCGCTCAATCCAATATGGCGGACACAGACGGATTGAGCGCTTCAGAGTTCAGAGTTTTGTATATATATTCAGACTTCGTTTTGTATATTTATTCAGACTTCGTTTTGTATATATATTCAGACTTCTTTTTGTATAAACATATATTCAGACTTTTGTATATACATATTCAGAGTTTGTATATACAGTATATTCAGACTTTAATATATATATTCAGACTTTTGTATACATATTCAGACTTTTGTATGTATTTATTCAGACTTTTGTATACATATTCAGACTTTTGTATATATATATATTCAGACTTTTGTATACATATTCAGACTTTTGTATATTTATTCAGAGTTTTGTATATATTCAGACTTTTGTATTGTTGAGGTAATCTGTAGAAATTTCACCCCACGCTTCCTGAAGCACCTCCCACAAATTGGATTGGCTTGATGGGCACTTGTTGCGTACCATACGGCCAAGCTGCTCCCACAACAGCTCAATGGGGTTGAGATCCGGTGACTGCACTTGCCACTCCATTACAGACAGCATGCAAGCTGCCTGCTTCTTCCCCATATAGTTCTTGCATAATTTGGAGGTGCGCTTTGGGTCATTGTCCTGTAGGAGGAAATTGGCTCCGATCAAGCACTGTCCACAGGGCACGGCATGGCGTTGCAAAACGGAGTGATAGGCTTCCCTATTTAAAATCCCTTTTAGCCTGTACAAATCTTCCACTTTACCAGCACCAAAGCAGCCGCAGCCCATCACATTACCTCCACCATGCTTGACAGATGGCGTCAGGCACTCTTCCAGCATCTTTTCACCTGTTCTGCGTCTAACAAATGTTCTTCTGTATGATCCAAACACCTCAAACTTTAAATTCGTCCAGAACACTTTTTTCCAATCTTCCTCTGTCCAATGTCTGTGTTCTTTTGCCCATATCAATCTTTTCTTTTTATTGGCCAGTCTCAGATATAGCTTTTTCTTTGCCACTCTGCCTATAAGGCCAGCATCCCAGTCGCCTCTCCACTGCAAAAGGTGACACTGGCGTTTTGTCATTTAAAAAGCTGCCAGTTGAGGACCTGTGAGGTGTCTTTTTCTTAATCTAGACACTCTAATTTATTTGTTATGAGTTATGCACCGGGGCCTCCCACTTCTCTTTCTACTCTGGTTAGAGCACGTTTCTGCTGTTCTATGAAGAGAGTAGTACACACCGTTGTACGAAAAGTTCAGTTTCTTCGCAATTTCTCACATGGAATGGCCTTCATTTCTAAGAACAAGAATGGACTGGCGAGTTTCACATGAAAGTTATCTTTTCTGAGCCATTTTGAGAGTATAACTGAACCCACAAATGTGATGCTCCAGTTACTCAACTAACTCAAATGAAGGCCAGTTTTATAGCTTCTCTCACCCACAAAACAGTTTTCAGCTGTGCTAACATAATTGCACAAGGGTTTTCAAGGGTTTTCTAGTCATCCATGTGTCTAATAAGGCCATTAGCAAACACACCGTACTATTAGAACACCGGAGTGATAGTTGATGGAAATGGGCCTCTATACACCTATGTAGATATTTCATTAAAAACCAGATATTTCCACCTAGAATAGTCATTTGCCACATCAACAATGTATAGAGTGTATTTCTGACTAATTTAATGTCATCTTCTTTGAAAAAAACAGTGCTTTTCTTTGAAAAATAAGGACATTTCTAAGTGACCCCACACTTTTGAACGGTAGTGTTTATGCCTACGGATAGTTAATGTGAATGCATCTTCAACAAGCACTTAACAACACTTAAATTCAAGCTTAACTCATGAGTTACTACTGATTAGTTGACTTCATGGTGGGAGCCCATCTAAAGTGAGTTCTTGCTATGCTTTACAAGGCATTTATTAATGAGTGGCAAAAACTAGCAGATACCAAAGAGTCAAAAGTAAAAGTACTATTATTTAAAGAAAAGGGAAAGAAATGTCAAAGTGATGAAAACGTACAAATATTTATTTAAAACTAAATATTCACACAAGTTGAAAATCATCACTCAAAAATAATGAAACTGTTGAGTTCAAGTAATGCTTAAATTTAGACATAAAAGCTTTACGCAGACATCAAGAAACATTTGGAAAGAAATTATGAGATTCGGACTGGAAAGGCTTTCCGTATATCCTTGATCAACTGTCCAAGAGGCCCATCATCAGGGTGACCGGAGCCGAAAAGTCAAACATTTTATCCGGATCATGGCACCATTGTAGCAAGTCCTGCGTTGCGTTCTGTGTTAGCAGAGAGAAAACGCATGCTAGACCTCATGGCATATGACAAACAAGATACATGCATTTAATATCACATAGTATGTATCACATGTTGCAGTTCACAACTTTTGAGTATAAACACTGTTATGTCATCATATATACCATATATTTGTGGGTAAATCACTTATAAATACGTTTAGTTTTCAAACTGAAGTCTTAAAGGAGATGCAAATTTAACCACCTTTCTTTAAGGGGCAATGCAATTTCACTTTATCTTGTTATTTGAACACACTGAGCTTGTACAAGAGCATTAGGTAGGTGGGAGCAGAACCAGCAAGCACTCTGTAGGCAAGCATAAGTGATTTGAAATGAATGCGAGGAGCTCCTGGCAGCCAGTGGAGCTCAATGATTAGCAGGGTGACTTGTGCCTTCTTTGGTTGGTTGAACACCAGACGCTCCGCCGCGTTCTGGATCATCTGTAGTGGATGTGTGCGTGGAGGAATGTTTAGACATGAAGCTGGAACGATGACGTTCTAACATTTAACTCCAGTGATTAAATAGGAATGGGTTGCTCTAATATCTTCATCTTTATCTCCTCCACCTTCCCACTCGCTCTGTTCCATACACACACACACACACACACACACACACACACACACACACACACACACACACACACACACACACACACATTCTCCTCTCTCATATATCCTCTCCCTCTCTTTCCACACACACACACACACAAACACACGCATTCTGCAATGCCATGTCTATCCTCTCTCTCTTTCCACAAACACACACACACACACAAAAATCACGTGATAAGATTATGCTATTGAGCACTCAGAGCAATAGTGACCATTGCAATACGTTTTTTGCACTTTTGCAGATCAGAATTGACAGTTGAAAACTCCAAAATACGTTCCGGCTGTTGTGAATGACAATTAGTGTTTCTGTGTTTCTTACTAGAGCAAATCATACTCTGCAATTATTTGTATTTCAGACAATTCTACCTTCATAATCACCTCTAATTTAAAATGTATATGCACATAAACACACACACACACACACACACACACACACACACACACACACACACACACACACACACACACACACACACACACACACACACACACACACACACACACACACACACACACACACACAAACATACATACAGACAAACACACAAACAGAGAGAGTCAAGTCAAAGTCAAAGTGTTTATTAGAGGGAGAATATAATTTCATTGTGAAATTTCAATTATGTTTTTATAATTTTTCTTTTTGAACATGAACTATCCATGGACTCACCTACATCCTGCCTTTTTGAAACATGGCCCAGCCTGAACCCAATCATCCAGTTTCTTATTGGACTAATATCCAGACCCCACAATGACCGCAGAGATGACGGAAGTGCTGGAGAAAACTCTGGACAGCCTCACAGGGGCTGATTTAAAGAGGTTTAAGCGCTCCCTTCGGGACCAGGGCAGAGTCCCATGGGGAAAGCTGGAGAAGGCCGACACAGACGAAACTGTGGACTTGATGGTGCAGGTGCACAGCGCGGGAGCTGGGGACGTCATGTTGACCATCTTGAAGAAGATGAACCACAATCAGTTGGCCATAGACTTGGAGAAAGATCTGGGAAAATGTAAGTGTATAGCTTAAAGTCTCTGATGAGGTACCTGTTTTTGTATGTTGGAAGAATCACATGTAGGCAGTGGCGCACCAGGGGGTGGCGAGGGGTGGCTGCTGCCAGCCCAAAATCATTCTTTGCCACCCCATTTGCCACCCCTAAGACAATTTTTATTATGCATATTTGTTTTAAATATATAATGTACTCTAGATTTTTTTAAATTCACAATAGTTTGTAGCAAGATACAGCAGCGCTGCTCTTGCTGACATTGTAGCTAGCTCCCCCTCCTCACTCCCTGACGTTGCTATGTTGCGACGTTGCTTTTTGATACGTCCAATGTAAGAAGTGTGAAGTTTTAATGAAGTATGATTGATGCAACTCTCGTTCTCCACAACAACATGGATAAACCCGATGGTTGGATGTTGATAGTTTCAGAAAGAACGTGGGCGTGCAAAAAGATCTTCAATGGTAAGACCTGCTGTTGTGCCTCTGTTGGTGTCTCATAAAACGTGAGTTTTATTAAAGCATAGCGTGTGTAATGTGTAGCTATTTCATTCCGTTTGCATGGGAGTAAAATGCTCCGCTGCTGAAGTAGATTACATGTTTTTAACTTCGGGGTTAATTCCCTTTCCTTTAGGCTACGTCTTGTGCTGGTTAGTAAATACAGACAGCCGGAAAGTTTAACAAACGGAATGAAATAGCTACACATTACACACGCTATGCTTTAATAAAACCCACGTTACTCACATTCAAAGAAAATATTAAGAACTATATTCTGATAGAAAGAAGGGAACTTTTTGCCACTACACTGCCTGTGCACGATGCGGATCCACGTTGATGTTGTTAGTAAACAAACCAGGTGGGAGCACATCTCTGTCGTCTTTGCGCATGACCGAGGCAAGGTAACATTTTGCACATAGACACGCAACGACAAGAGCCGATTCCCTTAAAAATGTTCACACCTACACGCAAATACGATACGCAAAACTGACCGGACCACATTGACACATGTATATGGGCCTAATATTATATAAATGGTACTACTATTTAGCTACTGTGAAATAGGCTTCTGTATAGTATACGTACACATGTAAAACAAGATTGCTTGTTTGAGAGTTGCCATTAACAGTCAAGAGATCAAAATATGTCTGTATACACCATATTACATAGATATAGATTCATTAGAATAAATAGTAGATTATTAAATTGGGTTATATATTTTTTTTTTTAGTATGCCACCCTAAGATTTGCTGTGGCCCTCACTGGCCACCCCTGGAATAATTTTCTGGAGGCGCCACTGCATGTAGGCCTTTTCATCGTATCTGTTTCTCCTTACAAACTCTCTCTTTCTCTCTGCTTATTTTCTCTGTGAATTTTTCATTTGATATATTTTTCATTTTACCTTGTTCATCTCCTCCTCCTTTCTTGTCCTCTTTCTCTCTCAACCATTCCCTCTTTTTGTCTATTCCCTTGGTCTGACTTTTCCCCCAAATATATAAATGTATCGCTCCCCATTCCTCTCTTTTTTCATCTCTTTGCCTCTCTCTCCATCTCTCACTCTCTTTTTTCTGCTCTTTTTTCCCCCCGTCTCACTTTCCCTCTCTCTCCATTTCTGTCTTTGCTGTTTATCGCTATCGCATGTAAGGATATGTTCAAGAATAAGCAATAATTTAACTGTCATTTCCTGTTGTTAAAGGTGGTTTATAGATTGATTTTGCACATTTCTGCAGCCCTGCGGTCAAATCTTTCACAAATCAATCCCATGACACATTTTCACCAACACTCAGTAACATTCAGTCCAACATTGTTGTATCTTCCCACCCGACTGTATTTAACATGTAGCAGGCAGGAGGGAAGGGAGGAGAGAGGGAGGAGAGAGGATCAGAAACATGGCAAATTAATTCATACATGTATCAGGATAAGCATGCTTGCCTACATGTGGCAACTACAGGTAAAGTACAGGTAACTAGGCTAGCACAGAGTATGAGTTGGGTAGAATACGTGCGGACAATGTGATGGGGATGGGTGGGTGTGGGCAGAGGGTTTCTGCAAGTAGATCAGGTGGAGTGACTACAGCAGCATCTCACAGCGGAGACAGACTAGGTGGGGAAGAAAAGAAAACAGACAGAGAGAGTGGCAGAGATCAGTTGCCCTAATATTTGTATATGTACATAATGGATATGGTGATGAGGAACAATGTTTTCACAGCCAGTGGCATTTGCGAGCAAAGGTCACGCTATGAAAGAAAACCAATTCTCTATGTATTTTTGACTCATTCTCTCTCTCCATATCTCACTATCACTTTCAATGTATTTATATGCTCTTTCTTTCTCCCTGTCTCTCTGTCCTTCACTCTTCATCTTTTCTCTTTGCTATCTCCCCCTCTCCATCTCTCTTTCCTTCTCTCTCTCTCTTTATCTTAGTGGGAGGCCAGCAGTGTTCCCCAGGTCTGACCGGAGGGGGTGGGGGGGGTGGAGGTGTCAATGTGAGCGCCACTGCTCACTCTGGAGGGAAGGTGAACGCCCAACCCATGTCCGGCTGCACCTTCAGTGGTCCTGTCACCTTCAGCTGATGAAGAAGGGCCGTGCCACAGCAAGAAAGGGGTAATGGCCCACTGTCAGACATTAGGATCCAGTGGCATATTAACTGCAAAACACACACACACACACATACACACACACACACACACACACACACACACACACACACACACACACACACACACACACACACAAACACAAACACACACACACACACACACACACACACACACACTATTATTACATAAACATAGGGAATGTTAGTTATACAAGGAAAGCAAAAGTGGCGGCATACAACAATAGGGCACAACTGGCTGATGGCAGCCACTACACACACCACATGCTGTACCTGCTATCCATAAAGGCCCTTCATACACAGCACTACACAGTCTGCAGCCCAATTTTATATACGATGGGAATTTTATATATGTTTAGGTTTTGATGAATTATGTTCAGTTATGTTGACTGACTAGACAGCTATAAATAGCCAACCATAGCAACCAAGAAACACTGTTTGCTGCATAGCCTGAAGCTAAGTTTAATTTCTAAAAATCAACTCGCCAATAAAAGTCTGTCATGGTTCAAAGTGAGCACAACCACATAGACATTAAACAATCCTAAGAGAAATTAAAGATCAGTGTGTTCCGAAAGTAAATGTAAACCACAAATATTTTGGTCTGTGTGTGAGTGTGTTTTTTGTGCGTATGCGTGCGTGTGTGGCATTCAGTTTTACATTATACGTAACATGGAGTAATTAAGCAATAAGCCCCAAGAGGCCGTGCTTTGCGCTGATTTTAGAACAGGTAAGGGAGTTGTTAGGCACAACGTGAAGCGGAGTGCCATTAAACCTCCTTACCTGTTCTAAAATCAGCGCAAAGCACGGACTCGCGGGGCTTATTGCTTTTCTAAACCTGTTACTACACACATTTGATATGGTTTCATAAATAAAGACAATTCAATTAAAGAAACAATAGTTTAATGATAAACCGTCATTCTTCCGCCACTAAAAATTATAGTTCCTTAATAAATCGTTGCCACGCAACCCTTGAAGCAACGCAACAGCCAGATGGAACACTGGGTATGAAATGCGCTATATGAATGCCTTGCCATTCGCTGCGCAGTAATATGGAATGTAATCAGGTCAAATTGTAAGGTAATGCTGGATTTTACAACGGCTTTTAGCCAATCACAATCAAGGATTTGAACAATCAGGTTTAGAACATTGAATAAACCACGGTAAATAAACAGGTGTAGTCAATACATAGGTTTGTTTTATTAAAAGATACATAAAATAGCTTACTATAATGCAGTTTACATACGGTACGGTTAATAGTTGGGAAAATGCGTTATTCAAGCAACATGTTTTAAAAAATTATAGTTGTGCCTCACAAGAGGGCTTAAACATTTAAAACAATAGAAGAAAAACTATATGTAACCACGGAAAAGGTGAAAGTAAAATGTTACATTGATGATGCAAACAAAGCTACATAGTGAAAATCATATCCTTAGATGAAGGTATCATATGCAATGTTGATATTTACTTGATATTTATTTCTCAGTTTCACCATATTGTAATTGCTGTTTCTCTCTCTGCCTCCTTTATCTGTGACTCTTTCTGTTTAATTTGATCTCTTTTATCTCCTTCAACTTTCTTGCTTATATTTCTCTCTCAATCATCTCTTCCCTTAGTCTCCCTTTTTTCAATGTAGCACTCCCCCATCCCTCTCTCTTTCTTTCATCTCTCTTCCTCTCTCTTCATCTCTCACACACGTTTTTCTGCTCTTTTTCTTTCCCCGTCTCTATCCCTCACACTTAATTTCTGTCTTTGCTCTCTATCATCTCTTTCTTCCCCAGATCTGGCCGAGGGTGTGCTGAGGTCAAAGTTGACATCGCTGCTTACTCACAGATCACCAAACTTCATTGTATAAATCTTTTGTGATGTATTCAACTTGCCAAGACATGAGTGAACCCGATATGCATATTGAATAAAAAGATACTTATACACAACTCTGGAGTCTGAGGTCTTGAATGTGAATTTTCACCCAACAGTCAGCCTCTCCTGTAACTGTAATCTATCATCACTCTAACCACGGCCCCTGAAGAACTCAGAAGAGCAGGCCTCGCTCTCACAAACCCTATGAACCCAAAGTCTTACGCCAACGACAGCCTAAGATTTTGCATTAGACAGGTACTGACAGCTAACGTAGACTCGGTACGTTAGCGGGAGCAGCTAACAGAGGGACTGCTAGCTACCTCTGCAACTCTCCTCCGCCTCATCAAACATGAGAAACCCCCTTCTCCCAAAGACTGGTAACTTCCAAGCTATCCTAGCTACTCACTACCAGACTGCTCACTGCCATTTGTACAGATTTTGATTTGTTTTGTTCACCAAACATAACTTTTGATGCATGGTCATGGTTATCTGGTAGTTGGCTTCGCTACAACACCAAGGGCCCTATCTTGCCGATCAGAAACGCAAGTAGGACGGCGCCAAACGCAAGTAGCTGTGTGGGCGGCTCTATGGCGCAGTTGCTATTTTAACAGCGGAAAAAACACATTGCGCCCAGCGCAAGTGTCAAAAGGGTTGGTCCAAAGGAGGTTACTTAGCCATAGGTGTGGTTTGGGCGTAATATGCAACTAGAATGCGTTTCGTGAACGAACTGCGAGAGTGTGCTTGCTCTGTTGCGGCCATGACAGAGAGAACAAGTGCCTATGAATTAACATGTATTTACATCTACTCAATCAGTGTAGTGGGGCCTTCTTCCAATATATTTTAGCAAGCAACCAAGCTCAACCATTATATTTTGGCTCCACTGACGTTTAGACATATGAGGGTATCTTTGTTGTTCTGTTTTTGTTTGTTTGTTTGCTTGTTTATTGTGAAAGGGTCTAGTGTGTTACATTTGGTCAAAATAGTTCCAGAGTTTCGTTATACTGACTTACTGAGCTAAGTGAATTGTTGAAATTGTTATCTTGGTAAAAGGAAACATCTCTGCAACAATATTGGAATGAATGCGGTTACATAGCCAGCTTTACTTAAAGTTTATTGTAAGATAGGCCTATATGTTAGACTTAATGCAGTTAGAGTTAGACTGTAGGTCTAGTATCAAACGTAAGCAACACTTTTACTGTATAGCTAGAGAGCACGTGTATCACATTGGTTTATAGTCTGTCAAATAAGTTCTAGTTATTGGTGTTCGATGGCATAAAAAGTTAGTCTTCTCTTATAAGTCTAGTTAGTACATCTGATGAGAGCTAGCAATTGCAGATTAAAAGGTCCCCTATCTCAGTGTTCATTTTGGCAGCTATTTTAGTCACATTTAGTCATAGTTCTCCTTCTTAGTTTCACTCTAGTTTTCGAAAACTGAGCACACTACAACAGCTACGCTGTGTCCAGGTACATCCTCAAATGTTTTTCAGTTAACCTAATGATTCAAGGTCTCTCATGAATCATTACTCCCAGGACACGGGTTAATGTTAACTCACGCTATCGGTCACGCTTAATCCTCTCCAACCACATTAGCAACAAAATAAACTGGTGAGCTAACAAGTTAACCATTCTTTCAGTATAAGCTACTTTTGCATAGCCCCGTACAGCTAGGATAGCTCACGTTACCGTAGTAGGAATACAAGCCTTAGCTCACTATATTCACACAACTAAATTCATGAATTACTTCACAGGTTTACTTCACAATTTGAATTAAGGAAAATGATCCCCCGTTACGGCTAGCTGAAACTGCCAGTGGATACTCCCGTTACGTAGTGTTAGTTAGCCTTTAGCCCCGTACTCAGATATTACAGCTGCTTAACACAGCTAGGATAGCACTGCTTAACACAGCTAGGATAGCTAACGTTACGGTAGTGGGAATACAAGTTTTTCAAGTTCGCACGTACCTATTTATGCGAGTGAAATACTCACACTGTAGAGCCCTGGTATGGAAGGTGTCTCTTAATATTCCTAGTTATACAGTTGAATGGAGAGGAACAGAAAGAATAGGTTCCTTGGAGCAGGTGTCAGTGAAGCACAGGTGCAAGCCAGTTTAATGAGCCTATTATGATGTCATAATGCCCCACAGTTCTGCCATGCAAGTATATGGGGGAAAAAGGGGGTGAAAAAAGAGGAATAAAAAAGGAGTGACAAGGACTACCGCCAAAATATATAGCAGGTTGCACCGGATCAGGCCGGATGTTTCGGTGTTTGAACGGCGTCTCTATCTCAATCGGGCGAGGTGTAGTTAGCTGCAAGAAAAACGGGGAGAATAAAGGAATAAAGAAAGCTTATGAAGAACAATACTGTGCTTCCCTTCGGGCAAGCACACTAATAAACCACCAGAGCGTCATCTCACATTCCCTTTAAGAGCGAGGAGCACATATTGCAAAGCGGCTTGTTATTGTAATGGCGGAATTACCGGGAGGAAGACCGTGAGTCCACCAGAACGTGTGTTACCAGAAACAATCACGGCAATATTTTCCCATGCTTGTGTGGAGAAATGGTTCTACTTTTCATTTCTCGTTTATATTTTTTCAGTTACTAGCATTTGTTTTTTGGTGGCAACATATTTGAAACAAAAGTGTTTTGGGTTCACCCTCACTGAATCACTAGGTTATGTATGCATGGTAATAATATTGCACCCATCGGCACATGCAGTCCAACCTCACCTCTTCTAAAGTCCGCTAATCTATCCTCATTTATGCCATTGACACATCCATGATTCATGGCAATGTTGTGTAAAACACTGGGGGGGCACGTATGTGAATATGGGTGCAGTCTATAGCGCCAAGGACGCCAGGGAACCCATACTTCTGTACCCGATTCAGCACCCTCCACGGCAGATGCAACCCCTCAAGGGAATGCGCACCACTCGCTTGATCGGAAAGGAAAGCAGTTCGCCTAAACAAACGCAGGGAAAAATACTATAATACGATTTCATTATTTGTGAAAGAGATGGAAGAGAAGAACATTAGTGATAACAGTCTTTAGAACTGTTCTAAAGAGTACAAACAACCAATGTTTTTCTTCCAAAAACCTTGGATAATAGCGAACGCAAAAGAACACCTTTAGATAGCCTACCCCAGCCATGATTACAAAATGAATTAACTTAATTTTCCTTTGAGCAAGTTGAATGTATTTGACACAGCGTTTCACAAGACTAAATATCGAGGGGGTGCATCTGCCGCGGAGGGTGCTGAATCGGGTACAACACTGCCATTTAACCTGAATCATTTGGGTCAATGTGTACGCTAGATGTATGCCTATTTTTAAAATATCTTGGATATGGATATCACAATGATTTCCTCATGTGGTAAATACTTTATTTTCATTGTAATTATATTTGGCTTGCCAAAAAATTGGTATAAATCTCTCGTGTAGACGACAGAAGTAAAGTGTAGCCTATAGGTCCTATACTGTGCGGGCAAGCACATGCGTTCTTAAAATAGCGTTCTGAATACGCGTTACAGACTTTAGACATTGCGCCTCTGACATTAGACCAGCTTTTTTGTGGTCAATGGCGCACGGGCACGGCGCACAGCGTTGTTTTGAAACTGCAAAATACCACTTGCGCCAGAGAAACGCCTTCTCTGTTCCGCCCCCGCCCATGTCGACGCAAGTTCATTTAGAAGATCGCCTCTGGAGGGAAAATCGCGCTGTGCGCCGGGTGCAAGAAAGGAATGATACATGCGTCGGTGACAATGTCAATTGCGCTTGGTGCAAGATAGGGCCCCAAGGGTTATCGTTTCTTCTTCTTCTGAGAGACAAAGGGTCTTGCATGCATTACTAACCATTATATTATTATATTTTATTATATTTTATTATTATAACTTGGCACCGTAATCTACACGGATTACACATTTATTGACCTTCACATAGCCACACACATGAAAGGAGCATTCAAACTATGCGCTTCACATATGCTCGTCCTTTATTCATATCAAATGTATATTCACTAACCTGCTCTTCTAAAACTGACTCTTCCAATCCTTGATTGTGATTGGCTAAATTGTGTTTAATGCCAGTGTAACATCAAGCATTACCTTAGTCTTCATAACATTCTATGATAACATTCCATATTACTGGGCATAAATGTTTCAAAGAAAGAAAGACGTTAAAAAGTCACAAAGTCGCAAACAACTTGATCGTAAAGATAATTTTTGTGGGCGAATTTTGATTTGCTGGGTGGGCAGACGTTTGACGAATGCTGGGAGACTATTGACAGAATGGAGGATAAAGAGCTTGAAAAGACCAGGCATGCAGAGAAGACAGAGGTGTTGGCAAAGCCAAGGAATGAAGCCGGCATTATATTGCAGACGATGTTGGCCGTCCGCTGTTTTCAATTTTGATGCGCAAAGAAAGCAATTGAAATGGACTTAAAGACGGTCACCAAAAACGCCCTAAATCAAACGTGAGCCCTTCGGATTGAGCAGCTATATTTATTTTAGCCCTTTTTTCTTGTTGAGTTGCGTATTTTAGGCCATTCTCTTCTACGCGAATTGCAAGCGACTCTGGCTTCAGTTGACGATTTCCCTCTTTTGCTCTGCAACATCATCTAGGACACTGAAGCGTCAACATCAAGGTACCCCTGTCGTTGCACCAACAAAGATGAGCCCGTTTGAAAATGATTTCAACAATTGCACTATTAACCCCTTGGTGCCGCCTCGTGTTAATATCGTTCTTTTTCGAACGATGACGTATTGCCGCCATGACAACGAATAATAACATATTTGTGAACAATTTTTTTTTTAGACATAGACATATTCAATCAGATTGCATGATGTATAAATCTGTCTTATTGATTGGCTGGTCAAATTATATAAAAAACAAGCCCCGCTTCTCACGCCACAAACGAAGATGGCATCAGCAAGTAAGAGACCGCGTAGCGAGTATCCGAGATTTTCCGCCCAGGGGGTAGCAGCAATGTCGATTCAGAGGTTGGAGCGATATCAAGTGGAGAGGAGTTGGAGTTGAACAGAGGTTTGGAGGGAGAAAGCGATGGAGAAAGCGGAGGAGAAAAGGAGTCCAACTCTGTTTCTGTCATGAGGTAAGTTTCACTGAAATACACACACCCAATAAGTAGTCACAGAAATACATGCTTTCCTCATCTGTTTCTCGGTGTAAATAATAAACTTTATCCGTTTGATTTTGGCTCTCAACTTGGCACATTTATTTAATTTATTTCCCGCTAGTACGCACCTTGTAATATTTGCAAAGAGCATGCCACTCTGTTGGCGTTAGCATAAGAAAGCAAGCATGGACTGATAAGACAATTACAAGAAAAGATAAAGGGAGTATTTTTTATCTTTTCAAGATATTGTTCTAACCTAATGCATGGACAATTTTGACAGTACTTTCGTTGTTGATTTGAGACATCAAGGTTTTGTGTGCTTGTAATTTCACGTCTGTACAATAATATATATATATATACATATACTGTGTATACAAAGTAAGGTGTAAGTGTAAAGTGTAAAAGAAAAATAGAAAATTAAATTGTTGTTTTTCTGATCAATTGATTTGCAGCTTAGGTAATGGTGAGGAGAGCAGTGATGAAATCTATCTATAAATCCAGGAATCTCTGTGTGTCTGTCTAGGGCGTATCTCCCTGACGGTAGTTACGTTAGTTATGAGATTTCGCATGTAGCTTACGCATGTCATGAACCTGTGCATCCTTGATTTTGAAGATTTTTGAATTTATAGTTTTCGAGATATTTGTATTTTACCGTTTCCCGTAGGAAACAATGGGTTATCGTCTCCCGTCCCGTCGGCACTATGGGTAGTGACGTCACAATCAAACGCGTAGCGTTATTAAACTATCCTGCCTTCACTCAAAGTTCAGAATAGCACTTACTGTCTAATAGCATTTACAGATATGAAACAGGAGGATATGGATATGATATAGGAGGTTCGCATTCAAATTCTTCTTGGTGAACAGATACAGACTTTTGCTCAGGTAATCTTTAGACAGTGAATGATTTGATCTATTCGTTTATTTTTAAGCTTCTTTATATTAAGTTTCAAAGTAATGTCTGTTGTACAGTCATCTAACAGATAGGGAATAGTAATCCATCAAAAATATTCATATTGTTTATTAGTATACCGTTTGCCGTGCATTGAAATGCATTGGGTTTAGCGACGCGATTTCTAAACCCAATGCATTTCAACGGGAGCCAATACATTGTGACATAGACCAGCGATTTTGGCGTAAAATGTCCTATAGTGTGTAGGCTATTCATGAGGATCACACACTTCGATGAACACACACTTCGACGTCTGGAGTAGGCCTACTCATCTGTAAGTAAATGTAACCTGTTCACGTTAATTGCTGTGAAATTAGCTAGCCTATTGACGTGCATCGAACGTGCACTGTGCACTGAATTCGGGTGGGGGATAGTAACGCCATCTCCAGTCAGCGCAAAGCTCGCTGTAAATTAGTTTATAGTTTAGACAGCAACGTTGACATCTATATTCAACTGCATCCACTACATAATCTCAAACTTTATTTGTTGGTATATATCCAAAAAGGCTAACATTAAAACATTTCTTAATGAAAAGGAAACATGCATCACAATAACACTTCAGTGTAACCTGTAGCCTACCTATGTGGAGTGCAAATATGTCTTGCTATTACACTACCCAACAGCTACACCTACGTCTGCTAACACTACAGAATGCATAATTCCTGCGGGCACTGCACTAGTATAAATAATGCTGGGATAGCAGCAGGATTGGGAGGTTCAGGAATAGGAGTAGGAACAGGAATAACCGCAGTAGTACTAGGCAAAAATGCAGAAAAAGCAAGAAAGGACGAAAAAACAGCTAAAGACAACGCAGGAGAACATGCAGCAGCAGCAACAGCAAAAACAATTGCAGAAAAATATGGAAAAGAAGCAGCAGAAGCAAGAGAAGCAGAAACAGTAGCAAAAAGAATTGCAAATGAAGCCGCAGCAGAAGCAACAGCAGCAGCAGCAGGAGTAGCAGCATTAGGAGGAGGAGGAGCAGGTAGACATTTGATGCAGCAGGAGCAGCAGCAGTAGGAGTAATATTAGTAGTAGGAGGAGGAGCATTAGCAGTTATACAGATAAATATCTGATGATAAAGAATTAAAGGATGATGCTCATTGACAAGATCATGATCCAGATGAGGGAGCATCTGAGTTTATTTTCTGTTTTAATTTTCTGTTAATGTACTTTATCTTTTATTTTTCACCATTTTTAATCTATGATGTCACTTTTTGAAACAAATAAAATTAGCCTAAAATAATGGAACCTAAACTGAAGCCAGAGATGTTACTAGGTGTTGAAAACTTTGAATGTAATCTAGCTTTTCTTTATACGCTTTGAGCCTTTTTAAATGTATTGTCAATGTTTAGGCAGATAAATATAATATAATATAATAATTGAATGACTCCATGCTCTTTGTATCTGCTAAATGTAATGTTGGACGTTGTAATAGAATAGTTATCAGTGCTTGAATAAATATGTTCATTAATTAAGTTGTTTGTACTGTACATATGTATTGTGTTTATTTATTATTATTATGTAAGGAAGAGGTTATCCACAGTCCAAATCAGTAATGTTCCAATATTTACAATTTTTTTTAAATAATGAGCATGTTCCTCTCTACACAGCCTCTATCCCAATAGGGTATTTGAGTGCAAACCTAGAACATAGCACCAAAGATTGCAAAACACTGGTTATTGGTTATGACCATGGTGTTTGAAGGCCAGGCAAGAACTAATAAAAAGGGCTCCTACTGCACAACATGGGGTCCCACCTGGGCTCAGAAAGATATGATGCATCATGTATGAGCAAATAGCCTTCATCCTTGATTAAGAATAGCATGACGTTATTAGATGATCCAGATTAAAAGTATAACCACAGCTCCATGATAAAAACAAACAGAGAAGGATAAACCTTTACAATGTAAAGTTCACAAATAAAGTGAACCTAAAATATTATAACCTGAACTGAAGGCACGGATGTTACTCAGTCAGCGTTGAAAACATTCAGGGCTTAGCCCAGGTCTGTAGGGAGGTCAGGGGTCATCCTCCCCCTGGACAATGTATTATATTCTGGGAGCTAAATGCACTATTTTTAGTTTGAGCCTAAACACGGTTCATGGCATGCAGGGCCCATCGTCTGTCCATCTGACTCACATGGACATTAGCCCATCCAGTGCCATCAATGACCGGCGCTTTAACCGTTATGCTCCCTCTCTCACTTTCTGTCTCTCTCTTTCTCTGTCTTTCTGTCTCTCTTGTGCAAAATGCCCAACTGTGAAGTAGATACGTTGCATAATGGTGCCCATGCCTAAAGGGGTTGTAGCTCAGGCCGAACGGTGCCTAAAGGGGTTGTAGCTCAGGCCTAAGGGTGCCTAAAGGGGCTGTAGCTCAGGCCTAACGGTGCCTAAAGGGGCTGTAGCTCAGGCCTAAGGGTGCCTAAAGGGGCTGTAGCTCAGGCCTAACGGTGCCTAAAGGGGCTGTATCTCAGGCCTAAGGGTGCCTAAAGGGGCTGTAGCTCAGGCCGAACGGTGCCTAAAAGGTTGGTAGCTGAATGCCTTGCCTTATGAAGGAGGATTGTGTCACTGAGTCTATTCTGGTGTTTTACGTGAACTGCCCCACTAGAGGACATTTGGCCTGTCCCGGCTGCTGTTGAATTCCCTACTGCTGCTTAGGTAGAATCCCTCTTATGAAAATGACATGCAAGCTCCATCTAGTGGTGTTTTATCTGAACTGCACCACTAGAGGCAATTTGCCCTGTCGCTGCTGCCTCCTTTCCTGTAGTGGGGAAACATGTGCACCGTCATACACCAATACTGATATGGCTGCATGGAAGAAATCAGCATCTAGAGGAGATTTTAAATCTACAGACTTGCATGCTCTCTCGCACAAGACCTCGTTCCACTCAAAACATACTCATAAGGGATGAGTGAAATCACAATTTTTAAGAATCTGTTGTTGAAATAGCTGCAAGAACTTTTTTTTTTAATTTGGAGATTAAGGGGTTATGCCCGTACATTATTTTAGGTCTGTAGAAGCAGAAGTAAGGCAAACTTTTGTGCACCTTGAAATAAAAATTAGGGCAAACAACTCAATGTATTTGCACATAATTATATATTCATCATCACATTAAATGCAAATATAAAATGACTAATTTTCCTAAAAAGGGAGCCCCCCCCCCCCATGTGTGTGTGTTGTGGGGATTGTGGGTCCATCAGCACACCAACCCACAATCCCCAGCCCAGTGATGACAAACGTTGGCCTGCAGTGGGCTACGAGCTGAGAAGGTCTTGATTGATGGTGTTTCCAATCCATAATTAAGCCTTCCTCATAGAAATAAAACAATCTGATCTGATTTTGACTGGAGACACAGCAAATGCCAGTGTTCTAACAGTGTAAAACTACGAGCCTTACTATAATTCATTTGATCCATTCCAGGAAGTAAGGTGAAGGATGTCATGAATCCTCATCAGTTTAAGAAAATGGTAATTTTTGACAGCATGAGGGTGAATGGAAAGGAAGCGGTGTGTACTGAAGCAGGGAAAAGAAGGTTTCACTCATGGGTGTAGTGGTTCAGTTCATCACTAGGTGGCATCTCTAGATCACTGGAGAGAGGGATTCCATGTGGACAGGAAGCCCTGGCAACTGGGGTCTAGAATTGTACTTTGAGGGGAACTTCTGGCTCATCTACAAACAAACAAACAAAGCTTGTTGTATGATGGATAATAGAAAAACAACAGTGTTGCAGTTCAGTTACCCTCTTTTCTTTCATTCATTACAGCATGACATATCACCATGACAACACCAGTCAGAAGGCACTATTGGCATCTGATTTCATTTCATTTGTGACACTGATTTATTACTGTAAGAAACAAGGAGCAGTAGGTTACATATCGTTAATATGTCTAATCAATGTCAACAGAGGAATTCCCAAAGGGGGAAAAAAAGTGATCTACTTTTAGATGAAAATCATTAGAGGTATTCTGCCATAACCTGCCATAACAAATGAGGGAAACACAGATACATATCAAATATATCAGATAGATTATGAGCTACAAGTGAACACATGCCAGTCAGTTAGGGAAGAGCCCTATGAAGACTTCATACAAATGACAACATGGCTGCCTGTCCATCTTGGCCTACCAGAAAAATGACAACTGCGTCAGTCTATCACAAGCAAAGACACTTACATTGCGCATCATGTGCAAGATTTAGAATGGCAATGCAACACAAGCCAAACTAGTTTTGTCTTGATCTGACTTTTACTGTCATATTCTTCAATGCAAACACTTGTCTCCACCTCTATGAAGAGGAGCAATTGACGGGAAATAATTGACAAACTAGACGTATCGCAAAGCGTTACAAAATATGACCGCCGAACTGTTCAGTATAGGTTGTGGCACATAATGAGTCATGGTTGTCAGTGTGTTTGTGTGTTTTTATGTGTTTTTGTGTGTGTAAATTGGTTTGTGTTTCATTTTTATGTATTAAAGGAATTATTTGTGATAGATTTTGATGATTTGGTTATGTAATGTTTTGTGTACTTCTTTTTTTGTGGATTGTTTTGGTATATTTTTCTTTTGCAATGTAGTTTGTTAAAACAGGTCACATAAAGAGGTGTGGAAACAAAGTGAAGTTTCCAACCACCAACAGGTGGCGCTATAGGTGATATCAGTCAGGCATATGTACGCGTTCCGGCCGGATCCAGCATCCACCCTAAGACATTTTCTCTGGATCAAACAATGTATGCAAGAGTTATAAGAGACTTTGTGTTTTGTGGCAAGCACTGGCAAGTTGGCAAAGTTTGAGGGTCTGCCACGCCCACACCTTCCGACCAATGAGAAAATCTCATATAACTTTTAGTCGCCCATGGTTAAAGAGTAACCTGACCACATTTCAAGGCGTTACCATTAAATTTGTCGGAGGAGTTCGATCAGATGCAAGGTGTGCAAACGCCATCAAAACGCATCTTCCACTCAAAATGGCCGACTTCCTGTGGACCTGCCACCATGGCGTCAAGAGACTTTTTAGTGCGTCCAAGCATGATGAAGACGTGTACCGAATTCCGTCAAGCTACGCCAAAATAACCCCAATGCGCAGGTTTTTTTGCAATGTTCTAGGGGGCGCTACAGAGCCATTTTGATCCATCCATGGACAAAAACTCTACAGAAAATGGACGGTTACACGCTTAATGTCCTTGGCAAATTTGGTAATTTTTAGAGCACTTTGACATATATGCGATTGATTTATAAGACACTTTGTGTTTTGTGGCAAGCACTTACAAGTTGGCAAAGTTTGAGGGTCTGCCACGCCCACACCTTTCGACTAATGAGAAAAGCACTTTGCATGCCCCCCCGTGAACGGAATTCCACGAAACCTAACGTGCAGTCAGAAGGTGTAATAATGATCCCACACCTCCGATTTCGTGCAGTTCTGACCTTGTCAACTTACAGTTAAAAGTTTTTACAACACTCCATTTTTGCTTTTTCATTTGTAACTAAGTGGCGCTATACATGAAATAAGTGGTAGTTGAATGGTTGTCTCTTAAGACCAACATACAAAAAAAATGTGGTCCTCCTAAGCCCTTCGATTTTCGAGCTATTCACAGAAAACTGAATCGCCCCACCCTCACTGAAATGGGTCCAGTCCGACGGGGGTGCAACGGATCAAAACGAAACTCAATGGTTCCACGCTCATCTAGTGGGGCTACATGCCCACCAAAATTCGTGCACCTCTGTGTTTCAGTGTCCCGGGAATCGATGACAGAAAATCGGCAAACAGAAAAAAAAAAAAAAAAAAAAACTCAGACTACACCTATATGACCGCCGCCCTGCGCTCTCGTGCGGCGGTCATAATAACGTTTCTTTTTCACTTCCAAAGAATCACCGTTAGCAGTGTACTAACTTGTAGAATACCTGCCACTAAACAATGGACCTCAAAACTGATATGATCGTGACGTGACGAGTGTTCTGGATTAGAGACATATCACCTGATGTATTTATCCTTACGGGACCATGGAATACACTTCAATAAGTACAAAAAAATATGATTTGCTCTATCATTGTTGCATTGAGTATACAGTTGACTGGTTAAACAGGTTAAATATGAATGTGAAAATGAGAGGCATCGGATGACATGATGGTCCCACCCACGCTGCCTCTGTACGGTTTAAATAGCGTCTCAGTAATATTAATCACAACACACAGAAAGGAATCATTGCCAGCAAGAAGATTCACTCACTCATTGAGGCTGTGGGAGATTATGAATACAATGTAATAATAATTGTTGTTAAAAATAAAAATAAATGTGAGATACAGCCCTAAAGAGAGACGGGAACAAACACACAGACACACACACACACACACACACACACACACAGACACACTCACACAAACAGCCCATGTTTAAGATTGTGTATTTCCAATGCAACACAGAATATTTCGATTTGTAATAGTTTTTTCTGTGTCCAGTTAAAGGGGGGTGGGGGGTTCAGACTTTCATAAAATAGTAAAAATTTAAAAGAAATGGAAATATATTTATATATTATATTTAATTATATGGCAATATTTGAAGGTGGTAAATGTACTGCATTACAGTTTTTTACAATCGGATACACACTAAAATCAAAAGTGTAACACAATTATCAAAACCTTCACTCAAGGAGCAAAACAACAGCTCAGATCTGCACAACTATAAGCACATTTAAACATCACACTTTTTGCGAAACCATACACACAAGTGATTTGCAAAGCACTAAACACACTTTTATGCTTAAGACACAGACGTATATCAAGAGATCACTTCCTTGCAATTCCATAACACTGTCAAGTTACCACACCTACGAGCCGGTCAAATAAACACAGCCATCAAGTGCCCAAGCACATGATTGCTTAATTGTAGACACAACAAACAGGTTTAAGCACTATAGAAATGCAGCAGATGAGTAACTTTAATCTGTCTTCAACCAAAATGGAAGGAGTCAAAAGAAGAAGAGTGAGGGTGAGAGGGGGAATCCACAGAGGAGGAGAAGGAGGAAGAGGCTGAGGCCATGCCATGAGGCTGAGGTCAAGGTGGAAGTAGAGGAAGAGGAAGACCTGTAGCAGGAGGAAAATGTGCTCAAAGAAGAAGAAGACCAAATGTATCAAATACTGTAAACTTCAAAAGAGGACAGGCCCATATTCACGCAAGAACATGATATAGAGATCATAAACATGCTTTTGGCAAATACGTAATGCTATCAGGCTCAGAGAAATTCAAGCAAACATTATCGGTGACCATGCCATTTTCAATACAGTAATATCCATCAGGTCTCTCAGTCAACACTGGCGACACTGACAAATCTGTACATTTTACTGTAAATGGAATTGTAACCTGTATTGGAAACATCGTTTCACCTTTGTCTGATATTTGCTGAGCTTACAGTGTTATGCACACTACTGAAGTAGCATGAAAACTGGGACATGTTTTGTTGTGATTCTCCATGTTGACATGTTGACTGATTTGGGTATATGGAGAGAATTACGTAAATAATATTTTCATCAGCATTGGTCTTGGGTAGTGTTTTTACTGTATTGTGTATTTTCACTTTCTCTGAAAACTTCACTTACACTCCTCTAATCACTGAGAAGTAGTTTTGCTAAAAGTGTTTTTAACAGAAGTGTGTAAGTGGTACAAACAGAATTCAGTATATGCAATGTGTGTGTTTCATATGCTAACAAAATATGGTTTTTTTAAATGAGTGTATAGATTTTACAAGAGTGTTTCATTTTGCAATGGATCTGATGTTTTTGCTCATTGGGTGTGTGGTTGTGCTTATTGTGTGAGGCGATTGAAAAGCAAAACAAAGCAGCAAAAATTGTGTGTATCCGATCGTAAAAAACTGTAATGTTTGTACTCATAGACTACTCAAAGTACTTCACAGATGAATACATCTACCCATTCATACACTGTTAGCAGAGGCCCTATCTAAAACACTTCAACACTTGTAGAGGAGGAGGTGGGGTTTGAACTAGCAACCCTCTGATTGCCTAACAACTCCTCTACCTCCTGAACCACTATTGAAAATTAATATTTGGTTTGAAAATACAACATGTATCAATTGAACGTGGTCTGCGGTATAAGAGAGAGAAAGGGAGAGAGAGAGAGAGAGAGAGAGAGAGAGAGAGAGAGAGAGGGGGGAAGAGAGACAGGGAGAGAAGAGAGAGAGAGGAAGAGATAGCGAGAGAGAGGGAGGGAGAGAGAGAGAGAGAGAGGACTCAGAAAGGAAAAAAGATGAATCTCAGCCACCCCCACAAGATATGGGCCGATTTAACAGGGCTTGCGGTGTAAGCCAAAGAGAGAGAGAGAGGAAGAGGGACAGACATGGCTCGCGGTATAAGCCCCACCCCCACAGATGAAAATGTCTCTCATTGTCTTCCATTTCTCTCATATTTTCTCTTAATTTTCTGTTAGAGAGTGTGGTGGAGATCTTATAATAAAATGTCTTATGTGAGATCAGTCTTATAATTATATATTAGTAATCGATTATAAGTGTTTTGCAGAAGGATCAAAACCACGGAGTGAACAGCAAGCAGTCTGTGTGAATCAAATGAATGTATTTTTCACAGGATCACAGAGATAAGAAGAACAGATAGTATCATTCTGTTCCAGCACACTATATTCTCAAGGACAAAAAAACAATCACCCCAGTTCTCAACTTCACATGACGTGCTTTACACAATAAAACTTGCAATTTGCATCATTTCTAAATCAAGAGAAAAAAGAGACACCACAGACACAAACCACACACAAATACAGACACGGACACACGGACACACACACAGACAGACATGGACACACACACACATACAGACATGGACACGGACACACACACACACACACACATACAAACACCCACCATGCAAATCTACTCTTACCCTGGTGTGCTGAATGATTTATCCAAATCTGCTCGGACCCTGGTAAGCTGAATGATAATGAGCCCCACTTGATCATTATTTGGAGACACATGGCTGATTGTTTGTTATTAGCATAGGTTATATATCCTCTTAAAACTATTAAGGGCAGGTGTTATTAGCATAGGTAAAGCCCTCTAAACACTATATAAGGGCAGGTGTTATTAGCATAGGTAAAGCCCTCTAAACACTATATAAGGGCAGGTGTTATTAGCATAGGTAATGTCCTCTAAACACTATATAAGGGCAGGTGTTATTAGCATAGTTAATATCCTCTAAACACTATATAAGGTTTGTTATCGTTATCAAACCTGACAGACTAGGAGGAGGGGAGTATGAGTCCCCTACGCTGAGTCAAGGCCAGACAGTACCATGAACACACATATTCGCACGTGTTGTGCACGCACACACACACACACACACACACACACACATACGCTTACGGAAAGAGCTGCTGCTCACACTTGACTCACAGAAGTGTAACATGATACATTTACCAACTTCCCAGCAAGCACAGAGAATGAATGGTCAGGGGGGTGGCGGGTGGGGGGGATGAGACAAAGAGATGACGAGCAATGCAAAGCTATATGGAGAGAGGGAGAGAAAGATGGAGAGAAAGCAGGAGAGAGAGAGAAAGAGAGAAAGGTGATGATAGGCAGTTCTAAACAAAAATTATAGTCACACACATAAACACACACTCACAGATGAGACACATGATGAAACAAAGGATTCTTTATTATTTATGGGGAAACAATAAACCTTTCATCAGCTCATGCTAAACATGGACACACACACTTGCATTTCCAGGAAGCCAACATTTGAGTTGAATATAGTATCTACTGCTGAGAGTAAAGCTGGGAACCGCTTAAAATAAGTCGCACGCACGCACGCACGCAAGCACGCACGCACGCGCGTCAATGATCATTTTTAAAGGAAGACCAAGCAAACTGGGTGTGAAAAGGTGAAGTCCCTCCCCCTTCTCACTTTGTTCCCCTGCACCTGTGGCCGGGTCCAATTGGGACTAATTGGGCCTAATTAGCTCCTGGAATACCTTGTTAAAAGGCACCTCATTGTTGTGCTAGAAACAGACTGAACAGGTTGCAAAGAAGACAAGGTACTAGACGAGGTACTAGACGAAACCTGTGTGACACAGTTGTCTGTTTGAATGGCTTTAGTTTCTTTGGTTTTAGGGTTGCCCTGGTGTATGTCTCTTTGTTTTTGGGGTTCAAGTCCCTTGGTTTTTTGTATATATGGTTTTGGGGTTTGAGTCCCTGTTGTGATAAATACATGTATAGCTATTTTTGTACGTAAGCTACTGTTGCCTGCACTGTGTGTGTTCTCCTGGCTGCCTGCAACCACCATCCAGCAGCCTACATCTCACAATCATGAGATGGCCGCCAGTTTTTCACACTTGGCCACAGCAACAGAGGAGTTGGCAGGGGTTAAAGGTCAGGCCAACAGAGGAGATGGCAGGGGTTAAAGGTCAGACCAAAAGAGGAGATGGCATGGGTTAAAGGTCAGATCAACAGAGGGGATGTCAGGGGTTAAAGGTCAACAGAGGAGATGGCAGGGGTTTAAGGTCAGATCAACAGAGGAGATGGCAGGGGTTAAAGGTCAGATCAACAAAGGGGATGGTGGGGGTTAAAGGTCGGATCAACAGAGGGGATGGCAGGGGTTAAATGTCAGATCAAGTGTTTTGCAGAAGGATCAAAAACACAGAGTGAACAGCAAGTAGTCTGTGAGAATCGAATGAAAGTCTTTTCACAGTGTCACAGAGATAAGTAGAGCAGGGAGTATAATTTTGTTCCAGAATACTATATTCTCAAGGACAGAACAAACAATCACCCCAGTTCTCAACTTCACATGACGTGCTTTACACAATAACACTTGCAATTCGCATAATTTCTAAATCAAGATAAAAAAAAGACACCACAGACACAAACACACACACATATACAGACACGGACACACAAACACACAAACAGACACGGACACACACATACATACGGACACGGACACAGTCATGGGTTTCCAATAAGTCATGACTGCAAAACAAAAATTACAGTAAATCATATGGAAACATCGTTTGCCAAAGGCGTGAGCTATTGGTGTGCTGATTTTATCAGAAAGTATTTCACATAAGGCTGACTGAGTTTTTGTTCATAAAGGGCTACACAGTGGCATATATACAGTATCTGATACCTTGTTGGTAAGTCCAGTTTTCTTTAAATTAAGGTTAATGTTGTTGATTATGATCTGTCGTCATTTGATCTCATGTTATTTACCAGTGGCGTGGTAGGTACTAGGGCCCCAGTGCACGCTATTATGGCGGGCCCTAGTGCACGCTAGTTAGTAGTCATGAGGCACGCACACACACCATGAGGCTTATACATTTTAACAACAATGTGCTGGTTTTTAGGGCTGAATTAGTTACTTCAGCTATTATATCGGGAAAGTAAACAGGTCATGGATAGTGCTTTGACTCGCAGTAATGTAGACAGACGAGGCAAGCAATGAGCAGGGTGAACCATACCCAATCGTCGTATACGGACAAACATAACACTGAATTGAAAAATGCTTCACTGCTTTAAAGTATGTAATTAAACAAACAACCATTGACCAAATGTTTATTTTAAGGATGTTTTTAAGTGGATGACATTTTGGTGGGGCACTGCACCACCTGCCCATACGGACGAGTTGCAGGCTTGGACATTCATTTTAAAGACTGCACTGAAGCAGGGAAAGGACAGTTTGACTCTTGGGTGTAGTGGTGCAGTGACGCCTGTAGATCACTGGATACAGGGATTACATGGGAACAAGAGGCCTTGACTAGTGGGGTCATGGACTTCCCTTTGAAGTGAACTTCTGGCTCATTTACAAACAAACAAACAAAGCTTGTTGTTGTATGATGAATACGAATAAAAACAGGTCAAACTGACATTAGTGGCGCAATTCAGTTACCCTCTTTTCTTTTATGTGATCCGGTGATCACTCTCTTTATATGAAAACAGTCTTTCTAATAAAAACCCACAACAACGTCCCACCTAACATGCCTCTGTACAGATCTCCTCTCCACCCTGATAAAGAAATGTAATGAGGACATTGTTATTGTATTTTATTCTGCTTGCTTATCCTGTTTGCTGAGGCCTACTCTCTTGCTGAGGCAAACCACTTGTTTTTGTACGATAGTCATGAATACCGTTTTTCTTTCAAGGACATATTCTGGGATCACTGCTGTAACTTCTGTAGCGATGGCGGTGGTTATGTGTGTGTGTGTGTGTTTATCTGAAGCGTGTTGTGTGTTGTGGTTTCCAGTGGTGTGTTGATTGGTGTGTGTGTGTGTGTGTGTGTGTGTGTGTGTGTGTGTGTGTGTGTGTGTGTGTGTGTGTGTGTGTGTGTGTGTGTGTGTGTGTGTGTGTGTGTGTGTGGGTGTGGGTGTGTGTGTGTGTATGAGTGTGGGGGTGTATCTGACTGACCACATCCCTCCCTGTGACTGGTGTGTTACCATGAGAATGAGTGCTATTGTGATCCAGGCTGAGCCCTGACTTACTGCACAGAGGAACTGCCCAATCAGCTGACAGGTAACACAGCCTTCGTTGTCATCTTTTAGAAATAAGAATTCTCTCGTCAGGTCTGACATGCATGAACTGATCAGGAGCTATATGTGAAAACTCAAGTTTGTAGAACATAATCTATTTGGATACTACGTACTAAACATGTTAGCTGATAGGGCTCACCTTGGGCATATGTGGGTCATGGTTAGAGTGTGGATGAGCAGTGTTAAGTAAAGGTGTGACAACCAGTGTTCAGTGTAAGCTGTATGTTTTGTTTGTGTGTCTTACACATTTGGTGTATTGTGTAATAAAGAGTCCAGTGGCATGGTGGTTATGTGTGTGTTTGTTTATCTGAAGCGTGTTGTGTGTTGTAGTTTCCATTGGTGTGTTGATTGGTGTGTGTTACTATCTAGCCAATTCTACTGGAATACAGGCAGTCTTAACCGCTGTGAAGCTTAAATGGTCATGTTCTCTCAACAACCTTTGTGTTGTTTTGTATAGAGAGCCAGCTACTGGAACTACTGGGAAATCAAAGCGCTTTTCTGGAGGAGATTAGAGCTCAGCCACCTGAGAACCGTAAGAAAAATGACCTTCACCACAGCTCCAAATTTAAATAGTATTTTTGCTGATGATTTTACAGAAGATGTTTTAAGTTATTACAGTTTTTTTTTTTTAACAACTGCTTACACATGCTTTTAAAATTAGGTCTCATTTTTTTTTAACTCTACATTCAAATCACAAAACTGAACCCACAAAAGGCTAAACACAATCAATCTCATTCAAAAGGAAACACTGCTTTCAAAACTCACTAATCCCTTTAGAAAATCCAACTTTTATGTCAGATGGTAAACACAACTATTCATATGGTTACATCACTAATCAATCACTAAGAATACACTAGAGTGATCAATCTAAAACACTTTGTCAGGCTAAAGCCTTTTGCAGTACGGTGTTACAGTGCACTTCACAGAAAAATAAAAAAAGAGTTTAAATAGCCAGAATACATGAAAACAAAAAAAGGAATAATTTTTTTCATTTTCAAAAATACATGGTTTTGTCCTCTCAACCATTTCTTGAACCCTTGTGTGGTTATATATAGAGACCAGGGAACCTAGAGTACTGGACCTGGCGGACAACACAATGGACTTGAAGGAGGAGATCATAGCCATTGAAGGTAAGAAACATTATCTTCACCACAGCTCCAAATTGATAGATATATACAGTATATGTGTAAAGTCTTTGTGCTGATGATTTTTCAGAAGATGTTTTGATGTATTACAGTTGGGTATTTGTACAATTGCTAACACATGTTTTCTGAAACTACGTCTAATTTTTAAAACACTGTCAGGCTAAAGCCTTTTGCAGTTTATTGTCACAGTGCACTTCACAGATAATTCTGATACAAAAGGTTTTAATGAAGTGAGTTATTGAATACACAAATGGAGTACTTTTTCCCATTTTGAAAAATAAATGGTCTTGTTCTCTGAACCATTTCTTTAACCCTTGTGTGGTTATATACAGAGACCAGGGAACCTAGAGAACTGGACCTGGCGGACAACACAATGGACTTGAAGGAGGAGAATATAGCCATGGAACGTAAGAAACATTACCTTCACCACAGCTCCAAATTGATATCTGTCAGTGGCGGCTGGTGGTTTTTAAAGTGAGGGAGGAAGGACTGTGCGCCTGGTCGCCATTGGCCTGCTTATTCCGTTGGTGGCATAAGTATATGATATGCCAGTTGATTCAGGGTGTTTTTGTGGACTACAGTACTACAAAATAGCAGGCAGGGATACAATTGATACAAAGCCACTAGTGTGGCACCATTGTACTTAAAAAGCTGGTGGGCAGCATGTCTTTGGACTAGACAAGGCCAGAAGTAAAGGATGTAAAGCAAATTTGTCAAATCAGGCCTACTCTTGATTTGAAAAACTAAATTCTAAATTTTGGGCCTACCATCTGGCCTATTTCCCCCCTCAATTACTAAAGCTATTGGTTATTATTTGACTATTTTTTTTCAGCTGCAATTGTTTTAAGAAAAATTAAGACACAAGACCAAAGGTGATGCCATTTAAAATGCATCATGCTCTGAATCATTCACTAACATCATTTCTACAATATTAAACAACAAGTAACAAAGGCAACAAGTAAGAGAACATTATTTCAGAACTATTAGCTGTAAGCCTAATATTGTTTGTGGCAAATATGGATGTTAATGGATGTTTCAGAATGTCGGTCAATGTTCATTGATCACTTAGGGGTGGACTGACTTTGACTAAATTTAGTATTAAACAGAAATATATTTTTATGTTTAGGCTATGTGTCTGTCTAAACAGATGCTTTAAGCTTATAATAAACAAAAAGGCCTATGGAAAAAGTACAAACCCTGAGTAAATTACCTTTGTTCTCTAAAATTACAAAAACAAAAACTTCCTATAATTGCTGCTCAGATTATGCCAGATTATTACAGCTATCACTCAAAGTAGCCTTGTATGAGGCCAATGCCCAAGTGACAAGTAGGCTAATTAAAATAGATACGAAACACATCGCGTTCTGAAACATTCATTAACAATTTCCATTCAGAATGTCAGCTGAACGTGAACAGTCAGACTAACAATAGGCGTATGAACGATTTTAACAAGACAATACAGCCGATTGTTTTTTGTATGGTGCCAGTGAGCTATAAGTATTCCGCATAACAGTAAGCATTAACGGCAGCAGTTTTACCATTGGGTTAAGTGACTCGGATTTTTGGAACCGCCAGTATCAGAGACAGATTCCATTGATCTGAATGGAAGCCAAAGGGAGGACGTCCTCTGTGCAGTAATTTTTTGTTACGATAGGGGGTGCTAATGTTATTTTAACTCAGAGAAACATATTTTAATATGCATAGTATTAAATACTGATATCAAACTGCATTTGTAAAGGAGGTTAGTGAGTTCAATTACAAAAATACATTCTCAAAAAGTTTGGGGAGGTTCTTCCTCCGTTTCCTCAATGGAAGAGCCTCCTCTGATATGTATACAGTATAAAGTATGTGAAAAGTCTTTTTGCTGTTGATTTTACAGAAGATGTTTTGATGTATTACAGGTGGGTATATGTACAATTGCTTGTACATGTTTTCTGAAACTAGGTATCATTTTTTAAAATACTGTCAGGCTTAAGCCTTCTGAAGTTTAGTGTCACAGTGCACTTCACAGATCATTCTGACAAAACAGTTTTTAATAAACTGAATTATTGAATACACAAATGGAGTACTTTTTCCCATTTTGAAAAATAAATGGTCTTGTTCTCTGAACCATTTCTTTAACACTTGTGTGGTTATATACAGAGACCAGGGAACCTAGAGAACTGGACCTGGCGGAAAACCCAATGGACTTGAAGGAGGAGAATATAGCCATGGAACGTAAGAAACATTACCTTTACCACAACTCCAAATTGATACATATATACAGTATATGTGTAAAGTCTTTGTGCTGATGATTTTACAGAAGATATTTTGATGTATTACAGGTGGGTATTTGTACAATTGCTAACAAATGTTTTCTGAAACTACGTCTAATTTTTAAAACACTGTCAGGCTAAAGCTTTAGCATATTAATGGCACAGTGAACTTCACAGATAATTCTGACAAAGCTGGTTTTAATAAACTGAATTATTGAATACACAAATGGAGTACTTTTTCCCATTTTGAAAAATAAATGGTCTTGTTCTCTGAACCATTTCTTTAACCCTTGTGTGGTTATATATAGAGACCAGGGAACCTACAGTATTGGACCTGGCGGACAACACAATGGACTTGAAGGAGGAGATCATAGCCATTGAAGGTAAGAAACATTACCTTTACCACAACTCCAAATTTATAGATATATACAGTATATGTGTAAAGTCTTTGTGCTGATGATTTTTCAGAAGATGTTTTGATGTATTACAGTTGGGTATTTGTACAATTGCTAATACATGTTTCCTGAAACTAGGTCTAATTTTTAAAACACTGTCAGGTTAAATTATTTTGCAGTTTAGTGTCAAAGTGCATTTCACAGATAATTTTGACAAAACAGGTTTTAATAAACTGGGACCACATGTACATAGTGCAGGGTATTTACAGAAACAAATATTTCTGCCCCTCCGTTTTCAAAAAATAACGTTGTACACACAAGGTTGTTTTTGTAAAAAGTTTCAGTTTACATGAACCCGCATATACGCCCCCAAGCGCCATCATAGTTGGCTATGAGTCCTAGATATTTAAGTGTATTTAATCTGGGCTACTACAACAGGTAGAGAAGATTGAATGGAAAATTACTTGTCCACTGGTGGACGTGCGATAACATTGTTACAACCAATAGTCAAACACTGGGAAAGGGTTGAGATTCCGTTAGGCTATAGGGTTGAAAGAATGCAATCCTGCGTTTGCTTTAACGTATAAATGAGCAATACCTTAACAGCATCCATGATCAGTAAGCAAACTAACTGTGAACATACAACGCTAACATGATGTGATGCATTTTTAGTCGCATACTTTGACGTTTGAGAAACTAAAACTCAATTTGACCTAATGCACACGCAAACACAAAAACAGAGTTTTCAGAAGTCTCCACTTTGGCCAAAGTTTTTAGAAATGATTGTTTTCTGTGATAAAACCTCAGTTTTTGTGTAAATGAAAGGCCAAACCGCAAGAAAATATTTGCCCACCGTGTAAACGGGGTCAGAATTATTGAATACACAGATGGTGTACTTTCTCCCATTTTCAAAAATAAATGGTTTTGATGTATTTGATGTATCCTTTGTTAGATCATTGCTATTGCCAAGCTGGCCATGGCCTCGTTTCCCGAACGCGCACTTAGCCTAAAAAGCACTTGAAATCGTTCGTAAGAGGAACCCTACGTTGCAGACGGGTTTCCCGACGCGGCACTTAGCTTAAGTGTATCTTTCGTTGAGAGGAATTCTATGTGTGGTCAGGACCAGTAGTAACTTCACACTTAGCGATTTAAACCACCAGGGGCGTCGTTCGGCCGTCGTTCGGAAGAAAGGGGAATTTAAAAAAAAAAAACATGGCTACTTGAAGCGAGGAATATTTTACATTAATAAAGCTATCTACACAACTTTTTATATGTTTATAATGACTCGGTTTGATCGGAAATGTGCTACGCGACCAATGCAGAGTATTTAGGTCTTTACTGAAGCTTTAAAACAGTAGTTTGATGGCACATTTAGCGCTTATGCCACCACTCCATTGGCTTATATGGTAGCTTTATAGCTAGGTGGTTGTTTCGTGCCCTACACAGTTGTAGGCTATACATATATATTTGCACGATGTATATTTTGCAACGATGTTTCTGTGTATAGCACATCATGAGAATGTCATTGTTTCACCTGCCTATTCCCATCAAAATAGAAAAAAAGAATATTGAGTATTTGAAAATAAAGATTAGGCTATACAAAACTAGTGCAGTGCCCGTAGGAATTATGCATTCTGTAGTGTAAGCAGACGTAGAGCTGTTGGGTAGTGTAATGGCAAGACATATTTGCACTCCACATAGGTACAGGTTACACTGAAGTATTATTGTGATGCATGTTTCCTTTTCATTAAGAAATGTGTTAATGGTAGCCTTTTTGGAGAGTTACCAACAAATAAAGTTTGAGATTATGTAGTGGATGCAGTTGAATATAGATGTCAACGTTGCTGTCTAAACTATAAACTAAATGTCATGAAGAAAGAAAGAAATAATTTAAAATGAAGTTATGGTTGAAATAGGATCACTTCTTTATTGTAAGGGTAAGTGTAGGGTAAGAATGGGCATGCAGTTGGACTCAAATGTAGGTTAATTTTATTGAATGTATGTAGCCTACTGTACTGTATGACTTCGATGATGGTAGCTTTGACAGCCCACTCTCAGACAGATGTAATAAATGTCCTTACAATGGGAACACAGTTTAAATACTCTGCTGGAGATGGTGTTACTATCCCCGCCCCGAATTCAGTGCACAGTACACGTTCGATGCATGCATAGGCTAGCTAATTTCACAGCAATTAACGTAAACAGGTTAACGTGACGTAAACAGCTCCTAAGAGCTACTTAAGAACTCGTGCACGTCGCGCTCGTGCACCTGACTTTAAGTTGATGGTTGGGAAACCCTCGTAAGTAGAAAGAGTTCGGCCGTCAACGATGTCGCCAAAATCCACGTAGAACGTTAAGATACATCGTTATCGGGAAACGAGGCCCATATGGTTTCATGATGGTGTGCCTGGTGTGAAAAGAGGCTATTGTAAATGCTGTGGTGGCATTTTCATCTCAACCATGTTTGTTTCCTCTGCAGATTCAAAGTTGGATTGGGTTCAAGATTAAGTTCACCCTTGCCTCTTATACATTATGTCTTATAGCAACCTTAATTTGCAAGTCACAAGCATGCAGCACTCCATGATTTGTTACTAAATGATGCATGCCATGCTAATAAACATGCAGGAGAAAATTAAAGTTTGGCTCGTTATTATGACGTGGTGATCTAAAGTGTGAGAAATTATAGGCTTAGATGATAAACAAACAATACCATGCAACATTGTTAGAAGTCATGTGCATTTATTAAAATTCAAAGAAATGAGGACAATGTTTGATAGATGAATAAAGACAAGAATTATGACACTGGACGACCCTTCCATCAGATCCAGAGGTGATCCTTGAGTTGGTTCACTGCCCCTGCAAAAAAACTGTTTGCCTGCGAATTTAACCAACTTTGACACTATCGTTTTGACAAAAGGGGCAAAAAGTTGAGGTGGCAACAACTGTCTTATCGTTAGAAAATACAATAATCATCCCAACTTAAGAAATCCAGGTCACCCCCACATTGAATTGCAAAGCTGAACAGATACGAGGCTTTGACCCACCACCAAGTAAGCACAAACACGTACTAACTTAAATACAATACTTGAGTTACTTGTTTTTTAGGAACCTGAACTGAAGCTGTGTGATGACACTCAGACTGTGAGGTCTGACTTCCTCATGGAGCGGTAGCACTGACACCTAATTGTTAGCCCTGTCAGACCCTGGTTTGAAACTGATTAACATTGATTTAGGCTTAAATACATTATACCAATAAGACACTGGACAAAATACAACAGTAATAAAGATGTTTATTGTAACTGATGTCCATGATGTCAATGAACGTTAACGTCGTTAGCTACTCGCTGGACAAAATACAACAGTAATAACGATGTTTATTGTAACTGATGTCCATGATGTCAATAGCCCTGTTAACGTCGTTAGCTACTCGCTAACATGTATGCTGGGCTAACAAAAAACATTTATTTTAACCATACCTTCATAATTATGGACATAATTTGAAACGTAAAGTTTGAATCCTTTGTCCTTTCTTGCGATGGCTGTGGAAGAATTAGCCCTGATGATTCTGCTCTCATCTGTCAGTAAGATTGTTGGGAGATCCAGGAGTTAGCAGGTAAAATATGCAGCCATTGTAAATGCGATGATAGAGAGAGAGGAAGTGAGTATACGATCCGAGCCCGAGGAGCGGAAGTTCGGGGCATACTATAGGCAATTACTAAAGCTATTGGTTATTATTTGACTAATTTTTTTTCAGCTGCAATTTTTTTAAGAAAAATTAAGACACAAGACCAAAGGTGATGCCATTTAAAATGCTTCATGCTCTGAATCATTCACTAACATCATTTCCACAATATTAAACAACAAGTAACAAAGGCAACAAGTAAGAGAACATTATTTCAGAACTATTAGCTGTAAGCCTAATATTGTTTGTGGTAAATATGAATGTTAATGGATGTTTCAGAATGTCGGTCAATGTTCATTGATCACTTAGGGGTGGACTGACTTTGACTAAATTTAGTATTAAACAGAAAGATATTTTTATGTTTAGGCTATGTGTCTGTCTTAGCAGATGCTTTAAGTTTATATTAAACAAATAGGCCTATGGAAAAAGTACAAACCCTGAGTAAATTACCTTTGTTCTCTAAAATTACAAAAACAAAAACTTCCTATAATTGCTGCTCAGATTATGCCAGATTATTACAGCTATCACTCAAAGTAGCCTAGTATGAGGCCAATGCCCAAGTGACAAGTAGGCTAATTAGAATAGATACGAAACACATCGCATTCTCAAACATTCACTAACCATTTCCATTCAGAATGTCAGCTGAACGTGAACAGTCAGACTAACAATAGGCGTATGAACGATTTTAACAAAACAGTACAGCCGATTGTTTTTTTATGGTACCAGTGAGCTATAAGTATTCTGCTTACCAGTTAGCCTTAACAGCAGCAGTTTTACAATTGGGTTTAGTGACTCGGATTTTTGGAACAGGTTTCCCTGTTGTTTTGATACTATCCTTCTCTCTGTCGTTTCCTCAATGGAAGAGCCTCCTCTGATATGTATACAGTATATGTGTAAAGTCTTTTTGCTGATGATTTTACAGAAGATGTTTTGATGTATTACAGGTGGGTATTTGTACAATTGCTAATACATGTTTTCTGAAACTATTTCTAATGTTTTAAAACACTGTCAGGTCAAAGCCTTTTGCTGTTTAGTGTCACAGTGCACTTCACAGATAATTCTGAAAAAACGAGTTTTAATAAACTGAATTATTGAATACACAAATGGAGTACTTTTTCCCGTTTTGAAAAAGAAATGGTCTCTTTCTCTGAACCATTTATTTAATCCTTGTGTGGTTATATATAGAGACCAGGGAACCTAGAGAACTGGACCTGGCGGACAACACAATGGACTTGAAGGAGGAGAATAAAGCCATGGAACGTAAGAAACATTACCTTCACCACAACTCCAAATTGATATACAGTATATGTGTAAAGTCTTTTTGATGATGATTTTACAGAAGATATTTTGATGTATTACAGGTGGGTATTTGTACAATTGCTAACACATGTTTTCTGAAACTAGGTCTAATTTTTAAAACACTGTCAGGCTAAAACTTTTTGCATTTTAATGGCACAGTGAACTTCACAGATAATTCTGACGAAACTGGTTTTAATAAACTGAATTATTGAATACACAAATGGAGTACTTTTTCCCAGTTTGAAAAATAAATGGTCTTGCTCTCTCAACCATTTCTTTAACCCTTGTGTGGTTATATATAGAGACCAGGGAACCTAGAGTACTGGACCTGGCGGACAACACAATGGACTTGAAGGAGGAGAATATAGCCATGGAACGTAAGAAACATTATCTTCACCACAGCTCCAAATTGATATAGTATATACAGTATATGTGTAATGACTTTGTGTAGATGATTTTACAGAAGATGCTTTGATGTATAACAGGTGGGCATTTGCACAATTGCTAACACATGTTTTCTGAAACTAGGTCTAATTTTTAAAACACTGTCAGGCTAAAGCCTTTTGCAGTTTATTGTCACAGTGCACTTCACAGATAATTCTGATACAAAAGGTTTTAATGAAGTGAGTTATTGAATACACAAATGGAGTACTTTTTCCCATTTTGAAAAATAAATGGTCTTGTTCTCTGAACCATTTCTTTAACACTTGTGTGGTTATATACAGAGACCAGGGAACCTAGAGTACTGGACCTGGCGGACAACACAATGGACTTGAAGGAGGAGAAAATAGCCATGGAACGTAAGAAACATTACCTTCACCACAGCTCCAAATTGATATCTGCCAGTGGCGGCTGGTGGTTTTTAAAGTGAGGGAGGAAGGACTGTGCGCCTGGTCGCCATTGGCCTGCTTATTCCATTGGTGGCATAAGTACATGATATGCCAGTTGATTCAGGGTGTTTTTGTGGACTACAGTACTACAAAATAGCAGGCGGGGATGCAATTGATACAAAGCCACTAGTGTGGCACCATTGTACTTAAAAAGCTGGTGGGCAGCATGTCTTTGGACTAGACAAGGCCAGAAGTAAAGGATGTAAAGCAAATTTGTCAAATCAGGCCTACTCTTGATTTGAAAAACTAAATTCTAAATTTTGGGCCTACCATCTGGCCTATTTCCCCCCTCAATTACTAAAGCTATTGGTTATTATTTGACAAATTTTTTTTCAGCTGCAATTGTTTTAAGAAAAATTAAGACACAAGACCAAAGGTGATGCCATTTAAAATGCATCATGCTCTGAATCATTCACTAACATCATTTCCACAATATTAAACAACAAGTAACAAAGGCAACAAGTAAGAGAACATTATTTCAGAACTATTAGCTGTAAGCCTAATATTGTTTGTGGCAAATGTGGATGTTAATGGATGTTTCAGAATGTCGGTCAATGTTCATTGATCACTTAGGGGTGGACTGACTTTGACTAAATTTAGTATTAAACAGAAATATATTTTTATGTTTAGGCTATGTGTCTGTCTAAACAGGGCCTCGTTTCCCGATAACGATGTATCTTAACGGCCTACGTGGATTTTCGCGACATCGTACACTAAGTAGCACTTTGTATTTACGTGCGTTTCCCAACCATCAACTTAAAGTCAGGTGCACGAGCGCAACGTGCACGAGTTCTTAAGTAGCTCTTAGGAGCTGTTTACGTCAGGTTAACCTGTTTACGTTAATTGCTGTGAAATTAGCTAGCCTATGCGTGCATCGAACGTGCAATGTGCACTAAATTCGGGGCGGGGATAGTAACGCCATCTCCAGCAGAGAAGCCTATTTAAACTGTGTTCCCATTGTAAGGACATTTATTACGATCTGTCTGAGAGTGGGCTGTCAAAGCTAGCATCATCAAAGTCATACAGTACAGTAGGCTACATACATTCAATAAAATTAACCTACATTTGAGTCCAACTGCATGACCATTCTTGCCCTACACTTACCCTTACAATAAAGAAGTGATCCTATTTCAACCATAACTTCATTTTAAATAATGTCTTTCTTTATGACATTTAGTTTATAGTTTAGACAGCAACGTTGACATCTACAGTATATTCAACTGCATCCACTACATAATCTCAAACTTTATTTGTTGGTAACTCTCCAAAAAGGCTACCATTAACACATTTCTTAATGAAAAGGAAACATGCATCACAATAATACTTCAGTGTAACCTGTACCTATGTGGAGTGCAAATATGTCTTGCCATTACACTACCCAACAGCCCTACGTCTGCTAACACTACAGAATGCATAATTCCTACGGGCAATGCACTAGTTTTGTATAGCCTAATCTTTATTTTCAAATACTCAATATTCTTTATTTCTATTTTGATGGGAATAGGCAGGTGAAACAATGACATTCTCATGATGTGCTATACACAGAAACATCGTTTGGATTTCTTCTACATAATATACAACCATCTAGCTAGAAGCTACCATATAAGCCAATGGAGTGGTGGCATAAGCGCTAAATGTGCCATCAAACTACTGTTTGAAAGCTTCAGTCAAGACCTAAATACTCTGCATTGGTCGCGTAGCACATTTCCGATCAAACCGAGTCATTATAAACATATAAAAAGTTGTGTAGATAGCTTTATTCATGTAAAATATTCCTCGCTTCAAGTAGCCATGTTTTTTTTTTTTAATTCCCGTTTCTTCCGAACTACGGTCGAACGACGCCCCTGGTGGATTACATCGCTAAGTGTGAAGTTACTACTGGTCCTGACCACACGTAGAATTCCTCTCAATGAAAGATACACTTAAGCTAAGTGTGGCGTTGGGAAACCCGTCTGCAACGTAGGAATCCTCTTACGAGTGATTTCAAGTGCTTTTTAGGCTAAGTGTGCGTTCGGGAAACGAGGCCCAGATGCTTTAAGCTTATATTAAACAAAAAGGCCTATGGAAAAAGTACAAACCCTGAGTAAATTACCTTTGTTCTCTAAAATTACAAAAACAAAAACTTCCTATAATTGCTGCTCAGATTATGCCAGATTATTACAGCTATCACTCAAAGTAGCCTAGTATGAGGCCAATGCCCAAGTGACAAGTAGGCTAATTAAAATAGATACGAAACACATCGCGTTCTGGGCCTCGTTTCCCGAACGCGCACTTAGCCTAAAAAGCACTTGAAATCGCTCGTAAGAGGATTCCTACGTTGCAGACGGGTTTCCCAACGCCACACTTAGCTTAAGTGTATCTTTCATTGAGAGGAATTCTACGTGTGGTCAGGACCAGTAGTAACTTCACACTTAGCGATGTAATCCACCAGGGGCGTCGTTCGACCGTCGTTCGGAAGAAACGGGAATTAAAAAAAAAAAACATGGCTACTTGAAGCGAGGAATATTTTACATGAATAAAGCTATCTACACAACTTTTTATATGTTTATAATGACTCAGTTTGATCGGAAATGTGCTACGCGACCAATGCAGAGTATTTAGGTCTTGACTGAAGCTTTCAAACAGTAGTTTGATGGCACATTTAGCGCTTATGCCACCACTCCATTGGCTTATATGGTAGCTTCTAGCTAGATGGTTGTATATTATGTAGAAGAAATCCAAACGATGTTTCTGTGTATAGCACATCATGAGAATGTCATTGTTTCACCTGCCTATTCCCATCAAAATAGAAATAAAGAATATTGAGTATTTGAAAATAAAGATTAGGCTATACAAAACTAGTGCATTGCCCGTAGGAATTATGCATTCTGTAGTGTTAGCAGACGTAGGGCTGTTGGGTAGTGTAATGGCAAGACATATTTGCACTCCACATACGTACAGGTTACACTGAAGTATTATTGTGATGCATGTTTCCTTTTCATTAAGAAATGTGTTAATGGTAGCCTTTTTGGAGAGTTACCAACAAATAAAGTTTGAGATTATGTAGTGGATGCAGTTGAATATACTGTAGATGTCAACGTTGCTGTCTAAACTATAAACTAAATGTCATAAAGAAAGACATTATTTAAAATGAAGTTATGGTTGAAATAGGATCACTTCTTTATTGTAAGGGTAAGTGTAGGGCAAGAATGGTCATGCAGTTGGACTCAAATATAGGTTAATTTTATTGAATGTATGTAGCCTACTGTACTGTATGACTTTGATGATGCTAGCTTTGACAGCCCACTCTCAGACAGATCGTAATAAATGTCCTTACAATGGGAACACAGTTTAAATAGGCTTCTCTGCTGGAGATGGCGTTACTATCCCCGCCCCGAATTTAGTGCACATTGCACGTTCGATGCACGCATAGGCTAGCTAATTTCACAGCAATTAACGTAAACAGGTTAACCTGACGTAAACAGCTCCTAAGAGCTACATAAGAACTCGTGCACGTTGCGCTCGTGCACCTGACTTTAAGTTGATGGTTGGGAAACGCACGTAAATACAAAGTGCTACTTAGTGTACGATGTCGCGAAAATCCACGTAGGCCGTTAAGATACATCGTTATCGGGAAACGAGGCCCTGAAACATTCATTAACAATTTCCATTCAGAATGTCAGCTGAACGTGAACAGTCAGACTAACAATAGGCGTATGAACGATTTTAACAAGACAGTACAGCCGATTGTTTTTTGTATGGTACCAGTGAGCTATAAGTATTCCGCATACCACTTAGCATTAACGGCAGCAGTTTTACCATTGGGTTAAGTGACTCGGATTTTTGGAACCGCCAGTATCAGAGACAGATTCCATTGATCTGAATGGAAGCCAAAGGGAGGACGTCCTCTGTGCAGTAATTTTTTGTTACGATAGGGGATGCTAATGTTATTTTAACTCAGAGAAACATATTTTAATATGCATAGTATTAAATACTGATATCAAACTGCATTTGTAAAGGAGGTTAGTGAGTTCAATTACAAAAATACATTCTCAAAAAGTTTGGGGAGGTTCTTCCTCCGTTTCCTCAATGGAAGAGCCTCCTCTGATATGTACACAGTATAAAGTATGTGAAAAGTCTTTTTGCTGTTGATTTTACAGAAGATGTTTTGATGTATAACAGGTGGGTATTTGTACAATTGCTTGTACATGTTTTCTGAAACTAGGTATCATTTTTTAAAATACTGTCAGGCTTAAGCCTTCTGAAGTTTAGTGTCACAGTGCACTTCACAGATCATTCTGACAAAACAGTTTTTAATAAACTGAATTATTGAATACACAAATTGAGTACTTTTTCCCATTTTGAAAAATAAATGGTCTTGTTCTCTCAACCATTAATTTAATCCTTGTTTGGTTATATATAGAGACCAGGGAACCTAGAGTACTGGACCTGGCGGACAACACAATGGACTTGAAGGAGGAGAATAAAGCCATGGAAGGTAAGAAACATTATCTTCACCACAGCTCCAAATTGATATATATACAGTATATGTGTAATGACTTTGTGCTGATGATTTTACAGAAGATATTTTGATGTATTACAGGTGGGTATTTGTACAATTGCTAACAAATGTTTTCTGAAACTACGTCTAATTTTTAAAACACTGTCAGACTAAAGCTTTAGCATATTAATGGCACAGTGAACTTCACAGATAATTCTGACAAAACTGGTTTTAATAAACTGAATTATTGGATACACAAATGGAGTACTTTTTCCCATTTTGAAAAATAAATGGTCTTGTTCTCTCAACCATTAATTTAATCCTTGTGTGGTTATATATAGAGACCAGGGAACCTACAGTATTGGACCTGGCGGACAACACAATGGACTTGAAGGAGGAGATCATAGCCATGGAACGTAAGAAACATTACCTTTACCACAGCTCCAAATTTATAGATATATACAGTATATGTGTAAAGTCTTTGTGCTGATGATTTTTCAGAAGATGTTTTGATGTATTACAGTTGGGTATTTGTACAATTGCTAATACATGTTTCCTGAAACTAGGTCTAATTTTTAAAACACTGTCAGGTTAAATTATTTTGCAGTTTAGTGTCAAATTGCATTTCACAGATAATTTTGACAAAACAGGTTTTAATAAACTGTGACCACATGTACATATTGCAGGGTATTTACAGAAACAAATATTTCTGCCCCTCCGTTTTCAAAAAATAACGTTGTACACACAAGGTTGTTTTTGTAAAAAGTTTCAGTTTACATGAACCCGCATATACGCCCCCAAGCGCCATCATAGTTGGCTATGAGTCCTAGATATTTAAGTGTATTTAATCTGGGCTACTACAACAGGTAGACAAGATGGAATGGAAAATGAGTTGTCCACTGGTGGACGTGCAATAACATTGTTACAGCCAATAGTCACACACTGGGAAAGGGTTGAGATTCCGTTAGGCTATAGGGTTGAAAGAATGCAATCCTGCGTTTGCTTTAACGTATAAATGAGCAATACCTTAACAGCATCCATGATCAGTAAGCAAACTAACTGTGAACATACGAGGCTCACATGACGTGATGCATTTTTAGTCGCATACTGTGACGTTTGAGAAACTAAAACTCCATTTGACCTAATGCACACGCAAACACAAAAACAGAGTTTTCAGAAATCTCCACTTTGGCCGAAGTTTTTAGAAATTATCGTTTTCTGTGATAAAACCTCCGTTTTTGTGTAAATGAAAGGCCAAACCGCCAAAAAAATCTGCTTTTGCCCACCGTGTAAACGGGGTCAGAATTATTGAATACACAAATGGTGTACTTTTTCCCATTTTGAAAAATAAAATGTCTTGTTCTCTCAACCATTTCTTTAACCCTTGTGTGGTTATATATAGAGACCAGGGAACCTAGAGAACTGGACCTGGCAGAAAACACAATGGACTTGAAGGAGGAGAATATAGCCATGGAACGTAAGAAACATTACCTTCACCACAGCTCCAAATTGATATATATACAGTATATGTGTAAAGTCTTTTTGATGATGATTTTACAGAAGATATTTGGATGTATTACAGGTGGGTATTTGTACAATTGCCAACACATGTTTTCTGAAACTAGGTCTAATTTTTGTCAGGCTAAAGCCTTTTGCAGTTTAGTGTCACAGTGCACTTCACAGATAATTCTGATACAAAAGGTTTTAATAAACTGAATTATTGAATACACAAATGGAGTACTTTTTCCCATTTTGAAAAATAAATGGTTTTGTTCTCTCAACCATTAATTTAACCCTTGTGTGGTTATATATAGAGACCAGGGAACCTAGAGAACTGGACCTGGCGGACAACACAATGGACTTGAAGGAGGAGAATATAGCCATTGAACGTAAGAAACATTACCTTCACCACAGCTCCAAATTGATACATATATACAGTATATGTGTAATGACTTTGTGTAGATGATTTTACAGAAGATGCTTTGATGTATAACAGGTGGGCATTTGCACAATTGCTAACACATGTTTTCTGAAACTAGGTCTAATTTTTAAAACACTGTCAGGCTAAAGCCTTTTGCAGTTTTGTGTCAGAGTGCACTTCACAGATAATTCTGAAAAAATGGGTTTAATAAACTGAAACCATATGAACACATTGCCGGGTATTTTACAAAAACGAATATTTCTGCCCCTCCGTTTTCAAAAATAATGTTGTACACACAAGGTCGTTTAAAAAAAAAAATATCAGTTTACATGAACCCGCATATACGCCCCCAAGCGCCATCATAACTATGACAAATCTGTAAGCTTGCATAAGTAGGCTAATCGAATAAAGTGACTTTAAATCCTAGATATTTAAATGTATTTAATCTGGGCTACTACAACAGGTAGAGAAGATGGAATGGAAAATTACTTGTCCACTGGTGGACGTGCAATAACATTGTTACAACCAATAGTCAAACACTGGGAAAGGGTTGAGATTCCGTTAGGCTATAGGGTTGAAATAATGCAATCCTGCATTTAAATGAGCACTACCTTAACAGCATCCATGATCAGTAAGCATCTAACTGTGAACATACGACGCTAACATGATGTGATGCATTTTTAGTCGCATACGCATACTTTGACGTTTGAGAAACTGAAACTCCATTTGACCTAATGCACACGCAAACACAAAAACAGAGTTTTCAGAAGTTTCCACTTTGGCCAAAGTTTTTAGAAATGATTGTTTTCTGTGATAAAACCTCAGTTTTTGTGTAAATGAAAGGCCAAACCGCAAGAAAATATTTGCCCACCGTGTAAACGGGGTCAGAATTATTGAATACACAAATGGAGTACTTTCTCCCATTTTCAAAAATAAATGGTCTTGTTCTCTCAACCATTTCTTTAACCCTTGTGTGGTTATATATAGAGACCAGGGAACATAGAGAACTGGACCTGGCGGACAACACAATGGACTTGAAGGAGGAGAATATAGCCATGGAACGTAAGAAACATTACCTTCACCACAGCTCCAAATTTATATGTATAAAGTATAGGTGTAAAGTCTTTTTGCTGATGATTTTACAGAAGATGCTTTGATGTATTACAGGTGGGTATTTGTACAATTGCTAACACATGTTTTCTGAAACTAGGTCTAATTTTTAAAACACTGTCAGGCTATAGCTTTTTGAAGTTCAGTGTCACAGTGCACTTCACAGATTATCCTGGCAAAACTGGTTTTAATAAACTGAATTATTGAATACACAAATTAAGTACTTTTTTCCCATTTTGAAAAATAAATGGTCTTGTTCTCTCAACCATTTCTTTAACCCTTGTGTGGTTATATACAGAGACCAGGGAACCTAGAGAACTGGACCTGGTGGACAACACAATGGTCTTGAAGGAGGAGAATATGGCCATGGAACGTAAGAAACATTACCTTCACCACAGCTCCAAATTTATATATGGGCCATTCTACCCAATTCGTGTAATATACAGTCCCTCAACAATAAAAACTATTTACAAAACAATTCGGTATTTAGGCAAATATATTTACTTAGAAAATGTTATGGTCTATATAAACCCAATGCATTAAATGAGATAGTGAAAAGCTAAATATATACAAAATCCTGACATCCCTGACATCTAAATTTCAATGCCTTTAAATAACTCTTTTCATTTTTTTTAGATTTTTTTATATTATTTAATTTCAAAGATCTTCATGATTGGGTTGAAACAGAACTTGGAATATTTAGATTTATTAAGGGTTTAATTTTTAAATCAATTAACTATACTCAAAAAATCATGTCCCTAGTTTTCATGTCACTACCGAAACACAAGAGTTTTAGTCCATTGGCTGAGCCTGTGTTTTAGCCACGACCCTGCATTTTTGACCATGCAGTGACACTTAGGGCCTGATTTACTAACAGCATTGCGCCCATTTCAGGCGTAAAATAGCGGTCGTAAACATAAAACGGTATTTACTAAGGGGGCGCATTTGAGTAGAGTCGCATATTAACGCTTTGAGGGTGTGTACCTGCCAACAGGTGGGATGGCACGGAGATGTGGGTGGTAACGTAGGCGTGAAGTGCACTTTAATGGGAGGAGTGCGCCTAATGATGTATTGCGTGGTATTTACTAACCTGCCTGGCGAGCACACGTCTCTGATTTGCGCGCTAATTCTCCGCCTCATAAAAGCACGTCTTAACCAGGAAGCGAATTTCCATTGAGTCTGAAAACGTTGATATGGCAGCAGTGATAAGAGCAAGGCGAAGAAAGAAGACAGAGACAGCGCACAGCAATCATTTTTTCAACTCGTATAACACATTTTCAGTTAAGCGAAAAACAAATCATTAGACGGTACAGGTTAATCAGCCACGCAGTACTTCAATTACTGAACCAGATCAGAGACGACATCGAACCCTCCAACCGGAGATCACATTACATCCAATCAGTTGGTAAACTCTGGACAACATTGCAAATATTTTCATCGGATCATTTCAAACAGTTATAGCATCAGCAGTTGGTATATCTCAGCCTTCACTCAGCCAAATATGCACCCAGGTACTCAACGCATAGCTACGGCGCACTGGTCAATATACATTTCCCCACTACGATAGCTGAAATTAAACTTCCGAACGTTATTGGAGCCATTCATCGCACCCACATGCAAACAGTCCCATCTTCAATCCACGAACACGTTTAACGAAACAGAAAGCACACATATTCAATGAATGTCCAGGTCATATGTGATGCCAACATAACCATTACTTACGTGGTAGTGGTCTGTCCATGACAGTTTTATCTTCCGGAATAGTGCCATCTATCCATGATTGAGCAACGGTGATTTTGGAGAGGCCTGGCTACTTGGTAAATGTATTTGTTTCAGTGGGGATATATTGTAGTGAACCCATGTCCCTTGGAGAACGTTTTAATCTCGCCATGTACACATCTATATTGTTATAAAAGACAGTTTATGCATTAATGACACCAATAGCATATTATTTATAATCGTGTTCTTTTAAACATCTCGCTGTAGGTGATGGCGGGCAAAACAACAATATAACCCATTGAATCAGGTTCAGTGATTGAGCGAACGTGAACCAATATATCTTTATCCTCTTCGCTGACCCTTAGTTTTTTCTTCCTCGAATCTCCATGGTGGCAGTAACTTGCAGGCAATTTCTCCAGTCTTTTAACGGTGCGCTAAATAATGATTGCCCATCGCTGATCTGGCTTGATAAATATCACGGAAAATGCGGGGAAACACCGTGCGTTAATGTGCGCCTGGCAAAGGCGCAGATTAAGCTGCGTTCGCAAATCAATGTTAGTAAATAAGGCCCTTTAAAGGGCGGAGTAAGCACACAGTGCCCAGCGCAGATGTGGTTTGATAAATACCACGGAAAATGCGCAAAAACACTGTGCGTTAATGTGCGACCGCAGATTAAGCAGCGGTCGCATGTTAGTAAATCAGGCCCTTAATCCCTGTCCCTCATGGTTGAATGGTAAGTAGCTAAATCCCATAGTTTTTATATAAATGTGTTCCAAAGTCTGAAAATCGACGTGTAACCTTAAGAATTGTCACTACCGTAACCCATGTTTTCTTCAATTGAGTAAACCTTTTGGGGTTTCATGCAAAATCTTATGTTTGTATGTGTGTACACCTCTTCAAAGATTTGTTTGCAAGCTAGAATTGTCACTACCGAAACAGTCAGTACCGAAACATATGGTAGTGACCTGATGATATCTGTAGTGACAAAATGAAATGGTAAGTAGTTCAATCCCATACAATTTAAATAAATGTGTCGTGTGGACTAAAGGGCGGCCCAGAGCAACTTTTGGAAGATTTTGGGAGAGGAATGAACATCAATCCAACAGTGCAGTCACTAACGAAACAGATAAATTGAACTTGAAAATTTGGTAAAAAATTCATTTTTATCGATTTCATTGTGAAAACCTTCAAGAAATATTTGTAAAAATACTCTTCAGAGAAGGGAAGGAAACACAATCTGAACAGGTAAATAATAATACTTTTTTCTATAGTAAATGTGATGTTTCGGTAGTGACAATTTTTGGAAGAGGAAAAACATTCCAACACATTCTGAAAAAACAATATAAAAATTGACTGTTCTTTTACTAGATATGTGTACTTTAGATTTGGTACAATATACATACGGACAAAGTTTTGGGAATAAAACATGAAAAAATTCAAAATATTTCCGACGTGACTTTGCACCAATTCGGTAGAATGGCCCATATAGGTGTAAAGCATTTTTGCTGATGATTTTACAGAAGATGCTTTGATGTTTTACAGGTGGGTATTTGTACAATTGCTAACACATGTTTTCTGAAACTAGGTCTAATTTTTTTTAACACTGGTAGGCTAAAGCCTTTTGCAGTTCACTGTCACAGTTCACTTCACAGATAATTCTGACAAAACAGGTTTAATAAACTGAATTATTGGGTACACAAATGGAGTACTTTTCCCATTTTGAAAAATAAATGGTCTTGTTCTCTCAACCATTAATTTAATCCTTGTGTGGTTATATACAGAGACCAGGGAACCTAGAGAACTGGACCTGGCGGACAACACAATGGACTTGAAGGAGGAGATCATAGCCATGGAACGTAAGAAACATTACCTTTACCACAGCTCCAAATTTAAATATAAGTGTAAAGTCTTTTTGCTGATGATTTTACAGAAGATGCTTTGATGTATTACAGGTGGGTAGTTGTACAATTGATAACACATGTTTTTTGAAACTAGGTCTAATTTTTAAAACACTGTCAGGCTATAGCTTTTGAAGTTTAGTGTCACAGTGCACTTCACAGATTATTCTGACAAAACTGGTTTTAATAAACTGAATTATTGAATACACAAATGGAGTATACTTTTTCCCATTTTGAAAAATAAATGGTCTTGTTCTCCCAACCATTTCTTGAACCCTTGTGTGGTTATATACAGAGACCAGGGAACCTACAGTACTGGACCTGGCGGACAACACAATGGACTTGAAGGAGGAGAATATAGCCATGGAACGTAAGAAACATTACCTTTACCAGAGATCCAAATTTATATATAGGTGTAAAGACTTTTTGCTAATGATTTTACAGAAGATGTTTTGATGTATTACAGGTGGGTAGTTGTACAATTGCTAACACATGTTTTCTGAAACTAGGTCTAATTTTTAAAACACTGGTAGGCTAAAGCCTTTTGCAGTTCACTGTCACAGTTCACTTCACAGATAATTCTGACAAAACAGGTTTTAATAAACTGAATTATTGAATACACAAATTAAGTACTTTTTCCCATTTTGAAAAATAAATGGTCTTGTTCTCTCAACCATTTCTTGAACCCTTGTGTGGTTATATATAGAGACCAGGGAACCTAGAGAACTGGACCTGGCAGAAAACACAATGGACTTGAAGGAGGAGAATATAGCCATGGAACGTAAGAAACATTACCTTCACCACAGCTCCAAATTGATATATATACAGTATATGTGTAAAGTCTTTTTGATGATGATTTTACAGAAGATATTTTGATGTATTATAGGTGGGTATTTGTACAATTGCTAACACATGTTTTCTGAAACTACGTCTAATTTTTAAAACACTGTCAGGCTAAAACTTTTTGCATTTTAATGGCACAGTGAACTTCACAGATAATTCTGACGAAACTGGTTTTAATAAACTGAATTATTGAATGAACAAATGGAGTACTTTTTCCTATTTTGAAAAATAAATGGTCTTGTTCTCTCAACCATTAATTTAAACCTTGTGTGGTTATATATAGAGACCAGGAAACCTAGAGAACTGGACCTGGCGGACAACACAATGGACTTGAAGGAGGAGAATATAGCCATGGAACGTAAGAAACATTACCTTCACCACAGCTCCAAATTGATATATATACAATATATGTGTAAAGTCTTTTTGATGATGATTTTACAGAAGATATTTGGATGTATTACAGGTGGGTATTTGTACAATTGCCAACACATGTTTTCTGAAACTAGGTCTAATTTTTGTCAGGCTAAAGCCTTTTGCAGTTTAGTGTCACAGTGCACTTCACAGATAATTCTGATACAAAAGGTTTTAATAAACTGAATTATTGAATACACAAATGGAGTACTTTTTCCCATTTTGAAAAATAAATGGTCTTGCTCTCTCAACCATTAATTTAACCCTTGTGTGGTTATATATAGAGACCAGGGAACCTAGAGAACTGGACCTGGCGGACAACACAATGGACTTGAAGGAGGAGATCATAGCCATTGAAGGTAAGAAACATTACGTTCACCACAGCTCCAAATTGATACATATATACAGTATATGTGTAAAGTCTTTGTGTAGATGATTTTACAGAAGATGCTTTGATGTATAACAGGTGGGCATTTTTGCACAATTGCTAACACATGTTTTCTGAAACTAGGTCTAATTTTTAAAACACTGTCAGGCTAAAGCCTTTTGCAGTTTTGTGTCAGAGTGCACTTCACAGATAATTCTGAAAAAATGGGTTTAATAAACTGAAACCATATGAACACATTGCCGGGTATTTTACAAAAACGAATATTTCTGCCCCTCCGTTTTCAAAAATAATGTTGTACACACAAGGTCGTTTAAAAAAAAAATATCAGTTTACATGAACCCACATATACGCCCCCAAGCGCCATCATAACTATGACAAATCTGTAAGCTTGCATAAGTAGGCTAATCGAATAAAGTGACTTTAAATCCTAGATATTTAAATGTATTTAATCTGGGCTACTACAACAGGTAGAGAAGATGGAATGGAAAATTACTTGTCCACTGGTGGACGTGCAATAACATTGTTACAACCAATAGTCAAACACTGGGAAAGGGTTGAGATTCCGTTAGGCTATAGGGTTGAAATAATGCAATCCTGCATTTAAATGAGCACTACCTTAACAGCATCCATGATCAGTAAGCATCTAACTGTGAACATACGACGCTAACATGATGTGATGCATTTTTAGTCGCATACGCATACTTTGACGTTTGAGAAACTGAAACTCCATTTGACCTAATGCACACGCAAACACAAAAACAGAGTTTTCAGAAGTTTCCACTTTGGCCAAAGTTTTTAGAAATGATTGTTTTCTGTGATAAAACCTCAGTTTTTGTGTAAATGAAAGGCCAAACCGCAAGAAAATATTTGCCCACCGTGTAAACGGGGTCAGAATTATTGAATACACAAATGGAGTACTTTCTCCCATTTTCAAAAATAAATGGTCTTGTTCTCTCAACCATTTCTTTAACCCTTGTGTGGTTATATATAGAGACCAGGGAACATAGAGAACTGGACCTGGCGGACAACACAATGGACTTGAAGGAGGAGAATATAGCCATGGAACGTAAGAAACATTACCTTCACCACAGCTCCAAATTTATAGGTATAAAGTATAGGTGTAAAGTCTTTTTGCTGATGATTTTACAGAAGATGCTTTGATGTATTACAGGTGGGTATTTGTACAATTGCTAACACATGTTTTCTGAAACTAGGTCTAATTTTTAAAACACTGTCAGGCTATAGCTTTTTGAAGTTCAGTGTCACAGTGCACTTCACAGATTATCCTGGCAAAACTGGTTTTAATAAACTGAATTATTGAATACACAAATTAAGTACTTTTTTCCCATTTTGAAAAATAAATGGTCTTGTTCTCTCAACCATTTCTTTAACCCTTGTGTGGTTATATACAGAGACCAGGGAACCTAGAGAACTGGACCTGGTGGACAACACAATGGTCTTGAAGGAGGATAATATATCCATGGAACGTAAGAAACGTTTAACGAAACAGAAAGCACACATATTCAATGAATGTCCAGGTCATATGTGATGCCAACATAACCATTACTTACGTGGTAGTGGTCTGTCCATGACAGTTTTATCTTCCGGAATAGTGCCATCTATCCATGATTGAGCAACGGTGATTTTGGAGAGGCCTGGCTACTTGGTAAATGTATTTGTTTCAGTGGGGATATATTGTAGTGAACCCATGTCCCTTGGAGAACGTTTTAATCTCGCCATGTACACATCTATATTGTTATAAAAGACAGTTTATGCATTAATGACACCAATAGCATATTATTTATAATCGTGTTCTTTTAAACATCTCGCTGTAGGTGATGGCGGGCAACGGTGCGCTAAATAATGATTGCCCATCGCTGATCTGGCTTGATAAATATCACGGAAAATGCGGGGAAACACCGTGCGTTAATGTGCGCCTGGCAAAGGCGCAGATTAAGCTGCGTTCGCAAATCAATGTTAGTAAATAAGGCCCTTTAAAGGGCGGAGTAAGCACACAGTGCCCAGCGCAGATGTGGTTTGATAAATACCACGGAAAATGCGCAAAAACACTGTGCGTTAATGTGCGACCGCAGATTAAGCAGCGGTCGCATGTTAGTAAATCAGGCCCTTAATCCCTGTCCCTCATGGTTGAATGGTAAGTAGCTAAATCCCATAGTTTTTATATAAATGTGTTCCAAAGTCTGAAAATCGACGTGTAACCTTAAGAATTGTCACTACCGTAACCCATGTTTTCTTCAATTGAGTAAACCTTTTGGGGTTTCATGCAAAATCTTATGTTTGTATGTGTGTACACCTCTTCAAAGATTTGTTTGCAAGCTAGAATTGTCACTACCGAAACAGTCAGTACCGAAACATATGGTAGTGACCTGATGATATCTGTAGTGACAAAATGAAATGGTAAGTAGTTCAATCCCATACAATTTAAATAAATGTGTCGTGTGGACTAAAGGGCGGCCCAGAGCAACTTTTGGAAGATTTTGGGAGAGGAATGAACATCAATCCAACAGTGCAGTCACTAACGAAACAGATAAATTGAACTTGAAAATTTGGTAAAAAATTCATTTTTATCGATTTCATTGTGAAAACCTTCAAGAAATATTTGTAAAAATACTCTTCAGAGAAGGGAAGGAAACACAATCTGAACAGGTAAATAATAATACTTTTTTCTATAGTAAATGTGATGTTTCGGTAGTGACAATTTTTGGAAGAGGAAAAACATTCCAACACATTCTGAAAAAACAATATAAAAATTGACTGTTCTTTTACTAGATATGTGTACTTTAGATTTGGTACAATATACATACGGACAAAGTTTTGGGAATAAAACATGAAAAAATTCAAAATATTTCCGACGTGACTTTGCACCAATTCGGTAGAATGGCCCATATAGGTGTAAAGCATTTTTGCTGATGATTTTACAGAAGATGCTTTGATGTTTTACAGGTGGGTATTTGTACAATTGCTAACACATGTTTTCTGAAACTAGGTCTAATTTTTAAAACACTGGTAGGCTAAAGCCTTTTGCAGTTCACTGTCACAGTTCACTTCACAGATAATTCTGACAAAACAGGTTTAATAAACTGAATTATTGGGTACACAAATGGAGTACTTTTCCCATTTTGGAAAATAAATGGTCTTGTTCTCTCAACCATTTCTTGTACCCTTGTGTGGTTATATACAGAGACCAGGGAACCTAGAGAACTGGACCTGGCGGACAACACAATGGACTTGAAGGAGGAGATCATAGCCATGGAACGTAAGAAACATTACCTTCACCACAGCTCCAAATTTATATATAAGTGTAAAGTCTTTTTGCTGATGATTTTACAGAAGATGCTTTGATGTATTACAGGTGGGTAGTTGTACAATTGATAACACATGTTTTTTGAAACTAGGTCTAATTTTTAAAACACTGTCAGGCTATAGCTTTTGAAGTTTAGTGTCACAGTGCACTTCACAGATTATTCTGACAAAACTGGTTTTAATAAACTGAATTATTGAATACACAAATGGAGTATACTTTTTCCCATTTTGAAAAATAAATGGTCTTGTTCTCCCAACCATTTCTTGAACCCTTGTGTGGTTATATACAGAGACCAGGGAACCTACAGTACTGGACCTGGCGGACAACACAATGGACTTGAAGGAGGAGAATATAGCCATGGAACGTAAGAAACATTACCTTTACCAGAGATCCAAATTTATATATAGGTGTAAAGACTTTTTGCTAATGATTTTACAGAAGATGTTTTGATGTATTACAGGTGGGTAGTTGTACAATTGCTAACACATGTTTTCTGAAACTAGGTCTAATTTTTAAAACACTGGTAGGCTAAAGCCTTTTGCAGTTCACTGTCACAGTTCACTTCACAGATAATTCTGACAAAACAGGTTTTAATAAACTGAATTATTGAATACACAAATTAAGTACTTTTTCCCATTTTGAAAAAGAAATGGTCTTGTTCTCTCAACCATTTCTTGAACCCTTGTGTGGTTATATATAGAGACCAGGGAACCTAGAGAACTGGACCTGGCGGACAACACAATGGTCTTGAAGGAGGATAATATATCCATGGAACGTAAGAAACATTACCTTTACCAGAGCTCCAAATTGATATGTATAAAGTATATGTGTAAAGTCTTTTTGCTAATGATTTTACAGAAGATGCTTTGATGTATTACAGGTGGGTATTTGTACAATTGCTAGCACATGTTTTCTGAAACTAGGTGTAATTTTTAAAACACTGTCAGGCTTAAGCCTTTTGCAGTTCACTGTCACAGTTCACTTCACAGATAATTCTGACAAAACGGGTTTTAATAAACTGAATTATTGAATACACAAATTAAGTACTTTTTCCCATTTTGAAAAATAAATGGTCTTGTTCTCTCAACCATTTCTTGAACCCTTGTGTGGTTATATACAGAGACCAGGGAACCTACAGAACTGGACCTGGCGGACAACACAATGGACTTGAAGGAGGAGAATATAGCCATGGAACGTAAGAAACATTACCTTTACCAGAGCTCCAAATTGATATATAGGTGTAAAGTCTTTTTGCTGATGATTTTACAGAAGATGTTTTGATTTATTACAGGTGGGTATTTGTACAATTGCTAGCACATGTTTTCTGAAACTAGGTGTAATTTTTAAAACACTGTCAGGCTTAAGCCTTTTGCAGTTCACTGTCACAGTTCACTTCAGAGATAATTTTGACAAAACAGGTTTTAATAAACTGAATTATTGAATACACAAATTAAGTACTTTTTCCCATTTTGAAAAATAAATGGTCTTGTTCTCTCAACCATTTCTTGAACCCTTGTGTGGTTATATATAGAGACCAGGGAACCTAGAGAACTGGACCTGGCGGACAACACAATGGTCTTGAAGGAGGATAATATATCCATGGAACGTAAGAAACATAACCTTTACCAGAGCTCCAAATTGATATATATAAAGTATATGTGTAAAGTCTTTTTGCTGATGATTTTACAGAAGATGTTTTGATGTATTACAGGTGGGTAGTTGTACAATTGATAACACATGTTTTCTGAAACTAGGTCTAATTTTTTAAAAACTGTCAGGCTTAAGCCTTTTGCAGTTTAGTGTCAAAGTGCACTTCACAGATAATTCTGACAAAACGGGTTTTAATAAACTGAATTATTGAATACACAAATTGAGTACTTTTTCCCATTTTGAAAAATAAATGGTATTATTCTCTCAACCATTTCTTGAACCCTTGTGTGGTTATATATAGAGACCAGGGAACCTAGAGAACTGGACCTGGCGGACAACACAATGGTCTTGAAGGAGGATAATATATCCATGGAACGTAAGAAACATTACCTTTACCAGAGCTCCAAATTGATATGTATAAAGTATATGTGTAAAGTCTTTTTGCTAATGATTTTACAGAAGATGCTTTGATGTATTACAGGTGGGTATTTGTACAATTGCTAGCACATGTTTTCTGAAACTAGGTGTAATTTTTAAAACACTGTCAGGCTTAAGCCTTTTGCAGTTCACTGTCACAGTTCACTTCACAGATAATTCTGACAAAACGGGTTTTAATAAACTGAATTATTGAATACACAAATTAAGTACTTTTTCCCATTTTGAAAAATAAATGGTCTTGTTCTCTCAACCATTTCTTGAACCCTTGTGTGGTTATATACAGAGACCAGGGAACCTACAGAACTGGACCTGGCGGACAACACAATGGACTTGAAGGAGGAGAATATAGCCATGGAACGTAAGAAACATTACCTTCACCACAGCTCCAAATTGATAGATATATAAAGTATATGTGTAAAGTCTTTTTGCTGAAGATTTTACAGAAGATGTTTTGATGTTTTACAGGTGGGTATTTATACAATTGTTAACACAAGTTTTCTGAAACTAGGTCTATTTTTTAAAACACTGTCAGGCTTAAGCCTTTTGCAGTTTAGTGTCTAAAGTGCACTTCACAGATAATTCTGACAAAATGGGTAAACTGAATTATTGAATACACAAATGGAGTATACTTTTTCCCATTTTGAAAAATAAATGGTCTTGTTCTCTCAACCATTTCTTTAACCATTTTAACAAAATACAATTGTAAACATAAACACATTAGATGCACATTTTTAACATTATAATCAACAACAATAAAAATATAATAACTTCAGGATCCAACTAAATTTCCCATAGGGCTACATCCACAAACAGAGTACTTTTTCCCATTTTGAAAAATAATTTCTTCAACCCTTGTGTGGTTATATATAGAGAACTGGATACTGAAACTACAGACCAAGTTTGTGTTGCTCAAACGCACAAATGCTTTCTGCTACCTCAAGATGGCAATGCGCCAACGCGCCTGAACAAACCTAATTATAAGACAAACAAGCCTGTGGATGTTCAGCTGGCCGAAGTGCATTTCCTATTTAAACAGCGTGGGTGCTGGATGAGAAAATGACAACTGTGTCATTCTGAAACTAGCAAAGACCCTAGCGTTGTGCTGCTTTGTGCTGGGTGCACAATTAAAAGAGGCAATGCAACCCAGGCCAAACAAGTGTTGAAGAGGGTGAAAAATATTGATTAAATAATACCACGGGATGCTATGTGCGAGATGCAATACTTTGGCCCTTACAGCTTTAGGGACCACCAGCTGCTCTCCCTCAGCACTGTCACGCATCAGCCTTCCCTCTCTCACCACATAAGACTCCTTGTCACACTCTGCAGCCCTAGGAACCTCTTCTTCCCTCCTGCAGTGGCGCCAAAATCAGCCTCCGGGAAGCCATACGACGAGTTCGTCCCTGTCGAAACATGCTGCTCTTTGTGTGCCGACTCTAGTAGACACTTGATCCCACCGCAGCCACCAAATGTCAAAGGGTATCCGTATCAGCAGTCTTTTAGTGAAGGCAAAATACGCAGCAGGGAAGGCTCTGGTTTTGTAAATGTATATCTCCACCACCAATTGTATAATCCAATGTGAAAAACTATAAACAAAAAGACTGATATCAATAAAATCAAAAAGATACAAACAATCTGTATTTGTACAGTCAAAAGTACAATGTAGTACTCTAGGGCACTAAACTGAGGCAGTTCACAGACAACAAACTCACGTTCTGAAAATCTTAGAGCAGAGCATAAACTAGCTCACAATCAACTCTCTACAATCAACTCTCTACAAGACGTTTTCACCTCAGAAGCTGCCCCACAACTAACTCATACACCCTTTTAACAGGTAGCTGACATAACCACAATTGGCTCATACCACCATCAGCTAAGAACACAGGGGTTTACTCAAGTGTGATACGAAATACCCATTAAACTGAGATAAAACGGTACAGACAATAATTAGTATTCAATCAGGCATTCACAACATTGATACCAATAGTCATAAGGGACATGCAACACTGGAAACCTTATAATATGAATAATTGATTTTGCAAGGGCAAGACTAAGTCCTTCGTACACCTGCCCCAACCATACATGTGTTCCAGGACGGGAATGCACTTCCTATTACGGGAAAATAAATATATGGCGGGAATAACTCATAAAAGTGCATTTGGAGAAGAAGCCTTGCTTACTGTTACACATATTTTCTGAAACTAGGTCTATTTTTTTTAACTCTACATACAATTCACTTATCCCTTTGGGACACAGTGTTAATTTCGTTGAAGAAAACTTTGACGGAAAATATTCGTTAACAACCTTTTTCCAATGACTTAACCCTTGTATGGTATTAATTTTTTTGTTACACAGAAGGTATTGCGGGTCTGGTGGACCCACTCGATTTTTGGGTGTTTAATTCAGTACAATCAAACAATTTTTGGGGTAAAATACCCAACAGATTTTTACTTCATCCCAATAACAACCAATATGAACAGCAAATATGGTTAATATTTGCCCTTTAGCTTTGTTACATCACATTTATGAATTTAAGTGCTACCCGTTTTTTTTTTTTTTTACCAAATCAAGAAAATCAATTATAATCTAAATATCAGTGGACAAAATTAAACAAATTTACAAAAGAAGCAAGGGTTTTCATAACTATTTGATTTATGTGAATTTAATTTGAAAACAGTTAAGTTTAAATAGCTCAATATGGGTGGTTGGGGCACCAGCATTGTCCTCCTGAATCCTCCTGATGGTGGCTGCAGAGGCTGAGATTCTTAGAACATGTTGTCTTCTCAGGGTTAAAAAGTTTCACCAGTGTCTTTCCCAGTTCCTTGAGAAAAAGGCTTATCCTCTGGAGCTTCCCTCTCTTCCACTCCGGGTTCAGTGCCTTCCAGGTGACAAAGACGCTGTACGCCAAGATGTCCAATATGTAAAATAAAATCGGCAGTGGCCAGTGTAGGGTCCTCCTTTTGCAGCTGTAGGCAGTCACCAGCTTGTCTATGTTTTCCACCCCCTGCTTTTGTGGCATTATAATGATGATATCTGGTTTTTGATGCTCCAGGCCAGAGATGCTCCCATCCGTGTGCAGTGTACAACATTCTTGCATTTCTGACACAAAGGATACCAGGGACGCGTCAGCCGTCTACATACATTTAGAAGAGTTGACAGGCCTGTTCTTTGTAGGCAGCAGTTGGGGTGGGAGCTCAGACCTGTTTTTAATTATTGTTCCCACCATGGTCAGCTCCTGTCCCAGCTTGTAGGATGTAAAACAAATTAGCATGTGATGTTGTGTCCACTGAATCCCTGAGCCATGTCCAGGACAACTCTCATTCCTTGATTTTTCTCAGGGTGTCCTCATCAGGTTACCCTATGTAGATTTGTAAGTTCAAGAATATGAGGAAGTCGCATCACAGGCAGCCCAGATCTTTATACCATATTTTGCAAGTTTAGATGGTATATAATGTCTAAAGGGGCAGGGGCCCCTAAATGGCATCAGCAGCAGAAACGCAAAACTCTTACTCTAACTCTCACACACTCACTCAAACACACATAGATACTTAGCCTACATACAAACAAGGTCCACATACACACAAACACACATTAGCGTGCGCGCACACACACAAACAAACACACACACACACACACACACACACTTGCAGGCACACTCACATACACGCGCGAGGCAAACACACACACACACAGTCACACACACACACACACACACACACACACACACACACACACACACACACACACACACACACACACACACACACACACACACACACACACACACACACACACCTACACTTACACTTACACTTACACTTACAATTACACTTACACTTACACTTACAGCAGACCCAGACAGGAAGAAAACAGACTTTAGGTACACAGGACCTACAATTTCCACACTTTTACAAACACATCATTGGTTGTATGTTGCCTGGTTCTGTATCTATTCCTCCTCCACTCCCTGAGAGGCCCCTATAAATGCAAGTAACGCCCTAATAAACGTTATGATGGCTCAAGTTCAAGCACTCAGTGCTGGAAGAAAAAGAAGAATAGATATCGGGACAGTCTTTAATTATCACTTGACAGAAAATAAAACCCAATGCACCGCAATAACAGGTGAGAAACCTTGTGGATTCAAATAGGTGGGAATAACACAACAAGAGGCACCTGAAAGACAACCCTGCAATGTAAAGGTAAATTAGCTAGTAACTGTCAAGGATAATAAGCTAATGTCAACTAGTTATAAGAATATATTAGCCAATGTTAAGTTAACTTCAAAGGGGCAGTTGAGTGTAAAGTAGGGTGACCAGACGTCCCGATTTTGAGTTGCGTGTCCCGCGTCCCGACAAAAACCTGTCGGGACGCTAAAATGTCCCGGTTTACAACAACCACTATGAAATCGTCCCGGTTGTCAGCAATTACATAGCCAATGTGGTCTTATTAAAGCCTGATCATTAACTAAACCCATGTAGAAATACTAATAAAGCGTCCAGCGTATGATTTGAACAATGTGTGCGTGTGTCAGTCAATCATAGTGGTCTGCGTCTGCATAACCTGTGCAACCAGCGTTACAATGTATTTGTTTCTGCCTAGTAGACAGCCAGGATTATAGCCATGCAGTTTAGCTCAAAGTAAAGGTGCAAGGAGTGAAATTGTAAGTACAGGTGGTTACAGAATGTGGCTGTATCTGTTATCTGTAGTTGTAAACGATTGTTACCTGCTCAAATTTAGGTTTACTTGAGGTAAATGAAAGGGAATATTGTAATGTAGTGGGCTATGTTAACACTAAGCTAGCAACCTATTTTGTGTGTGTGAACGAGCAAATTCGAAATACAAGAAATAACTAGAATGCGTTTCGTGAACGAACTGCGAGAGTGTGCTAAAAAACGTCAGGTCCCTCCCTCACCCCTAATGAGTTCACTCGCAGTGATTCTGGAAGACGGATGTAGGATATCACGTAACCTGTTGATAATCTAGCCAAGGCCTGTATGACTGTCAGGTTGTTGACCAAAAATGTAAAGTTTATCTTTCTGTACCCATCGGTTGACCAATAAAAGTTTAAACAAATCCGAGTTATTGTCAGACCGTCGCATTTTTTTCTGAGCAAGTCGCCCCAACTGGATAACCCAGTACAACTGACGAAGTTGGCTTGAAATGTGTAAGCTGTGCTAGAAAGTTAGCACAAATAGCTAAACCTATCAACTTTCGTTGACAGCCACTGATGAGAACAGCGATGTATTTGTTCAGTGTGTATTAATTGAAAATGATTAGTTTACCAGGCACTTACATCTATGTCATCCAACATGGAAAATCCATGTTCTAACTCATGTGAGTTATCGTTGGTACACATCATTATAGTTTCTTCAAGGCTGAAAATTGGCGATCTTTTTGGTGCTGACATATTGACGAAATTACTTATTATGTGATGAAGTCTTGAGCTGAGGTAATTATATCAGAGGCAACAAAGTTACATTCTTTGCAGCGGGAAAGTGAGTCATATGTAACAAATAATGTGTTTCAAAGAATAAGCTGGAACAAATTACTTTTATTGGGTAGGTAGATATAAGATAGCCAGTGACTTCAGGCGAACTCCGGCTCCCTCCGTGGTGGACACCATAAGCAGTAAAGAGTTTGGAACATCATTTGTTGACTCGGAGCATTCTTTAATTTCTGTTGAATATGCCTGTGATATAAAGCTTGATGGTGGATACTAAACGAGGGGAAATCTACTGTACGGAATATGTAGTTTCAGAACGAACGTCAAAGATCTTCAATGGTAAGACTTGTCGGTTGTGCCTCTGTTGGTGTCTCGTAAAACGTGAGTTTTATTAAAGCATAGCGTGTGTATTGTGTAGCGATTTCATTCCGAGATGGCAGGGGAGTGAAATGCTCCGCTCTGCTGCTGGTTTACAGACAGCCGGAAAGGTTAACAAACGGAATGAAATAGCTACACATTACACACGCTATGCCTTAATAAAACCCACGTTACTCACATACTGGTTAACACTGTTAGAGCGGGTGTATAAACTGTACCTGAAACTGTTGCCACTACATTCGTTTTAATATTTTGCACTCTCTATCTAACCACTCGTTCAGGTGTTTTCTTGAGTTGGTACAGCCAACTACTGCATACGTAGTTCCCGAACCACTTTTCCTCGTTAAGTTTTCCATCCTTTTTCACACTACTGTGTCTCTGCGTCGATATCGGAGATACCTAGCAAAATAAACCTGAGCCTGGGTGAAGGCTAAATAGCTCGCTAGCTATCATCACTCTATTCGCGATTGTATCAATAGTATATCTAGGTTTTCTTTGGTGACTGTTGTCGGGCCTTTTGAACTGTCTGTGGGTTGTGAACGTAAACAACTCGCTAGCTATTACTACTACTGTATTATGATATAAAGCTTAATGGTGGTTTTCGATTTACATGATTTTTATGGCATTTAAGAGATATAAACCTTGATGGTGGTTTTCGATTAGCATGATTGTTATGGCATTTAAGAGAGCTTCTCCTATCTCAGGGTGTGTGACGTCACAATGGCTCAACCTTCCACCATGTTAGTCAATGAGAGAAAAAGGTGATGAAAAAGAGGAATAAAAAAGGAGTGGCAAGGAGTACCGCCACGAAAAGTCATAGCGGCTTGCACCGGATCGAGCCGGACATTTCAGTGTTTGAATGGCGTCTCTATCTCAAACGGGCGAAGAGTAGTTAGCTGCAAGAAAAACGGGGAGAATAAATAAATAAACTAGAATGCGTTTCGTGAACGAACTGCGAGAGTGTGCTTGCTCTGTTTTTCTCTCATGTTTGCTTGTTTATTGTGAAAGGGTCTAGTGTGTTCGTTGGCATAAAAAGTTAGTCTTCTCTTATAAGCCTAGTTAGTACATCTGATTAGAGCTAGCAACCATTCATTGCAGATTAAGGGGTCCCCTATCAGTGTTCATTTTGGCAGCTATTTTAGATTCAGTCTTAAGACAAAAATGCATATTAGTTTTAGTCACATTTAGTCATAGTTATCCTTCTTAGTTTCAGTCTAGTTTTCGAAAACTGAGCACACTACAATACTATTACTAACCATTTCACATTTACAGACATAAACCTATAGACATGACACAACACATCTTCCAAAGACTTTATTATCTCAGCTGCATTATTCAGTAGCACAAAGTAGCCTATTACATTCATATTTACTTCATGTAACTCTGCCATAGCGATACAACACCTTTTTGACAGCCTATATAGCCTAATTGCAAAATTAAATATATAAATAAATACTACACTGAAATAACGCAAACAAAGTGAATCTACAGTGAGCCAACGCTCGTCCACTGACAGTGTGGAAGAATGACAGCGACGCGAGCCAGGCTACATTCCAAGATTACGTTACTAGAAATGTCACTTTACATGAGCTTTGTTCATAAGCCATGCAGTCCATAAAATAGGAATACTCTGTGTACTAACAGTATAGTAAGACCGGTCATATGTTCAGAGAGCTTTCTAGCAACCAACAAGTTACAAGTAGGATAAACATCCTAGCGAAATCTGCGTTGTCGACAGACCATCGTTTTGACTGGAGTTTTGATGTGCTTGCTAGCACCAAGTGGATTACCTCATCTACAATACATATGGGCTTGGACTCAAATCACTAGTAGGCCTACTTCACGATCTTCTATGGTTACCAGCAGATAAGGTAAATAATAATCGCCATATTTGCTTTAATGTTTTATAGAGTAAGAGGCTATGTGTAGGCTAACTCTCTATTGAAAGACACTGACCGGCGCATCAACACAAACTAGGCTCTGTGAGTCAAATTAGCGTAGCTAATCAGAAATGTTGTAGATGCCAGAGTTGGCAACTATGGCTCAGATTTAGGTTGTTATCCATCAACATTCATTTTACAACTTACATTAGTTTCGTTGTCATTCGACTCGAAAATCTCTGGCTCAATTTGGCAAAGCACTACTGCTCCCTTCAGGGTAAACATACGTGGACGTCTCAGTGCTGTCATTTTGCCAATCTGGCTGGCTGAGGTAATCGAGTGATTAGAGAAGGCTACAAAGTGGAATACTAAGCAGTTTGTAGCGGGAAATATTGAGAGTGAAATGTAACAAATTATACTGTATAATTACCAATGTCACAAATAGCTTAGCGGTAATATGAATAGCTTAAATGGGATGGCTACATTAGCCAGCCAGTTAGGAGAATCTCCGCTCTCTTTCTCTTATACCATCCTGTTCTGCAGCGAAGGCACATCACGTAATAACGTTATAATTTCTCAAAATAGTTAAATACAAATTTATAGCTTTTAAGATAAAAATATGTTCAATAAGGCTTAAAGAATTAAATCAGGTGTGTAGATGAAGTTCAGCAACAGCTTTTCTAGTGTTTATATCCATGATTGTATGCTGGTCTGAGAATACAGAGCTTCGCTGAGACGTCAATACAGAGCTTCGCCTTAGTGGGTGACGTCACAATGGCTCAACCTTCCACCATGTTAGTCAATGAGAGAAAAAGGTGATGAAAAAGAGGAATAAAAAAGGAGTGGCAAGGAGTACCGCCACGAAAAGTCATAGCGGCTTGCACCGGATCGAGCCGGACATTTCGGTGTTTGAATGGCGTCTCTATCTCAAACGGGCGAGGAGTAGTTAGCTGCAAGAAAAACGGGGAGAATAAATAAATTAAAAAAACTTGACGATAACAATACTGTGCTTCCCTTCGGACAAGCACACTAATAAAGAAAACTTGACGATAACAATACTGTGCTTCCCTTCGGGCAAGCACACTAATAAAGGACAGGCCACGCATGACATTAATCAAGAAAATAAAAAAAATAATATGTGATGGTTTAGATATCCTTTTTTGTCTATTTATGCAATGGTTATTATCATTGGCACCACCTTCAACTCTCAAAACTATCCGGCTAGCTAAATATGTTGGTTCATATGGAGGATATGTGGTTGATTTTACTCTAAATACAGGAATCTTCAAAATCTACACTTGATTTTCTCTTATATTTTAATGATAATACTGTTAATTAAGTATTGCCTTAAAATTATTATTTACACTAAATTAATTGAAAATTAAGCTGTAGGCATATACTAGGTAGGAGATCTGCATCTTAGCTACTAATTGCATCCACAATGTATGTACTGCAAGCTTCACTATTATGTAGTTGTAGACAAAACACACAGGGTCCCTGGGCCTGAGAGGGGAAATAAAGGAGTTTACTGTGGCAATAAGATGGACTTCGTCGACAAAAACCAGACTAAATCTAAGGAGGATAAAAATGACTAAAACTAATGTGCATTTTAGTCTAAAGACTAAGACTAAATCTAAAATAGCTGCCAAAATTAACACTGTTGGGAAATCCAACTTTTGTGTCAGATGGTAAACACAACTATTCATATGGTTACATCACTAATCAATCACTAAGTACACACTAGAGTAATGCATTTAAAACACTCCGGTCTTTGTTAAGCTAAAGCCTTTTGCAGTAGGTTGTTACAGTGCACTTCACAGAGACTTCTGACATAACCAGTAGAAATTGACGGAATGTATGAGTTAAAAAAAAATAGTAAATTATGCCATTTTCAAAAATAAATGGTTTTGTTCTCTTCAACCATTTCTTCAACCCTTGTTTGGTTATATATAGAGACCTGGGAACCTAAAGCACTGGACCTGGCGGACAACACAATGGACTTGAAGGAGGAGAATATAGCTCTGGAACGTAAGACAAATTACCTTCACCACATTTTCAAATTGATATATATGTATAAAGTCTTTTTGCTGATGATTTTACAGAAGATGTTTTGATGTATTACTAGGGTATTTATACAATTGCTTACACATGTTTTCTGAAATTAGGTCTATTTTTTTTTAACTCTACACACAATTCACGTAACTGAACACACATAATGCAAAACACCACACATCTCTTTCAAAATGAAACACTGCAATCAATACACACTTATCCTGTTTGAAAATGATACTTTCGTGTCAAACGATAAAAGCTACTTTTCATATAGTTATATCACTAAGTGCACTGTGATGAATTTAAAACACTCTGTCAGGCTAAAGACTTTTGCAGTTCAGTGTCACAGTGCACTTCACAGATAATTCTGTCAAAACGGGTTTTAATAAACTGAATTATTGAATACACAAATGGAGTACTTTTCCCATTTGAAAAATGAAATGTCTTGTTCTCTCAACCACTTCTTTAACCCTTGTGTGGTTGTATACTGAAACTACAGACCAAGTTTGTGTTACTCAATCACACAAATGCTTTCTGCTACTCCAAGATGGCAATGCGCCAACGCGCCTGAACAAACTTAGTTTTAAGACAAACAAGCCTGTGGATGTTCAGATGAGTGCAATTGCATTTCATATTTAAACAGCTAGGTGCTGGATGAGAAAATGACAACGGTGTCATTCTGAAACTAGCAAATACACTAGCCTTGCGCTTGCACTGCTTTGTGCTGGGTGCACAATTAAAAGAGGCAATGCAACCCAGGCCAAACAAGTCTTTCATTGATCTTGATCTGGCATCCAAAGACGCTGTATTTGTTTACATAGATCAAAAATATGGAAGCATTCTTACTTACTATATTTTTAGCAGAGACGTGCACTGCAGTAGTGGGGTCATTCATAGCCCCTTTTATCAGACGCTTAAACCTGCCTTATTTTAGAGAAATAGATAGATAGATATATGGACAGATATCTCCCTCTCCCTCTTTCCCTGACCCCTTCTATCGGTCCATCTCTCACTGTAACTTTCTTTTTATTTGTATGGTCTTTCCTATTCTTGTTTCTCTCTGCTTCACTCCCCATCTTTCCATCTTCCTATCAACCAGCATTTCCCCCAATCTCTCTCTTTCTTTTTTTCTTTCTTTCTTACTTTCTCTTTGTCTCTCTCTCTCTCTCTCTCTTTAAGTAGGAGGCCAGCAGTTCTCCCCTGGTCCACCCAAAGGGCATGGGGGGATCAACGTGACTGCCACTGCTGACTCTGGAGGGAACACAAATGTCCCAATCATGAGTGGCTGCAACTTCCATGGCCCTGTCTCGATTGGGTCTCAGCAAGAAAAGGGTAATGACCCTGTAGCATATTAACTGCAATATACACACACACACATACCCACACATAAATGGGTACATAAATAAAGTCCACATACACAGAGATGAGTTTACAAGATTTATAATAATACTGGCATGAAATAAATGCAACAAAGCTATACAATAAATCAAATGTCACGCAGCTTCAATTAACCTGAATCATTTGGGTCAATGTGTACGCTAGATGTATGCCTATTTTTTAAATATCTTGGATATGGATATCACAATGATTTCCTCATGCGGTAAATACTTTATTTTCCTTGTAATTATATATGGCTTACCAAAATATTGGTGTAAATCTCTCGTATAGACGACAGAAGTAAAGTGTAGCCTATAGGTCCTATACTGTGCGGCCAAGCACGCGCCCTTAAAATAGCGTCTGAATACGCGCCACAGACTCAATGCGCCTCTGACAAGATAGGGCCCTATGTGTTTACAACATGATGTCTTCAAAGCCTTTAACTCTACATACAGCCATGGCCAGTTTGGCATCAGAAAAGGGGACATGTTGTCTTCCATCCCAATGTCTATGTAAGGGATAATGTATAGAACGCAGGTCATTATCGGGAAAATAAGCCCCTACAGGGCGAAGCAACACCTGCGTTCTATACATTATCCCGCTTATTATACGGCTACTTGCCAAAACAAAAAAATAAATGAACACAGTGTCTTTTTACAATGTATTTGTTACTATACGTATTGATAAAAAGCAGAGAAATAGTTTGACAGAGACGTTGAACTTCAAAGACTTCTTTAGAACACATCTGCTAAACCGTCCGCTGAAACTCCATTGATAAGTTACTGGACTACTTGCAGAGTGCTACGAAAAACGTGAATCAGAGGCAAAAAGGCCACTTTTCTTGACAGTGGTCATTATTGCATAGCAACGGTCCGTTATCGGTTAATAACGGACCACAGAACATTGGGAAGCCCCATTCAAGTGAATGGAGCATTATACAGCATTAAGAAGAGCCGTGTAATAAGATAATTTACAAACTTGCCCTACCAGTCATTTTAGACTGTAGGCATCATACATGGAAAGGGGATTATTAAATGAATTGCTTTCACCGTCACAATCATCATTCTTTGTTCATTACTACCATGTTTATTTTCTTCATATTAGGTCATGGTTTCTTCAAGAAACACAAGGGGGAGCTAGAGGGGAGCTACAGGTCTGTCTTGGTGTCCTGAGAGTAGTGGGGTCCTTCATAGCCCCTTTTATCAGACTCTGAAAACCTGCCTTATTTTAGAGAGATAGATAAATGGATATACAGACAGACAGATAGATTGAGGGATAGTAATGGGAAAGAAAGATGGCTTTACGGATTGATATTGATATATATGTATACATGGATATGCAGATAGATATACAGATAGCTAGATCGCCTCTGAAAGAGGAGAATGAGTGATTGAGTGAGGAGAAGAGGGCAATGACCCAGCAGGTGGAGAGAGGAATTCTGCATGATGGCTGGTGGAGGAGAAGAGAAGGGCAGCAGGAGCAGGGTCTTCCATAGACCCTTTTTCAGACACTCAAACAAATCAGAGGACTCAAACTATGTATTTTTATATTTTAACTTATTTTAATTTTCAAACCTAAATGTTCTTCCCTCAACAGTTTACTTGTGGGAAAGACACATAGAAAGATTAACAGGCTCGTTTAAAGCAGGGATAAGGGGTTCCCTTCCAAAACTTGCAAGCTAACTAACTAAAAGGGTTGCAAAAACCTTGCAAACACCACCAACAGCCCAGTTGACACTGATGAAAGCTTGCCAACACACTAACTGGTGTCTTTTGGCAGTAAAGCTGGCAATGTCATGCTGTGAAAAGCTTTTCTTCCACTTCTGCTGGGTATTTCGGCACGGTACAAAGAACTACATAGGGCATATCATGGATGGCTATTGGGAAAGATAAATAAATCGTCTTGTTCTCTCAACCATTTCTTCATCCCTTGTGTGGTTTTATATAGACACCTGGGAACCTAAATTACTGGAAATACTGGAACAACTGGTAAAACACGATGATATGCTGGAGGTGATTAGATCACAGCCACCTGAGAACCGTAAGAAAAATGACCTTCTACACAGCTCCAAATTGAAATAGTCTTTTTGCTGATGATTTTACAGAAGATGTTTTATTAGGCAAAAGCATTTTGCAGTATGGTGTTACAGTAAAGTACATAGAGAATTATGAAAAAAAAACTGTTTAAATAGACAGAATATATGAATACAAAATGCAGTACTTTTTCCCATTTTCAAAAATCAATGGTCTTGTTCTCTCAACCATTTATTCAACCCTTGTGTGGTTATATATAGAAGGCCAGGGACTGGGACAGCTGGAACAGCAGTACGATGCTTTGAAGGAGGAGATTTTAACTTTGAAACGTAAGAAAAATTACCTTCACCACCAAATTGCAGTAAAATTGAAGTCTTATTACAATTGTTTATTGTAGATGTATACAGGTAAAAATGTTTAAGTCTGTCTGGGGGACTTCCCACAGAGGCCCATCTCCTCAACCTGAACCTCTATTAAAGGATTTTTATATATATATATATATATATACAGTATATATATTATGGCATGCCGTTCAGGAAATTAACATTTGAATATATATATACAAAAGTCTGAATATATATAAAAAAGTCTGAATATATATACAAAAGTCTGAATATATTTACAAAACTCTGAAAATATATACAAAAGACTGGATATATATATACAAAAGTCTGAATATATATACAAAAGTCTGAATATATATACAAAACGAAGTCTGAATATATATACAAAGCGAAGTCTGAATATATATACAAAGCGAAGTCTGAATATATATACAAAACTCTGAACTCTGAAGCGCTCAATCCGTCTTTGTCCGCCATATTGGATTGAGCGTTTCCTATTAAATCAATGGTACCAAAATGTTTCTAATTACGTATTTTCTGCTTCATGAAATACTGTTTTTCTGTTATATTGTTCAATTTTGACATTGATTTCTCACTAGAAATGCATTAAAAACACGTTTATTTTACACCGTTTGACTTCACCAAGGATATTTTTAGAGGCAATTTCTCCATTCACTTGACTGGGGTCTTGTCAAAACCTTCGTACTTCCTTGTTTTCTGCTTCATGAAATACTGTTTTTCTGTTATATGGCTAAAATTGATTAAACATTGATTTCTCGCTAAAAATGCAATAATAATAACACGTTCATTTAGCATCGTTTGACTTAACGAAGGACATTTTTACGTTTAAATGGGATAGCCTACATCGTATCCTCTCGTCACATGATCAAATAGGGACTTGACATTGGACAAAAAATGATTACCCAGAAATCCTCATTGCATATACCAATGAAAACTAGAATGCGTTTCGTGAACGAACTGCGAAAGTGTGCTTGCTCTGTTTTTCTCTCATGTTTGCTTGTTTATTGTGAAAGGTTCTAGTGTGTTCGTTGGCATAAAAAGTTAGTCTTCTCTTATAAGCCTAGTTAGTACATCTGATTAGAGCTAGCAACCATGCATTGCAGATTAAGGGGTCCCCTATCAGTGTTCATTTTGGCAGCTATTTTAGATTCAGTCTTAAGACAAAAATGCATATTAGTTTTAGTCACATTTAGTCATAGTTATCCTTCTTAGTTTCAGTCTAGTTTTCGAAAACTGAGCACACTACAATACTATTACTAACCATTTCACATTTACAGACATAAACCTATAGACATGACACAAAACATCTTCCAAAGAATTTATTATCTCAGCTGCATTATTCAGTAGCACAAAGTAGCCTATTACATTCATATTTACTTCATGTAACCCTGTCATAGCGATACAACACCTTTTTGACAGCCTATATAGCCTAATTGCAAAATTAAATATATAAATAAATACTACACTGAAATAACGCAAACAAAGTGAATCTACAGTGAGCCAACGCTCGTCCACTGACAGTGTGGAAGAATGACAGCGACGCGAGCCAGGCTACATTCCAAGATTACGTTTCTAGAAATGTCACTTTACATGAGCTTTGTTCATAAGCCATGCAGTCCATAAAATAGGAATACTCTGTGTACTAACAGTATAGTAAGACCGGTCATATGTTCAGAGAGCTTTCTAGCAACCAACAAGTTACAAGTAGGATAAACATCCTAGCGAAATCTGCGTTGTCGACAGACCATCGTTTTGACTGGAGTTTTGATGTGCTTGCTAGCACCAAGTGGATTACCTCATCTACAATACATATGGGCTTGGACTCAAATCACTAGTAGGCCTACTTCACGATCTTCTATGGTTACCAGCAGATAAGGTAAATAATAATCGCCATATTTGCCTTAATGTTTTATAGAGTAAGAGGCTATGGGTAGGCTAACTCTCTATTGAAAGACACTGACCGGCGCATCAACACAAACTAGGCTCTGTGAGTCAAATTAGCGTAGCTAATCAGAAATGTTGTAGATGCCAGAGTTGGCAACTATGGCTCAGATTTAGGTTGTTATCCATCAACATTCATTTTACAACTTACATTAGTTTCGTTGTCATTCGACTCGAAAATCTCTGGCTCAATTTGGCAAAGCACTACTGCTCCCTTCAGGGTAAACATACGTGGACGTTTCGGTGCTGTCATTTTGCCGATCTGGCTGGCTGAGGTAATCGAGTGATTAGAGAAGGCTACAAAGTGGAATATTAAGCAGTTTGTAGCGGGAAATATTGAGAGTGAAATGTAACAAATTATACTGTATAATTACCAATGTCACAAATAGCTTAGCGGTAATATGAATAGCTTAAATGGGATGGCTACATTAGCCAGCTAGTTAGGAGAATCTCCGCTCTCTTTCTCTTATACCATCCTGTTCTGCAGCGAAGGCACATCACGTAATAACGTGATCATTTCTCAAAATAGTTAAATACAAATATATAGCTTTTAAGATAAAAATATGTTCAATAAGGCTTAAAGAATTAAATCAGGTGTGTAGATGAAGTTCAGCAACAGCATTTCCAGTGTTTACATCCATGATTGTATGCTGGTCGTCGCTGGCCGTCAACTGCCGTTACAGGAGAATACAGAGCGGCCGAGAGTGGGTGACTAGAGTGTGTGACGTCACAATGGCTCAACCTTCCACCATGTTAGTCAATGAGAGAAAAAGGTGATGAAAAAGAGGAATAAAAAAGGAGTGGCAAGGAGTACCGCCACGAAAAGTCATAGCAGCTTGCACCGGATCGGGCCGGACGTTTTGGTGTTTGAATGGCGTCTCTATCTCAATCGGGCGAGGAGTAGTTAGCTGCAAGAAAAACGTACGGAATAAATAAATAAACTAGAATGCGTTTCGTGAACGAACTGCGAGAGTGTGCTTGCTCTGCAGTGCAGTGGCCGAGTGCGCATATGTTGTTGAGGGGCCTCACAGACTGATATCTGAGAACAAAATCTGTATAGTACTGTGTTTTCTGTGGTCATAGTCATAATAGTTTCAGAGTTTCGTTATACTGACTTACTGAGCTAAGTGAATTATTAGTGTGCTTGCCCGAAGGGAAGCACAGTATTGTTATCGTCAAGTTTTCTTTATTCCGTTCGTTTTTCTTGCAGCTAACTCCTCCTCGCCCGATTGAGCTAGAGACGCCATTCAAACACCAAAACGTCCGGCCCGATCCGGTGCAAGCTGCTATGACTTTTCGTGGCGGTACCCCATGCCACTCCTTTTTTATACCTCTTTTTCATCCCCTTTTTTCTCCATAGACTTGCATGGCAGAGCGCTCTGCCATCATGACGTCATAATAGGGTCATTAAACTGGCTTGCAGCTGTGCTTCTCACTGACACCTCCGCCAAATTCAAGGAACCGCATTTTCTCTGTCCCTCTCAATTCAACTTTGAAAAAGAATAAGAGGAACCGTATTTCTCTGTCCCTCTCAATTCAACTTTGAGAAAGAATAAGAGTAACTACAGTTTCTAACCTAGCTACCGTATTTCCACTTCGTTAAGGTGAGTTGAATGGCAGCATTTTCAGTGTACTGACTGAAATTTTAATGGTAGCAGCTAACATATAAATTAACGTTACGTTAACGTTGGAGACGCCATTTTCCTTAATTCAAGTTGTGAAGTAAACCTTTGAAGTAATTCATGAATTTAGTTGTGTGGATATAGTGAGCTAAAGCTTGTATTCCCACTACGGTAACGTTAGCTATCCTAGCTGTGTTAAGCAGCTGTAACATCTGAGTACGGGGCTAAAGGCTAACTAACACTACGTAACGGGAGTATCCACTGGCAGTTTCAGCTAGCCGTAACGGGGGATCATTTTCCTTAATTCAAGTTGTTAAGTAAACCTGTGAAGTAATTCATGAATTTAGTTGTGTGGATATAGTGAGCTAATGCTTGTATTCCTACTACGGTAACGTGAGCTATCCTAGCTGTGCGGGGCTATGCAAAAGTTGCTTATACTGAAAGAATGGTTAACTTGTGGCCGATAGCGTGAGTTAACATTAACCCGTGTCCTGGGAGTAATGATTCATGAGAGACCTTGAATCATTAGGTTAACTGAAAAACGTTTGAAGATGTACCTGGACACATCGTAGCTGTTGTAGTGTGCTCAGTTTTCGAAAACTACACTGAAACTAAGAAGGATAACTATGACTAAATGTGACTAAAACTAATATGCACTGAATCTAAAATAGCTGCTGAATCTAAAATAGCTGCCAAAATGAACACTGAGATGTATTAATTTTGGCAGCTATTTTAGATTCAGTCTTAAGACAAAAATGCATATTAGTTTTAGTCACATTTAGTCATAGTTATCCTTTTTAGTTTCAGAAGAGGTTTTTCATGGTTGCTAGCTCTAATCAGATGTACTATAGGCTTATAAGAGAAGACTAACTTTTTATGCCAACGAACACCAATAACTAGAACTAATTTGACAGACTATAAACCAATGTGATACACGTGCTCTCTAGCTATACAGTAAAAGTGTTGCTTACGTTTGATACTAGACCTACAGTCTAACTCTAACTGCATTAAGTCTAACGTATAGGCCTATCTTACAATAAACTTTAAGTAAAGCTGGCTATGTAACCGCATTCATTCCAATATTGTTGCAGAGATGTTTCCTTTTACCAAGATAGCAATTTCAACAATTCACTTAGCTCAGTAAGTCAGTATAACGAAACTCTGAGATACCCTCATATGTCTAAACGTCAGTGGAGCCAAAATATAATGGTTGAGCTTGGTTGCTTGCTAAAATATATTGGAAGAAGGCCCCACTACACTGATTGAGTAGATGTAAATACATGTTAATTCATAGGCACTTGTTCTCTCTGTCACAGAGCAAGCACACTCTCGCAGTTCGTTCACGAAACGCATTCTAGTTGAAATTGTTATCTTGGTAAAAGGAAACATCTCTGCAACAATATTGGAATGAATGCGGTTACATAGTCAGCTTTACTTAAAGTGTATTGTAAGATATAGCTTGTTAGACTTAATGCACTAAGAGTTAGACTGTAGGTCTAGTATCTAACGTAAGCAACACTTTTACTGTATAGATAGAGAGCACGTGTATCACATTGGTTTATAGTCTGTCAAATTAGTTCTAGTTATTGGTGTTCGTTGGCATAAAAAGTTAGTCTTCTCTTATAAGCCTATAGTACATCTGATTAGAGCTAGCAACCATGAAAAACCTCTTCTGAAACTAAGAAGGATAACTATGACTAAATGTGACTAAAACTAATATGCATTTTTGTCTTAAGACTGAATCTAAAATAGCTGCCAAAATTAATACATCTCAGTGTTCATTTTGGCAGCTATTTTAGATTCAGCAGCTATTTTAGATTCAGTGCATATTAGTTTTAGTCACATTTAGTCATAGTTATCCTTCTTAGTTTCAGTGTAGTTTTCGAAAACTGAGCACACTACAACAGCTACGATGTGTCCAGGTACATCTTCAAACGTTTTTCAGTTAACCTAATGATTCAAGGTCTCTCATGAATCATTACTCCCAGGACACGGGTTAATGTTAACTCACGCTATCGGCCACAAGTTAACCATTCTTTCAGTATAAGCAACTTTTGCATAGCCCCGCACAGCTAGGATAGCTCACGTTACCGTAGTAGGAATACAAGCATTAGCGCACTATATCCACACAACTAAATTCATGAATTACTTCACAGGTTTACTTAACAACTTGAATTAAGGAAAATGATCCCCCGTTACGGCTAGCTGAAACTGCCAGTGGATACTCCCGTTACGTAGTGTTAGTTAGCCTTTAGCCCCGTACTCAGATGTTACAGCTGCTTAACACAACTAGGATAGCTAACGTTACCGTAGTGGGAATACAAGCTTTAGCTCACTATATCCACACAACTAAATTCATGAATTACTTCAAAGGTTTACTTCACAACTTGAATTAAGGAAAATGGCGTCTCCAACGTTAACGTAACGTTAATTTATATGTTAGCTGCTACCATTAAAATTTCAGTCAGTACACTGAAAATGCTGCCATTCAACTCACCTTAACGAAGTGGAAATACGGTAGCTAGGTTAGAAACTGTAGTTAGTCTGCTTGCCCGAAGGGAAGCACAGTATTGTTATCGTTAAGTTTTCTTTATTTATTCTGCCCGATTTTCTTGCAGCTAACTACTCCTCGCCCGTTTGAGATAGAGACGCCATTCAAACACCGAAATGTCCAGCTCGATCCGGTGCAACCTGCTATGACTTTTCGTGGCGGTACTCCTTGTCACTCCTTTTTTATTCCATTTTTTCATCCCCTTTTTCTCTCATTGACTAACATGGGGAAGGTTGAGCCATTGTGACGTCACCCGCTCTATCAGTCGTTCTCCATTCAACTGTAGGAATATTAAGAGACACCTTCCAGGGCTCTACAGTGCGAGTATTTCACTCGCATAAATAGGTACGTGCAAACTTGAAAAATAATTTACAAGCACAGTGTGCGAGTGACAGACAGTTGTCAATACGGCGCCAAAAAGTGAAGCATTCCATTGATTTCACATGGAAACAACTGACAGGGTCGCGACTCCAGGGTTTTCGACGGGACCAACAGCAGCAGCAGCATAATCATCATCTGGATTTACTGACATTTTCGGTATATATAAACACATAATATCAATTGGTAACTGGTGTGTTGTATCCTGTTTATGTCTGATACTTTATAAACATTTATGTTTTACGTTAACTTATTACACTAGGCAGCAGTATTGTGAAGTAGAGCTAGAAATGGCTTTGCTAGCTCCCATATTGTAGCTCACACCAGCAACTGCTCAATTTAGGACAGAAAGGAGTTTGGTAAATTAGCTTGTAACTGTCAATGATAACTAGTTATTAGAATATATTAGCCAACGTTAAGTTGACTTCAAAGGGGCAGTCGAGTGTTTAGGTTGTGTCAGCTAGCTTGGAAAGCTAGCTAATAATTTTTGATTGAAGCTTCACGTTAGCCTCTGTAAACGTTTAGCTAGCTAACGTTAGCTAACTATGAGGTAGCATATCCCAAGTAACTTGTTGTGACCGATAGCGTGAGTTAACATTAACCCGTGTCCTGGGAGTAATGATTCATGAGAGACCTTGAATCATTAGGTTAACTGAAAAACGTTTGAGGATGTACACACAGCGTAGCTGTTGTAGTGTGCTCAGTTTTCGAAAACTAGACTGAAACTAAGAAGGATAACTATGACTAAATGTGACTAAAACTAATATGCACTGAATCTAAAATAGCTGCTGAATCTAAAATAGCTGCCAAAATGAACACTGAGATGTATTAATTTTGGCAGCTATTTTAGATTCAGTCTTAAGACAAAAATGCATATTAGTTTTAGTCACATTTAGTCATAGTTATCCTTCTTAGTTTCAGAAGAGGTTTTTCATGGTTGCTAGCTCTAATCAGATGTACTATAGGCTTATAAGAGAAGACTAACTTTTTATGCCAACGAACACCAATAACTAGAACTAATTTGACAGACTATAAACCAATGTGATACACGTGCTCTCTAGCTATACAGTAAAAGTGTTGCTTACGTTTGATACTAGACCTACAGTCTAACTCTAACTGCATTAAGTCTAACATATAGGCCTATCTTACAATAAACTTTAAGTAAAGCTGGCTATGTAACCGCATTCATTCCAATATTGTTGCAGAGATGTTTCCTTTTACCAAGATAGCAATTTCAACAATTCACTTAGCTCAGTAAGTCAGTATAACGAAACTCTGAGATACCCTCATATGTCTAAACGTCAGTGGAGCCAAAATATAATGGTTGAGCTTGGTTGCTTGCTAAAATATATTGGAAGAAGGCCCCACTACACTGATTGAGTAGATGTAAATACATGTTCATTCATAGGCACTTGTTCTCTCTGTCACAGAGCAAGCACACTCTCGCAGTTCGTTCACGAAACGCATTCTAGTTACTCTTATTAGTGTGCTTGCCCGAAGGGAAGCACAGTATTGTTATCGTCAAGTTTTCTTTATTTATTTATTTATTCTCCCCGTTTTTCTTGCAGCTAACTCCTCCTCGCCCGTTTGAGCTAGAGACGCCATTCAAACACCAAAACGTCCGGCCCGATCCGGTGCAGGTTGCTATGACTTTTCGTGGCGATACTCTTTGCCACTCCTTTTTTATCCCTCTTTTTCATCCCCTTTTTCTCTCATTGACTAACATGGGGAAGGTTGAGCCATTGTGACGTCACGCACACTAGCCAACTGACATTAGATCAGTTGACATAGGAGAAGCTCTCTTAAATGCCAGAAGTGGTTAGATAGAGAGTGCAAAATATTAAAACGAATGTAGTGGCAACAGTTTCAGGTACAGTTTATACACCCGCTCTAACAGTGTTAACCAGTATGTGAGTAACGTGGGTTTTATTAAGGCATAGCGTGTGTAATGTGTAGCTATTTCATTCCGTTTGTTAACCTTTCCGGCTGTCTGTATACCAGCAGCAGAGCGGAGCATTTCACTCCCCTGCAATCTCGGAATGAAATAGCTACACAATACACACGCTATGCTTTAATAAAATTCACGTTTTACGAGACACCAACAGAGGCACAACCGACAAGTCTTACCATTGAAGATCTTTGACGTTCGGTCTGAAACTTCATCCAGCCATCCAGGTTAATCCAAGTTGTTATGGAGAACGACAGTTGCATCAATCATATTTCATTAAAACTTCACACTTCTTACATTGGACATATCCACCAGCCTAATTAGAATCTGCATTGTCTACTGAGCAGAAAATTCTCCATACAGTAGATTTCCCTTCGTTTAGTATCATTTTAAACTTTCCAGATGACTGTATTGCCCTCGCTCGTCAAGTGATACGTGTCCAGAAACAAGGCTCCTTTGACTGGATAGCCAGAGCTAGCATAACTGCCATTGAAATCCAATGGTAATGCTACCTAGCTAGGTATGCTAATTGTCGGTATCCATCCATAGGCGGAGCCACGGGTGTTCCAAAGGGTTCCGGGAACACCCAGTTTCATAGCTGGAACACCCCCAAAAAAAATTGCCGTCACCTGGCAACCGATTGAAAACGCAAGCTTCGCGAGTGCGACATAGTGTGCTTAAAAATATGCCACGATGAAACAGAGTATGATAATTGACAGACAGCAGACGGAACTGAACAACCGTTTCCAACGAGACTCCTACGGAATAATGAAGGCCGCTGCTTCCCTCATGCCTGCGCCAGACGCACGTTACCAGCTCGACTCATTGCGCGAGGCAAGCGGGCATTATGGCATTGAGTTGGACACATCCGAGCTGAATGTGTTTGAGCAATTGCTCAAAAGGAAAATGGACGGAGGACTGCAATTCTCGTCCATTATGGAAGTGTTAGATTCCTGTAATAAAAATTGTGTTTTCCGAGAATTAACAGCTTAATCCGTGTATTGGCAACACTTCCAGTCAGAAGTTGCTCTGTTGAACGTCTGTTCTCGGTTGTAAACAGAGTAATTCGAAGATCAGAACCACAATGCCACAGAAAGACTGAATAGCATCTCACTGCTCATGTTTGAAAAGGAGTTAGCCAAGGAATTGGACTCTGATGAGATAATTAATGCATTCAAAGCCGAGCCACGCCGCCTTGCCCTGTGAATTCAGTTGCAGCGCAAATATAGAAGCAAATACGTTACATTCTTAACCCAGCAGCGGTGTTGTTCAGATACTGATTAAATGGGTTTGTTAACCATGCGTAATAGTATGCGTAATAGTATGGCTCCATGAGTATGTGCACACGTTCTATGTGTTCTTCATCTCTGGGCCCTGCGTCCCTTTATGTTTTGCAGCGGTTGCATTTGTTCTCTGTTAAAATACATGGTTTTTGAAAAAAAAAAAACAGGAACACCAGTATTTTCTTGGGAACACCTAGTATTTTTTTTCTGGCTACGCCACTGTATCCATCGTTAACTCGTTAATCGTTAACCATCATGTCACTGGCTTTAATTTAAGAATGGCATGTTAGTAGTACATTTAGTAGTACATTTAATATCAGTACACTTGATTCATTACTGCTGATGTGTTACTTATATATGTTACTTATTAGCAGCTAGCTACCTAGCTAGCCATCTGTGTTCCGATGTGTTTTCAGTTAGCGTTAGCGGCAAGCTAGCTGCTGTAACAGTTGAGTTGAGCTTCAGTTAAGACGCTGCATACCGTACTTCATCATCACATTCGATTATTTATTACAAACAAATTCGAATTCAGCTGTAGGCATGAGATCTGTATCTTGGAGACTAATTGCATCCACAATGTAAGTACTGCAAGCTAGACTACTATGCAGTTGACACAACACAGGAGGTCCCTGGGCCTGAGAAGGGAAGGGAATGAGTTTAATGTGGCTATAATATGGAATTTTAAATGTGCCTAAAACTAGACTAAATTGTAATGAGTTTTCGAAAACTAGACTGAAACTAAGAAGGATAACTATGACTAAATGTGACTAAAACTAATATGCATTTTTGTCTTAAGACTGAATCTAAAAATAGCTGCCAAAATGAACACTGAGATAGGGGACCCCTTAATCTGCAATTCATGGTTGCTAGCTCTAATCAGATGTACTACCTAGGCTTATAAGAGAAGACTAACTTTGTATGGCAACGAACACCAATAACTAGAACTAATTTGACAGACTATAAACCAATGTGATACACGTGCTCTCTATCTATACAGTAAAAGTGTTGCTTACGTTTGATACTACACCTACAGACTAACTCTAACTGCATTAAGTCTAACATATAGGCCTATCTTACAATAAACTTTAAGTAAAGCTGGCTATGTAACCGCATTCATTCTAATATTGTTGCAGAGATGTTTCCTTTTACCAAGATAGCAATTTCAACAATTCACTTAGCTCAGTAAGTCAGTATAACGAAACTCTGAGATACCCTCATATGTCTAAACGTCAGTGGAGCCAAAATATAATGGTTGAGCTTGGTTGCTTGCTAAAATATATTGGAAGAAGGCCCCACTACACTGATTGAGTAGATGTAAATACATGTTAATTCATAGGCACTTGTTCTCTCTGTCACAGAGCAAGCACACTCTCGCAGTTCGTTCACGAAACGCATTCTAGTTCTTTCTCAAAGTTGAATTGAGAGGGACAGAGAAATACGGTTCCTCTTATTCTTTTTCAAAGTTGAATTGAGAGGGACAGAGAAAATGCGGTTCTTCCGATTTGGCGGAGGTGTCAGTGAGAAGCACAGCTGCAAGCTAGTTTAATGACCCTATTATGACGTCATAATGGCAGAGACCTCTGCCATGCAAGTCTATGGAGAAAAAAGGGGATGAAAAAGAGGGATAAAAAAGGAGTGGCATGGGGTACCGCCACGAAAAGTCATAGCAGCTTGCACCGGATCGGGCCGGACGTTTTGGTGTTTGAATGGCGTCTCTAGCTCAATCGGGCGAGGAGGAGTTAGCTGCAAGAAAAACGTACGGAATAAAGAAAACTTGACGATAACAATACTGTGCTTCCCTTCGGGCAAGCACACTAACTAGAATGCGTTTTTTGAACGAACTGCGAGAGTGTGCTTGCTCTGTTGCGGCCATGACCGAGAGAACAAGTGCCTTGGAATTGGGGCAGGTGTCAGCTCTCCAGCTCTCCCTGCTGGATGAGCATGCACAAATGAGTATGCACAAATGAGTATGCATGAGTGAGTATGCATGAGTGAGTATGCATGAGTGAGTAAACATGAGTGAGTATGCACGAGTGAGTATGCACGAGTGAGTATGCATGAGTGAGTATGCATGAGTGAGTATGCATGAGTGAGTATGCATGAGTGAGTATGCATGAGTGAGTAAACATGAGTGAGTATGCACGAGTGAGTAAACATGAGTGAGTATGCATGAGTGAGTATGCATGAGTGAGTAAACATGAGTGAGTACGCATGAGTGAGTACGCATGAGTGAGTAAACATGAGTGAGTAAACATGAGTGAGTATGCATGAGTAAGTATGCATGAGTGAGTATGCACGAGTGAGTATGCACAAGTGAGTATGCACGAGTGAGTATGCATGAGTGAGTATGCACGAGTGAGTAAACATGAGTGAGTATGCATGAGTGAGTAGAGCCCTGGTATGGAAGGTGTCTCTTAATATTCCTAGTTATACAGTTGAATGGAGAGGGACAGAGAGAGAAGAGGAACCGTGCGCAGGTGTCAGTGAGAGTTGTCAGTGAATCACAGGTGCAAGCCAGTTTAATGAGCCTATTATGATGTCATAATGCCTCAAAGTTCTGCCATGCAAGTCTATGGAGAAAAAAGGTGATGGAAAAAGAGGAATAAAAAAGGAGTGGCAAGGAGTACCGCCACGAAAAGTGTCATAGCAGCTTGCACAGGATCGGGCCGGACGTTTTGGTGTTTGAACGGCGTCTCTATCTCAATCGGGCGAGGAGTAGTTAGCTGCAAGAAAAACTACTAGAATAAAAAAAATAGTAAAAAACGAAGAACAATAGTGTGCTTCCCTTCGGGCAAGCACACTAATAAAGAAAACTTGACGATAACAATACTGTGCTTCCCTTCGGGCAAGCACACTAATAAGACATTATTCATTGAATTGAATAGGTTTTTTTTTAATAGTTTCCACAGTTTATGTAGGATAAGCATATAATTAGTGTGCTTGCTCACTCGTGCTTGCTCACTCGTGCATACTCACTCATGTTTACTCACTCATGTTTACTCACTCATGCGTACTCACTCATGTTTACTCACTCATGCATACTCACTCATGTTTACTCACTCATGCTTACTCACTCATGCATACTCACTCATGTTTACTCACTCATGCATACTCACTCATGTTTACGCTCTCATGCATACTCACTCATGCATACTCACTCATGTTTACTCACTCGTGCATACTCACTCATGCATACTCACTCATGCATTCTTACTCATGCATACTCACTCATGTTTACTCACTCATGCATACTCACTCATGCATACTCACTCATGTTTACTCACTCATTCGGGCAAGCACACTAATAAAGAAAACTTGACGATAACAATAGTGTGCTTCCCTTCGGGCAAGCACACTAATAAGACATTATTCATTGAATTGAATAGGTTTTTTTTTTAATAGTTTCCACAGTTTATGTAGGATAAGCATATAATTAGTGTGCTTGCCCGAAGGGAAGCACACTATTGTTCTTCGTTTTTTACTATTTTTTTATTCTAGTAGTTTTTCTTGCAGCTAACTACTCCTCGCCCGATTGAGATAGAGACGCCATTCAAACACCAAAACGTCCGGCCCGATCCGGTGCAAGCTGCTATGACTTTTCGTGGCGGTACTCCTTGCCACTCCTTTTTTATTCCTCTTTTTCCATCACCTTTTTTCTCCATAGACTTGCATGGCAGAACTTTGAGGCATTATGACATCATAATAGGCTCATTAAACTGGCTTGCACCTGTGATTCACTGACAACTCTCACTGATACCTGCGCACGGTTCCTCTTCTCTCTCTGTCCCTCTCCATTCAACTGTATAACTAGGAATATTAAGAGACACCTTCCATACCAGGGCCCTACTCACTCATGCATACTCACTCATGTTTACTCACTCGTGCATACTCACTCATGCATACTCACTCATGCATTCTTACTCATGCATACTCACTCATGTTTACTCACTCATGTTTACTCACTCATGCGTACTCACTCATGTTTACTCACTCATGCATACTCACTCATGTTTACTCACTCATGTTTACTCACTCATGCATACTCACTCATGTTTACTCACTCATGCATACTCACTCATGTTTACGCTCTCATGCATACTCACTCATGCATACTCACTCATGTTTACTCACTCGTGCATACTCACTCATGCATACTCACTCATGCATTCTTACTCATGCATACTCACTCATGTTTACTCACTCATGCATACTCACTCATGCATACTCACTCATGTTTACTCACTCATTCATACTCACTCATGCATACTCATGTGTGCATGCTCATCCAGCAGGGAGAGCTGGAGAGCTGACACCTGCCCCAATTCCAAGGCACTTGTTTTCTCGGTCATGGCCGCAACAGAGCAAGCACACTCTCGCAGTTCGTTCACGAAACGCATTCTAGTTGTGTTATAGATTGCTACTGACCATTTCCCTTCTACAAAATAATACTCACCATGACCTAGATAGGTTGGCCATTCCAAGGGTATAAATAACATAAGGTACTTCATCATATTGCAACTAGCCATAGCTCGCGGGTGTGCTTCCAGAAAATTGTCCACCCTTACATACTCGCAGACATGATATTTTGTGAAGCACCCGACGAGGCAAAATCCCGGACGATTTGGGAATCCCTGCCGGACGCATTTTTTAGGTCTCAAAAAGAGGACATGTCCGAAAAAGAGCACGTCTGGTCACCCTACCATATGAACAGAAAAACAGTATTTCATGAAGCAGAAAACAAGGAAGTACGAAGGTTTTGACAAGACCCCAGTCAAGTGAATGGAGAAATTGCCTCTAAAAATATCCTTCGTGAAGTCAAACGGTGTAAAATAAACGTGTTATTATTGCATTTCTAGTGAGAAATCAATGTCAAAATTGAACAATATAACAGAAAAACAGTATTTCATGAAGCAGAAAATACGTAATTAGAAACATTTTGGTACCATTGATTTAATAGGAAACGCTCAATCCAATATGGCGGACAAAGACGGATTGAGCGCTTCAGAGTTCAGAGTTTTGTATATATATTCAGACTTCGTTTTGTATATATATTCAGACTTCGTTTTGTATATATATTCAGAGTTTTGTATATATATTCAGACTTTTGTATATATATTCAGAGTTTTGTATATATATTCAGACTTTTGTATATATATATCCAGTCTTTTGTATATATATTCAGACTTTTGTATCTATATTCAGACTTTTGTATATTCAAATGTTAATTTCCTGAACGGCATGCCATAATATATATATATATATATAGTAAAGAACAGTGGAGAGTTTTTTGTTCCATTATATCTTTGGCAGAGGACTGGACTTGACTTACTCTCTAGCCATGCTACTGGAATACTATCACTCAAAACCAGTTTAAATAGACGGAATAAATGACATTTTTTTTTCGTAATTTTTTCCATTTTCGAAAAAAAATGGTTTTGTTCTCTCAACCATTTCTTCAACCCTTGTGTGGTAATATATAGAGACCAGGGAACCTAGAGAACCTAAATGGTCTTGTTCTCTCAACCATTTCTTCAACCCTTGTGTTGTTCTACATAGAGAGCCGGGGACTGGAACTACTGGGATATCAAAAGGCTTTTCTGGAGGAAATTAGAGCTGCGCCACCTGAGAACCGTAAGAAAAATGACCTTCACCACAACTCCAAATTTAAATATGTGTAAAGTCTTTTTGCTGATGATTTTAAAGAAGATGTTTTAAGCCATTATAGGTTGGTTTTTGTAAACTGTTTAACCTTCCATACAATTCACCTTACTGAACACACAAAAGGCAAAACACCATCAATCTCGTTCAAAAGTAAAACATTGCTCACTAGGGTAACCCTAGAAAGCTCACTAATCCCTTTGGGAAATTCAACATTTGTGTCAGATGGTAAACACAACTATTCATATGGTTATATCACTAATCAATCACTAAGTACACACTAGAGTGATGAATCTAAAACACTCTGGTCTTTCTCAGGCTAAAGCCTTGTGCAGTACGTTGTTACAGTGCACTTCACAGATAATTCTGACAAAACCAGTTTAAATAAACAGAATATATGAATACAAAATTGAGTACTTTTTACCCATTTCCAAAAATCAATGGTCTGTTCTCTCCACCATTTCTTTAACCCTTGTGTGGTTATATATAGAGACCACCCAGAGTACTGGACCTGGTGGACAACACAATGGACTTGAAGGAGGAGAATATAGCTCTGAAACATTACCTTCACCACAGCTCCAAAGAGATATATTTGTACTTTTTCCCTTTGTTAAAAATAAATGGTCTTTTTCACTCAACCATTTTGAACCCTTGTGTGGTTGATTATAGTGATCCAGAGACAGGAACAACTGGAACGGCAGAACGATGCTTTGAAGGAGGAGATTTTAACTTTGAAACGTAAGACAAATTACGTTCACCACCAAATTCTACTGGAATACAGGCACTCTTAACCACTGTGAAGCCTAAATGGTCTTTTTCTTTCAACCATTTCTTCAACCCTTGTGTTGTTTTATATAGAGAGCCGGGGACTGGAACTACTGGGAAATCAAAAGGCTTTGCCGGAGGAGATTAGATCTCCACCACCTGAGAACCGTGAGAAAAATGACCTTCAACACAGCTCCAAATATAAATATATGTGTAAAGTATTTTTGCTGATTATTTAACAGAAGATGTTTTAAGCCATTATAGGTGCGGTTTTGTACAACTGCTTACACATATTTTCTGAAACTAGGTCTCATTTTTTTTTACTCTACATACAATTCACAAAACTGAACACACTCAAGGCAAAACACAATAAATGCCCTTCAAAAGTAAACACTGCTTTCAAAACTCACTAATTCCTTTGGGAAATCCAACTTTTGTGTCAGATGGTAAACACAACTATTCATATAGTTATATCACTAATCAATCACTAAGTACACACTAGAGTGATCAATCTAAAACACTCTGGTCTTTGTTAGGCTACAGCCTTTTGCAGTACGTTGTTACAGTGCATTTCACAGATAATTCTGACAAAACCAGTTTCAATAGACGGAATATATGGACAAAAAAAAAATCTAATCCTTTTTCCCATTTTCTAAAATAAATGGATTTGTTCTCTCAACCATTTCTTTAACCCTTGTGTGGTTGTATACAGAGACCATGGAACCTAAATTACTGGACCTGGTGGACAACACAATAGACTTGAAGAAGGAGGATATAGCTCTGGAACGTAAGAAAAAAAAATATATTCACCAGAGTTCCAAATTTAAATATATGTGTAAAGTATTTTTGCTGATGATTTTACAGAAGATGTTTTAAGTTATTACAGGTGGGTTTTTGTACTACTGCTTTCACACATTTTCTGAAACTAGTTCTCTTAATTTTTTTACTCTACATACAATTCACAAAACTGAACACACAAAAGGCAAAACACCATCAATCTCGTTCAAAAGGAAACACTAACTTTTGTGTCAGATGGTAAACACAACTATTCATATGGTTACATCACTAATCAATCACTAAGTACACACTAGAGTGATCAATCTAAAACACTCTGGTCTTTGTTAGGCTAAAGCCTTTTGCAGTACGATGTTACAGTGCACTTCACAGATAATTATGACAAAACCAGTAGAAATAGACGGAATATCGTCGGCTTCCTGATGAAACCTGCTATCCACCATTTTTGCCAAAATGAGATTAAACATCAGAGTGGACCAAAATCGGATGGGGCATATCCTGATAAAATCTACAATGTCAATCTTAATTTTGTGGGGTATACGACACAATAAAGAAAAATGCTTAATCCTTTCTTCTGATATATGCTGTGATGAAAACTGCTTTATCCCAATTTGGTTAAATGTTGGTTACACCTTTGACCCAAGTTGTCGCAATGAAGCCTGTCATGTTATAAACAGTTATAAAAAGTTATCTGATTAGGTCATACAGAAGTTATGATGAGATCTGGCATTATACAAGCCCTTTAAAACCTGCTATATCCACAAAATATATGTATATACAGTATACAGAATAAAAACCTGCTATCTCCCCTAACTCTGTCCCAAAATGCAACATTTTGATAAAAGTTGCATTTGTTGATTAAATCCAGCACACATCTCTAAATGAAATACAATATTGATGGTACAAGTCAAATTTCTCCATTGCCTTAGATTGCCTCCATTGACTCTCTATAAAAGGTATAAATGCACATAGCAGGTTTCATCAGGAAGCTGATGATATATGAAAAAGAAATTGAGTAATTTTTGCCATTTTTGAAAATAAATGGTTCTGTTCTTTTTTAACCATTTCTCCAACCCTTGTGTTGTTATATACAGAGACCAGGGAACCTAAAGAACTGGACCTGGCGGACAACACAATGGACTTGAAGGAGGAGAATATAGCCATGGAACGTAAGAAACATTACCTTCACCACAGCTCCAAATTTAAATATATGTGTAAAGTATTTTTGCTGATGATTTAACAGAAGATGTTTTAAGCCATTACAGGTGCGCTTTTGTACAATTGCTTATACATATTTTCTTAAACTAGGTCTCATTTTTTAAACTCTACATACAATTCACAAAACTGAACACACTCAAGGCAAAACACAATAAATGTCCTTCAAAAGGAAACACTGCTTTCAAAACACTTCTCCCTTTGGGAAATCAAACGTTTGTGTCAGATGGTAAACACAACTATTCATATGGTTACATCACTAATCAATCACTAAGTACACACTAGAGTGATCAATCTAAAACACTCTGGTCTTTGTTAGGCTAAAGCCTTTTGCAGTACGTTGTTACAGTGCACTTCACAGATAATTATGACAAAACCAGTAGAAATAGACAGTATATATGAAACAGAAAGTGAGTATTTTTTTGCCATGTTTGAAATTACAGTTTTTCACTATTGTTAAGAAGTAAAAAGCGAAAATTCGGCACAATCTGCACAACCTTCACGTCATGTGTCAATCGCTCGCCCCAAGTGGGAAATACTTAAGACTCCCTTATCTGCATTAGACTCTGATTTTCCTTGTGAACACACTGATGTCAATTATACATCACGTTGTTGTCAAAACACTGTACACAAAGTTCTGTTGCTGCACACAATTTTCAAGTAAAATCTCAAAGCATCAACCTGCAAGACACAAATAGTCAAATCTCTAAACGTTCAGGTCTTTTGACCAATTTGCAGTGAGGACTGCACCATAAAAGTGTCTTGAGCCTCTGTTTTGTTTGGTAAACTATTGAAAACTTTGAAAAGATCGACAACCAGAGAAGGAGAGGGGTAAGAGAGAGAGGAGGAGGAAGAGGAGGACAAGAAGGAGGAGGAGTAGGAGGTTGAGGAGTAGGAGGACAGAGAGAAGGAAGAGGAGGACAAGGAGGAGGAAGAGAATGAGGACAAGGTGAAGAAGGAAGAGGAGAAAAAGAAAGAAGAAGGAGAATGGTCATCTCTAATGAGATTTGGGCCGCTGTGGTAGACCATGTTTTCATGGTTTTTCATTAGAACCTTCAGGATGGAGAACAAGTACGAAATCTGTTTGCCTTGTGTACTGTAATACTGCATATCAATAGAATATAGTGTGCTCACAGTATTTGTATTTTGCAGGACTGAAAGAGAACCACACTGTGGAGGAAGAAAACACACTTTCAATATTTTTTTAAAGCAAAGTAGCATTTTCCAGGAGATATAAAGGGTTTTGCATTTTTTGTTAGTTGTTTTGGGATTTGTGTTTAGAGTTTTGAGAAAACGAGGCATGCTTTACGTAAAAAAATTTATGTAAGCAATTGAGAAAAACTGTAAGCATTTTGTATACAATTTTATGTCAATACAATCCAGTGTTTGGTGGAACAGGAGACTGAAATTGTAAATATGGTTTGTGAGAACAACGGTATTGCTGTTTTATGTTTGACTATGAACAATGTAGGCCTACACTGATACATTTACAGTTTTTTACAATTGCTAAAACACTAAAACCCACTGGCTGAACAAAGTTCTCAGTTGCCTGAACTCATGAAGCTAATTGTGCAGTCTGTTGTCAATACCTTAAACTATTTCTCATGGTAAAACACAATTTTTTGGGTCTCACTTAGACTTTTCAGCAAAACTCTAAACACATTCTCAGTCTTAAAACACATTCTGCACTCTAATTCACATGTCATCCATACTGGTAAACACAAGTGGCAACAATCAAATACAAATAGAGAACAAATGTCATTGATTGAACACAACCACTCAAAATTGATTTAACTTGTATCAAATGATGTGACACAACCAATATGAGCCAGTTTAGGGAGCAAACAGGTTGTTGAAGGTGGGAAGGAGAAAGTCTGAGAATGAATAGAAGAAACAATGTGAGGGGAGGAGGACAAGTAAACACCACGTTGACTCCTTTGATTTGTGTCCCTTTTTTCATATCAACAAAGAACAAGAGTGAGTTGTGAGTAGTGAGATGCAGGGTACAGTACTATAGGGGTACAAGAAGGAGAAAGAACCAACACAAATTAGAGCAAAGCAAAGAAGTAATTTCTGATACATGTGTGCACAGGTAAAACTGTTTTGAGACGAAAGTTTCATTTTGCAAGAGAATTCAGGGGTTTTGTAAATAGTGCTTGAAGATGAGGTTTTGTGTTTAGAGTTTAGAGAAAATGAGTGACTGTTTCAAGAATGTGTTTTAGCAATTGTAAAAAACTGTAACAAGGAGAAATTGCTCAATGAGTCATTGTCATTCATATGGTGTGATTCGATGATTGTGTTTTCAATTTTGCACTTCTGTGTGCTGTAAATGCTTGGTAGTGTGCAGCAAATGCTTAGTTGTGTGTACTAAATGAATGTGTGTGTGTTTTGAAAATATGGCTGTGTGTACCAAATGAAAACACGAGTTCCATTTTTTTAACAGTTAAGAGATTTGATATCAAAGAGTCATCTTGCAAAGGGAGTGTCAGGTTTAGCATTTTGTGTGTGAGGTTTTCAGTTTTCTGTGTGCAGTTTTGAGAAAGCCGTTATTGTTTTGAAAAACGGGTTTTAGCAACAGTGAAAAACTGTAAATGGTTTTGTTCTCTCAACCATTTCTTCAACCCTTGTGTTGTCATATACAGAGACCAGCGAACCTAAAGTACTGGACCTGGCGGAAAACACAATGGACTTGAAGAAGGAGAATATAGCCATGGAACGTAAGAAACATTACCTTCACCACAGCTCCAAATTTAAATATATGTGTAAAGTATTTGTGCTGATGATTTTACAGAAGATGTTTTAAGTTATTACAGGTGGGTTTTTGTACAACTGCTTTCACACGTTTTCTGAAACTAGTTCTCATAATGTTTTAACTCTACATACAATTCACAAAACTGAACACACAAAAGGCAAAACACCATCAATCTCATTCAAAAGGAAACACTGCTTTCAAAACTCACTAATTCCTTTGGGAAATCCAACATTTGTGTCAGATGGTAAACACAACTATTCATATGGTTACATCACTAATCAATCACTAAGTACACACTAGAGTGATCAATCTAAAACACTCTGGTCTTTGTTAGGCTAAAGCATTGTGCAGTACGTTGTTACAGTGCACTTCACAGATAATTCTAACAAAACCAGTAGAAATAGATGGAATATATCAAAAACAAATTGAGTAATTTTTGCCATTTTCAAAAATAAATGGTTTTCTTCTCTCAACCATTTATTTTACCCTTGTGTGATTATATATAGAGACCAGGGAACCTCTAGAACTGGCGGACAACACAATGGTCTTGAAGGAGGAGAATATAGCCATGGAACGTAAGAAACATTACCTTCACCACAGCTCCAAATGTATACATAGGTGTAAAGTATTTTTTGCTGATGATTTTGCAGAAGATGTTTTAAGTTATTACAGGTGGGTTTTTGTACAACTGCTAACACTTGTTTTCTGAAACTAATTGTAACAGGAGCATAAGGGGGGAACCCCACAGCCCTGTGTAAGTAGCCAACTACGCCACCCTGGGAATTACACCCAGAGAATATCTAATCTAAATGTTCTTAGACACCTCAGCCCTCGAGAACAGGTTCGATACACACAGCACACAAGAGTCGTGAGTTCCAGAATATATTTATTTTAAAGAATAGCAATTACGATGTAGATGTGGGGAGATGGACCTAGACAAACTGAGAGGTTAGTCAGGGTAGAAAAGTATTTATTAAATCAGCAATAAAAAGGCTCAAACAGTCATGACTAGGGCTGGCAAACACACTAGGTAAGGAAACTATAACAGGCAGAGACTTACCTTAGAGGGGCGGCGGGCTAACTGGGAAGTGTGCTCAGGATTCACACCACCCTGGTGAAGGCAAACACGGCACAGCACAGCACACGGAAAGTGACCAAAGTGACACAGCAACCACACAGCAACCAATGATCACACGTGAGCATGCAATAACGGGACTCCACCACCAGGTGACTAGCCCCCCCTCCAGGATAGCACAATGCCTGCTCAGACACACAAAAGGGGATAAAAGAAACTATTAAGCATCAGTCGATCCCAGTTAAGACAACACATAAAACACAAACACTAAAGGGCAGGATAGTCTCCCCTCTCACAGGATACCTGAACTACCCATAAACAATACACATGCAGACAATACAAAACAAAACACAAGAATAAACTATGCTTTACGCCACTATGCCCATACACGGACATAAAACATGAACCACAATAACGAAACGAAAGCAACAGAATAACAAGTGAAGCACGCCAAAACAAAGCAATTAAACTAGGTGAGACGAGACAAAAGCAAGCACGTGAACAAATGACAGACACGCCGTTTAGGTTACACGGCAGAGTATAGGGAAAGGCTGACGCCAAATCCCCAAACAAACTCGGGAAAACCAAATCAAAAGAAAGACAAGACAGCAGCTCGTGGCTCCAGCCCTCCACCAGGCTGGGTTGCGTCTGCAGAACACAAAGCGTAATTAAAAAACCAACGGAGGTAAAATTAAGCCAATAGGGAGAGTTTTAAATAATATCCACGTTACTCGAAGACACTGGCTGCCGCGGGAACGTGCGTCCTCACTAAAAACGACACTGAATATAAATATAATTATAAAAACACAACGACCAGGTCTGCTAACAAATTCAAGAACAAAGCATACCTGGAACTAGGGGGCAACCGTTCTCGAGGTCAGCGAAGGAGGAGAGGATCACAACACCAGGCTACAATGAAGGACGGAGTTAGTCCACAGTGTGATTAAAATGGAATGGTTAGTGGCAATGAAAACCTACCACGGGAGAAATAGGACACCACTCTGCACAGGATGTAGCGATTCACCATCTACAATTAGTTCAAACTTCTAGGCTTTTATAGCCACCCCCAAGCAATGGCCACTAATTAAACAGGTGTGCTAAATGAGTGCAGTGATGTGAGAGCGCAGGTGAATTCATCTCACTACATAATGTTCATCATTTATTTTAACTCTACATACAATTCACAAAACTGAACACACAAAAGTCCAAACACCATCCATCTCATTCAAAAGGGAACACTGCTTTCAAAACTCACTAATTCCTTTGGGAAATCCAACATTTTTGTCAGATGGTAAACACAACTTTTCATATGGTTATATCACTAATCAATCACTAAGTACACACTAGAGTGATCAATCTAAAACACTCTGGTCTTTTTTAGGCTACAGCCTTTTGCAGTACGTTGTTACAGTGCACTTCACAGATAATTCTGACAAAACCAGTTTAAATAGACAGAATATAAGAGTACAAAAAATTGAGTCGTTTTAGCCTTTTTCGAAAATAAAAAGTTTTGTTCTCTCAACCATTTCTTCAACCCTTGTGTTGTTATATACAGGGACCTGGGAATCTAAAGTACTGGACCTGGCGGACAACACAATGGACTTGAAGGAGGAGGATATAGCCATGGAACGTAAGAAACATTACCTTCACCACAGCTCCAAATTTAAATATATGTGTAAAGTATTTTTGCTGATGATTTTACAGAAGATGTTAAGTTATTACAGGTGGGTTTTTGTACAACTGCCAACACATGTTTTCTGAAACTAATGTTTTATTTATTTTAACTCATACAATTCACAAAACTGAACACACAAAAGTCCAAACACCATCCATCTTGTTCAAAAGTAAACACTGCTTTCAAAACTCACTTCTCCCTTTGGGAAATCCAACATTTGTGTCAGATGGTAAACACAACTATTCATATAGTTATATCACTAATCAATAACTAAGTACACACTAGAGTGATCAATCTCAAACACTCTGGTCTTTGTTAGGCTAAAGCCTTTTGCAGTACGTTGTTACAGTGCACTTCACAGATAATTCTGACAAAACCAGTTTAAATACACTGTAAAAAAACTGCCATCGTTTTTACAGGAAAATTCTGGCAGCTGAGTTGCCAGAGCAATCCTGTAAAGAATACATCCACCTCTAAACCTCTTTACAGAGCAACATGTAAATTTAACATTTTAAACCTGTAAATTCAACCTTGGATTTGAGCAATATTAACATCACTGTAATTTTAAATTGGACTATTTTGTTCAGTAAATGTAACATTTTAAACCTGCATATTGAACATTGAACTTTAGCTATATTTACATCACTGCTATTCTACACTGTAAACAAAATCCTGTTGTTTTAACTGGAAAAAACTGGCAGCTGTGGTTGCCAGAACAATCCTGTAAAAAATACATCCACCTGTAAACCTCTTTACAGAGCAACATGTAAATGTAACATTTTAAACCTGTATATTCAACATTAAACTTTAGCTATATTTACATCCCTGCGATGCTATACGGTAAAGAGAAAATCTTTCTTTTTACTGGAAAAAACTGCCAGCTGCATTTGGTTGCCAGAATAATTCTGTAAAGAATACATCCACCTGTAAACATTTTTTACAGAGCAATGTGTAAATGTAACATTTTAAACCTGTATATTCAACATTGGACTTTAGCCATATTAACATCCCTGCAATCCTGTATGGTAAAAGAAAATCGTTGTTTTTACTGAAAAAAACTGGCAGCTGTGGTTGCCAGAATAATTCTGTAAAAAATATGGCCAAACCGTAACAATCTTCACTGAACAATATGTACCTTTAACAGTTTATAATGTTCAATATTACATTGTAAACCAGTACAGTTAGCATTGGATTTAGGCAGATTTTACATGACCATTAAGCTATAAAACTAATAATTTCAGTAAAATGTACATCCAGTTGTTGTCTATTGTACATCAAATCCTGTTAAATTTCACTGCGAAATACCCAAAAAACAGCACTATTTCATTGGTTAAGTAAGTCCCATTAAAACACTGTTATTCAATAGGTATGTCATATAGTTTCCCCTTCGAAGTTCTTCATAATATGATGTATGGAACATAGTTTTGAACCAGGGTGGCTTCTGGCTCCTTGTTCTCAGGGGTTCAGAGCAGCGGTGATAAGACATATTTTTGTCTAGATTCATGCCCCTTCCAACCTCTCATACTGTGATGACAAAAGTCCATAGCTTCACCTGGCGCCATTGAAATGGAATGGGTTAGGTGAAGAATTGTCGTGTTATGGTAGCCAACAGTGAATGCTATCTGTAGCCTTGAAAATGTAAACTTATCACTATCATGGTGGGTGTAATTTGTGGGAAAAATAGTAACAATCTATAACAAAATTATATGCTTATCTTGCAGACACTATAGAAACTAGAATAAGAACAATTCAATGAACTTAATAAGGTCTTATTTTCTTTGGTATTTTTGTCGTATTCAGACTTGCATTGACTTCTGGGTAATATGTATGTTGTCCAATGTCATGTCTCTATTTGATCATGTGACAACAGAAGATGATGATGATGATATAGCTCAGACCTGGGCAAATTGTGGCCCCTTGGCCGTCCCTGACCGGCCAGCAGAGGTCAATGGTAAATTAGGAATCAAACATTAAACGATAAAAATGTATTACTATTAATTTGTGTACTTATACTATTGCATTGCAAGCTTGCTTTCATGTGTGTGTGTGTGCCATGAGTTCAGCCTTTTGGTCTGGCCCTCCACATCAGTCCCACTATCTCATGTGGCCCCTTTGGGAAATTAATTGGCCACCCCTGCTTGTAGCATGCACCAGTGCTGTCATAATGGGCTTAAACCCCCTCCAAAAATGGAAGAAAAGCTTTCACACGCAAGACATTGCCAGCTATAAGGGCAAGACACCAGTTAGTGTGTTGGCTAGCTTATATCAGTGTCAGCTGGTTTGTTGCTGGTGTTTGCAAGGTTTTTATATGCATTCTAGGAAGTTAGCTTACTAGTTTTGGAACAGAACTCCGTATTGCTCCGTTTTGCTGCTTTTATCCTCTTTGATCACGCCTATAGCTCACGAACATGTATCTGTTTATTTATCTCTGTGTGTCTGATACGGTACTATGCATTTATGGCACACATAACATAAATAGGCCAAGAGAATGGTGACGGTGAAAGGAACATGTATTTAATGATTAACCAGGAATTAAATCAAGAACATGATGGTGATGAAAATAAAGAATAACAAAAGAGAAAACAAACCCTCACACAGTCTGCATAGAGCTCAAAGGGATCTAAGCTGCTCCCGTTCACAAAACAAAGGACATTGGAATGTGATGGGTCTTCCGGGGAATCTTCCTACTACTCTAAGCTAAACCCTAACTTAAAGCGTGCCAAAACCCACCACCATACACCACCAGCTCTACGATAAACACCAAGTAAAAGGTTAACTTTAAACTAAACCAAACCAGGTAGATCGAGTGATCAAACTATATTTAAAATAACAGAAACGATAAACAACAGCAACACACCCCAACCCCCATTTCCCTTCTGTGAGGTGCATTGTGTTACCTCCCGGTATTCAATGCGCTGTACAAATCAAGTTTAATTTAATTTGATTGGATAAAGGTCACTGTTTTAAATCATAAAGAAATTCAATAACATCTTGTCTTTCCAAACATTTATAAGCACAACGAAAACATTATTCAGACATCACGCCACTCATGATCAGCAAGATCCTGAATCAAGGTGAGGACTCTGGGGTTCAAGTGCAAACTGTATGTGCTCTTTTCCACTTTAGATCCCTTCTCTGGGTTGATTGAGAAAAAACACCTTGAAGAAAAGAGAAAGAAAAACAGACTGTATGAGTAATAAAATAGCTGCAACAGAATCACTTTATCACATAATTTTTCTTATTCAAGCTAGTATTTTAAAGCCACAGATAAAAGGTACAATGACCTCCAAGTCACCGTAGCAGCTATTTCATATTTGTTTCAGTTCAAAAACGTTAAATAACATTCAAAGACACACCTCTGCAGGAACTCCAGGGTTGATGCCAGCCCTGATGGGTAATGGATGTTGAAGCAATAATAGCTCCCAAACATCAGGCACAGGGCAGCAATGAAGGAGGGAATGTGGTCATTCACAATAGTTTGATCCACACTCAGCATGAAACGTCTTGAAGAATAGCATGATTGTCCTTGTCAAAGCAAAACAAATCTAAACACCAAGAAAACTTACATTTTAACTAAAAAGTGTTCATTTGTGAGACAGTAATACAGGATATTAACTTGCTTACCATCAATACAGAAATCAGTACATGTTCAGGTTTAGAAAGGGAGGGAGAGGAATGTTAGGCCTTCTACTGACTAACCTTGTGAGCTTACAATGACAAACAGCATTACACAACATACATTTGTGTCCTAATGAAAAAGTCCAATAAAGGAAGGAAAAGTGAACTTACCACACACAAGAATGGTAGGAGTCAAGGGAACTTGGTCCATATGCACCTCTCCTGCCAGGCATGTGTCCTCCACGTAGCAGAACATCAGCTCTTCCTTTTCATTAAAATATGACAGCAGAAGCAGCAGCATCTCTCTCACTTCTACAGAGCAACCAGTCAGCTCGCCCCTCATCTCTTGAAATGTTGTTAGAGCCTTTAGGAACCTTTTGCTCTTGTTCACGGCAACAGTATTCATGTAGTTCAGGAGTCATTTCCCCTTTAGATCCACGTTGCGTATGAATGCATCTTTCAGACCAATGCCGGTGAGTTCCTTGAAGTGAATGCTCATGCCAGGTTCCTCGAACCAAAATGGCCACTCTTCCAGGAGACATTTCATATCTATCCCCTGGTTGACTTCTTTACGTTGCGTGTAAAACGTTGACGTCATCAAATGTGTGACCTCCTCTGGATTTGTAACAGTTTGCAGAGACATCATTTTCAGCTTCTCGTTCTTCTGCTGCTGGCTCTGCTTAGTCTCTGTAAGAGGCAGGAACTTAAGATCCCAGTTGATGCAACCATAGGTATCCTGGATTGTAGCCCTCCTTTCTGGAGTAACTTCGTCGGTGTCAGACTCAGTACAATTCTTTCTTTTCCTAATCTTAAGGGTTGTAGATCGCCTCACATTATCAATCCTATACTGCATTTGCTTGACGAGAGAGTGATACCCTGGCCCAATAATGTCACCCTCTATTATGTCTAAAAGAGATTTTGGATATTTTACAATCATCTTTTTGGCAACATCAATGGAGTTTCTTTTTGTTATGCATTTAGAGTTCAGCATCATCTCACACACCAAGATACGGACCATCTCTCTCCTCATTCGTGGACTGGGCCGCTTCCCTCTCCCCAATGCCTGCATCAGTTCCTCTGGGAACTTCTCTGATGGTATTTTAAATGTGTCAACCCAGTCTATACCAGGGCTTTGGCAGATGTTGGAAGAGGTTGAGGTCGAACTTATTGGTGAAAGAGACTGCAAGGATGGGGGAGGTCCTGGCGAGCCACCAATAGATGACCTGCTGCGTTCAGGGGTCTGGCCTGCAAAAAACAAGCACATACAAATTTTCTTGGTTATTTCAGAATGATCTTTTGGGTTGACTATTTTGTTGACTGGCTGCTTCCTGTATTGTAATACTTTACTTACATTTTAGCTTCCAGGCGGCAATTACTTTCCTGGCTTGAATGGGCTTCAAGGCTGTCAACAAATCTGCTTCCTCAACAAACTGAAAATCATCATAGGTCTCTACCCCAAGGGATTGTAAAGTTTGTTCAAGAATGTCCTTAGACACTTCTGGAAGGTCAGGCAAGACCTCAGTAATGGCGGTGTGTAGAAATGTTTCAGTCATTTCTGAAAACGGACGACTGACAAGTTCAAGATCAAAAATTAAAAGACACAAAAGTAGTGTATACTTGTTTACTGTCAGATAAGAAGCACCACTACTTTTTGAAAAGTGAAAATTATCGCTCACATTATGCTCTTTAAATTTATGTACATCTAAAGCAGCGGTGTCAAACTCAAACACACAGAGGGCCGAAATAAAAAAATGAGTGTAAGTCGAGGCCCGGACAGTCGGGCAAGCGCTCCCTAAATTGACGTATGCTACCAACGCGGGGACAGTGCATTGTGGGACTTGCAGTATTTGTGGTGCGTTCGACATACAAGCGGCCAAGGCAGACAATCTCTGATAGATAAACAGATGGATACTTTATTAATCCTGAGGGAAAATTAGGCAAACCAAATAAAATGTCACTGTTGCTCATTCAAATCAATGGAACTTTTTGCAACATTCTGAGGAGCTGGCGGCCCAGATTAAATGGCTTGCCGGGCCTGATCAGGCCCGCGGGCCTTGAGTTGGACATATGTGCTCTGAAGGGAAAAGCTTACATTTCTAGTAAGCATATATGTGCATTTTAGAACATTCTGTACCAAAGTGACCAAGATGATGTTTAATTAGAAAAAACACTGTGCTTCAGGGGAATTACTTGGTACCCATCGATGACGTATGATTGAAGCGGATAAAAATCGACCAAGTCATTAATTTTAAGACACTGCATTCTTGTACTCTGTCTTGTTACTGAGTACAGGTGGTATTAGGTGAGATAGTCTGTTGTATGTGGGTCAATCACAAAATACACAGCTGAATTATTTTCAATTAAAATAATGACAAGCTCTCCAAACTCCATGGACTCATCATTTTTTGAAACAAGGAAATGGCCTTTCTTATATGATGTACCCTTGTACTGTATTTCTGTGGAAACACTGGTGTTGATTTCTGAAAAGCCAAACTTGCTTACTGCCTGTTTAATTGCTTCGCTGTAAAGGTTGGGATAAAATTTACAGCTGTCTTTCACTTGCAGAAGAGGACTGCATCCTGTCCCAGCTGAAAGATAAGCTTGAAACATCTGATGTCTTTCAGATAGAGTTAAGCAGATGTTTTTAAAGTTTTTCACATGCCTGGCACATCTCTTGAAATAGCTATGCTTGCTTTCAAAACGCATTGTCCATAATCTGATCAGTGGGCCCAGTTTCAAAATAAGCGCTGGATAATGCCTCAAGTAATGGTGTTTTGGTTTTAGTGGGCTCTCGGGAAAGAAACACTTTCTTGATTCCAAATACTCTTGAATTACAATATCAAGATATGGTACTTGGGACAATGAAATGTTTTGTGCACAAACCATCTCAACAATATATTTTAGCTGCAGAGTTAACTGCCACACATGATCATCTTGATTTTGTACTTTGTCACCAATTAATAAAGGCAGCAACCTTAAGAAATTCCAGTTCTGGATGGCTTGACCCGAAAGTCTGGGCACAGCTGAGTTGACTGCACATGGCTTTGTTACAGCATCTGATCCTTTATATTTGAACTGCTTGATGCGCCGGTTCAAAACTGAATATGTGAACCATTTTTTTGTCTTAATGAAATGCTTCAAGAACAGTGAAACATCATAAGATAAGACACCCTCAAATATGTCATGACCTAAACAAGGTGGGAGACCAGGCTGGCATACATGAAAAGATTGCAAAGCATTAAAATCAGAGTTGACCTTAATTCCTTTGATGATGTTGTGGTCTCCAGCTTGTAGATCACCAACAGCGGAATTGTAATTGTCAGGGTTGCGCTGTGGACCACAAACATTTGGATCACTCTGAAATTCAATTCGTGTGATTTCACAGTACCTGCAAAAGTACTGAGAACAACTAAAGTTTTCCGTAAACCCACCAATGCTGTGTGACCCCAAATTATCACCGGCGATACAAAACAAAGCCCCCTTAACTGTTTCACCATCAACAGTAATTCCATTTGCTTCTAAATCTTTCAAATCCAACAGCACATCATAGAAAACCTTAGCACTTCCAAAGTGTTTTAGGTAATTTTCTCTACATAGTGAGACAAGGCACATGTGATCGGTATTGGACCGCAAATGAACAGGTAAGTTTGCCACAGAAAGATACACAGCAAGAATTTTGTGTTTTTTCCTAGCAGAGCCGATGGGATTGACAATTTCAAAAGCATCTTGGTATAAAATGAGCTTCAGGCATCCTGGATTTTCCACAAAGAATTTGTTGGATTTAAAGGATTGTCCATCACTTATGTCACCAAAGACATCATCTTGTGAAACAGACTCTTCTTGGGACACTGAATTCTTCCACAATTCAGATTCTAATAAGGTAATCAACGTTTGCTTCACCGGGATGTAGTAGATAAACCTTTCTATCATGTTTTCGTCATTTCCTAAAGAAACTTTTTTAGGCTCTATGTATTTAAACATGCTTTTAAATGTCACAGTTCTTGCATATATAGTTCTCAGTGGCCCCTGATTACAGTTAGAGAACAGATCGGAATTCTTCACACAGTCACTTATTTTAGCAATAGCATCATCTGTCAGTGCCATGTCGTTCCTCAAAACTGAATGCAGTTTACTTAATGTGTAATCCTGCCCCAACTCATGCACATTTTGCATCTCTTCCACGATTGTCTGTATCGTGGAAGCTGGAAGTAGGAGCTGGCCTTGCAATTTCAGGTAGAAATATAGCTGCAAGCAGCGATGGCGGTTTCCTCCTCCAAACATTGCGAACCAGGGAAAAATTTAATTTTGTGACAATTTGTCACTGTATAGAAAAATCCATGCTGCAGACTTGCCAATGGGATATTACATTTCAAATCCAACATTTACAATGCTTTTGCCCTGAAGTTTAGACTGAGTGGAGGTTGTGTGTGTGCGCTTACCCTGTGTGTCTGTGAGAATGTATGTGTGACACCAAGCTGTGTGTCTGTGAGAATGTGTGTGCGTAAAACAAAGCCTGCGCGTGTGTTAAGGGGAGACTGAGTGTGTGAGATTTAGGAGCCGCGCGGATGAGGAGACAGAGACATTCTATAGAGAACCACCCTAGCAAGTAGTTAAGCATGCATGTTTCAAATATTCACCAAAACTCTACTTTTCATCTTACAGTCAACTTTTTTTCAGATTTGTGTACTAAACACTCTCAAGTGTCTTCATATGAACTTGTGATTGAATCAGAGTTTCACTTTTTGACCTGCAGATGTGTAAAGCATTATTTTAGCATTAACAATTTATCCAATTTGCTTTATATCAATCATTTTTTAAGATATGAAGTTGCCTTTGCACATGGGAACATGTTGTAGTGTCTTCCAAGTGACATATGATATAGTTTGGTGTTGATATCTTAAAGATTAGCTGAGCTATGACTTCACTTCCTGTTTGGCCGCTTTTCTGCTGAATTTGAGTGGCTGTACCGGACAAACCATATGGTAACTTTTTGTGAAATTCGACACAATCATTAAGGACAGTCCTTCCTTTATTCATACAAAGTTTCATGTCTCTCATTATACCACTCTAGCGCCACCAACGGGTCAAAGTTGGACTTGTGTTAACACACGCAACTTTTGAACCACACGACCGATTTTCAAAAATGAGGTACCATTGGATTCCCTGGATCAAGACGAATAAAACACACCATGTGGTGTAAATTTCACTCAAATATTTGCTGACATATGACTTCACTTCCTGTTTGGCCGCTTTTCTGCTGAATTTGAGTGGCTGTACCGGACAAACGGTTGTGAGGATCAAAATTCTGTTCGATAACTTTTGTGAGGCTATGTCTGAAGATCATCTCTGGTGATTTTGAAGAAGATTTGCCAAAAATTGTAGGAGGACAAGGCTTTCAAAGGTTTTTGATAAAACCGGAAATAGCGGGAAATCTATATAACCGGAAATTGACGCCATGGGGTGGGTTTAATTCGTCTTGATCCAGGGAATCCAATGGTACCTCATTTTTGAAAATCAGTCATACGGTTCAAAAGTTGCGTGTGTTACAAAAGTCCAACTTTGACCTGTTGGTGGCGCTAGAATGGTCTAATGAGAGCCATGAAAATTGGTGTGAATGAAGAAGGGACTGTCCTTAATGAGTGTGCCAAATTTCACAAAAAGTTACCATATGGTTCTAGGGGCTGCCATTGACTCCCATTGCAGCAACATAATAAGAAAGCCTACAATAACAATAGGTTACCTCCTACCGGAGGAAACCTAATAAACACATATTCCTTATGAAGCCTTCACTGTCATTCTGTGGCAATTCAGTTATTTCACTTGTAGCACTATCATTCTGTGGCAATTCAGTACTTGCACTGTCCAAGCTTTGGGAAGCATCTTCACATGCAGCGACAGAGGGGGAATGAATGTCTCTGTACATAGAATTAATGCTATTCACTGAACATTGTCTATGTTTCCTGGACATGTGACTAGTAAATGAGGATTTCACAGTGAATGTATTTTTACAAGCAGGTACTGGACACGCTACAGGTCGCCCCTCCATTAGATGTTCCTTCAAGTGGACTATAAGTTCTTTTGCGGTCTGAAATTGGCTCCCACACAGCGAAATGGCACATTTCAAATTTGCTACAACGGTGGCACCACTAACTGTAGCATTTACAGGATGTACGGTCACATTGTGAACCCGATAGAAATGAGCCTTAAAAGCGGCATAAGTGCAAAATGTCCGGTTGCAGTCAGTGCCATCACATTTAAAAACACAACGTGGTTCGTTCCTATGAACTCTACAGTGTAGCACATAACCCCTCAACGTCTCTAGTGATTTGCTGCAGAAACGGCAGGTAATCATTCTCATCTAATGTTTACTATTGAAATCAAGCTCTTAGACTTTTACACCAGCCAGTACCCCATGGATTTCAAGGCAAGAAATACCATACCGTGAAAAACAAACGGAAACTGTCCTTAGGTCCTTGTTCAGGTTTTCACGTAAACAAACACCCTTTTTCCAAGACGCCAATCTACTAAATATACATAACAGGCTGAACTGATTGGCTATCACTTGGCTTTTAATTGAATAAAGGTGGGGATTCACCAACTCAATAGCAGTTGAAGAATAACTATTAAGTTTAACATATGTATATGGTGAGCCATATTATGGTTTAGTCTTTGAGTTTTGATTGGCACAGTGGCTCAGGTGCTTGCACTGAGCAACACTCACAGCAAGAAGGTCCTGGGTTCGCTTCTCACATGGGACGCTGTTGGTTCGGGGGGTATCTCCCCAGGCCTAAAGTTCTCATGTGGGTATCTCCCCGCCACGCCCTGCGCACATATTCTGTCTATAACACTTGGAACTGTGAAATTGTCGCCGCCACACCCCCTGCGCCCATATTGTGCCTATAACACTTGAAACTGTAAAATTGTCTGAAACACACCAAATGCGTTTCTAAAAATGTGCCGCTAGCAAAACCATAGTTTCCACTGTACGGCGCCCCTTTCGTGTGCGCCCTTATCCGCTGCGCGTCACCTCTTTCTAGCATTTTTTAGGTGCGCTTAAAAGTTGAAATACTCTCATAATATTCTCATAGCCCGATGGCCAGTCTACCCCTGTGCTCGTGAAAGTTGTTGTGTGTCGTACCACAATACACTGACTGAAGTCAGCCTTGTTTGTTTGTTGTTTGATATTTATAGAAAGCAATAGACCTTGTGTACTTCATGTACTATAAAGACAACAACTGGATGTACATTGTACTGAAATAATTGGTTTTATAGCATAACAGTTATGCAAAATCAGCATAAATCCAATGTTACATTTACTGGTTTACAATGTTAGGCTCTGCAGATGGTTACGGTTTGGCCGTATTTTATACAAAATAATTCTGGCAACTCAGCTGCCAGATTTTTCCTGTAAAAACAACAACAAAGAAATACTTTAAAATGAACAGTTGTATTTCGTTTAGTATTTTAACACCACCATGTTGTAATTCAAACTGCATTGCATTGCTTCTTGTAATACAGTTTTTCATCCTGAAAATTACAGCCATATGTCGTTTCTAAAAAGAAATATGCATAATCTTACTTTAAAATTAACATTTATATTTCGTTAAGTATTTTAACACCACCAGGTTGTAATTTAAACTGCATTGCATTGCTTCTTGTAATACAATTTTTCATCCTGAAAGTTACAGCCATATGTCGTTTCTAAAAAGAAATATGCATAATCTTACTTTAAAATTAACGTTTATATTTCGTTAAGTATTTTAACACCACCAGGTTGTAATTTAAACTGCATTGCATTGCTTCTTGTATTACAGTTTTTCTTCGTGTAAATTACATATCTATAAAGAAATATGCATATTCTTACTTTAAAATTAACAGTTATATTCCCTTTAGTATTGTAACAAAAAAAATTGTGAAATAAGCAATACTCTATTGTATTTCTATTTACAGTTTTTTGATGTCACGATTTTACACCAGTCCACTGTGAATTTTAAGGTCATTTTTTACAGTGTAGACAGAATATATGAGTACAAAAAATTGAGTCGTTTTAGCCTTTTTCGAAAATAAAAAGTTTTGTTCTCTCAACCATTTCTTCAACCCTTGTGTTGTTATATACAGAGACCTGGGAATCTAAAGTACTGGACCTGGCGGAAAACCCAATGGACTTGAAGGAGGAGGATATAGCCATGAAACGTAAGAAAAAAAATTACCTTCACCACAGCTCCAAATTTAAATATATGTGTAAAGTATTTTTGTTGATGATTTTACAGAAGATGTTTTAAGTTATTACAGGTGGGTTTTTGTACAACTGCTTTCACACGTTTTCTGAAACTAGTTCTCATAATGTTTTAACTCTACATACAATTCACAAAACTGAACACACAAAAGGCAAAACACCATCAATCTCATTCAAAAGGAAACACTGCTTTCAAAACTCACTAATTCCTTTGGGAAGTTGAACTTTTGTGTCAGATGGTAAACACAACTATTCATATGGTTACATCACTAATCAATCACTAAGTACACACTAGAGTGATCAATCTAAAACACTCCGGTTTTTATTAGGCTACAGCCTTTTGCAGTAGGTTGTTACAGTGCACTTCACAGATAATTCTAACAAAACCAGTAGAAATAGATGGAATATATGAAAAGCAAAATGGAGTAATTTTTTTCATTTTCAAAAATAAAAGGTTTTGTTCTCTCAACCATTTCTTTTACCCTTGTGTGGTTATATATAGAGAGCAGGGAACCTAGAAAACTGGACCTGGCGGACAACACAATGGACTTGAAGGAGGAGGATATAGCCATGGAACGTAAGACAAAAAATTACCTTCACCACAGCTCCAAATTTAAATATATGTGTAAAGTATTTTTGCTGATGATTTTACAGAAGATGTTTTAAGTTATTACAGGTGGGTTTTTGTACAACTGCTTTCACACGTTTTCTGAAACTAGTTCTCATAATTTTTGAACTTTACTTACAATTCACAAAACTGAACACACAAAAGGCAAAACACCATCAATCTCGTTCAAAAGGAAACACTGCTTTCAAAACTCACTAATTCCTTTGGGAAGTTGAACTTTTGTGTCAGATGGTAAACACAACTATTCATATGGTTACATCACTAATCAATCACTAAGTACACACTAGAGTGATCAATCTAAAACACTCCGGTTTTTATTAGGCTACAGCCTTTTGCAGTAGGTTGTTACAGTGCACTTCACAGATAATTCTAACAAAACCAGTAGAAATAGATGGAATATATGAAAAGCAAAATGGAGTAATTTTTTCCATTTTCAAAAATAAAAGGTTTTGTTCTCTCAACCATTTCTTTTACCCTTGTGTGGTTATATATAGAGAGCAGGGAACCTAGAAAACTGGACCTGGCGGACAACACAATGGACTTGAAGGAGGAGGATATAGCCATGGAACGTAAGACAAAAAATTACCTTCACCACAGCTCCAAATTTAAATATATGTGTAAAGTATTTTTGCTGATGATTTTACAGAAGATGTTTTAAGTTATTACAGGTGGGTTTTTGTACAACTGCTTTCACACGTTTTCTGAAACTAGTTCTCATAATTTTTGAACTTTACATACAATTCACAAAACTGAACACACAAAAGGCAAAACACCATCAATCTCGTTCAAAAGGAAACACTGCTTTCAAAACTCACTAATTCCTTTGGGAAGTTGAACTTTTGTGTCAGATGGTAAACACAACTATTCATATGGTTACATCACTAATCAATCACTAAGTACACACTAGAGTGATCAATCTAAAACACTCCGGTTTTTATTAGGCTACAGCCTTTTGCAGTAGGTTGTTACAGTGCACTTCACAGATAATTCTAACAAAACCAGTAGAAATAGATGGAATATATGAAAAGCAAAATGGAGTAATTTTTTCCATTTTCAAAAATAAAAGGTTTTGTTCTCTCAACCATTTCTTTTACCCTTGTGTGGTTATATATAGAGAGCAGGGAACCTAGAAAACTGGACCTGGCGGACAACACAATGGACTTGAAGGAGGAGGATATAGCCATGGAACGTAAGACAAAAAATTACCTTCACCACAGCTCCAAATTTAAATATATGTGTAAAGTATTTTTGCTGATGATTTTACAGAAGATGTTTTAAGTTATTACAGGTGCGCTTTTGTACAATTGCTTTCACACGTTTTCTGAAACTAGTTCTCATAATTTTTGAACTTTACATACAATTCACAAAACTGAACACACAAAAGGCAAAACACCATCAATCTCGTTCAAAAGGAAACACTGCTTTCAAAACTCACTAATTCCTTTGGGAAGTTGAACTTTTGTGTCAGATGGTATCACTAATCAATCACTAAGTACACACTAGAGTTATGAATATAAAACACTCCGGTCTTTGTTAGGCTAAAGCCTTGTGCAGTACGTTGTTACAGTGCACTTCACAGATAATTCTAACAAAACCAGTTTCAATAGACGGAATATATGGACAAAAAAAAATCTAATCCTTTTTCCCATTTTCTAAAATAAATGGATTTGTTCTCTCAACCATTTATTCAACCCTTGTGTGGTTGTATACAGAGACCATGGAAACTAAATTACTGGACCTGGCGGACAACACAATAGACTTGAAGAAGGAGGATATAGCTCTGGAACGTAAGAAAAATAATTATATTCACCAGAGCTCCAAATTTAAATATATGTGTAAAGTATTTTTGCTGATGATTTTACAGAAGATGTTTTAAGTTATTACAGGTGGGTTTTTGTAATACTGCTTTCACACATTTTCTGAAACTAGTTCTCTTAATTTTTTTACTCTACATACAATTCACAAATTGAACACACTAAAGGCAAAACACCATCAATCTCGTTCAAAAGGAAACACTGCTTTCAAAACTCACTAATTCCTTTGGGAAATCGAACTTTTGTGTCAGATAAACACAACTATTCATATGGTTACATCACTAATCATTCAATAAGTACTCACTAGAGTGATCAATCTAAAACACTCCGGTCTTTGTTAGGCTAAAGCCTTTTGCAGTATGTTGTTACAGTGCACTTCACAGATAATTCTGACATAACCAGTTTAAATAGACAGAATATATGAGTACAAAAAATTGAGTCGTTTTAGCCATTTTCGAAAATAAATGGTCTTGTTCTCTCAACCATTTCTTCAACCCTTGTGTGGTTATATACAGAGACCAGGGAACCTAGAGAACTGGACCTGTTGGACAACACAATGGACTTGAAGGAGGAGAATATAGCCATGGAACGTAAGAAACATTACCTTCACCACAGCTCCAAATTTATATATAGGTGTAAAGTATTTTTTGCTGATGATTTTACAGAAGATGTTTTAAGTTATTACAGGTGGGTTTTTGTTCAACTGCAAACACATGTTTTCTGAAACTAGTGCTCATAATTTTTTAACTCTACATACAATTCACAAAACTGAACACACAAAAGGCAAAACACCATCAATCTCGTTCAAAAGGAAACACTGCTTTCAAAACTCACTAATTCCTTTGGGAAGTTGAACTTTTGTGTCAGATGGTATCACTAATCAATCACTAAGTACACACTAGAGTTATGAATATAAAACACTCCGGTCTTTGTTAGGCTAAAGCCTTGTGCAGTACGTTGTTACAGTGCACTTCACAGATAATTCTAACAAAACCAGTAGAAATAGATGGAATATATCAATAACAAATTGAGTAATTTTTGCCATTTTCAAAAATAAATGGTTTTGTTCTCTCAACCATTTATTTTACCCTTGTGTGATTATATATAGAGACCATTGAACCTAGAGAACTGGACCTGGCGGACAACACAATGGACTTGAAGGAGGAGAATATGGCCATGGAACGTAAGAAACATTACCTTCACCACAGCTCCAAATGTATACATAGGTGTAAAGTATTTTTTGCTGATGATTTTGCAGAAGATGTTTAAAGTTATTACAGGTGGGTTTTTTTACAACTGCTAACACAGTGCTCATCATTTATTGTTACGCCCCCTGGTGGCTCAGAGTAGGACGCAACATAAGGGCAACAGGTTTGGGCAAGTGAGGGTGCAGTCACACAAAATCCAAGACACAAGGTGAATTCAATATAAAGTATTTATTAACAAAAAGGCAACACAGGGATCAACAAGGACTGTCAGTGGCACCAAAGAAAATAACATAACAAAACCCACCCCCCATTGACAGGTGCACCCAAAAGTACAGTGGGTGGTGCTCACTCTTACCTAGGGTATTAACAACAATTAAACCTACGTGTATGAAATATGTAAACCCCGGAGTATCTTACCTATCCTCATTGACTCTGTGCGCACAACAAAAGAATTAACAAAGACAAAGACAAAAACTAATGTAGGCTGCTAACAACTAAAGTAATAAGGTTTAAACAAATGTGTAATAACTAAAGACAATACAGTAAACCAACAAAGAAACCAAGCACTCGCAAGCACTCGCAAGCACTCGCAAGCACTCGCAAGCACTCGCAAGCACTCGGAAACACTAGTAATCACAATCCAACAGAGCTCCACCAAGCTCTGCCACAGCTCAAGCCAAAGCAACAACATCCCTGACAAACAAACACAGGACTATTTAAAGGGGAAAGGTTGATGGGAGATCTGGAACAGGTGTGGTGATTTGGTGATTGGAACCAGGTGTGCACATCTGAGAATTTGGAGAATGGGAGGAGGAGACAGAACAACAACACAAACCAACTACACAAAACAGAACACAATACATGTAGGCCTATACCATGTATAACATACACTGTAAAAAATGACCTTAAAATTCACAGTGGAATGGCGTAAAATCGTGACATCAAAAAACTGTAAATAGAAATACAATAGAGTATTGCTTATTTCACAACATTTTTTGGTACAATACTAAACGGAATATAACTGTTAATTTTAAAGTAAGAATATGCATATTTCTTTATAGAAATGTAATTTACACGAAGAAAAACTGTAATACAAGAAGCAATGCAATGCAGTTTAAATTACAACCTGGTGGTGTTAAAATACTTAACGAAATATAAATTTTCCAAATTGAAACTCATTAAGACCTACCTGAGGAGCAGGAGAGGCTGAATGGTCTGGCTATCCTGTCCATTGAAAAAGCAATAATGCATCACCACTTTAATGTTTGAAAGGCATCGTTTCGGCTTGCAGGCCTGCTGTGTACAGTCAACTTGTTGGTCTTGACGTTCAGATTTTGAATACTTTTTTTTGATACTAGCTATATCGCATTGTCTCGTCACCGGACAACAACATACATATTACCCAGAAATCATTTCAAATCTTTAAATGACAAAAAAAACTAAGACTATAAGAACTTGTTAATTTCATTGAATCTTTTTTAATAGTTTCTATAGAGTATGTAAGATAAGCATATAATTTTGTTATAGATTGTTACTTTTTTTTTACCACAAATAATACCTACCATGATGTAGATACGTTTACCTTTTCAAGTCTCTAGCTAGCATTACACACTCTCTTAAATGCATTTCCAGGACTTCTCTGTATTTATGCCGCTGAAACTGAAGTCATAGACTTCTGTCAGACGCAGTATAAGAGGGTGATGGCCTCAATTTAGACCTAACATGTCTATGGGCCCCCAAGAACCCTTCAGTTAAGGCCCTGTTCCCAACTGTTATTAATACATTAAAATATCTTATTTTATAAAGAACTTTTAAGGGGATCTGCATAAAAAAAACAGCTGAATAATAGTGTTATACTGAGGCTTAAGCAGTTAAATAATGTTGTTTGCTTGGTATTTCTCAGTGAAATTTAAGGGGATTTGATGTACAATAGACATCAACTGGATGTACATGGTACTCAAAAAGCTGGTTTTATAGCATAATGGTCATGCAAAATCAGCATAAATCCAATGTAAAATGTACTGGTTTACAATGTAATATTATACATTATAAACTGTTAAAGATACATATTGCTCTGTGAAGATGGTTACGATTTGGCAGTATTATTTACTGAATTATTCTGGCAACCACAGCTGCCAGTTTTTTCCAGTAAAAACAACAGGATTTGTTTTACAGTGAAGCATAGCAGTGATATAAATATAGCTAAAGTTCAATGTTGAATATACAGGCTTAAAATGTTACATTTACTGAACAAACTTGTCCAATATAACATAACAGTGACGTAAATACTGCTCAAATTCAATGTTGAATATACAGGTTTAAAATGTTAAATGTACATGCTGCTCTGTAAAGAGATTTACAGGTGGATGTATTCTTTACAGGATTGCTCTGGCAACTCAGCTCCCAGAATTTTCCTGTAAAAACGATGGCAGTTTTTTTACAGTGTATAAGACATACAGGACACTGTCCGTAACACTCCCCCCCATAAAGAGTCAGCCCATGGCTGACGATACCTCAAACCATCCCGTAAACCCAACTTTAATAGTACAAAAAAAACACAATCAATCAAAATTGCCCCCAGTAACTACTGACTCACAATAGTTATACACGAGACAGAGCATCTGCAAATACATTCTCGTTGCCCTTTTTGTGGTGGATCACCAGGTTGTAATTTATGATAACCAAAGACCAATGCATAAGTCGCTGGTTTTGGTTGTGTATGTGATGCAGAAACACCAGTGGATTGTGGTCTGTGTAGATCACCACAGGCTCCGCACTGGACCCAACATAAACCTCGAAAAATTGGAGCGCTAGCAGCAAAGCCGACGTCTCCTGCTCTATTGTAGAGTAGCGCATTTGGCTACTATTACATTTCTTTGAAAAGAAACCTACAGGGTGGACCAAACCCTCAGAATCCATCTGAGTTAAAACTGCACCATCACCAATACAGCTCGCATGGATTTCAATGGCAAACGGTTTATTAAAATCAGGAGCACTGAGTACTGGGGCATTACACAATAACGCTTTGCAGCATTCAAAGGCTATTTGACACCTATCTGACCATACAAACTTAACCAATGGACTGATCAAGTCAGTCATTGGGGCTGCAACAGAAGAGAAGTTCCTAAAGAACCCTCTGTAGTAACCTGTCATTCCTAAGAATCGGCGTTACTCACGCCGAGTGGTGGGTACTGGGAAAGACGTAATAGCTGCGATCTTGGCCTCCAAGGGACGCACTTCGCCTCTGCCCATCTGTTTACCCAAGTAGGTCACGGTCGCCTTCCCAAACTCACATTTCGCGAGGTTCAGTGTCAGAGACGCATCAGCCAGTCTTTGAATCACGGTTCTGAGCGATTCCACATGAGCAGGCCACTCTGACGAGTGTATTACCACATCATCCAAATATGCAGTACAGTTAGGCACACCACTAAACACATTGTTCACCAACCTCTGGAGAGTGGCCGGTGTGTTTCGCATCCCGAAAGCCATCACGGAATACTGTAGAAAATTATCTGGAGTCACAAAAGCACTGATGGCAGAAGCCCGTTGTGAAAGGGGAACTTGCCAATAACCTTTCAATAGGTCTAACTTTGTGACAAATGGAGCTGATCCTATGGTATCCACGCAATCATCTACGCGGGGCATAGGAAAAGAGTCAGCTACAGTGACATGATTTACCTTCCGATAATCTGTACAGAATCGGACAGTAGCGTCAGGCTTTGGAACTAATAAGCACGGAGAACTCCATGGGCTAGAGCTGGGCTGTGCTAAATTATGTTCCAATAAATAATCAACCTCTTTCTTCATCAGAGATCTTTTGAAGGCATTTACTCTGTATGGGTGTTGTTTGATTGGTCTGGACTCACCCACATCTATGTCGTGCTCTAACACAGTGGTGCGGGTAGGCTTATCTCCAAACAGACAGGGGAACTCAGAGATAAGGCAGAGTAGGTCAGCTTCCTGCTCCCTGCTTAAATTATGCATTAACAACGGTAATTTTAACAACATTTCTGAGTTTGCCAACCGAGGGGTCTGTTGCTGGGCATTTCGCAAAATCAGGCCATCCTCATCACTCACTGCAGTAGGGCTCACAGCTACTGACACCGCAGCCGCAACAGTGGCTACAAGAGGCGCACTGCGTGTCTCAGGCTGAGCGTTGCCTCTAGTGTAGTAATTCTTTAACATGTTTATATGACACACTCTGGTTTTCCGCCTTCTATCAGGGGTTCTGACAACATAATCACTCTCACTCAAAGTCCTGTCAATACTGTACGGTCCTGAAATTCGTGCACTCATTGAACTACCTGGAATAGGCAGCAACACTCAAACCAAGTCACCTGCTTGAAAAGACCGTGGAAGTGCTTTCTTATCGAAATGCCGCTTCATACCCTGTTGTGCGACAGAGAGACTTTCCCTAGCGATACTGCTAGCCTCGTGCAGTCGTTCTCTGAAGCGACTCACGTAGGTCAGAACGTTTCGCTGGGTGGGCGAACTCTCGCCAGTTAGCTGGTTTCTCAACATTCTTAAAGGGCCTCTCAGTGTGACCAAATACCAGCTCTGCCGGACTAAATCCTAGTGACTCTTGCACTATTTCCCTAACTGCAAATAAAGCTAAAGGGACTCCTTCATCCCATTCCCTACCACTCTCCATGGTATATTTGCGCAACACTGTCTTAAAGTCTGATGCCATATTTCAAGCGCGTCCTGTGACTCCGGGTTATAAGTACTCGAGATCCTGTGTGATTTAGACAGTGATGTTAAAACCTGTTCAAAAATACCCGAAAGGAAGTTGGTACCTTGATCGGTTTGCACGATCTTAGGGAGGCCGAAAGTAGAAAAGAACTTGATCAGGGCCCTTACTACTGACTGAGCTGTTATGGTCCTAAGAGGGATAGCCTCAGGGTACCGGGTAGCTACACACATTATGGTCAACAGGAACTGGTTACCGGATTTCGTTTTTGGCAGAGGGGACAACACAATCCACAATCCACGCTCAAATGGTTCCAATATAGCTGGGACTGGGTGAAGAGGCGCAGGCTTTATAACCTGATAGGCTTCCCCGTGACCTGACATACATGGCATGTACGGCAAAACAACGACACATCTCGCTTCAAACCTGGCCAGAAGAACTGTCGCAACACTCGGTCATAGGTTTTTGTAAAATACATCAGAGGACTCAAACTATGTATTTTTATGTTTTAACGTATTTTGATTCTAATTTTCAAACCTAAATGTTCTTCCCTCAACAGTTTACTAGTGGGAAAGACACATAGACAGATTAACAGGCTCATTTAAAGCAGGGAAAAGGGCTTCTGTTCCAAAATTTGCAAGCTAACTAACTAAAAGGCATGCAAAAAACTTGCAAACCCCACCAACAGCACAGTTGACACTGATGAAAGCTTGCTAACACACTTACTGGTGTCTTTTGGCAGTATAGCTGTCAATGTCATGCTGTGAAAATCTTTTCTCCCATTTCTGCTGTGTATTTCGGCACGGTACAAAGAACTACCCAGGGCATATCCTGGATGGCTAGTGGAAAAGATAAATAAATCGTCTTGTTATATCAATCATTTTTTCATCCCTTGTGTGGTTTTATATAGAGAGCCAGCTACTGGAACTGCTGAAAAATCAAAATGCTTTAATGGAGGTGATTAGAGCTCAGCCACCTGAGAACCGTAAGAAAAGTTACCTTCTCCACAGCTCCAAATTGAAAAATAATTTTTGCTGATGATTTTACAGAAGATGTTTTATTAGGCTAAAGCATTTAGCAGTACGGTGTTACAGTAAAGTACATAGAGAATTTTGAATAGACAGAATATATGAATACAAAATTGAATACTTTTTCCCATTTTCAAAAATCAATGGTCTTGTTCTCTCAACCATTTCTTCAACGCTTGTGTGGTTATATATAGAGATCCAGGAACTGGAACGGCAGAACGATGCTTTGAAGGAGGAGATTTTAACTTTGAAACGTAAGAAAAATTACCTTCACCACCAAAGTGCAGTATAATTGAAGTCTTTTTGCAATGTTTTATTTTAGATGTACACAGGTAAATTTGTTTACGTCTGTGTGGGGGACTTCCCATAGTGGCCCATCTTTTCAACCTGAACCTCTATTACAGGATTGTTTGATATACATATAGACAAGACAAAGGACTTGAAGGAGGAGAATATAACTCTAAAAGGTAAGAAAAATTACCTTCACCACAGCTCCAAATTTAAATACACGTGTAAAGTCTTTTTGCTGGTGATTTTACAGAAGATGTTTTAAGTTATTATAGGTTTTTTGTACAACTGCTTACACGTATTTTCTGAAACTAGGTCTAATTTTGTTTTAACTCTCCATACAATTCACAAAACTGAACACACAAAAGGCATAACACCATCAATCTCTTTCAAAAGGAAAAACTGCTTTTAAAAATCACTAATTCCTTAGGGAAATTGAACTTTTGTGTCAGATGGTAAACACAACTATTCATATGGTTACATCACTAAGTACACACTAGAGTGAAGAATCTAAAACACTCTGGTCTTTGTGAGGCTAAAGCCTTTTGCAGTACGGTGTTACAGTGCACTTCACAGAAAATTCTGACAAAACCAGTTTAAATAGACAGAACACTGTATATGAAAACAAAATTGAATACTTTTTTTCCCATTTCCAAAAATCAATGGTCTTGTTCTCGCAATCATTTCTTCAACCTTTGTGTGGTTATATATAGAGCTCCAGGGACTGGAACGGCAGAACGATGCTTTGAAGGAGGAGATTTTAAGTTTGAAACGTAAGAAAAATGACCTTCACCACTAAATTGCAGTATAATTGAAGTATTTTTTATTTTAGATGTATACAGGTAAATATGTTTACGTCTGTGTGGGGGACTTCCCATAGTGGCCCATCTTCTCAACCTGAACCTCTATTACAGGATTTATTTTATGTAAATATATATATATAAATGGTAAAGTACAGTAGAGAGTTTTTATATACAGCCGTGGAAAAAATTAAGAGACCATTTCAAAATTATCAGTTTCTCTGGTTTTACTATTTAGTGGAATGTGTTAAAGTAAATTGAACATTTTTGACCAAGAACATTTTTGTTCTTTTTATTGTAGACCAATTGTAATTTTTCTGCAAATAAATGCTCTAAATGACAATATTTTTATTTTAAAGTAGAATTTTAGTAGAAATGTTGTCAGTAATTTATAGAATAAAACAAAAATGCTCAATTTATTTCAACATATCCCAGTAAATATTAAAACCAGAGAAACTGATCATTTTGAAGTGGTCTCTTAGGGCCTGATTTACCAAGATTGCGACCACAGCTTAATCTGCGGTCACACATTAACGCATGGTGAATTTGCGCATTTTCCGTTGTATTTATCAAACCAGATCCGCGCTGGGCAATCTGTGTTTACTCCGCCCTATAGGGCCTGATTTACTAAGATTACGACCGGTCGCACATAAACACACAGTGTTTTTGCGCATTTTCCGAGGTATTTATTTAGGAAGAGAAAATGAAGGCTCAGCGAAGTGGAGATAGATATATTGGTTCACGTTCGCTCAATCACTGAACCTGATTCAATGTGTGCACTGCTATATTGTTGTTCTGCCCACCATCACCTACAACAAGATGTTTAAAAGAACACGATTATAAAGAATATGCTATTGGTGGCATTAATGCATAAACTGTATATTATAACAATATTATAAACTTTATTACAGGCTCAAGGCCCACATGGAAGATGTACAATACATAAAATCAATAAATTACATATAAATATACATACATACAATCATAAATATATATAAATACACAAGGAAAAAGGGCTAAAAAAGGCACTTATGCCAGTATTCCCAAATCTTAGATGTGTACTTGACAGAGCTACGGCCAGGGTCTGTCATCAGATCAATTATAACATTTGAAGAGCGGTCCAGCCGACACATAAACTTAAAAGTAAGGTGTCATGACTTGGCTCGAAAGCCATGACCAAAGGAAGGACGCAGTGTTTAAATACAAAATAACAAGTAATTTATTATAACCATAAACACAAACAAAAACGAACAGAAACAAAACGGTAGAGTGTGGAAGTCAGTAAAGTCAGTAATGTAGGGTGAGTGCATGGATGTGTGAACAATGTAGTGAGGTGTGTTGCATGCCAGAACGGAAAGGTAGTTAAAAGAAGCTCCAATGGGTAACGGGGTGGGAACTGTTTTAAAGGAAATGGGGACACCTGGCCCAGGTGTCACCAATTCAGTAACTGGGCTACAGCCACGCCTACAGAGAAGAGACAAAACAGAACAGGACATACACAGACCAGGCCTGCAGACCATCACACCCCCCCCCCCTTAAAAGCGGGCTCCCCAGCGGAGTCCCGCCCACAGTACAGGGCTATAACAATAAACATTTTTAAAGCACATTTTAAAGTATCAAAAAATAATAAATAAAATCACAGGACATAAGATCAGTCGAACCTGGATGTAAGTAACCTCTGACCCACCGCTCACCCATTCAACCTCTCCAACTCAGCAACCGGTGCACCTAGGAAGCATATTAAGAGTAGAAGAGAGAATGGAAAAACCATGAGAACAGAAGAGGCCGTTACACCTGGGGAGCCCTAGACAGCACGTCTGCCACCACGTTGTCGGTCCCCTTGATGTGACGGATCTCTATCCGATGCCGATGGCAGGAATAGGATACAGCGGAGCTGGTTTTAGAATTTGATTTGGCTTATCAGTTAGTTGGCGCGTATGACAAGTCTTTATGTATGCGGAAACATCCCTTTTCATGCGTGGCCAAAAGAAATGCCTCAACAGCCGGTCATAAGTCTTCCGAACCCCAGAATGTCCAGATTCATTATGAGCCACTTTTACCGCTGGCTGACGAAACTTATCAGGCAACACAAGCTGATAAACAGGGTCCCCAACAAACACATCTGTGTGCAAAGCCCACTTTCTCACCAACAATGAATCTTGAAGAAAGTAACCGTAGGCACTGTCTCGCATCTCACTCTCAGGTCGGACCAACTCATACAACCCAGCCAGTGAAGAGTCAGCCTGCTGCTCAGCAATCAACTCACTAGGAGACATGGACACAGGAAAATCAGTTAGAGGCAAAGAACATTTTTCCAACTGCTTGCACTTACCAGACTGAGGAGTCTCAGACTCAGGCGTTGCTCGCGCCATAGCACGCGTTACTGCACAAGCTGCAAAAGTTTCAGGAAAGTTTAGTGCACATTCATCCAGCCCAGACTCCAACTGAGGCACAGGATCTACAACAAGGGATGGAGCAACATTAGGCCAGACCTGAGCACCTACCAGACCATTACCAAGAATCACAGAGATTCCCTCAATTGGCAATGCTGGACGCACAGCAAGTGCCGCCTCACCCTGAACTAAGTCACAATCAAGCATTACCCTATGAAGTGGCACACACAAAACATCTAAACTCATTCCCTGAATTGGCACTGACCTGCCCAATTCAGAGTTCTTAAACTGTTCAAGTACCACAAGATCGCAGAGACCGCCAAAATCTGAGACCTCAACAGAACCACACCAGCGATTAAAACACGTTGTTAACTCCCGTGCGAATTCTAAATGAGTCTGTGTTGGACCTCTTTTCCATTATCTAAACTTTTGCCGATAATATTCCGGTACACGCTCATACGCCTTCAGTACCGCCACTTTTACCTTATAATAATCTTCACTATCTTCATCAGTCAATGCTGAAAATACTTTGAGCCTTACCCGTAAGCAAACACTGGAGCATTAATGCGCGAGCGGAATTGGGCCACCTTCGTGCATCAGCTAAACGCTCAAACAAAAGAAAAAACGTGTCAGGATCACTTTCAGAAAACTTTGGCACAAGGCTCAGATTTCTCCGAACATCAAACTGATCGACGCCGGAGTGAGAGCCTAACCTAGGCGACGGCACAATTTTCTCCTCACGGAGAACCTGCAGTTTGTGCTCTAGATCTAAACGCGTCTGTTCCGTCTCCTGACGCAACTTTTCCACTGCCAAGTCTTTCTCGATCGCGGCACTTACTTTATATTTTTCATGCTCCATTTGTAACAGCAGCATCTCTTTTCTTTGTTCAAAATTCAGTCCCTCAACTGACACGGACAGAGGAGACGTGACATTAACTGCTTCACGCTCAACCAAAATCCCTGCAACAACCAAATGACTCTTAACAATCGCCTTAACCTTGTCCTTTACAAACTGAGCATTCACCTCAAGTCTGTAATGCTCCGCCAGCTCCAGCAGCTGATCTTTCTTGCACCGATCTAATAACTCCTCCGACGGAGAAGCAATGAACTCCTTGACCGTCGACATTTTAACACTGTGCGCAACTACACAAACAAAACAAGTGAGCGATTGACTCGATGCAAAAAAAAACTCGAAACTGAAGGCAATGCGTGCCCCTCTAACTATCTAAAGCCCGACAACCTACCTAATTAAGCTGCGGCCTAGCTCTTCATGTGGTTACTGGCGGTGGGAAATTAAGTGCAAACGCCCAGTGGGGAGACAAGCAACCAGAAACTGGCGACTCCTCTCACACCATGGATACACTCCCGAGACGACTGCTCTGCCCGCTTCCACCACAACACCACCAAACCCCCCTCGACGAAGTCCAAACGGGACAACGCCGCTTCACCTAACAGGGACACACATCGCATAACCCACAAGAACCTACATCAAGTCAAACATTCACTTACCTTAAATGCTGCGCACAGAGGTAGAGCTTCTACACACAAAATAACACATTTAAATCGGTACCAACACTACGTCGCTTCACACAACAGTGACTTCCCGCTCCGACAGCAAGGCCTACCCCTAAGCGGAACCTGAGGGAATCCCCACTACGTTACTTACCCGCAGCACTCGCAAATAACAAAAACGGAAATTAAATTACGGTGCGCAAATCCGAATGATACATTTAGAAAGTTAGACGAGCCCCCATGTCATGACTTGGCTACAAAGCCATGACCAAAGGAAGGACGCAGTGTTTAAATACAAAATAACAAGTAATTTATTATAACCATAAACACAAACAAAGACAAACAGAAACAAAACGGTAGAGTGTGGAAGTCAGTAAAGTCAGTAATGTAGGGTGAGTGCATGGATGCGTGAACAATGTAGTGAGGTGTGTTGCATGCCAGAACGGAAAGGTAGTGAAAAGAAGCTCCAATGGGTAACGGGGTGGGAACTGTTTTAAAGGAAATGGGGACACCTGGCCCAGGTGTCACCAATTCAGTAACTGGGCTGCAGCCACGCCTACAGAGAAGAGACAAAACAGAACAGGACATACACAGACCAGGCCTGCAGACCATCACAAAGGTTCCTCAGCAAGGCCATGAAGGTGGTTAGACCCGCATTACAGAACAGCTGACTGGCTCTAGTACTCCTGGGTTTCTTCAGGAGTATCCTAAGACAGTCATTATAGGCTACTTTCAATTTACGCAAGCTCTCCTTCTTGTAATTCACCAAGAGTGGAGCTGTATAGAGAGGGGTGCAGTAGGCTCTAAACAAATACATTTTTACATCATACAGCCGCGGAAAAAATTAAGAGACCACTTTAAAATTATCAGTTTCTCTGGTTTTACTATTTATTGGTATGTGTTAAAGTAAAATGTACATTTTAGTTTTATTCTATAACCTACTGGCAACATTCCTACCAAATTTCAAATAAAAATATTGTCATTTAGATCATTTATTTGCAGAAAAATGACAATTGGTCAAAGTAGCAAAAAAGATGCAGTTTCTTCAGATCTCGAATAATGCAAAGAAAACAAGCTCATATTCATTTTTAAACTACACAATACTAATGCTTTAACTTAGGAAGAGTTCAGAAATCAATATTTGGTGGAATAACCTTGATTTAAAATCACAACTTTCATGTGTCTTGGCATGCTCTCCACCAGTCTTTCACATTGCCGTTGGGTGACTTTATGCTACTCCTGGCGCAAGAATTCAAGCAGCTTGGCTTCTTTTCATTTGTTGTGACCATCCATCTTCCTCTTGATCACATTTCAGAGTTTTTTTTATGGGATTCAGGTCTCGAAATTGGGCTGGCCATGACAGGGTCCTGATCTGGTGATACTCCATCCACACCTTTACTGGCCTGGCTGTGTGGCATGGAGCATTGCCCTGCTGGAAAAAACACTTCTCAGAGTTGGGGAACATTGTCAGAGCAAAAGGAAGCAAGTTTTTCTTCCGGGACAACGTTGTACTTTGCCTGGCTGAGGTTTGTAAAAGACCATAAGGATTGAACCAAAGCGGACTGGAAGGTCTCCTAGTTCGTCTTCTCTGATGAGTCCAATTTTCAGCTTTGCCCAACACATGGTCGTCTGATGGTTAGACGGAGACCTGGAGAGGCCTACAAGCCACAGAGTCTTGCACCTACTGTGAAATTGGACTCATCAGAGAAGACGAACTAGGAGACCCTCCAGTCGGCTTTGGTTCAATCCTTATGGTCTTTTACAAACCTCAGCCAGGCAAAGTACAACGTTGTCCCGGAAGAAAAACTTGCTTCCTTTTGCTCTGACAATGTTCTCCAACTCTGAGAAGTGTTTTTTCCAGCAGGGCAATGCTCCATGCCACACAGCCAGGCCAGTAAAGGTGTGGATGGAGTATCACCAGATCAGGACCCTGTCATGGCCAGCCCAATTTCGAGACCTGAATCCCATAAAAAAAACTCTGAAATGTGATCAAGAGGAAGATGGATGGTCACAAGCCATGAAAAGAAGCCGAGCTGCTTGAATTCTTGCGCCAGGAGTAGCATAAAGTCACCCAACGGCAATGTGAAAGACTGGTGGAGAGCATGCCAAGACACATGAAAGTTGTGATTTTAAATCAAGGTTTTTCCACCAAATATTGATTTCTGAACTCTTCCTAAGTTAAAGCATTAGTATTGTGTAGTTTAAAAATGAATATGAGCTTGTTTTCTTTGCATTATTCGAGATCTGAAGACACTGCATCTTTTTTGCTATTTTGACCAATTGTCATTTTTCTGCAAATAAATGATCTAAATGACAATATTTGTATTTGAAATTTGGTAGGAATGTTGCCAGTAGGTTATAGAATAAAACTAAAATGTACATTTTACTTTAACACATACCAATAAATAGTAAAACCAGAGAAACTGATCATTTTGAAGTGGTCTCTTAATTTTTTCCGCTGCTGTATGTACAGTGGTGGAATTTTTTAACCAACATGTAAGCTTGGACATATCATATCATGTCAGCATCATCCTCCAATGTGTCTGTGATAATGTGCCCTAAGTATTTGGTACTATTGGACACCCCCAGAGCTTGCCCAGACAGATGAAAGGCAGGAAACTTAACACTTCCAACACTAAGGCCTTTTTTGACTCTGTTAAGTTTTCTGCCATGCCTGATATTTTTGTATATTTCACATAACTAAAAACCATGAGGCCAAAGTGGCATTTTTGATTATACTGTATACTAGTACACCTCAGCAAAAAAAATGAAAGTAAAAGGAATGCAGTAAAACAAGTTTTGTATTAAAATGAAATCTAAAGACACTAAAATGAAATCTAGTTTTAGAGGTGCTCAGACTTTGTACCAAAACAGATTGTTAATATTTTGGAAGTTTTCCTTTTTACTCTGAACCTTGTAAACATAGGTGTTTGCTCCACACAGGTGAGTTTAGCATTCAGAAAGTGTGTGTGGTTTCTACAGTAATTATAAGTTATATAGAAAGTGACACTTTTCTTTACTTAGACCATTATGCATATTGATGAGAAAGGTGTGAACATTCTGGGACACCTTGGTCAAAGACAATGGCCATGACTTAATGGCCCTGGAATGTCTTTGTGGCCCTCTCCCCCCTACAGGTTTTCTTGACACATCATGAACCAATGGTGATCACTGAATTACCATACCCTTATCATATGAATAGTTGTCATTTGCTAATGGAAGGGTCAAAACCTCACTCAGAGGCTGAAATGTGCAAAGGATAAGTTATATTCTCCTTACAAAGTGATTATTTATACTTTAGTTTCAAACTGTATATATTTATGAAGTAAAGGGTTCAAGGTTGCTGTGGGTGTTAGTTTTATGTTTGTAGGACAAAAACTTGCGGAGATTTTTAATTCTATTAATAAAAATACCACCAAGTGCCCCACGGGGCACCTTAGTGTTGGAAGGGTTAATATCCATGTCCTCCTTAGTTCTACAGACCATTACCACACTCTTCTTGGCATTATATTTAACATCAAAATCGACCCCATAATTAGTACAGATGTTAAGCAGCTGTTGAAACCCACCTGTACTCGGGGATAGTATAGCTAGGTTGTCTGCATACATAAAGTGGTTGACCAGGGAATCACCTATCATACAACCTGTAGTGCATTCCCCCAGCTGCCTGGAAAGGTCGTCCATATAGATATTGAAAAGGGCTGGGGATAATATACCCCCCTGCCGGACCCCGTTCCCAACTTTAAAAGGGGTAGATAAGATGTTCCCCCATCTTACACTCATGCTCTGGTTCGCATACCAGTAAGCTAGGATGCGTACTAAGCTACTGGGCACACCCCGAAGCTTGAGCTTACTAAACAGCTTAAAGTGGTTGACGCGGTCAAATGCTTTGGATGCATCAATAAACCCTATAAGCATAGTAGATCCCTGCCTTCTATATGTGTCTATTGCTTCTTTCAGAGCATAAATACATAGGTCGGTACTATGCTTGGGCTTAAAGCCAAACTGATTGTCAGTGGTGGTTATGAATTCACTTAACCTGTCAAGGATTAATCTTTCTAGCACTTTGGAGAGAATGCTGGCAAGTGCTATGGGTCTATAGTTATCAATACTTCCAATTTTACCAGCCTTATCTTTGATAACTGGGACAAGAACTACTGACATCATGGATTCTGGCAATATACCATGGGTCACCATTCCAGTAAAGCACATAAACAATAGCACTGCCAACCTGGGCCCAGCTAACTTAAGGTGCTCTGCAGTGATGTTGTCCAGGCCACTAGCTTTCTTGTCTGCAAGTTGCCCTATGGCACTAAGAACATCATTGGGGTAAAACAAATATTTTCTTGATCTATTTTGCCAATATGATAAGGCTCATATTTAATACAATTAAACAGTTCTGCATAATGCTGCCTCCATAGGTCAGCAATTGCCACTACATCGGTTACCCCCTCTATACTGCGTGGAAGAGATGCTTTAGCCCTATTAAGGGTTTTTACCTCCTTACAGAAGCTATTGATGTCATTTTTGAGCATATTATCAGCCATAGAGTGAGCACTCAGCACCTGCTCTTGTTTGTTTATATAGCGCAGAGCATATTTATACTTAGCATTCATTTTCTTTTTATAATCAAGGTCAGGTCCCTGCCTGGGCCTACCAGCTATTACCCAAGCCCTATGGGCTGCATTGGCTTCAGCATGATGGCTAGCTACAAATGTATTCCACCCTGGCTTGATGTTCTTGGCCTTCCTGGAGTGAGTGAATAAACACCTGCTAGCCTCAAGAAGAGCTCTAACTATGTTGTTATAAAGATCACACAAACATGCACCATGGGAGGAGTCATCACAGTTCACATTAGTGCAACAAATAGCATTCATTGGAAGATATACCTTACTCAAAAGTTCATCAGACCTGAAGCAATATTTGAGGACATCATCATCGGATAATTTCTCCCAATTGATCTTTACATTGCTGTTGTCCTCATGCTTGACCAGCTTGGGAACGTTGTCCAAATTTAATACCATGGCAATGGGGATATGGTCAGAGGTGGCTAACCCATAACAAATCTCAATATTTTCCAATGAAGCATGAGCATCAACAGTGGAAACAATGTGATCTAGCCACGACGTCGTATTCCATGCTTCACTAACATAAGTGTAGCTTGAGTCAGGCAGGAGCACTTTACTTGATATTACTAAGTTTGTGTCACTAGTGAACCTTAACAAATGTTTAGCAAACAGAGACTTATTATCTGACAGGTCTGCATTATAATCACCCAAAACATAAATGCAAGATGAGTCATTATCCTCGATAAAAGATTGTACAAATGCAAGCCTGCTCTCAAATTCATCAACATGGTCATAAGATTCATATGGAGTATAAATATTGAGAATAATACAATTATTTCCATTACAATAAAACCCTAGCCCAATAGCCCAGTCCACATTTAAATGTAAAACTTTGACCATGGAGTCATAGTTCGTATTCCATAGAATTGCCACCCCTCCAGCAATCCTACCTCGGATGATTCTAGTGCTGAGGTCCGTGGTGGATTCACCAGCACCATGAAAGTCAGGGTGGAGATTGTTTAATTTTTCCAAATCCTGTTTAGCCATCCAGGTTTCCTGAATGCACAAAACGTCACAATTGTCAAGCAGTGAATCCACAACAAGGCGCCTTGCCTTGTCAGCAGCCGTGTGACCTACTCTGAGATGTGTACATGGCTGGATTAATCATTTTTTCAAGGGACATGGGTTCACTACAATATATATGGACGTGGGTGCAATCAATGGTTCCAATTACGTTCGGAAAGTTTGCAATTTCAAAAAAAGTCCTGTTTGATGTCTCTAATTTCAGATATGGCAGTGGGGAAATGTATTGACCAGTGCGCCGTAGCAATGCGTCAAGTACCTGGGTGAATATTTGGCTGAGTGAAGGCTGAGATATACCAGCTGCTGATGCTATAACTGTTTGAAATGATCCAAACTGTTTGAAATGATCCAAACTGTTTGAAATGATCCGATGCCAATATTTGCAATATTGTCAGTACAACTGATGGATCTCCGTCATCTCCGGTTGGAGGGTTCGATGTCGTCTCTGATCTGGTTCAGTAATTGAATTATTGCGTGGCTGGTTAACCTGTACCGTCCAATGATTTGTGGATTGCTTAACTGAAAAAGTGTTATATGAGTTGAAAAAAATATTTCTGTGCGCTGTCTCTGTCTATATCTTCGCCTTGCTGCTGCCATATCAACGTTTTCAGACTCAATGGAAATGCGCTTCCTGGTTAAGACGTGCTTTTATGAGGCGGAGAATTATCCCGCAAATTAGAGACTTGCGCTCGTCAGGCAGTTTTAGTAAATACCACGCAATACATCATTAGGCGCACTTATCTTCTCTCCTCCCATATATTTGCGCTAGACTCCCATGTTTCCACCCACGTTTCCGTGCCCTCCCCGTCCACACCCACAAAGCGTTAATATGCGCTGCGCCCCCTTAGTAAATACTGTTTTATGTTTACGACTGCTATTTTACGCCTGAAATGGGCGCAATTCTGTTAGTAAATCAGGCCCATTAATTTTTTCCGCGGCTGTATATATGGTAAAGAACGGTAGAGATTTTTTTTTTCCATTATATCTTTGGCAGAGGACTGGACTTGAATTACTCTCTAGCCATGCTACTGGAATACTATCACTCAAAACCAGTTTAAATAGAAGGAATAAATTACATTTTTTTTTGCCATTTTCGAAAATAAATGATTTTGTTCTCTCAACCATTTATTTAACCCTTGTGTGGTTATATATAGAGACCAGGGAACCTAGAGAACTGGACCTGGCGGACAACACAATGGACTTGAAGGAGGAGAATATAGCCATGGAACGTAAGAAACATTACCTTCACTACAGCTCCAAATTGATATATATGTGTAAAGTATTTTTGCTGATGATTTTACAGAAGATGTTTTAAGTTATTACAGGTGGGTTTTTGTACAACTGCCTACACATGTTTTCTGAAACTAGTGCTCATAATGTTTTAACTCTACATACAATTCACAAAACTGTACACAAAAAAGAAAAAACACCATCAATCTCGTTCAAAAGGAAACACTTCTTTCAAAACTCACTAATTCCTTTGGGAAATCGAACTTTTGTGTCGGATGGTAAACACAACTATTCATATGGTTACATCACTAATCAATCACTTAGAACACACTAAAGCAGGGGTACTCAATTAGAAACCCAAAAGGTCCACTCGCCAAATTTCCATTCAGTCCAGGGTCCGGAACAGTGACACAGTCAAAATCCAAAAACATAATTCCAACAAAAACGCTCAAACTATGCACAAAATGTGATGTGGTCGGGCCTTATTTGTGTGAAAGGTAACACATTTTTTGTGGTTTAAACTTGGGCATAAACGGTGTGAAGGCCAGGCAGAGGCACTGATGTAAGGTCATTAGTTGACTGTGCTCCTGTATTTGTTTTTCACCATATTCATGGTTGAAAAGGCAGACTATGGTGAGGTATGCACGCTCTTGTTGTGTGGCTGATATAACTATTACAATGCATGTTGCTTGGTCTGATTGCAGATGGTTTATTTTTCTGCCCCTTACCTCAGAGTTCTGCGGGTATTTCTGTTTGAAATGTGCATGCTTTGTTTCATAGTGACATTTCACAATACCACTTTTAACAAGGGCAACCGTCTCGTTGCAGATTGCAAAACACATCGGTTTTGTGCTCCCACAAGCAGCACAAATGCATACTTCTCTGTCTTAAATTCGCAATTTCTGGAATCAACTTTCCTTTTTTTGTTGGGTTTAAAGCACGCCATGATTTTCGTTTCCTGGGAAAAGATACCGTTCACAACTCTTTCTGCCCTAGTTGTTGCCATCCCACAGAGAGCTCGCGGTCAACATTAAGTGAGTGAGTTGTCATAGTGATGCTGTTATTACAGCTCCTGATTGGACCTCTGGATTGGACACGGAAGATAGAAACCACATTGAGTAGGAGGAAAATATATAGGGCGAATTGAGGCACCAATTAAAACTAGCTTGGATCATGATTCAATTAGAATGTTGATTTTGGCTTTGGTCCACATTCGATTGCGTCTGGGTCCGGATCCGGATCCGGACCGCGATCCGCCTATTGAGTACCCCTGCACTAAAGTAATGAATCTAAAACACTCCGGTCTTTGTTAGGCTAAAGCCGTTTGCTGTACGTTGTTACAGTGCACTTCACAGATAATTCTAAGACCAGTAGAAATAGACGGAATAAATATAGCTGCAAGCAGCGATGTGGTGGCCAAGCAGGTCAGATGACCCAGAAGAAGCCTTCGATACACTCAGAAGAGGCTTTTGATATACTCAGCAGAGCGTGTATTTGAACCAATGAGGCTGCCAACGACAGGACACCAATCACCAGCTATGTTCGGTGATGGAAATCATACAGTTCAGTTACTCTCTGAAAATAGAAGCAGTTTTTCCTGTGGCAAATGGTTATCAGATTTGGAGCAAGTTTTAACAGTTTAAACAGCTGTAATTCAGTCCTTTTTTGAGATGTCAAGGCGATTGTGGTCTGAAGATAATCTCTGAATATAACGTTTTTGGTGAATATTAAATTTGGCATTCATTCCAAATGGTGGCCGCATCAATTCGCCCACATCAATTTGATTGACTGCAACTAACAAACGGTTGCGAAAATCAAAATGCAAGGGGATAAGTTTTGTGAGGCTTGGTCTGAAAATCATGTGTGGCAATTCTGAAGAAGATTCGACAAGAATTGTAGGAGGAGTAGCGAAAAAATGCTTTTCCTTAACATTCAAAATAGCGGAGAATCTATATAACTTGGTATGCCATCATAGAGTGCGTTTAACTCGTCTTGGTCCAGGGAATCCAAAAATAACTCATTTTGGAAAATGTGGCATATGGTTCAAAAGTAACGTGTGTAAACACATCTTCAACTTTGACCCATTGTTGTTGCTAGAGGGTTTGAATGGGAGACATGAAACTTGGTGAAATTGATGAGCGGACCGGTCCCAAAGAGTGTGCCAAATTTCACAACCTTTGACCATGCGGTTCAAAAGTAACGTGTGCAAACACATCTTCAACTATGACCCCTATGTGGCGCTAGAGGGTTCAAATGGGAGTTATGAAAATTAGTGAGGGGACTGGTCCCAAAGAGTGTGCCAAATTTCACAACTTTTGACCATGTGTGTAAACACATCTTCAACTTTTACCCATTGTTGGCGCTAGAGGGTTCAAATGGGAGACATGAACGGGGTTCAAATGTTGCCTAGTAACGGGGACGCTGGCGAGTCAAACGCCGCTCCGTCTGGGTTGTTTTTATACAGTATTTTAAATATTTTTCATGAATGCATTGGATATTTTGTTAGATTTTAAGTTTAGTAGTTTAGCTTAGTGTAACAGTTATATATATAGTCACTTTTCCCTATTAGTTACTTTTTAGTTTACTTTTTGTAGGTGTTTTGCGTTTCGGCTGGAGTCATCATAGTGCTGCGCTGACCTGAGCTTCTGAAATTGGTGGACGCCAGAGAAGTTTGGCCGAAATAGACCATTGCCAACTGCAACATTTGACTGGATTAGCCTAAGGATGAGGCAGCAATACACACCGAGTGAACTTTACAGCTTATGGGGAATCTTTGAGCCTCCTGCAGAGCTCCTATTCCAACGTGACATTCTCCGACGTTGGAAGTATATCCACCGCGGATCCCGTTGTAACAAAATGACCAACAAGGCGATTCCCTCTCTCTGGTCTGCTAACCGCTGTAAAGTGAAGCCTGATCGACAGGTTGATCACCGTGTACTAGCCTCCTTGCCCAGGTCAAATGTGCACACTCACTTCAACCGACGAAACATTTTACTTTACAACATCAGATCCATCTCCAACAAAGCTCCTTTGATCAACGACTTTATTACAGACCATGAAATTGACTTTTTCTGTCTCACTGAGACGTGGCAGCAAAACAATACATTCTTCCATTTGAATCAGGCTGTCCCGTCTGGATTTGTTTACATCTGCAAGCCTCGCACCTCCAGGAGAGGGGGTGGTCTCGCCCTGCTCTATCGCGAGAACATCAAGTTAACACCGCTCACTCTGCCTGATCAATCCTCGTTTGAAATGCTGGCTGTCAAACTTCAAGGAGCTACACCCACCATAATTGCGGTATTATACAGACCTCCAAAACCATCAAGTGTGTTTATTGCTGAACTGTCCTCACTGAACTGAATGCATTGTCTCCCAACATTATTTTGGTGGGTGATTTTAATATACACATGGATAAGTCTTCTAAAACATGCACTAAAGACCTTATGGACATGCTTGATTGTTTGGACATCAACCAATATGTTGATTTTCCAACGCACAACAAAGGTCATATTTTAGATCTGGTCTGTTGTTCTGGTATAACACCTGCCAATTTCAGTACTGCTGAACTACCCATCTCAGACCACAAAGCTGTGCTATTTGACACCTGTCTGTCCATTAGAAAATCAAAAGTTCAGCGTGTCATGTCTTACCGCGACATCAAAAAGGTAGAGCCAGAGGCATTTACTTCACTAGTTGCTTCCTATCCCTGCCCTTCTTCAAATGCTTCAGCAGCGGATCTGGTTGACCACTACAACAACTGCATGTCTACAGCTCTTAACAGTCTTGCCCCCTTAAGGACACATACTTCAATACAAAAAAAGCACTCTCTTCTGCAAAGAGCACACTATGCAAGGGTCATTAATGAGGGAAAAGGAAACACCAGGGCTCTCTTTTCCACTGTGAATGGCCTCCTCAAACCACCTGATTGTACCATCCATCAGAGTGTCTCTGTTGAACGCTGCTCAGCCTTCCTGGACTTTTTCCATACAAAAACTGAGGCTATCCACCAGCAATTGGAATGTTCAATTACTCAGCTGAAACAACCATGCTTGATGAACACTCTGGGATCTCACAACAATGAACTCTGTGAATTCAGTCTCCCTGCTGAAAGGACCATCTGTGGCCTCAAAAGTGCAACTCCTCCACCTGTCAGCTGGACCCTCTCCCAACAAGCCTGGTTAAGAGCTGCCTGCCATCCATTGCTCCGTTGATTACATCAGTACTCACCACCTCTCTCCTCTCTGGCACTGTACCATCATCATCAGTGGCGGACCTACCATTGAGGCGAACTAGGCAACTGCCTTAGGCCCCCACCCAGCAGAAAGCCCATGATAAATTGCCCATCAAGGCACCGATGGGCTGGCCCAAGTCTATAACCACCCGGCCCTCCCGCAAATATCGTTCGTTGCAACAGTTTTCCTTGCGTCACCGAATACATAATATACCTCTAATAACAACCTAAAGGAATAACTGTCTGCTATTTATACTACTCCTAGTGACCTGTATTCACACTCATGGTTACTATTTTCTTACTATTTTCTAATCTCCTCCGTCAGTCTTACTATGTTTATTTGTTATTAAATGTCAATCACTCTAGCCTAATACTTGCGTGTCTCGCTCGTAGACACCTTTAACACCCCTACACACACACATAATCACACACCCAGCATGCAACACTACCATTACCACTGATGTTTACACCCCATCGTATGTTCTGTTCTGTTCATTTCTACAATAAAGTTCAAACCAGTGGCGGCGGACCTTAAGGGCGATTGTGGCGACGAACTGCTTTCAGGAAAAGGAGATTTTTTTTCTCTGTCGGCGTACTAATTAAGATAAATTGACAACAAAACAATTAGAACTTCCTACACCAAATGTATCGATTCAACAGGTTTCTACAAAGGGTGGAACCCTACATGCAAGAATTGGAACGAAAGAAAATCATGGCTAGCACGCTGTGAAGTGGCTAACGCGGTCTGTATTTCTTTATTTGTAGGCTACCCACTGTCACTTTTCATAGGTTGTACAGTGAGGATGTTCGCTTTTTGCCCTAACACTGAGTTATTTAGCTTTTGTAAGCAAATACTTTCGAGATCAGTCAATAAATATAGTTGGTTTTTACTTATATGTTGCCCCCTTCTTTACGTTGTCACTGGACATATTTTATGTGTCCTGTAAAGCTATGTTGCATCATACAACATTTGAGACATGTGGATAATAAAAAAGTGGGATAATTTAATGTGGAGCCAAATCATGTTTGCTTATGAAGGCTCCTGAATGCAACTTTCATCCATATAACTAGCTACTGTAGCTATGTAGGTAGAGGGGAAATATTTTGATTGTGTGCTGCCATCTACTATACAAAAAGGTATTGCTGTATGAGTTAATCAGCCTACAAAAAAAATGATATTGCTTAATGTAGGTCGCCCTAATCATTATCAAAAAAAATGTGTACTCTTTCTCTGCTGACATGTATTCCTAAAGGCTCTGTAGTTATACAGTACTGTGCAAAAGTTTTAGGCAGGTGTGAAAAAATGCTGTAAACTAAGAATGCTTTCAAAAATGGAAGTGTTAACAGTTTCTTTTCATCAATTCTTCATAAATTAACAAAATGCAGTGAAGGAACAGAAGAAAATTCTAAATTAAATCAAAATTTGGTGTGACCACCCTTTGCCTTCAAAATAGCATCAATTTTCCAGATACACTTGCGCACAGTTTTTGAAGGAACTCGGCTGGTAAATTGTTCCAAACATCTTGGAGAACTAACCACAGATCTTCTGTGGATGTAGGCTTCCTAAAATTCTTCTGTCTCTTCATGTAAACCCAGACAGACTCGATGATGTAGAGATCAGGGCTCTGTGGGGGTCATACCATCACTTGCAGGACTTTCTGTTCTTCTTTAAGCTGAAGATAGTTGTTAATGACATTGGCTGTATGTTTGGGGTTATGATCCTGCTGCAGAATACATTTGGTGCCAATCATACGCCTCCCTGATGGTATTGCATGATGGATTAGTATCTGCCCATATTTCTCAGCATTGAAGACTCCATTCATCCTGACCAAATTTCCAACTCCACTTGCAGAAATGCAGCCCCAAACTGGAAAGGAACCTCTACCATGCTTCACTGTTGCCTGCAGACTCTCATTATTGTACCTCTCTCCAGCCCTTCGGCGAACAAACTGTCTTCTTCTACAGCCAAATATTTCTAATTTTGACTCATCAGTCCAGAGCACCTTCTGCCATGTTTCTGCACCCCAGTTTCTATGTTTTCGTGCTTAGTTCAGTCACTTGGCCTTGTTTCCTTGTCGGGGTAGAGCTTTTTGGCTGCAACTCTTCCATGAAGACCACTTCTGGCCAGACTTCCCCGGACAGTAAATGTCTGTACCTGGGTACCACTGGTTTCTGCCAGTTCTGAGCTGATGCCACTGCTTGAAATCTTCCGATTTCGAAGGTAAATAAGCTTGATGGGTTTTTCATCAGCTGCATTAAGTTTCCTTGGCTGACCACTGCGTCTACGATCCTCAACGTCTTCTTCAAAAGAGCTTGAACTGCACATTTTGAAACCCCTGTCTGCTTTGAAATCTTTGTCTGGGAGAGACCCTGCTGATGCAGTATAACTACGTTGTGTCTTGTTGCTGTGCTCAGTCTTACCATGTAAATGGATAAAAAATAAACATTTATTGTTTACATTTTTCAAAGCATTCTTAGTTCATAGCATTTTTTCACACCTGCCTAAAACTTTTGCACAGTACTGTACATATAGGCCTAACCATCTGATACTAGCCCAGAGTTAAGCATATTCATCTAGCAAACTATACCTACCTTGGAGTGTTACAATAGCCAGTATAATTTTATTCCATGTGTCCATCCAGGCAAATTTGTGGATCCAAATGTTATTAAAAAACATATATAATGTTATTTCTTTGTAATCATCCAAAATTATGTTAAGTGTATGGGTATTTTGCATACATTGAGCGGGCAACGCGCCGTATATTAAGTGGGCCGCTCTGACAGACAACTCCCGGGCCACTTTTTCCCCCCAGTCCGCCCCTGCTTTGAGGTGGCCCTTTTTTTTTTGCATTAAAAGGACGGATGAAGAGGGCCCCTGGCTATGTTCGCCTTAGGCCCCCAAATGACTAGGTCCGCCACTGATCATCATTTAAAACTGCTAATGTCAGAACAATGCTGAAAAAACCTGGACTGGACTCTGACAACTTCAACAACTACAGGCCTATTTCCAACTTGCCTTTTGTCTCCAAAAATCTTGAGAAGATAGTGGCAACTCAACTCCAGGATCACCTGAAGGCCAATGATCTCTTTGAGCCATTCCGATCTGGATTCCGTCCTATGCATAGTACTGAAACGGCCATGATCCAAGATTACTAATGATCTCCTCTGTTTAGCTGATGATGGACTTATCGCCATTCTGATTCTCCTTGATCTCAGTGCAGCCTTCAATACTATCTCTCACCATCTTCTGCTGGAACGTCTAGCTAATATCGGAGTGTGTGGTAGTGCTCACCAGTGGTTCACCTCCTATCTCTCTGGAAGGACACAGTACGTACAGATGCTGAGTTGCAAGTATGAAAGTACTGCTGTGACAAGAGGGGTGCCCCAGGGGTCTGTGTTAGGCCCTCTGTTGTCCATCATCTACCTCCTCCCACTTGGCACTATCATCAGGCAACATGGTGTTCAATTCCACTGTTATGCTGACGACACCCAGCTCTACCTTTCAACAAAGCCCACTGCTACTCTTCCACCAGCTGTACTTACTGCCTGCCTCCATGACATCAACTTATGGATGACACAAAATTACCTGAAGCTTAATAGCAGTAAGACTGAGCTGCTAGTGGTTGCCTCCAAATCAGCTCTTGCTAAGATGGAACCTTTCACCATATGTGTAGATGGCAGCACCATCCCTTGCTCCAACCAGGTCAAGAGCCTTGGTGTCATTATGGACAATACACTATCATTCAGTGCACACATAAACAGTATGTCAAGAAGTGCCTTTTACCATCTAAGGAACATTGCACGGCTTCGCCCAGCACTCATCCAGCAGAGTGCAGAAGTCCTTGTAAATGCATATGTGACATCCCGCCTCCACTATTGTAATTCCATCTTGTCTGAAATCCGCTTTAAATAAAATGTTTTATTATTTATTATTATGAAACTGGGTGGAAATGATGAGGGGACTGGTCCCAAAGTGTGTGCCAAATTTGATGACCATTTGTTATTCACCAAAAACGTAATATTCATTAATTCAAAATGGCAGCCAAATCAATTCGGCCGCATCAATTTGATTGACTGTAACTAACAAACGGTTTGAGAAAATCAAGATTCCAGGGGGTAACTTTTGTGGGGCTTGGTCTGAAGATGATGTGTGGGAATTTTGAAGAATATTCAACAAGAATTGAAGGAGGAGTAGCGAAAAAACGCTTTTCCTTAACATTGGAATTAGCAGTTTATATAAATGTTTATGATTTCCGAGGACATTACATTCTGGCTCTGCTTTACCCTGTACTTAATTTTTCTGAATAAAAACCTGTTGTCCTCGTATGTGGACACTTCATGCTGCCCTCTAGTGTCATCAAACACGTCATACACTGTTTTGGGGAAAAGCAGTATGACGGCAATACCGACCTCTACGTTTTACCGGCAGTCACGTGACAACTATCGTAATGGTAGAGTACAAATGAAAGTTATGGCATTGAAACCTGTTTTTTTATGTTTATTAACAGTTGTAGTATGATATGGCATCGAGTTTTCCCCATTTCAATCATTACAAACAGCCCAGGACGTGTTTAACTTTCATGTCCTCATATGAGGACATCGGGATTTAAATGTGCGCTTAGATGCGCGCCTCAGGAATGCGTTCACGTAAACACATGATGCTAGTTTTCTAATTGTATGGCCACTTACAAATGCTGTTTTTCAAAAGTCCGTCGAACATGATGAATCCATTAGGTAGTGCATCAGCCTATTTCAGACAGTTTGACTGAAAATAAAATCCATTTATGCTCCCCTAAATTCATGTCAGTTCGCTTTGACGGACTACTGCAGTCTCCTCTATTGACTAGCTAGCTCAGCGTTCATTATTCAAACTAGCCCGGCATTTAACAGACACGCCTCAACAACGCATTGACGTATCTGACGTATTGCAACCTACTGAAAGTGCTTCAAGAAGGTTGTTTTGCGTAGCGTATGTGCATGCAATAGTTCGGCACATGCTGTGACGTACTGCAACCTAATGAAAGTGCTTCAAGAAGGTTGTTTTGCGTGGCGTATGTGCTTTTTGGGAAAAGATAGACATTACCCAATGATTCCAGTACACCTCAATTAAAATCACAGGCTGCAGCTCAGTTTTTATTTATAAAGTTTTTGGGATATTTATGTGTCCAGGGGATTTATTACCTAAATTCCATCATTTAATTTTTAGGCTACATATTACATTGAAAAATAGTCGTTCATTTGCCATATCAAACTACTGTTAAATAATAATTTAAGTGTGGACATAGACACAATAGAGTAGCCTGAATAGATACTGTAAATACATTTAATGAATTACATCCATGAATGTATAAATACACACACACACAGAGAGAGAGAGAGAGAAATAAATAAATACATAAATAAGCCCAGTCTTACATAGACTATTACATTGCGCTGCAGAGTAGTGGGCTGCTCAGGCAAGTCCAGAGTACGCTGCATGACATGCAACGTATTCTTGTGCCTGCAATCAGAGCGGAACTGCTTTGCTGCATTTCATTGTGGTTAGAGTTAGTTTTTAATAGTTTGTCTCTTTTGTGTAATCTATAGATATCGCTTGCACTGTTGCATTGTTTACATTGTTTTTTAGTAGTTTGTGTTTTATGAATTGAATAGTCTCTCTCTCTCTCTCTCTCTCTCTCTCTCTCTCCCTCTCCATCACACATACACACACAACACATACACACACACACACACACACACACACACACACACACACACACAAACACTGTTGTGTTCTAATGAAATAAAAAAAATTACACATTGTTACAAACTGGCAATCTCATTGTGTTTCATGGTAATAGAGACCCAATGTCCTCATATGAGGACATCGTTTTTCTAAAAAACTACTTGCTGTACAGAGGTGAAATTTTTTTGGGATATTTATTAAGCCATATTTAGCCAAAATAACAGAGAAAAATAAAAAATGCATTCAAATTTATACCCCGGGTCTCAGGAGGATAGTGTGCGTTGAACTGGTATTGATCCAGGGAATCCAACGATACCTCATTTTGGAAAATACGGCATATGGTTCAAAAGTAACATGTTTAAACACATCTTCAACTTTGACCCATTGGTGGCGCTAGGGGGTTGGAGTGGGAGGCATGAAACTTGGTGAAATTGATGAAGGGACTGGTCCCAATGAGTGTGCCAAATTTCACAACTTTAGACCATGCGGTTTTAGGGGCTTCCATAGACTCCCATGGCAGAGGAAGTACAATGGATTAATTTGCCATTTTCGAAAATAAATGGTTTTGTTCTCTCAACCATTTCTTCAACCCTTGTGTGGTTATATATAGAGACCTGGGAACTTAAAGTACTGGACCTGGCGGACAACACAATGGACTTGAAGGAGGAGAATATATCTCTGGAACGTAAGAAAAATTACCACAGCTCCAAATTCATATATAGGTGTAAAGTCTTTTTTTGCTGATGATTTTACAGAAGATGTTTTAAGTTATTAGAGGTGGGTTTTTGTACAACTGCTTACACATGTTTTAAGAAACTAGTGCTCATAATTTATTTTAACTCTACATACAATTCACAAAACTGAACACACAAAAGGCAAAACACCATCAATCTCGTTCAAAAGGAAACACTGCTTTCAAAACTCACTAATTCCTTTGGGGAATTGAACTTTTGTATCAGATGGTTAGCACAACTATTCAGTGTCAGATGGTATCACTAATCAATCAGTAAGTACACACTAAAGGTATGAATCTAAAACACTCCGGTCTTTGTTAGGCTAAAGCCTTGTGCAGTACGTGGTTACAGTGCACTTCTCAGAAAATTCTGACAAAACCAGTTTAAATAGACGGAATATATGAAAAAAAAATTGACTCATTTTTGCCATTTTCAAAAACAAATGGTTTTGTTCTCTCAACCATTTCTTTAACCCTTGTGTGGTTATATATAGAGACCAGGGAACCTAGAGAACTGGACCTGGCGGACAACACAATGGACTTGAAGGAGGAGAATATAGCCATGGAACGTAAGAAACATTACCTTCACCACAGCTCCAAATTTAAATATATGTGTAAAGTCTTTTTGCTGATGATTTTACAGAAGATGTTTTAAATTATTGCAGGTGGGTTTTTTTTACAACTGCTAACACATGTTTTCTGAAACTAGTGCTCGTAATTTTTTTAACTCTACATACAATTCACAAAACTGAACACACAAAAGGCAAAACACCATCAATCTCGTTCAAAAGGAAACACTGCTTTCAAAACTCACTATTTCCTTTGGGAAATTAAACTTTTGTCTCAGATGGTAAACACAACTATTCATATGGTTACATGACTAATCAATCACTAAGTACACACTAGAGTAATCAATCTAAAACACTCTGGTCTTTTTTAGGCTAAAGCCTTGTGCAGTACGTTGTTACAGTACACTTCACAGATCATTTTGACAAAACCAGTAGAAATAGATGGAATATATGAAAGAAAATTGAGTATCTTTTGCCATTTTCAAAAATAAATGGTTTTGTTCTCTCAACCATTTCTTTAACCCTTGTGTGGTTATATATAGAGACCAGGGAACCTAGAGAACTGGACCTGGCAGAAAACACAATGGACTTGAAGGAGGAGAACATAGCCATGGAACGTAAGAAACATTACCTTCACCACAGCTCCAAATTGATACATACAGTGCCCTCCAAAATTATTGGCACCCTTAGTGAATGTGACCAAAACAATGAAAAAATATGTATTTGCTGTTTATCCTCTTGGTCTTTCACTAAAAATATTCACAAAAAATTTTCATAGAAGTAAAATTATTGAAAGAAAAAAAAAATGTTGACGTTAAATAAATATTATTCTCCAAAACAGGTGTGCCACAATTATTGGCACCCCTTAATTTAATGTTTTGAGCAGCATCCCTTTGCCAACAGCTCTGAGTCTTCTCCTATAATGCGTGATGAGGTTGGTGAACACATGGCACGGGATCTGAGACCATTTCTACATACAGATTCTCTCCAGATCCTTCAGATTTTTAGGTCAATGCTTGTAGACTCGGCTTCAGCTCTTTCCACAGATTTTCTATGGGGTTTAGGTCAGGGGACTGTGATGGCCATGGCAAAACCTTTATTCTGTGGTCGGTGAACAATTTTTGTGTTGATTTTGAGGTGTGCTTCGGATCATTGTCCTGCTGGAAGGTCCCCAACCAGGCCCATTTGAAGCTTCCTTGAGGGGGCTGTTAGGTTTTCATTTAATATCTGCTGGTATTTGATGGAGTCCATGATAACATGTATCCTTACACGTGATAGTAATTCATTTTCTACTATACATTGGAAGACTCAGTCATGGATTTGTCTGTCATGATCCAGGTTTATTCTTGAACAATGCTGGCCACACATTGTTGAGACAGAGGCTGAACATCCACACTGCTTGTCAGCGTTTCACCTCAGCATTATCTGCCCATCCCTTGTGAGAAAGTGAGCTATATACACTAATATTAAGGGTTGTTACCATCTTTTCAAATAGGCCATTGGGACAAGGCCCCTTTGTCTCACACCTTCCCCCCCATGTCAAGCCCAAGCAAATTCACCCAGGAAATGCTGGCATTCCAGAAAAGTACAAATAAAGTAATATTTGTACTAGGTATAAATAAGATGGAATTATTGACTATGGCATATCATTATTAACTATGAATCTCAAATAACCGGTCCCTTCACACGATGTCCAGGGCCTTTGGAACAAAAACAGCCCCACAACATCAAAGATCCGCCACCATACTTCACATTGGGTATGAGGTGCTTTTCTGTACGGCTATCTTTCTGTCTACGCCAAACCCACCTTTGATGTTTGTTGCCGAAAAGCTTTATTTTGGTCTCATCTGACCATATAACTCGGTCCATTGAAAGACTGACTTACATTTGGCAAACTTTAGGCGCTTTAGTTTGTTGTTGATCGACAGCAGAGGCTTTTTCTGGCAACCCTCCAAAACAACTTGTGGTGATGAAAGTGGCGTCTAATGATAGTTCTGGAGACTTTCTGACCCCCAGGACTTAATTTACCTCTGCAATTCTCCAGCTGTGATCCTTGGAGATTCTTTAGCCAGTCAAACCATCCTCTTCACGGTGCGTCGGGTCAATTTACAGATAGGTCCTCTATCAGACTGATTCCTTACATCTCCTGCCGCTCTGAACTTCTTAACTATTGCCCTGATTGTGGAAACGGGTATTTTCAACTGTTTAGATATTTTCTTATATCCTTTTCCATATTTCAGCAGCTCAACAACTATTTGTTGCACTTCCACACTGTGTTCTTTGGTCTTTTTCATCTTGATTAATGACTAAGGTTTTTTTTGGCTGTCACCTCATATTTATACCCGAATGAGACAGGAAGACATGGTTGACCCCTTAAGAGTTTCTAATCAAACATGTGAACTTAAAAATGTAAAACATGACTGGTAATATACTTCAGTTAGATTTTAATTATAAGATTTCCTAGGGGTGCCAATAATTGTGGCACCCATGTTTTGGGGAAAAATATTTTATTTAATGTCAAAAAAAAGCAAATTATTTCCATAATTTTACTTCAATGAAAAGGTAAGAATGTTGTGAATATTTTGACTGTAAGACCAAGAGGATAAACAGCAAAGACACATTTTTTCATAGCCTGTTTTGCCCGTATTCACTAAGGGTGCCAATAATTGTGGAGGGCACTGTAGGTGTAAAGTCTTTTTTGCTGATGATTTCACAGAAGATGTTTTAAGTTATTACAGGTGGGTATTTGTACAAATGCTAACACATGTTTTCTTAAACTAGTGCTCATCATTTATTTTAACTCTACATACAATTCACAAAACTGAACACACAAAAGGCAAAACACCATCCATCTCGTTCAAAAGGAAACACTGCTTTCAAAACTCACTAATTCCTTTGGGAAATCCAACATTTGTGTCAGATGGTAAACACAACTACTTCAACAACTCTGGAATCAATATGAACAGTATTTTGCATTTTACAAAGAAATATTGCACTTAGATTTTGATGAATTGTATAAATTGAACTTAAAAACATTCAAGAAATATTTGTAAAAATACTCTTCAGAGAAGGGAAGGAAACACAATCTGAAGAGGTCAATAATAATACTTTTTTACTATAGTAAATGTGATGTTTCGATAGTGACAATTTTTGGAAGAGGAAAAACATTCCAGGGGATTTTGGCACATTTATTTGGGCCACTACCCACACAGTTAGCTGTGTTGCTCATTCCACGATCCTCCACGATCCTTACAAGTTGTACCTAAAAGTGACTAATCAGGCTTTCCAATGATATAAAATACAATACCAATTGGTATTATTAAAGGGGAGGAATAATCGACCGAAAAAAAGTTTCCAAACTTTTTTTGAGGAGTTTATGAAAACACAAATGGGGTACTTTTTCCCATTTTCAAAAATAAATGGTCTTGTTCTCTCAACCATTTATTCAACCCTTGTGTGGTTATATATAGAGATCCAGGGACTGGGGCAGCTGAAACGGCAGGAAGATGCTTTGAAGGAGGAGATTTTAACTTTAAAACGTAAGTAAAATTACGTCAAAAAAGTCTTTTTGCAATTTTCTATTTAGATGTACACAGGTAAATATGTTTACGTCTGTGTGGGGGTCTTCCCATAGTGGCCCATCTTCTCAACCTGAACCTCTTTTATAGGTTTTTTGATATATATATATATATACTGTATATATATATACATATATATATATATATATATATATATATATATATATATATATATATATCGATATAACGATACGTTTGATGGATGGATAGATACATGGATATGCAAATAAATATATATATAGATAGATAGATAGATAGATAGATAGATAGATAGATAGATCACCTCTGAAAGAGGAATGTGAGTGATTGAGGGGGGTGAGGAAGATGACCCAGCAGGTGGAGAGTGTGAGTCTGCAGGGTGGCTGGACTTGACTTACATCGTTTTTTTCAGCAGTGGTCAATTTTGAGATTTTGAGATAGTTCACTCCTTAAACATGTAATCTTTCATACTAGCATAAAGAAAATATCCTAATTATACATTAGTGTGTATATTTATCCACATTTTGTCTGTTCGCGCCGTCAGTATTTTCCTAGGCTTCCTGGAAAGTTAGCATTCTAACGTAACGTGCAGTATATCGGCTTTCTGATGCATGTCATGTTTGGTACCGTTGAAAAGCGCTGTATCTTCCACAAAAGGCTATAGTAATCCAAAGAAGGACATTTCCTTTCCAGCAGTAACCAATGATGTTAGTAAAAACATGGCTTTAAACCTAAGGACGCAATTTCATTGGTTTGCGGTGGTTTCTGATAACGTGATTCGTTCAGACGCATCACGTGGTATGGCTTGACACTTCCTGAATCTTTAAATGCGATTTTCTCAAAATGAGTTTTTTGTCATTCTCCGGTAGATACTTCTGAGCCTATGTAGCACCTATGTACACCAAACTTTCCAGTTATACACTTAGCAGTACTCTGAAGATATTTACAGAAGGATTTGTTAATTAATCATTCCTGGCCTGATTTATGTGACATTTTGATCAAAAAAAGGTGGCGAAAATCGGATTTTTAAGGCTATAGACAGTATATTTTGATTTTCTAGAAAATGAAAGCAGATATCCTGAAATCCCTCTGTAAATTTGTTTGCATCTTGTATGTTAACAAAATGAAAATAAAAAAAATCACCTGGCTTTATCGTATGTCCATATATATGGGCCATTCTACCGAATTGGTGCAAAGTCAGGTCGGAAATATTTTGATTTTTTTTATGTTTTATTCCCAAAACTTTGTCCGTATGTATATTGTACCATATCTAAAGTACACTTATCTAGTAAAAGAACAGTCAATTTTTATATTGTATTTTCAGAATGTGTTGGAATGTTTTTCCTCTTCCAAAAATTGTCACTACCGAAACATCACATTTACTATAGTAAAAAAGTATTATTATTGACCTGTTCAGATTGTGTTTCCTTCCCTTCTCTGAAGAGTATTTTTACAAATATTTCTTGAAAGTTTTTACAATGAAATCCATAAAAATGAATTTTTTACCAAACTTTCAAGTTCAATTTATACAATTCATCAAAATCTAAGTGCAATATTTCTTTGTACAATGCAAAATACTGATCATATTGATTCCAGAGTTGTTCATTGATGAAATTGAACATACATTAATCCAATCAGTATCATAACAATTTAGTTGATTACTCAATATACTTAATTTTTTACAAAACATCCTGTGTTTCGGTAGTGCTGCACTGTTTCGGTAGTGACATCCAGTGTTTCGGTAGTGACTGCACTGTTGGATGGATGTTCATTTCTCTCCCAAAATCTTCCAAAAAAGAAGCCCTTTAGTCCACACAACACATTTATTTAAAAATTATGGGATTGAACTACTTACCATTTCATTTTGTCACTACTGAAATCATCAGGTCACTACCATATGTTTCGGTAGTGACTGTTTCGGTAGTGACAATTCTAGCTAACTTTAAGCATAAATAAAGAATTCTAACAAGCACACGGCATGCAAATACATCTTTGAAGAGGTGAACACACATACAAACATAAGATTTTCCATGAAACCCCAAAAGGTTTACTTAATTGAAGAAAACATGCGTTTCGGTAGTGACAATTCTTAAGGTTACACGTCGATTTTCAGACTTTGGAACACATTTATACAAAAACTATGGGATTTAGCTACTTACCATTCAACCATGAGGGTCAGAGATGCAGTGTCACTGCATGGTCAAAAATGCAGAGTCGTGGCTAAAACACATGCTCAGCCAATGGACTAAAACTCTTGTGTTTCGGTAGTGACATGAAAACTAGGGACATGATTTTTTGAGTATAGAAAATTGATTTAAAAATTAAACCCACAATAAATCTAAATATTCCAAGTTCTGTTTCAACCCAATCATAAAGATCTTTGAAATGAAATCATTGAAAAAAAAAAAAAAAAAATGAAAAGTGTTATTTAAAGGCATTGAAATTTAGATGTCAGGGTTGGGGACAGCTACTTCCCAATAGAAAGTACCCTATAAATGATGATTTTGTATATATTTAGCTTATCACTATCTCATGTAATGCATTGGATTTATATAGACCATAACATTTTCTAATTAAATATCTATGCCTAAATACCTAATTGTTTTGTAAATAGTTTTTATTGTTGAGGGACTGCATATTACACGAATTCGGTAGAATGGCCCATATATATACCGGAAATATATGCAAATGTGCGCATATTTAATTAGATAAGGCCTAATTTGCATAATCAAACATAATAATTTCAGAAACTTGTAATACATTTTTTGTTCATACATGTGTAAGTAATCAACTGAGGAAGTTTCATGGTGATATCTATTATTTAAAAAAAATACCCTATTCACCTGTAGTGTCTCGCCTTAAGCCATGCTACTGGAATACAGTCAGTCTTAACCACTGTGAAGCCTAAATGGTCTTGTTCTCTCAACCATTTCTTCAACCCTTGTGTTGTTTTATATAGAGAGCCGGGGACTGGAACTACTGGGAAATCAAAAGGCTTTGCCGGAGGAGATAAGAGCTCCGCCACCTGAGAGCCGTAAGAAAAATTACCTTCACCACAGCTCCAAATTTAAATATATGTGTAAAATATTTTTGCTGATGATTTTACTGAAGATGTTTTAAGCCATTACAGGTGGGTTTTTGTACAACTGCTTACATATGTTTTCTGAAACTAGGTCTCATTTTTTTTAACTCTACATACAATTCACAAAACTGAATACACAACAGGCAAAACACCATCAATCCCGTTCAAAAGGAAACTCTGCTTTCAAAACTCACTAATCCCTTTGGGAAATCCAACTTTTATACTTTTCATATGGTTAGATCACTAATCAATCACTAAGTGCACTGTGATGAATCTAAAGCCTTTTGCAGTTTAGTGTTACAGTGACCTTCACAGATAATTCTGACAAAACAGGTTTTAATAAACTGAATTATTGAATTAGTGTGAACAGGTAGGTTGTAAAACCTGCTAGGCTCTAGGCCTGCCGCACCTCTCTGGCTGATGACCCCGCAGCTAGCCCATTGGATTTATCTCTATAGCGGGGATCACCTTTCACAGATGTTTTCCCCCTTATCCCGGAACATCTCCTGGTGGCGGGGTAGTGAACAGGGACGTCTCCCAGTCACCCCCCACAGCTAGCCTTCCTCAGGGATTGCTTGCTCCCCATACCTCCTTAACCAAAGCCAAACACTTGCCTTCTCTACTTCCTCAGACTCTCTGGTGGCTTTGTGTAGCTCCTTGCCCCTCAGCCCTAGCTCTTTAAGTAAGCGAGTCATTGAGCTTCCCACAAACCCCCTCGTGCCAACCTCCACTGGAAAGAGTTGTGTACTCCAACCGCTCTCCCTGCATTTCACAACCAGGTCAGAGTACTTTGCCTTCTTCAATTCGTGGGCTGCTTCCATCCCCTCCTCCCATGGCAACGTCAGCTCCACAAGCCACGCAGATCTCTCCGTCTTGGCCCACAGCACCACATATGGCCCCTGGGAAGTGGAGCTGCCTGCCCAAGTCCACCTCCAATCTCCATTCCACTCCTGGCAACAAAAGGGTGGTTGCTGGTCTCCTTCTAACAGTGTCCCACTTTTACCCTCCCCTAAGGAAATGGGTCCACTGCTGGCACCCTACCTGCCTCCCAATGCTTGCCTCTTGCCTTTTCCTCTCCACCACATCTGCCAGTTTCCTCAGCACCTGATTGTGCCGCCATCCATACCTGCCCTGGGATAGCGTGGTCTTGCATCCTGACAGAGTGTGTTGTGGGGAAGCATTGACATCTTCCAAAATGGTCTTAGGGAAACCCTTCATCGTTTTGCAGATGGTTCCACAATAGTATGTACCACATTGTAGTAAATTGTTAGCCAGGGGTAAGGAAGAAAAAAAATGATCGGCATAAACATGGTAGTTGCATCCCAGGTAGCCCCTCATGAGTCCCATGACAACTCTGTGGGCTAGTCCCCTCCCATTGGCCTCATCACCATCCTTCCCTGTGTAGACATGGAATGCCAAACAGTACCCTGTGGAGGAATCACAGAGGCACCATATTTTGATGCCCCATTTGACTGGCTTTTTTGGCATGTACTGTTTCCAGCGCAGCCATCCATCATATTTGATCATGGCCTCGTCAACCGAAAGTGATGTCCAGGGGATTAGAATTTTGGGGAAATTTTGCTGGAGAATTTGGATAAAAGGCCTGATTTTGTGTAATTTATCGTCATGGTCAATTTCTGATACAGCTCTACATTGCATGAAGCAGCAAAGTTGTTCGAATCTGTTCCTAGACATTCTATTGGCTATGTAGGCAACCCGCAGACATTCATCAGTGCTCCAGAAATCAGTTAAAGATGGTAAACTGTGAACACCCATCAGAATGTTGATTCCCACAAAGGCTTTCATTTCTTCTTCAAAAGTGTCATACCAGGTAGGAGGGGTGTTGTTTACGGCAGCATAGGTGTTAGTATTTGCTACCATGTCCCCAAAAAAAGCCACACCTAGCAGCTGCAGAAGCAGCTCAAGCACTCCTGTGACGCTTGTTGTAGGACCAGGTTGGGTGTCACAGGGCTTAATGGTGGGAGCTGTCACCATTGCCGTCCATTCAGAGTCCAGTGGACCAGCTCCTCTCTCTCTGCCCCCTCCTCTCCCTCTGCGTCCTCCTCTGCCTTCTTCTCTCACTCTGCCTCTCAGAGACAACACTGGCTGCTCTTCACATTCCTCTCCTTCATCTCCATCTTCCTCATTCTCCTCACTCGATTGAGCATCACTGCTGCTCCCACACACCAAATCCTAAAACAAAAAAGCACTAACAGGGAAAGGGCTTTCCATTTCGCTTTCTTTGTAGAAAGCAATCATTTTACGAGAAGAGGTCAGGTCTTCCTAAACAAGCAGGCCTCTCCAATGTAATTCCTCCACTCAACATGCCTGTTGCTACTTCCACTTACTATATCAATGGTTTCTCTCTCAACAGTGATATCTGGCTTGTTATATGTTTTATCCATATAAGGAGGGGGCAGCTAAACTCGAAGACTCTCAGAAAATATCTAAAGTGTAGCTCACTAAACTAGAAATATATTGAAATGCCATGAGATGTAGGCCTACCACTAACCATTTCACATTTACAGACATAAACCTATAGACATGACACAAAACATCTTCCAAAGACTTTATTATCTCAGCTGCATTATTCAGTAGCACAAAGTAGTCTATTACATTCATATTTACTTCATGTAACCCTGCCATAGCGATACAACACCTTTTTGACAGCCTATATAGCCTAATTGCAAAATTAAATATATAAATAAATACTACACTGAAATAACGCAAACAAAGTGAATCTACAGTGAGCCAACGCTCGTCCACTGACAGTGTGGAAGAATGACAGCGACGCGAGCCAGGCTACATTCCAAGATTACGTTACTAGAAATGTCACTTTACATGAGCTTTGTTCATAAGCCATGCAGTCCATAAAATAGGAATACTCTGTGTACTAACAGTATAGTAAGACCAGTCATATGTTCAGAGAGCTTTCTAGCAACCAACAAGTTACAAGTAGGATAAACATCCTAGCGAAATCTGCGTTGTCGACAGACCATCGTTTTGACTGGAGTTTTGATGTGCTTGCTAGCACCAAGTGGATTACCTCATCTACAATACATATGGGCTTGGACTCAAATCACTAGTAGGCCTACTTCACGATCTACTATGGTTACCAGCAGATAAGGTAAATAATAATCGCCATATTTGCTTTAATGTTTTATAGAGTAAGAGGCTATGTGTAGGCTAACTCTCTATTGAAAGACACTGACCGGCGCATCAACACAAACTAGGCTCTGTGAGTCAAATTAGCGTAGCTAATCAGAAATGTTGTAGATGCCAGAGTTGGCAACTATGGCTCAGATTTAGGTTGTTATCCATCAACATTCATTTTACAACTTACATTAGTTTCGTTGTCATTCGACTCGAAAATCTCTGGCTCAATTTGGCAAAGCACTACTGCTTCCTCCAGGGTAAACATACGTGGACGTTTCGGTGCTGTCATTTTGCCGATCTGGCTGGCTGAGGTAATCGAGTGATTAGAGAAGGCTACAAAGTGGAATACTAAGCAGTTTGTAGCGGGAAATATTGAGAGTGAAATGTAACAAATTATACTGTATAATTACCAATGTCACAAATAGCTTAGCGGTAATATGAATAGCTTAAATGGGATGGCTACATTAGCCAGCTAGTTAGGAGAATCTCCGCTCTCTTTCTCTTATACCATCCTGTTCTGCAGCGAAGGCACATCACGTAATAACGTGATCATTTCTCAAAATAGTTGAATACAAATATATAGCTTTTAAGATAAAAATATGCTCAATAAGGCTTAAAGAATTAAATCAGGTGTGTAGATGAAGTTCAGCAACAGCATTTCCAGTGTTTACATCCATGATTGCATGCTGGTAGTCGCTGGCCGTCAACGGCCGTTACAGGAGAATACAGAGCGGCCGAGAGCTTCGCCTTCTCCAATCTCAACTAGAGTGGGTGACGTCACAATGGCTCAACATTCCACCATGTTAGTCAATGAGAGAAAAAGGTGATGAAAAAGAGGAATAAAAAAGGAGTGGCAAGGAGTACCGCCACGAAAAGTCATAGCAGGTTGCACCGGATCGGGCCGGACGTTTCGGTGTTTGAATGGCGTCTCTATCTCAATCGGGCGAGGAGTAGTTAGCTGCAAGAAAAACGGGGAGAATAAATAAATAAAGAAAACTTGACGATAACAATACTGTGCTTCCCTTCGGGCAAGCACACTAATAAACTGAATTATTGAATACACAAATGGAGTACTAAATAGACAGAATATATGAATATAAAATTGAGTATTTTTTCCCATTATGAAAAATCAATGGTCTTGTTCTCTCAACCATTTCTTCAAACCTTGTGTGGTTATACAGTCTTGGACAAAAATATGGGCACCCCTGCACTTCTGTCAGATAATGTACCAATTCTCCCAGAAAAAAATCGCAATTACAAATACTTTGGTATTCACATGTTGAATTCTATTGTTTGCGTTGGGACAACACAAAAAATCAGAGAAGAAAACCAAATCTGACATGATTGGACACATATCTCCATAAATGGACTAGACAAAATGATTGGCACCCTTATAAAATTGTAAGAAATAATTGTATTTTAAGCATGTACTGCCCCTTTAATCTTTATTTAAACTCACCTGTGGCAAGCCACAGATGCTGGTAATATAAAATCACATTTGCAACCAGTTAAAATGGAGCAAAGTTGATTCAACCTTTGTGTTGTGTGTCTGTGTATACCACACTGAGCATGGAGAAAAGAAAGAAGAGCAAAGAATTATCTGAGGATTTGAAAATCAAAATTCTTGAAAAGCATGGGCAATCTCAAGGCTACAAGTCCATCTCCAGAGATCTTAATGTTCCTGTGTCCACTGTGCGCAGTGTCATCAAGAAGTTTACAGCCCATGGCATTGTCACTAACCTCCCTGGATGTGTAAGGAAGAGAAAATAAAGCTACCCAGCAGACACAGGGTACAACGGTGTCAGCTCACACTATCCTTCGCCATTTGAATGAAATGGGATGCTATGGCACTGCTGACACCGAGACATAAAAAAGCCAGACTGGAGTTTTACAAAACTTTCTAGGGGAAGCCAAAATCATTCTGGGAGAACGTCCTGTGGACAGATGAGACCAAAGTAGAGCTTTATGGTAAAGCAGTTTACAGACAACGAAAGGAGGCTTTCAAAGAAAAGAACACGGTCCATACAGGCAAATATGGTGAAGCTGGACAGATTTTTTGGGGTTGCTTTGCTGCTTCTGGAACCCAATGCCTTGACTGTGTGCCTGGCATCAGAAAATTTGAGGTCTGCCAAATCATTTTTGGGCGCAATGTAGGGCTCAGTGTCAGAAAGGTGGGTCTCCGTCAGAGGACATGGGTCTTCCAGCAGGACAATGACCCATAGCACACTTCAAAAAGCACCCAGAAATGGTTAAGACAAAGCACTGGAGACTTTCTGCTAGCTCAAGATGGCAATGCACCAACGTGCCTGAACAAACCTAATTTTAAGGTAAACAAGCCTGTGGATGTTCAGATGAGCGCAAGTGCATTTCCTATTTAAACAGCGTGGGTGCAGGATGAGAAAATGACAACTGCGTCATTCTGAAACTAGCAAAGACCCTAGCGTTGTGCTTGCACTGCTTTGTGCTGGGTGCACAATTAACCGATTTAAGCCGGGAAAGCATTGCCGCTGTTCTACCTTTGTAGCCGGGGGCGCTGTTGCGTCATTCTACCTTTGAGGCCGGGAAAGCGTGTACGTCTTTTTCCGGTATAACTCTTTCAGGTCCGGTCATGCAAATATCAGTACCACAGTATTGTGTGACAGAGAGATAAGCCAATGAGAAAATGTCTTCTATCTGTGTTTGAATGGTACACGAGATGGGATTGGTTGAATTTGATGTCAGTCTCGCATGACAGAACTTTGCACCCGTACTTTTAAAATGGCGTCTTTACCAAAGCGAGCAAGACCATCGAAACCATATACTTTGGACAAAGTTTTAGCTATTTTAGATAATGACAATCAGGATGAAGAGCCAGACAGTGAACCAGAAGGGATGTCAAGTTGTGAGGAGAGTGAATTAGACCATCAGCTGCTAAATTCTCCGGACAATTCCAGGTGAGTCCAAGTGTAAACCCCTCCCCGCTAGTTTATCCCTCCCGCTACCCCAAAGGTTACACTGTATGTAGTAAAATAAACACTGTATCTACGTTTTGTTTTTTTAAGAAGCCTATGTGTCTGAGAAACAAAATGTAAAGTCTCTGGCAACTAAAATAGTTGTTGTTTTACAATTTACAATGCAACATATTAAGATTTGGATGCTAAGTGGGAAGCGAACAGATGAGTGAAATACGATTCAAAGTTAGTTTACAATTCATAGCGATCTCAATGTAAGAAGTTTTTGCTTAGTAAATGGTTGATAAATGGATCTTTTTATATAAGATTGTATGTAACATGCTTGGAAGTTTCTTATTGTTTGGCTTTCTTTTGAGAAAAGCATAACATATTACGTATATTATGACAGAAAATATTTTCACTCAAGTAAACAATTGTCATAGCTAACAATATATTTAGCCTATATCATTTTATTGTATGGTATAGCTAACAATATATTTAGCCTTTATTATCATTTTATGAGTTCACAAACATAAAAAAGTATTTATTAGAGCAAAAAATTACTGGCAAATTGTTCTAGTTGGTGTTCATAAGTATATAATTCTTTCTTTCTTTAGTAATGAGGATGATGTTTCTGAAGCTGATGATTCTGAAGCTGATGTTTCTGACGTCTCCAGTGATGATGCTAAAGAGCCGTGTAATCAGAGCCGTGGATGTGGTGGCCGTGGAGGCTGTGGACGTGATCTCCTCCTCCTTCATCTCCATCTCCTGCTGGAGGAGACATACCTACTCCACAGCATGACTTTGGGAAAATATATGACAAACGCAAACAGTGCAGGGAGTGACAGCTTGTACCTGACACTGAAAAAGAAAGTGGGCCAACTGTGTACGGTTGTAAACAGTGCAACCTGCCACTGCACATGGAGTGCTTCGACAAGCACTACCGCCGGTAACATATTCATTCTCTATTACAGAGGAAGAACCTCCCCAAACTTTTTGAGAATGTATTTTTGTAATTGAACTGACTAAACTCCTTTAAAAATGTAGTTTGATATCAGTATTTAATACTATGCATATTATAATTTGTTTCCCTGAGTTAAAAAAACATTAGCACCCCCTATCGTAACAAGAAAATACTGCACGGAGGATGTCCTCCCTTTGGCTCCCATTGAGATCAATGGAATCTGTCTGATACTGGCGGCTCGTGGGGCTCACTTACGTTGCCCAGGCGAGGAAAGACCTCCCTAGCGTCTGAGTCTGCGCCAACATCGCTTAACCAATAAACAACGGATTTGGCGTTGGAGGGAGGGGATTAGACATTAATTCCGAAAGAAGTTTCCCTCTTCAACCATTCTGCAGAAGGATATCGATAATACGTCACCCTTAAAGATTGTTGTAGAAAGATTGCAAATAAAGAGGATGTGCATTGGAGAACGAAGATATTGTTCATGTTTTATTCCGTTTCATTCATTGAGCTACAGAGAGAAGGTTAGTATCAAAACAACAGGGAAACGTGTTCCAAAAATCCAAGTCACTAAACCCAATGGTAAAACCGCTGCCGTTAATGCTAACTGGTATGCAAAATACATATAGCTCACTGGTACCATAAAAAAACAATCGGCTGTACTGTTTGGTTTAAATCGTTCATACGCCTATTTAGTCTGACTGTTCACGTTCAGTTGACATTCTGAATGGAAATTGTTAATGAATGTTTCAGAACGCGATGTGATTTTGTATCTATTCTAATTAGCCTACTTGTCACTTGGGCATTGGCCTCATACTAGGCTACTTTCAATTCAATTCAATTCAATTCAATTCAATTTTATTTGTATCGCGCCATAACAATACAATTGCCTCTCGGCGCTTAACAGAGCCCAGAGCCTGAACCCCCTTAGTGCATGCACAACGGCAACAGGGGCAAGGAAAAACTCCCTGATCGGCAGGAAGAAACCTTAAGCAGAACCACGGCACATAAGGGGGGACCCATCTGCTTGAGGTCGGCCGGGTGGAGACAGGAAGGTGGGACGGGGGGAAGGGGGGAAGGGGAAGGGTAGTGTGGCAGAAGGGGAAAGGAAGCAACAGGGGCAATACACAGCCAGCATTTGGTCACTGGACATATGTGTACATACATCTGGTGGTAAATACATGATACAGACAAGACCAGATTACTGTGGCAATAGGGTTACTGTTACAGGGGTAGGGGATGTAGGGACAGAGAAACATTTCGGTGGAGGCAATAATGTATATTGTACATAAATGCTAGCATAGGGTATTGGGTAGAGTAGGTGTACGGCAATGCAGTGGCAGTGGGTGCGGTTGGCCGAGGGTTTCTCTAGGTAGACCAGGTAGAGAGACTAAGTGCAGAGTGGTGGGGGTGGGGAGGGAAAGTTCCACATCCATCAGGGATTGGAACACGCCTGGCTCCGGGGAGGCAGTGGACCTTGCAGGGGCCGCTTGTTGAAGAGGTCACTTTCAGTGATAGCTGTAATAATCTGGCATAATCTGAGCAGCAATTATAGGAAGTTTTTGTTTTTGTAATTATAGAGAACAAAGGTAATTTACTCAGGGTTTGTACTCTTTTCATAGGCCTATTTGTTTAATATAAGCGTAAAGCATCTGCTAAGACAGAAAAATAGCCTAAACATAAAAATATATTTCTGTTTAATAATACATTTAGTCAAAGTCAGTCCACCCCTAAGCGATCAATGAACATTGACCAACATTCTGAAACATCCATTAACATCCACTTTTGCCACAAACAATGTTAGGCTAACAGCCCATGTTAATAGTTCTGAAATAATGTTCTCTTACTTGTTGCCTTTGTTACTTATTGTTTAATATTGTGGAAATGATGTTAGTGAATGATTCAGAGCATGATGCATTTTAAATGGCATCACTTTTGGTCTTGTGTCTTAATTTTTCTTAAAACAATTGCAGCTGAAAATATAATTAGTCAAATAATAACCAATAGCTTTAGTAATTGAGGGGAAAAATAGGCCAAATGGTAGGCCCAAAATCTAGAATTTAGTTTTTCAAATCAAGAGGAGGCCTGATTAGACTACTGTAAATCCTCAAATAAAGACCGGGATTCAATTAGAAGCCGGGCTCCAGATAGTAGCCGGGGTCGTGGTCCATATGGACAAATAAAGGCCGGGCCCCGAATACAAGCCGGGGGTAAAATAAAGTAGCCTATATTACTGTAGCCTACCATCATCAGTCCGTCGGCTCAAAGTAGACATCACAATTTAATTGAATGAATTTCATAAATACATGTTCTCCTCATGTTTAATATTATATTATATAATATTGTTGGCTAATTTCATGGGCTGTTTGCAATAAAAAAAGAAATTTCCCCACGTAAGACTACTAGGCGAATTTGTTATTGTTCATGAAGGTGCGTCTGGCAATTTGTTATGGTTTAGCCTAAATGCACGTATTGTATAGCCTACTGTTGTTTATCTGTAACGTTTTAGTTGGCTAGGTTACTTTTTCCAGAAGGGATCATAGAGCAGTAGTAGACTTACGTGACTTTGATATTAAATTCAAAGAGATGGTGTATGCTGATTGCTGAAAAACATTTGGGAGAAAAAGGAGCAAAGAAATTTGACATTGACCCGAGACGAATGCGATAGGCTACGACTAGCAGGTGGAGGTAGAAAGAAAGTTAGGCTGGATATCAAACCAGATCGTTGCATACATTTTTTTCAGTCGCGATAAACATAATAGAGTGTCTTGAAAAATGATTAAAATCAAGGCTTTGGAAATCTTTTCCTCTGTGACTGACAGTGGAGACCATAACTCTGATGTTTATTTTTACGTTGACACCGCACATAAAGCGCTACGCGATGTGCAGGCAGTGTTGAACGCATATGCAATTCATTATATTAGCCTACTGCAATTATGCCCATTATTTAAATAATAAAGTTCTATAACAGAAGATAAGTAAGAAATAAAGGCCTGCCCCTAATACAAGCCTGCCCCAAAATAAAGGCCGGTGCACTGTGCAGCCTAAGTAAATACAAGCCCCGGCCACAATTTGAGGATTTACGGTAATCGGCTTTGCATCCTTTCCTTCTGGCCTTGTCTACTCCAAACACATGCTGCCCACCAGCTTTTTAAGTACAATGGTGCCACACTGGTGGCTTTGTATCAATTGTATCCCTGCCTGCTATTTTTTAGTACTTCAGTGCACAAATACACCCTGAAACAACTTGTATCTCACATACTTATGCCACCAACGGAATAAGCAGGCCAATGGCAACCAGGCGCACAGTCCTTCCTCCCTCCCTCACTTTAAAAACCACCAGCCGCCACTGATATACGTGTATACATAAATACGTATATATGTATATACTGTATATATAGATGGATATAAAGACAGTTTGATGGATAGATAGATACTATGCAAATAGATAGATAGATAGATCACCTCTGAAAGAGGAATGTGAGTGATTGAGGGGGGAGAGGAAGAGGATGGATCCAGCAGGTGGAGAGAGGGAGTCTGCAGGATGGCTGGTAGAGAACTGTAGAGAGTTTCTTTTTGTATTGTATCTCTGGCAGAGGGCTGGACTTGACTAACTCTTTAGCCATGCTACTGGAATACTGGCACTCTTAACCACTGTGAAGACTTAATGGTTTTGTTCTCTCAACCATTTTGTCAACCCTTGTGTTGTTATAGAGAGCCGGGGACTGGAACTCCTGGGAAATCAAAAGGCTTTTTTGGAGGAAATTAAAGCTCCACCACCTGAGAACCGTAAGAAAAATGAATTTCACCACAGCTCCTAATTTAAATGTATGTGTAAAGTATTTTTGCTGATGATTTTACAGAATATGCTTTGATGTATTACAGGTGGGTATTTGTACAATTGCTTACACATGTTTTCTGAAACTAGGTCTATTTTTTTGTATTTCTAACTCTACATACAATTCACAAAACTGAACACACAAAAGGCAAAACACCATCAATCTCCTTCAAAAGGAAACACTGCTTTCAAACCTCACTAATCCCTTTGGGAAATCCAACTTCTGTGTTAGATGGTAAACACAACTATTCATATGGTTACATCACTAATAAATAACTAAGTACTAGAGTAAGGAATCTAAAACACTCTGGTCTTTGTCAGGTTAAAGCCTTTTGCAGTACGTTGTTACAGTGCACTTCACGGAAATTCTGACAAAACCAGTTTAAATAGACGGAATTTATGAATACATTTTATTTTGTAATTGTTGCCATTTTCAAAAATAAATGGTTTTGTTCTCTCAAACATGTCTTCAACCCTTGTGTTGCTATACATAGAGACCTGGGAACCTAGAGTACTGGACCTGGGGGACAACACAATGGACTTGAAGGAGGTGAAGATAGCTATGGAACGTAAGAAACATTACTTTCACCACAGCTCCTAATTGATATATGGGCCATTCTACGGAATTGGTGCAAAGTCAGGTCGGAAATATTTGTAATTTTTTTTTTTTTTTAATTCCCAAAACATTGTCCGTATGTATATTATACCATATCTAAAGTACACAAATCTAGTAAAAGAACAGTCAATTTTTATATTGTATTTTCAGAATGTGTTGGAATGTTTTTCCTCTTCCAAAAATTGTCACTACTGAAACATCACATTTACTATAGTAAAAAAGTATTATTATTGACCAGTTCAGATTGTGTTTCCTTCCCTTCTCTGAAGAGTATTTTTACAAATATTTCTTGAAGGTTTTCACAATGAAATACATAATAATGAAATTTTTACCAAATTTTCAAGTTCAATTTATACAATTCATCAAAATCTAAGTGCAATATTTCTTTGTAAAATGCAAAATACTGATCATATTGATTCCAGAGTTGTTGATTGATGAAATTGAACATACATTAATCCAATCAGTATCATAACCTTGTAGTTGATTACTCAATATACTACATTTTTTACAAAACATCCAATATTTCGGTAGTGTTGCACTGTTTCGGTAGTGACTGCACTGTTGGATGGATGTTCATTTCTCTCCCAAAATCTTCCAAAAGGTGCTCTGGGCCACCTTTTAGTCCACACAACATATTTATTTAAAAATGATGGGATTGAACTACTTACCATTTCATTTTGTCACTACGGTTAGGACACAGCATCATGAACCTAAGGAGCACACGTTCGAAACTCGCGAAGGGCAAGATTTCAAAAACTACCTGAAAGACACAGGTTAGATACTCACGAGTGGCAATCATGTCCCAAGTTGCGAGATGACTCCCCCAGTATCAGAAGCCCGACTCTGTATAATTACATTCCAAAAGTGAATCTCAAGAAATTACAGAGAGGAAACTCCGGAATATGAGTGGAACAGCCTCGAAAGGGAATTGTGTCCAACTCTGCAAATGAAAGGTAGATCAAGAATTGTGATAACCACGTAACAAAATCCTACAGACAGAATACCGATTAAATTATTATCAAGTATATTTTTTATTTTGTTTTTATGGGGCAATAGCTGTAAATGGGAGGGGATACGTTTTTGTCAGTTGAAATTTGACCAATAGAGAGAATCTCATTCCGTCTCATCACAAGACGTTTTAATTAAAATCCGGGTCGTTTTCAACCAATGCTGCAGGGTGTGTGAGGCTAGACTGGTGGCAGTCAATATGCTAATAAGAGCCTTTCGCACCTCTTTAGCGGGAGGTGAGAAGTATGCTAAACAAATCGTCCCCCCTCCCCTCGCGCGTTCCTTCCCGAGAATTTCTGTTCATATGCGGCAGACGGATATTTCGACGTGAATGTCCGCGATCGACCAGGAATGCTGATTATTTGCGGCTGTATCACAGCGTGTACGAGTTTTCGTGCAGTGAATGCTGAGCTGTAATCCACAAACAGCATCCTCACATATGTGTTGCCCTTTTCCAGGTGGGAGAGGGTGGTGTGTGTTGTTAGGGCAATGGCATCATATGTTGATCGGTTTAGGCGGTATGCAAACTGAAAGGGGGTCCAGGGTGTTTGGAAGGGTAGAGCATATGCGGGTTCTGACCAGCCGCTCGAAGCACTTCATAATGGTGGAGGTCAGTGCTACAGGGCGGTAGTCATTCAAACATCTGACTGATGTTTTCTTTGGTATGGGGATGATGGTGGCCTGCTTGAAGCAGGTGGGGACTTCAGACAGATGCAGTGAGAGGTTGAATATGGAGGTGAATACCTCCGCAAGCTGGTCAGTGCACCCCCTGAGGACACTGACTGGGACTCCATCAGGCCCGGATGACTTCCAAGGATTCACGTCAGCTACGGTCAGGGACAGAGTGCAGTCGTCCTGGTCCTTGGCCAGTCTTGTGGAAGGAAGGGGGTTGTTAGCCTCAAACCTTCCGTAAAAGGTGTTAAGGTCATCAGGGAGAGAGGCGTCAGGCTGATCATCACTGCTATTTCTCCCTTTCATAGCCAGTGAAATGTCAGGCGTTGGGGGTCAGAGCTGAGGTAGGTGAACTCCAGCTTGTCCCTGTATTCTCTCTTTCCGTCTCTGATGGCCGTCCGTAGGTCACATCTGGACTTCCCAAAAGCCTCCTGGTCACCAGAGTTAAAGGCAGAGGACCATGCTCTGAGCTTAGCACGGACATTACCATTTACACAGGGATTTTGGTTTGGAAAAGACCTAAAACTGACCCTAGATACGACATCATCAATGCGTTTGGAGATGTATGAGGAGACAGTCTGTGTATTCATTGATGTCCCCATCAGCTGCAAAACAGAACATCTGCCAATATGTTGTATCAAAGCAGTCCTGTAGAGAGCTAATGGATTCAGCACTCCAGCGTTGAACTGCCCTAAAAAAAAAGTTTGGTAACACTTTCTATGAAGCCCAGCGTTATAAGGCCCTATAAGGACATTATAAGGGCCTTAATAATGACTTATAGCGATTGCTACAATGACTTATAGCTACTTTATAACTACGTATAATGTCTTCATGATGACTCATAATCACCTTTATGATACATTATATCAGTTTATTATGAATGGTTATAATTAAAGATGGAATAATGCATTATAAATATGTGACTGTCGGGTAACACTTGCTATGAAGCCTGCCTTTATAAGGTCCTATAAGGACATTAATGATGACGTTTAAAAGTAGCTATAAGTCATTGTAGCACTCTTTATAACTATGTTTAGCATCTCCACAATGACTCATATCCACTGCTCTGAAACGTTATGTCAGTTAATTATAAATGGTTATAATCTAAGATAAAATGATGCATTATAAATATGTGATGATCATAGGTTTGTGTGGGTAAACATGAATCCTATGAAGCCTACATATATGAAGCACTATAAGAACATTCATAATACCTTTAAAAACTAGATAAGTCATTGTGGCACTCATTATAACTATGTATATAGGTCTTCACGGCACATCATAACCACCTTTGTGATATATTATGCAAAAGGGATATAAGATTATTATATTGCTAGGTGCCGTTCCTTTGTGACACCAGAAATCCAAGAAAAAATAAGCAAGATGAAAACTGATGGGGACTTGCTCCTGATGGCCGTCCATTAAAATGTCATACCGTATGTCACATCAATAAGTTGTCTACAGGAGGCTTGCTGTTTTTTTAATTTTTAACACCCTTTTTAACACCCTTACAATGCTATGTTCTGTGTAACAAAGCTGGCTCTTGGCCTTGTTACAAGAACTGAAAATACCAAAGTGTATCAAAAACACGAAAGGTTTAATCACAAAATTCAATTTACACAATTTCTAATATCCAAATTTTCACAACGGTCCAATTTCCAATTATCCAAATATCCAAAGATTCAAATACACAAAGTTCCAACTTCCAATTCAAAGTTAAAGTTGTCATAAAGAGCCAATGCATGCAATCAAAGTCTGCTGTCGCAGTACATGCAGTCAACAGGTTGCTATCTTGCTCTCTTTCTCTCATGCTCCCGAACTCCCCCGACTCCAGGAATCGCTGGTTTCTTTATAGGTTAGGGACACGCCCCCCCAGGTGGTTGATCACTGGCACCTGGAAGGAGAGAGAATGAACCACAGCCTGCACACACAATCAACCAATTTACACACAATCATACCGACAAAACAGGCAGAGCAGACGAACCCAAAGGGGTTCGTCACACCCTCCCCCTTACAAAGCCAAAGACAATACAAAGATCCCATTAAATCTACACATATTCAATCAATCAATTAATTCCAATCGCTATAGCTATCCAAACAATCATTATCACCACCACTGTCATCATCACCATTACCATTACCACTACACTCACCAGTGAGTCCGCAGTAGTAAATTACCATGTGCCAACCTATCTAATACAAGCGACTTGTGAACACCAAATACTTATACCTCTACCCAACAACCAGAGTGTCTCGTGAGGCGTCAGCGAATCCCAGGCCCTGGGAGGCTAAAGACAAGAACACAGTTAGGACAGACAGGACATCTTTTAGTTACAACACAAGTATATCAAATATAAACGTTGGCTCATAGTGTGGTGACGGAATAGAAGGTGGAGTCAAATTTTCCTGTTGCTCTTCCAGAACCACCTGTGATGAGATCTAATCTTTACATCAAGCCATGACTGATCTAATCTCTACATCCATATGCTCACAGACAACCCATGGCAATCAATACATGAGCACAATGATTAGGACACAACAGCAGAAATACACTTTAAAGAGAACAACAACAATACAAACAACCCTCATTATATAAAATGTCTTTTTTTTTAAGAGAAAGGGAACCAATTGACGAAGCCATGGAGCACATCCGCAGATCTGCATGGCGTTAACATAAGGAGGCAGCAGACAGTCAAAGCCAGTGCAGAGCGGCAACCCTCTGTACTCAAAAGCTGCAGTCATGTTTATTTTTTATCTTTTCACGAACACATGAACACCCCCTCCCCCCTTAAAAAGTTTAGGACTACCAAACAAATCACAGGGATTTGCAACAAACGTATTGACCTCAGTAGTCATGTCTGCTTGAGCCAACAAACAATTTCAGTAGTAGCCTGCAATTCTAAAGAAAACAAATTCCCGCTGAAGAAAACCCAATTTAACTAACTCGTAGACCTTTCTTCACACGGGTACCGTGGCGGGTACTTATGCACGCAACAAAGCCCAGCGGTCCAGAAAGTCTCAGATTGAAACCAACCGAACCCTGGAATGTGCCCCCGAGACAAATGCTCTGACCACGTACCCCGTGACTGCAAAGACGTTATCAAAATATGAAACACGTAAAGTAACAATAACCCGCAAAATCAAAACGGTCTGACCCTAACAGGGAAATGTTTGAGAAACAGTGGCTACTTACCCAGAAGTTGACAGTTGCACACACAAAACTAACGAAGTTTTTAGGCTCACGACAAATGAGTGCTGAATCAAACTAAAACTTCAAGCCACAAATAAAAAGTTAGTAGTTTTTGACGAGCCCCCACTTGTAACAAAGCTGGCTCTTGGCCTTGTTACAAGAACGTAAAATACACCATTTTATCAAAAACACAAAGGTTTAATCATCAAAGTTCAAATTACCACACCGGTCCAATTCACAAGTTCCAATTTCCAATAAAAAGTACAAGTTTTCACAAACAGCCAATGCATGCAATCAAAGTCTGCTCTCGCAGTACATGCAGTCAACAGGTTGCTATCTTGCTCTCTTTCTCTCATGCTCCCGAACTCCCCCGACTCCAGGAATCGCTGGTTTCTTTATAGGTTAGGGACACGCCCCCCCAGGTGGTTGATCACTGGCACCTGGAAGGAGAGAGAATGAACCACAGCCTGCACACACAATCAACCAATTTACCCACAATCATACCGACAAAACAGGCAGAGCAGACAAACCCAAAGGGGTTCGTCACATCTGGGCTATGTTCAGCCAGTGCTGATTTAAATAAAAGGGTTTTCATCTGTATCCTGTTGTATTTACTGTCAGCACTATTAACAAGTTCATAATGCCTTATCTTACTACTTATATTACTCTTTTGTCACTTTACTTAAAGCTGACAAAGCACACTTATATAATCTCATATCTGTTCATAACAACACCACCCTTTTGTCACTTTACTTAAAGCTGACAAAGTCCACTTATAGGATCTTCTAAAAGTTTATAATATTACATTTCTGTATAGCAGCCTAGTCACCATACTAATAACCATTAATGAATATGCATAATATATCACAAAGGTGGTTATGATGTGCCGTGTAGACCTATATACATGGTTATAATGAGTGCCACAATGACTTAACTAGTTTTTAAAGGTATTATGAATGTTCTTATAGTGCTTCATATATGCAGGCTTCATAGGATTCATGATTACCCACACAAACCTATGATCACATATTTATAATGCATCATTTTATCTTAGATTATAACCATTTATAATTAACTGACATAATGTTTCAGAGCAGTGGATATGAGTCATTGTGGAGATGCTAAACATAGTTATAAAGAGTGCTACAATGACTTATAGCTACTTTTAAACGTCATCATTAATGTCCTTATAGGACCTTATAAAGGCAGGCTTCATAGCAAGTGTTACCCGACAGTCACATATTTATAATGCATTATTCCGTCTTTAATTATAACCATTCATAATGAACTGATTTAATGTATCATAAAGGTGATTATGAGTCATCATGAAGACATTATACGTAGTTATAAAGTAGCTATAAGTCATTGTAGCAATCGCTATAAGTCATTATTAAGGCCCTTATAATGCCCTTATAGGGCCTTATAACGCTGGGCTTCATAGAAAGTGTTACCTTTCCTGCTTTAGGCGTTGTCTGGAGGTAGGGATTAGCATAATGGAGGTGTGATCCGATTTCCCGAAAGCGGGGCGTAGGAGGAGTTTGTAACTGTTACGAATTTGTGATGGTCGAGAACCTGATCACCCCGGGTAGGAAATTTAATATGTTGATAGTATTTTCGATAGAACTATTGAAGTCTCAAGACAAGAGTTAGCAAGAGTTAAGCAAGAGTTAACCATCAAGCATACCCCTCCACCCCTGCTTTAACCTGACTCCTGAGGTCCTGTCCTGCCGGGAGATGGAAAAACCGGCCGGAGTGACAGCCAGGTCAGGCATCATAGGATCCAGCCAGGTCTCTGTGAACGCCAGTACACAACAGTTTGCAATGTCCCGCTGGAAGTTAGTGTCCTAAAAGGCTAAAGCACAGTTTAGAAGCAAGTGGGAAAATTCCTGTGAGGGCACCAGTATTCAAACTGCATCATTCTCCCCTTTGGTGTTGGGCACTGAACCTTCACCTGTGCCCACATCTGGAGTATACATAATACACATCTGTAGTATGAGTATACATGCTCCTGAATGCAGTGGCGGCTCCTGAAAGGAGGGACAATTTTATGATAACGATTAAGGCAACCCATTTAGTAGGTAAATTAAGCAAGAATCAATTTGTTGTTAGCTGATTAACTCATACAGCTTTTTTTGTCCACAAGATGACAGCACACAACAGAAAGATTTACCCTCTAGCTACATAAGAGTAGCTAGTTACAGGTGGAAAGCTATGGAAAAAAAGTTGCATCCAGGAGCATCTTTAGCATCTATCATAACAAACAGAGAAACATTGGCTCAGACTCCTCTACCATTGTTTGACAGAGGGGCATATTTTACAGACAATGAGATGGTGTATGGGGTGCATATGTGAGCACAGACCCTTCACGTATGCATACAAATACAGACACATGAGTTGAAGTTCATGTTTCTGGGATGGGTGTGAATGTGTGTGAGAGTTGGGGACCTTAGGGTGTGAGGGAGAGGGGGCGGGGGGAAAAATGGTGTGGCTTCACAATAAAATGATCCCACTTTTTCATTATTCACACGTCTCAAATGTTGTATGATGTGATATAGCTTAACAGGACACATGATATGTCCAGTAACAAAATAATGAAGGGGGCAACATATAAATCAAATCCAACAATATGTATTGACTGATCTAAGCAAGTCATCACATAGAAAATAACTCAGTGTTAGTTTAAAAAGCGAACACTCACACTGAGAAACCTATGAAAAGTGACAGTCGTATATAGAAATACTGACCGCGTTAGCCACTTCACATCCGGCTGTCCACGATTTTCTTTTGTAACAATTCTTGGACACCTCCCCCTTTGTAGAAAACCTGTTGAATGGATACATTTGGTGTAGGAGGTCCTAATTGTTGTTCGTCATTAGTAGGCCAACCAAAAGGAGATCCTTTCAAAGAAAGAATTGATTTGTTGCACTGCGCAGTAGCCCTCTCGATAAAATATGCCTTGGTCGAAGCTTTATGACGTTTTTGGACGCTTTTACGTCCATTACTAATGACGAAAGCATGGAGTGGTGAGCCCTCCTAGGAGCCATAGAGAATGCACCCAAAATAAAAAGCACAACAGACATCATTCATTTTGTTTTCTGTGCAAGACAGAATATACACTCTTAAGGCGAGACACGGCAGGCAAAAAAAGCAGTGGTCAATTTTGAGATTTTGAGCTGTTCACTCACCTAACATGTAATCTTTCAAACTAGCATAAAGAAAATATCATAATTATACATTTATGTGTATATGTATTCACATTTTGTCTGTTCGCGGCGTCAGAATTCTCCTAGCTTTCCTGGAAAGTTAGCATTCTAATGTAACGTGCAGTATATCGGCTTTCTGGTGCCTGTCATGTTTGGTATCGTTGAAAAGCTCTGTATCTCCCACACAACGCTATGTAATCCGAATACATTTCCTTTCCAGCAGTAACCAATGATGTTAGCAAAAACGTTTCTTGGTGATACCTATTATTTAAGATTTTTATGTTAATTTTGTTCTTAAGAACTTAAGCAGAGTCAATATTGTTACCCTCTAACCCTATACCCTCTTGGGTTGATTACTTATATGGAGGAGGTCATGTAGATATAGATCCTGTCTTTTTCTACAATTACTGCTTATTTCACATTTTTAAGAGTTTTGATTGTTTCCTCCACAGTGTCTCCTCTAAATGTTGTGCTGCTGGGGAAAACTGGTTCTGGAAAGAGTGCCACAGCAAACACCATCCTGGGGAGGGAAGCTTTTAAAGAGGAGTTATCTCTTGAATCTGTGACTGTAATCTGCAGTAATCAACATACTGTTGTGGATGGTAGACGACTTACAGTGATTGATACACCAGGATTGTTTGATACAGAGAAGTCTATGGAAGAGCTGAAGGATGACCTGGAGAAGTGTGTTGAGATGTCTCTACCTGGGCCTCATGCCTTCCTGTTGGTGATGAGATTGGATGTGAGGTACACACAAGAGGAGAGAAATGTTGTAAAGTTGATCAAAAAGAACTTTGGTGAGGGGGCGCTGAAGTACACTATAGTGCTCTTCACTCATGGGGATGTGCTGACGGGGAAACCAGTGGAAGCTTTTCTGAGCAAAAGTCCTGCTCTCTCATTTCTTATTGAACATGTTGGGGGTGGATATCACGTCTTCAACAATAAGATTAATGGCATCACTCAGGTCAGAGAGCTAAAGGAGAAAATTGAGGCCATGGTGGAGAAGAACGGTGGAGCAAACTACACCAATGAGATGTACAAGGAGGTGCAGAGAAGAATAAGAGAAAAGGAGGAGAGGAAAAGAGAAGAGGAAGAGACAAGGAAGGCAGAGGAAGAGAGAAAGAAAAAACAAGCAGAGAGGGAGTTAGAAGAGGAGAGGAGAAAAAGGGAAGAGGCAGAGATGAAGGCAGAGGAAGAAATAAGGAAGAGAGTGGAAGCAGAAAAGAGAGCAGCAGAGGAGAAGAAGAAGGCAGATGAGGAGAAGAAGAGGGCAGAAGAGGAGGCACAGAGAAAAATGAGAGAAGAGGAGGAGAGGAAAAGAGAAGAGGAAGAGACGAGGAAGGCAGAGGAAGAGAGAAAGAAAAAACAAGCAGATAGGGAGTTAGAAGAGGAGAGGAGAAAAAGGGAAGAGGCAGAGATGAAGGCAGAGGAAGAAATAAGGAAGAGAGTGGAAGCAGAAAAGAGAGCAGCAGAGGAGAAGAAGAAGGCAGATGAGGAGAAGAAGAGGGCAGAAGAGGAGGCACAGAGAAAAATGAGAGAAGAGGAGGAGAGGAAAAGAGAAGAGGAAGAGACGAGGAAGGCAGAGGAAGAGAGAAAGAAAAAACAAGCAGAGAGGGAGTTAGAAGAGGAGAGGAGAAAAAGGGAAGAGGCAGAGATGAAGGCAGAGGAAGAAATAAGGAAGAGAGTGGAAGCAGAAAAGAGAGCAGCAGAGGAGAAGAAGAAGGCAGATGAGGAGAAGAAGAGGGAAGAAGAGGAGGCACAGAGAAAAATGAGAGAAGAGGAGGAGAGGAAAAGAGAAGAGGAAGAGACGAGGAAGGCAGAGGAAGACAGAAAGAAAAAACAAGCAGTGAGGGAGTTAGAAGAGGAGAGGAGAAAAAGGGAAGAGGCAGAGATGAAGGCAGAGGAAGAAATAAGGAAGAGAGTGGAAGCAGAAAAGAGAGCAGCAGAGGAGAAGAAGAAGGCAGATGAGGAGAAGAAGAGGGCAGAAGAGGAGGCGCAGAGAAAAATAAGAGAAAAGGAGGAGAGACAAAAGGCAGAGGAAGAGAGAAAGAAAACACAAGACAAGCTTGAGTTAACAATTGAGATGAGAAAGAGTAGAGAGGCAGAGATGAATGCTGCAGAAGAAAGGAGACAGAGATGCGAAGAAGAAATTAAAGACGTGGAAAAAAAGAGGCAGAAATACAAAGAAAAGGAAAAGGCCGCGGAAGACAAGAGGCAGAAATACGAAGATAAGGAGAAAGCCGCGGAAGACAAGAGACTGAAACACGAAGAAATGGAGAAAGCCGCGGAGGAAATGAGGCAGAAATACGAAGAAAACGAGAAGGTTGCAGAAGAAAACCAGCAAAAATACAAAAGAAAAAAGAAAGCCGCGCTAAAAAACAGGCAAAAATACGAAAAAAACAAGATAGTCGCGGAAGAAAAAATGCAGAAATACATAAAAAAGGAGGAAGTCGCGGAAGGCAAAATGCAGAAATACAAAGACAAGGAGGAGGCTGCGGAAGGAAAAATGCAGAAATACAATGAAATGGAGGAGGCTGAGGAAGAAGCAAGGCAGAAATACAAAGAAATAGAGGGGGCCGCAGAAGTAGCAAAAGAGAAATTCGAAGAAGAGATGGAGGCAGCAGAAGAAAAAAGGAAGAAATACACAGCAGAAACGGTGGGCTTTAAAAGACAAATGAAAGGATCTATGACTGCTCAATACCTCGGAGCAGCAATAGGAATACCATTACTAGTAGGAGCAACAATAGCAACAGGAGGAGTAGCAGCAGGAGTATTTGCAGCAGGAGTAGCAGGAGGAGGAACAAGCATAGGAGGAAGTATAAAAGGAATTTTCGATGGAAAAAAGGCAAGAGAAGCAGCAGAAAAGGCAGGAGATGCAAGAAACGAGGCAGTAGTAGCAGCATTAGCAGCAGAAGCAGCAAGAAAACTGGCAGCAGGAGCAGCAAAAGCAGCAGAAGAAGCAGGAAAACAAGCAGCAGTAGCAGCAATACTCACAGAAAGAGAACGACTTGAAGCAGAAGATGCAAAAGAAAAAGCAGCAAAAGCAGAAAAGGAAGCAGAAAAAGCAAAAGAAGATGCAAAAAAAGCCAGAAAAGAAGAAGAAGAAGCAGCAACAAAGGCAGCAGAGGCAGAAGAAGAAGAAGATGAAGCCGCAGCAAAAGCAGCAGAAGCAGGAAAAGCAGCAACAGCAGCAAAAGCAGACGCAGCAACAGCAGCAAACAAAGAAGCAGCAGCAAAAGCAAACGCAGCCCAAGCAGGAAAAGAAGCAGCAGTAGCAAAAGCATCTGCAGCAAAAGCAGCAGGCGCAGCAGCAAAAGCAAAAGCAGACACAGAAAAAGCAGGAGAAGAAGTAGCAGCAGCAAAAGCATCAGCAGCAGAAGCAGCAGCAGCAGTAGCAGAGGCAGCAGCAGCAGTAGCAGAAGCAGCAGCAGCAGTAGCAGAAGCAGCATTAGCAGTAGAAGAAGCAGCAGAAGCAGCAGCAAAAGCAGCAGTAGTAGCAGCAGCAGCAGAAGCAGCAGTAGCAGCAGTAGCAGTAGAAGCAGGAAAGGAAGAAGCATCAGCAGGAAAAGAAGCAGCAGCTGCGGCAGAAGCAGCAGCAGAAGCAGGAAAAGAAGCAGTCGCAGCAAAACAAAACGCAGGAGAAGAACGACAAAAAGCAGCAGCAGCGAAAGCAGCCGCAGAAAAAGCAGCAGCAGTTGCAGTAGCAGTAGCAGCAGCAGCAGCAGCAGCAGCAGGAGCAGATGCAGTAGCAGTAGCAGTAGGAGGAGTAGCAGTAGCAGCAGCAGCAGCAGGAGTAGCAGTAGCAGCAGCAGCAGCAGGAGCAGATGCAGTAGCAGTAGCAGCAGGAGCAGATGCAGTAGCAGTAGAGGCATTAGGAGCTGGAGCAGTATAAGCAACAGTAGGTGGAGTAGTATGAATGACAAAAAGCAGCTCCATAAAAGCAGTCGCAGAAAAAGCAGCAGCAGCAGCAGCAGCAGTAGGAGGAGTAGCAGTAGGAGGACTAGCATTAGCAGTTATATGGGGGAATATTTGATGAGAATGGATGATGGTAGTTAACAAAGTCATGATCCAGATGAGGGAGCATTTAGCATTTAGCATTTATTGTTCTTAACCAAGCCTTTTATGTCTCTATGTTCTTTCGATATGCTTAATGTGCTGTTGAATGTTATGATAATTATGAGTGAATTAATAGATATCTGTAGAAATCTTGTTGTTTCTACTGTACATATTGATTGTGTTTTAAGTACTGCTACGAGGGCCCTGGAAGAAAAACTAAACACAGAGTATGCAGACAGAACAGAAGGACAAAGGGGAAATAATTGCCGGCGTGTCCATGGGGGGCGATGTTGTCAATGAGCAGTAGCAGCATCAGCAACAGCAGGAGAAGTTATGGAGACGTATTTGATGAGAATGAATAAGATGATGATGCTAATTAACAAGAGTATGATCCAGATGAGGGAGCATCTGAGTTAATGAAATGTTTTTGTCTTTTAATTATATGTTAATGCACTGTACCTTTTCCTATTTTAATCTATGATGCACTTTTTAAACAAATAAAGTTAACCCAAAATAATCTAACCTAAACTGAAGGCAGAGATGTTACTTGGTGTCGAAAACTTTTTATAAAGCTTTTCTTTTAATGCACTTTTATTTTTGAATCTATTGGCTTGAGGAAATTTTAATCTTTTGGCACATGAATTGAATTGAATTGAATTGAATTGAATTGAATTGAATTGAATTGAATTGAATTGAATTGAATTGAATGACTCTATGATCTTTATATCTGCTTAATTATTTGTTGGACAATAGTTATTAGTGCATGAATAAATATGTTCATTAATCAAGTTGTTTGTACTCTACATATTTATTGTGTTTGTGTATTATTATGTTAGGAGGAGGTTATCCACAGTCTAAATCAGTCATGTTTCAATATTTACACATTTTTCAAACTAATGAGCAGGTTCCCCTGTACACGGCCTATATCCCAATATAGTCTTTGAGTGGAAACATAGAACATAACACCAAAAGTTTCCAAACACTAAGTTATTGGTTATGACCATGGTCGGCTGTTTGAAAGGCAGGGGAGAACAAATATAAAGGGCTCCTACATGGGGCCCCAACTGCATCATGTACGTATGAGCAAATAGCCTCTCATCCTTAATTGAAAATAGTATTACGTTATAAGGTAACCCAGATTAAAAGTATAACCTCAACTTCATGATGAAAACAAACAGAGAAGGATAAACCTTTACAATGTAAAGTTCACAACCAAATAAATTGAACCTAACCTAATGTAACCTGAACTAAAGGCAGGGATGTTATTAGGTGTTGAACACATTGAGGGCTTAGCCCAGGCCTGTATGTTGTGTTTTCAACCCGGGCAGTTAAATGCACCATTTTCACACAGTTTAAGCCTACAGACGGTCCATGGCACGCAGGGCCCATCGTCTGTCTGTCTGACTCACATGAACATAAGCCCATCCCCAGCCAACAATGACCAGCCCATTAACCTTATGCTCTCTCTCTCTCTCTCTCTCTCTCTCTCTCTCTCTCTCTCTCTCTCTCTCTCTCTCTCTCTCTCTCTCTCTCTCTCTCTCTCTCTCTCTCTCTCTCTCTCTCTCTCTCTCTCTCTCTCTCTCTCTCTTTTTCTCCTTCTTTCTGTCTCTCTTATGCAAAATGCCCTACTGTGAAGTAGATATGCTGCACAACGGTGCCAATGCCTAAAGGGGCTGTATCTCAGGCCTAACGGTGCCCAAAGGGGCTGTATCTCAGGCCAAACGGTTCCTAAAGGGTCTGTAGCTCAGGCCTGAGGGTTTCTAAAGGGTCTGTAGCTCAGGGCTCACAGTTCCTAAAGGGTCTGTAGATCAGGCCTGAGGGTGCCTAAAGGGTCTGTAGTTCAGGCCTAACAATGCCTAAAGGGGTTGTAGTTCAGCCCTAACGGTGCCTAAAGGGGGTTTGTATCTAAGGTCTAACGGTGCCTAAAGGGGCTGTAAAAGGTGTTGTTTTAAAAACTTATGTTGTAAAAAATAAATTATTACAATTATATTAGTGTAACAGTTTCCACCATCGTTATCTTCTCCATCAGAAAATCGACCTTGATACTTTGAGAGGGCGGAGCTCATCACCTCATTGAAAAGTAGCCGCCCCTACCAGTTCCATGTGTGTTTGTCTGTGTGAGAGAGTGTGTGTGTGTGTGTGTGTGTGTGTGTGTGTGTGTGTGTGTGTGTGTGTGTGTGTGTGTGTGTGTGTGTGTGTGTGTGTGTGTGTGAGGGAAGAATTTGTCGGTTGTAGTTGGCATGGCAAAAGCAAGTCCTTTAGTTGGTGCAGAAATTGTAGGTGTGGCTGGGGCATCAATAGGATATGTTCTAGCACCAATAATGGAGTTGATTGTATGCTTCTATTTTTGAATTCTATGAGTTGATTGTATGCTTCTATTTTTTAATTCTCTGAGTCTTTTACTCTACTTTTTTACGATCGGATACACACTAAAATCAAAATTATTACACAATTATCAAAACCTTCACTCAAGGAGCAAAACAACTGCTCAGATTTGCACAACTATAAGCACATTTTAGCATCACACTTTTTGTGAAACCATACACACAAGTGATTTGCAAAGCACTTAACACACTTTTATGCTTTAGACACAGACGTATATCAAGAGGTCACTTCCTTGCAATTCCAAAACACTGACTGCCAAATGACCACACCTATGAGCCGGTCAAATAAACACAGCCATCAAGTGCCCAAACACATGATTGCTTAATTGTAGACACAACAAACAGGTTTAAGCACTATTGATATGCAGCAGATGAGAAAGTGTAATCTGTCTTCAACCAAAATGGAAGGGTCAGAAGAAGAAGAAGAGTGAGGGAGAGAATGGGAATCCACAGAGGAGGAGAAGGAGGAAGAGGTCGAGGCCATGCCATGAGGCTGAGGTCAAGGTGGAAGTAGACGCTTTCACCTTTGTCTGATATTTGCTGAGCTTACAGTGTTATGCACACTACTGAAGTAGCATGAAAACTAGAACATGTTTTGTTGTGATTCTCCATGTTGACATGTTGACTGATTTGAGAATTCCGTAAAATAATATTTTCATCAGCATTGGTCTTGTGTAGTGTTTTTACTGTATTGTGTATTTTCACTTTCTCTCTGTACTTGACTTACACTACTCTAATCACTGAGAAGTAGAATTGCTAAAAGTGTTTTAGGTTTATAACAACAGTGTGTAAGTGGTACAAACAGAATCAGTCACATGCAATGTGTGTGTTTCATATGGTAACAAAATATGGTTTTGTTAAATAAGTGTATAGCTTTTACAAGAGTGTTTCATTTTGCAATGGATCTGAGGTGTTTTGTTCATTGGGTGTGTGGTTGTGCTTATTGTGTGAGGTGTGTGTGAAACAAAACCAAGCAGTCAAAATTGTGTGTATCCGATCGTAAAAAACTGTAATGCCCTCTACCTTTTATTCAATGTACTCTACATTTTCTTTTAAAGTACTCTATGTTTTTTTTATAATGCACTCTATTCACTTGTCAGGACTGCTGCCTAGGTAGAATCCTTATCTGTAATGGCATGCAAGCTCTACCTAGTGGTGTTTTGTCTGAACTGCACCACTAGAGGCAATTTTACCTGTCCCTGTTACCTCATGTCCAGTAATACCATTGAGCTCCCTATTACATCCCTAGTACATCTCTTCAAAGCAAACTCTGTTCTATCTCATGATATGGTTTCTTTTAAATGAGACAAAAAGTGATATTTCATATACAAACAAAGGATTCCAACAGAGTACGAAAAGTGTTTCATTACTGATGTCTGTACAGGGAATTGTGGACGTAGAAGGCAGGCTAATATTTATAAATGCTACCATGTTCAAACACAGCTAATGAGAGGCTGATGGAATGTCAGGCCTTCAACACACATCATGAGCCATCACCCATGAAAGGCATATAATATCACATTACATTATACATATTATATTATAATATATTATATATTACTCCCTTCTTCACAGTTTCAGATAAGGTCAGATAAGGTCTTTAAAAATGGAAGTTCCTCATGTACCTGTGCGCTTGACAGCAGAATCAATCTTCTGTGTGTCTCTTAGTGCATCTGCGGAGAGAAATGGTGCCATAAGTCTCTTGGGTGTGTGTTTCAACACTAGTCACCTGACTGACTCAGAAATGAAACCTCCCTTCACCTGTTTCTCTGACACCAGCAGCAGCAGGGCGTTTTTTTAATTAAATGGCTACTATTGTTGTGGTGAGCAGACAGACACATAGACGCACAGGCACACAGACACACAGACACACAGGCACACAGGCCCACAGACACACAGACACACAGGCACACAGGCACACAAACACACAGGCACACAGGCACACAGGCACACAGACACACAGACACACAGACCCCCAGACACACAGGCGCCCATGGAAACAGGCAGACAAGACACACAGACACACAGACGCACATGCACACAGACACACAGACACACAGGCACACAGGCACACAAACACACAGGCACACAGGCACACAGGCACACAGACACACAGACACACAGACCCCCAGACACACAGGCGCCCATGGAAACAGGCAGACAAGACACACAGACACACAGACGCACATGCACACAGACACACAGACACACAGGCAAAACAGGCACACAGACACACAGACACAAAGGTAGACAGACACACAGGCACCACACAATGTGACAGTGTTTTATTGATTATTGTTATTGATCTTAGTGTTGGTGTTATTCTTTCTTAAAATGTGATTACTAATTATAAATATAATTTGGATATGGGTATTATTCGCACACGTTTCTTTGACATAAACATGGATTTCAGTTTGTAGAGCACACTGGTTTAGCATTATTCTATATGGTAGATTCAGTAACTCACCTACAATCATTATTTGTTTCTGGCCAGGGGGAAACATAGCAGATTATTCTTACTACCAAATTCAATTAAATGATTGTAAACGGCAGGCAGGATAAGCAGAAGTCTACTTAAAACCACTGGCAGCTGGCTGGCTGTATTGTCTGTGTGATCCAGCAATGAAGGCAATCACACAGAGGTGTACACAGTTCAGAAATACAAAGAAAATTAAAACTTTGGTGCTTAAAGGGTTCAGTAATGGATTCACAGTTTTCAGATTTAGCAAATAGTAAAATAGTAAAATCATTGCAACATCAGTGTGCTTCTCAGTGTTGCCACAATCACACACAGAACTGTCCAGGTAAAAGAAGGCACTCCTTCACATCCACGGTCCTTTATTATATGTTTGTTAATGATTAACAGCAATTACCTCAGTGTGACAGCACTCACAGATAACTAGCTAACCACCAAGGATGCTTCACCTGATTGGAGGAGGAAGAAGGGCAGGTATGCAGACCACTCCCTCATGAAGGTGTTCTGTTCAGGGGGGAGTAACCGGGCGCTGAACTTTGTAGACAAAGGTGAAGGACACGTGCACCCGGATGGAAAGTGCTGGCCTATAACAACAGCATGTCAATATTAGTTTCAGATGTGGGATATGAACTTGGAGCCATAAGGCTTCTACTCCAACCATACCTAGATCTTTCTTTATTTTAGCTGGAATATGATTTTTAATTGTACAAAGCAGAACCTCCCCCATGCCTGTCTCTGTCCAATCTAAATATATTGTAACCTTGAATTGAAACAGCTGCATCCTCTATGGCTTCTTCCAAGCGAGTCTCTGACACAGCCATAATATGAATATCATTTTCTTGTAAAATAGTACAAAGCTCTTGAACCTTGTTCTTTAAACTGCAGATGTTTAAATGAGCAAACCTCAAACCTTTTTCTGGTAGTTTAATAGACATTAAAGAATTACAAATTTAAACATTTAAAACAGAAGGTCCTCATCTCTGAGTCCTACATACCACTATTAATTTATGTTGGGGTGGAGGACAAGTACCGGGACAGTGTGAAGGGACCGGTTATTTATTATTCATAGTTTATAATGATATGCCACAGTCAATAATTCCACCTTATTTATACCTAATATAATTATATTACTTGTATTGGCATTTCTTGGTGAGGGCTCTTTGTTCAGACCTGGGGATGGAGGTGAGAACTCCCTTCACCCCAGGTTGAGACAAAGGTGCCTGCAGCCATGGCCTATTTTGAATAACTGGTAACACCCTTTAAACATTATGTATATAAGAGCCTTTCTCACTAGAGATAGGCAGATAATCTTGAGGCAAAGCTCTGGGGAGTGGAGCTCAGGCTCTGTCTCACAATGTGTGGCCGCCATTGTTACAAGAATAAACCTGAAACATGACTGACAAATCCAGAACTGAGACTTCCAATATATGGTAGTAAATTAAATACTATCAGATGGAGGTTCCGGACCGAGAGATACATTTTTGGATATTGCTGAGATTTCAGCTCTGCTGTAAGAGTCCTACAACACCCTGGGTTTTTGCACAACATTTGGTAAGTACTTTAATTAATTTGCTTACCTAACCTTGGGAATAATATGATAGCAAGGTCCTGTATAAAGACAGAAGAGCTTGAGGTCCAGTGAGATTCAAGGGGGTAGTTTAATGCCAATCGCTGCCGGAGCTGATGGTTGACATGCTACAATAGACTTGCAATCAGTGCTCCAGGTATTAGGTCGCCAAGGGGTTATAGGTGTTGTGATCAAAAACGGGTGTTGTGCAAACAGGAAAAACAGCATTATTTTAAATTTAAGTTAATTTGTACATTGTTACATTACATTGTGGAAACTCAGTTCTTGGATTTGACCATTCATGTTTCAAGACATAAGATTCTCTAAATCCAGATTTCACAATGCTTTTGATTAAGTCAGAGTTTAAACTGCTAGATTTTAGACTGTAACTATTCACAAAATACTTACACACAGCTTTCACGCCTACACTTAATTCACACGTCAGGTCCAGCCTTGACTGAGACCCTCAATAGCCCATCAGGCTTAAGTGACCACACCCAAGCCATATAGCAAGACTAATTATTTTTATGCCTACACATTATTTTAAAACCCATTGTATGAAGTGTAAAACATTTTTACCAACAACTGTAAGAATATTACAGTAATGATTTTACAGCATGCATGTGCTGTAATATCAAAAGGGGGAGGAGATGAGGCTTAGCTTCAATCTGGATGAAAAACTGAATCTTATGAGACCATCTTTGAAACTTACTTGTAAACTGTAACTTACCTCTTTCCTTTCTCTAGGCGTGAACATATGTCTCTGGAATAAGCAAATGAATGTGTGTGTGTGTCTGTGTGCCGCCCGGCTGTATGACTGAATTACCATGACTTCTCACTAACTCTTTTCAGGGTCAGCTTTCATATGCAAACCGGAATATTTGGCCTCCTGTCCTTAAGAAAGCTGGGCACATCTAACCCAAGTTAAAATCATTATATGAAGTGTTACAATTACGAACAATTGCAGGCATATTTCTGAGTAATGATCTTTTTGTTTTTTTTTGTGTCTTTTAAGCAGGTCTTAGTTGCTGAATTCTGACCTAACAAAATGACGCCAGGGGCGCTGAATTAATTAAATGCCATTTATGGTTTGGCATTTCACTGGCCCCTGAAATCTGGATGAAATAAGGGTTTTTATGACATAATGCTTTAACGAAATGTTTAACTACTGTAACTGGAACTCTAACTTATAACTTGTAACTTATTTTCTTGTAGGAATGGAAACATTGTCTCCTGAGCAAGCAAATTAATCTGTGTATGTGTGAATGGGCTGGCCAGCCATCGAATGAAAGAAGTTACAGAGCTGTTAACCCTACATGTGACCACTGCTTTTGTCTTCAGGTGAAGAGGTTTGTTTTACCTTCAAACATTCAACTTAACAAATGCCCAAACCTTGCAGATAACAGAATGATGAGATTCAAGCAAACCGGCTTTTCTCTATAACCTAGTTGTAGTTATTGGTGTTCGTTGGCATAAAAAGTTAGTCTTCTCTTATAAGCCTATAGTACATCTGATTAGAGCTAGCAACCATGAAAAACCTCTTCTGAAACTAAGAAGGATAACTATGACTAAATGTGACTAAAACTAATATGCATTTTTGTCTTAAGACTGAATCTAAAATAGCTGCCAAAATTAATACATCTCAGTGTTCATTTTGGCAGCTATTTTAGATTCAGCAGCTATTTTAGATTCAGTGCATATTAGTTTTAGTCACATTTAGTCATAGTTATCCTTCTTAGTTTCAGTCTAGTTTTCGAAAACTGAGCACACTACAACAGCTACGATGTGTCCAGGTACATCTTCAAACGTTTTTCAGTTAACCTAATGATTCAAGGTCTCTCATGAATCATTACTCCCAGGACACGGGTTAATGTTAACTCACGCTATCGGCCACAAGTTAACCATTCTTTCAGTATAAGCAATTTTTGCATAGCCCCGCACAGCTAGGATAGCTCACGTTACCGTAGTAGGAATACAAGCATTAGCGCCCTATATCCACACAACTAAATTCATGAATTACTTCACAGGTTTACTTAACAACTTGAATTAAGGAAAATTATCCCCCGTTACGGCTAGCTGAAACTGCCAGTGGATACTCCCGTTACGTAGTGTTAGTTAGCCTTTAGCCCCGTACTCAGATGTTACAGCTGCTTAACACAGCTAGGATAGCTAACGTTACCGTAGTGGGAATACAAGCTTTAGCTCACTATATCCACACAACTAAATTCATGAATTACTTCAAAGGTTTACTTCACAACTTGAATTAAGGAAAATGGCGTCTCCAACGTTAACGTAACGTTAATTTATATGTTAGCTGCTACCATTAAAATTTCTGTCAGTACACTGAAAATGCTGCCATTCAACTCACCTTAACGAAGTGGAAATATGGTAGCTAGGTTAGAAACTGTAGTTACTCTTATTCTTTCTCAAAGTTGAATTGAGAGGGACAGAGAAATACGGTTCCTCTTATTATTTTTCAAAGTTGAATTGAGAGGGACAGAGAAAATGCGGTTCCTTGGATTTTGCGGAGGTGTCAGTGAGAAGCACAGCTGCAAGCCAGTTTAATGACCATATTATGACGTCATAATGGCAGAGACCTCTGCCATGCAAGTCTATGGAGAAAAAAGGGGATGAAAAAGAGGGATAAAAAAGGAGTGGCATGGGGTACCGCCACGAAAAGTCATAGCAGCTTACACGGGATCGGGCCGGACGTTTTGGTGTTTGAATGGCGTCTCTAGCTCAATCGGGCGAGGAGGAGTTAGCTGCAAGAAAAACGTACGGAATAAAGAAAACTTGACGATAACAATACTGTGCTTCCCTTCGGGCAAGCACACTAATAAAGAAAACTTGACGATAACAATACTGTGCTTCCCTTCGGGCAAGCACACTAATAAAGAAAACTTGACGATAACAATACTGTGCTTCCCTTCGGGCAAGCACACTAACTAGAATGCGTTTCGTGAACGAACTGCGAGAGTGTGCTTGCTCTGTGACAGAGAGAACAAGTGCCTATGAATTAACATGTATTTACATCTACTCAATCAGTGTAGTGGGGCCTTCTTCCAATATATTTTAGCAAGCAACCAAGCTCAACCATTATATTTTGGCTCCACTGACGTTTAGACATATGAGGGTATCTCAGAGTTTCGTTATACTGACTTACTGAGCTAAGTGAATTGTTGAAATTGCTATCTTGGTAAAAGGAAACATCTCTGCAACAATATTGGAATGAATGCGGTTACATAGCCAGCTTTACTTAAAGTTTATTGTAAGATAGGCCTATATGTTAGACTTAATGCAGTTAGAGTTAGACTGTAGGTCTAGTATCAAACGTAAGCAACACTTTTACTGTATAGCTAGAGAGCACGTGTATCACATTGGTTTATAGTCTGTCAAATTAGTTCTAGTTATTGGTGTTCGTTGGCATAAAAAGTTAGTCTTCTCTTATAAGCCTATAGTACATCTGATTAGAGCTAGCAACCATGAAAAACCTCTTCTGAAACTAAGAAGGATAACTATGACTAAATGTGACTAAAACTAATATGCATTTTTGTCTTAAGACTGAATCTAAAATAGCTGCCAAAATTAATACATCTCAGTGTTCATTTTGGCAGCTATTTTAGATTCAGCAGCTATTTTAGATTCAGTGCATATTAGTTTTAGTCACATTTAGTCATAGTTATCCTTCTTAGTTTCAGTCTAGTTTTCGAAAACTGAGCACACTACAACAGCTACGCTGTGTATACATCCTCAAACGTTTTTCAGTTAACCTAATGATTCAAGGTCTCTCATGAATCATTACTCCCAGGACACGGGTTAATGTTAACTCACGCTATCGGTCACAACAAGTTACTTGGGATATGCTACCTCATAGTTAGCTAACGTTAGCTAGCTAAACGTTTACAGAGGCTAACGTGAAGCTTCAATCAAAAATTATTAGCTAGCTTTCCAAGCTAGCTGACACAACCTAAACACTCGACTGCCCCTTTGAAGTCAACTTAACGTTGGCTAATATATTCTAATAACTAGTTATCATTGACAGTTACAAGCTAATTTACCAAACTCCTTTCTGTCCTAAATTGAGCAGTTGCAGGTGTGAGCTACAATATGGGAGCTAGCAAAGCCATTTCTAGCTCTACTTCACAATACTGCTGACTAGTGTAATAAGTTAACGTAAAACATGAATGTTTATAAAGTATCAGACATAAACAGGATACAACACACCAGTTACCAATTGATATTATGTGTTTATATATACCGAAAATGTCAGTAAATCCAGATGATGATTATGCTGCTGCTGCTGTTGGTCCCGTCGAAAACCCTGGAGTCGCGACCCTGTCAGTTGTTTCCATGTGAAATCAATGGAATGCTTCACTTTTTGGCGCCGTATTGACAACTGTCTGTCACTCGCACACTGTGCTTGTAAATTATTTTTCAAGTTTGCACGTACCTATTTATGCGAGTGAAATACTCGCACTGTAGAGCCCTGGAAGGTGTCTCTTAATATTCCTACAGTTGAATGGAGAACGACTGATAGAGCGGGTGACGTCACAATGGCTCAACCTTCCCCATGTTAGTCAATGAGAGAAAAAGGGGATGAAAAAATGGAATAAAAAAGGAGTGGCAAGGGGTAACGCCACGAAAAGTCAAAGCAGCTTGCACCGGATCGGGCCGGACGTTTTGGTGTTTGAATGGCGTCTCTAGCTCAATCGGGCGAGGAGTAGTTAGCTGCAAGAAAAACGTACGGAATAAATAAAGAAAACTTGACGATAACAATACTGTGCTTCCCTTCGGGCAAGCACACTAATAAAGAAAACTTGACGATAACAATACTGTGCTTCCCTTCGGGCAAGCACACTAATAAAGAAAACTTGACGATAACAATACTGTGCTTCCCTTCGGGCAAGCACACTAACTAGAATGCGTTTCGTGAACGAACTGCGAGAGTGTGCTTGCTCTGTGTCAGTGAAGCACAGGTGCAAGCTAGTTTTAATGACCCCATTATGATGTCATAATCCACAGAGTTCTGCCATGCAAGTCTATGGAGAAAAAAGGTGATGGAAAAAGAGGAATAAAAAAGGAGTGGCAAGGAGTACCGCCACGAAAAGTCATAGCAGGTTGCACCGGATCGGGCCGGACGTTTCGGTGTTTGAACGGCGTCTGTACCTTGAACGGGCGAGGAGTAGTTAGCTGCAAGAAAAACGGGGAGAATAAATAAAGAAAACTTGACAACAACAATACTGTGCTTCCCTTCGGGCAAGCACACTAACTAGAATGCGTTTCGTGAACGAACTGCGAGAGTGTGCTTGCTCTGTTGCGGCCATGACCGAGAGAACAAGTGCCTTGGAATTGGGGCAGGTGTCAGCTCTCCAGCTCAACCTGCTGGATGAGCATGCACAAATGAGTATGCATGAGTGATTATGCATGAGTGAGTAAACATGAGTGAGTATGCATGAGTGAGTAAACATGAGTGAGTATGCATGAGTGAGCAAACATGAGTGAGTATGCATGAGTGAGTAAACATGAGTGAGTATGCATGCGTGAGTATGCATGAGTGAGTAAACATGAGTGAGTATGCATGAGTGAGTAAACATGAGTGAGTATGCATGAGTGAGTAAATATGAGTGAGTATGCATGAGTTAGTATGCATGAGTGAGTATGCATGAGTGAATATGCATGAGTGAGTGTGCATGAGTGAGTAAACATGAGTGAGTATGCATGAGTGAGTAAACATGAGTGAGTATGCATGAGTGAGTAAACATGAGTGAGTATGCATGAGTGAGTAAACATGAGTGAGTATGCATGAGTGAGTAAACATGAGTGAGTAAACATGAGTGATAATGCATGAGTTAGTATGCATGAGTCAGTATGCATGAGTGAGTATGCATGAGTGAGTATGCATGAGTGAGTAAACATGAGTGAGTATGCATGAGTGAGTATGCACGAGTGAGTAAACATGAGTGAGTATGCATGAGTGAGTATGCTTGAATGAGTAAACATGAGTGGTATGCATGAGTGAGTAAACATGAGTGAGTATGCATGAGTGAGTAAACATGAGTGAGTATGCATGAGTGAGTAAACATGAGTGAGTATGCATGAGTGAGTAAACATGAGTGAGAACGCATGAGTGAGTAAACATGAGTGAGTATGCATGAGTAAGTATGCATGAGTGAGAATGCACGAGTGAGTATGCATGAGTGAGTATGCACGAGTGAGTAAACATGAGTGAGTATGCATGAGTGAGTAGAGTCCTGGTATGGAAGGTGTCTCTTAATATTCCTAGTTATACAGTTGAATGGAGAGGGACAGAGAGAGAAGAGGAGCTATGCGCAGGTGTCAGTGAGAGTTGTCAGTGAATCACAGGTGCAAGCCAGTTTAATGAGCCTATTATGATGTCATAATGCCTCAAAGTTCTGCCATGCAAGTCTATGGAGAAAAAAGGTGATGGAAAAAGAGGAATAAAAAAGGAGTGGCAAGGAGTACCGCCACGAAAAGTCATAGCAGGTTGCACCGGATCGGGCCGGACGTTTCGGTGTTTGAACGGCGTCTCTATCTCAATCGGGCGAGGAGTAGTTATCTGCAAGAAAAACGGGGAGAATAAATAAAGAAAACTTGACAACAACAATACTGTGCTTCCCTTCGGGCAAGCACACTAACTAGAATGCGTTTCGTGAACGAACTGCGAGAGTGTGCTTGCTCTGTTGCGGCCATGACCGAGAGAACAAGTGCCTTGAAATTGGGGCAGGTGTCATCTCTCCAGCTCAATGAGCATGCCCAAATGAGTATGCATGAGTGAGTAAACATGAGTAAGTATGCATGAGTGAGTATGCATGATTTAGTAAATATGAGTGAGTATGCATGAGTGAGTAAACATGAGTGAGTATGCATGAGTGAGTAAGCATGAGTGAGTATGCTTGAGTGAGTATGCATGAGTGAGTATGCATGAGTTAGTATGCATGAGTGAGTATGCATGAGTGAGTATGCATGCGTGAGTATGCATGAGTGAGTATGCACGAGTGAGTTAACATGAGTGAGTTAACATGAGTGAGTATGCATGAGTGAGTATGCACGAGTGAGTAAACATGAGTGAGTATGAATGAGTGAGTATGCATGAGTGAGTAAACATGAGTGAGTATGCATGAGTGTGTATGCACAAGTTAGTTTGCATGAGTGAGTAAACATGAGTGAGTATGCATGAGTGAGTAAACATGAGTGAGTATGCATGAGTGAGTAAACATGAGTGAGTATGCATGAGTGAGTAAACATGAGTGAGTACGCATGAGTGAGTAAACATGAGTGAGTAAACATGAGTGAGTATGCATGAGTAAGTATGTATGAGTGAGTATGCACGAGTGAGTATGCATGAGTGAGTAAACATGAGTTAGTATGCATGAGTGAGTAGAGCCCTGGTATGGAAGGTGTCTCTTAATATACCTAGTTATACAGTTGAATGGAGAGGGACAGAGAGAGAAGAGGAGCCGTGCGCAGGTAACAGTGAGAGTTGTCAGTGAATCACAGGTGCAAGCCAGTTTAATGAGCCAATTATGATGTCATAATGCCTCAAAGTTCTGCCATGCAAGTCTATGGAGAAAAAAGGTGATGGAAAAAGATGAATAAAAAAGGAGTGGCAAGGAGTACCACCACGAAAAGTCACCGGATTGGGCCGGACGTTTCGGTGTTTGAACGGCGTCTCTATCTCAATCGGGCGAGGAGTAGTTAGCTGCAAGAAAAACGGGGAGAATAAAAACAAAGAACAATAGTGTGCATCCCTTCGGGCAAGCACACTAATAAAGAAAGAAAGGAAACTTGACAACAACAATACTGTGCTTCCCTTCGGTCAAGCACACTAATAAAGACAACTTGACAATAACAATACTGTGCTTCCCTTTGGGCAAGCACACTAATAATTGAGCGTCTGTATGTGGCCTCCAATACGGATGAATCAAAATTGATGCATGCAAAAATGCTTACCTATTGACATTCATTTTTGTGGGTACACTTATGACTTGAGATAAGTTGCATAATGTGGCTGCATTGCTCAACTTCATTTTTAATGTACAATCACTGGACAACCAGTCTACATTCATATCACCAAGAATGTAAATATCATTGTCATTATCAGTTACATTCTCCGGCATCATGCATATGTTATTCAGATATTCAGCATTAGAGCATGGTGGCCTATAACAACAGCATGTCAATATTGGTTTCAGATGTGGGATATGAACTTGGATTAAGGCTTCTACTCCAACCATACCAAGATCTTTCCTTATTTTAGCTGGAATATGATTTTGAATGTACAAGGCCTCGTTTCCCGATAACGACGTATCTTAACGTTCTACGTGGATTTTGGCGCCATAGTAGACTCAGTAACACTTTCGATTTACGAGCGTTTCCCGAACATCATCTTAAAGTCAGGTGCACGAGCGCCACGTGCACGAGTTCTTAAGTATCTCTTAGGGTGGAGGTCGCCTATTCATCGATGTCAGACGAGTCGATTTTCTCACTTGTGTATACATGGGTTTCTCGGCTACGTCATCACTGGTTGTGTGCGCAAGAAGTGGATGAGAAAGCTGTGGAGGAAGGCAACATGACAGGGAGTTGTTGTGTGGTGAACTGCTCTAACAGAGTTGGTAAGATGTTCAGTATACCTAGGAGGAAGCATCTGTTTGCCAGGAAAAATAAAATATCAAATCAAATATAGAAAAAGGCTCAACAATGTACAAGGTTACGTTTGGGAATATGTTGAGGGTGTGTGCAAGCATTCATGGCAACAGAATAGGGAACGGTAGGCTAAATAAGTAATAAACAATACATTTAAACTGGGCTTTCTGTATTCATTTGTATTAGGGTAGATGGCTTTCTGCCGCGGATTTGCGCGCATAGCCTTCAATGTTTGTATACAAGAAACCCATGTATAGGCTCATGAATGAAGTTCCAATATAACAAGTGTCGACATAAGAACAATACCTCAATAAATATATATAGGCTAGCGGGTGCCACCTTCTTGATTGATTTCCAGCCCGGCTCAATGACATGTGAATTTCCTAATATTGCAGCCTAACTACACAGTCAGAAAAGCCATTTCTTCTATAGTAGGCCGAACGACACCCCTGGTGGATTGCATCGCTAAGTGTGAAGTTACTACTGGATTGCATCGCTAAGTGTGAAGTTACTACTGGTCCTGACCACACGTAGAATTCTTCTCAACGAAAGATTAACTTAAGCTAAGTTCCGCGTCGGGAAACCGCTCTGCAACGTAGGATCCCTCTTACGACCGATTTCAAGTCCTTTTTAGGCTAAGTGCGCGTTCGGGAAACGAGGCCCAAAGCAGTACCTCCCCCATGCCTGTCTCTGTCCAATCTAAATATATTGTAACCTTGCATTGAAACAGCTGCATCCTCATTCACTAAACATTAAAAAGTTAGTGTTCAGTTGGCAGCAAAGTTTTGTCTTATGGTTACTAGGCGATTAACTCTTTCAAGATAATGCTGCGCCTTTTTCTTATTGTGCATGGCCTCGTTTCCCGAACGCGCACTTAGCCTAAAAAGGACTTGAAATCGGTCGTAAGAGGGATCCTACGTATATTTATTGAGGTATATTTATTGGAACTTCATTCATGAGCCTATACATGGGTTTCTTGTATACAAACATTGAAGGCTACGTGCGCAAATCCGCGGCAGAAAGCCATCTACCCTAATACAAATGAATACAGAAAGCCCAGTTTAAATGTATTGTTTATTACTTATTTAGCATACCGTTCCCTATTCTGTTGCCATGAATGCTTGCACACACCCTCAACATATTCCCAAACGTAACCTTGTAGCCTACATTGTTGAGCCTTTTTCTATATTTGATTTGATTTGATATTTTATTTTTCCTGGCAAACGGATGCTTCCTCCTAGGTAAACTGAACATCTTACCAACTCTGTTAGAGCAGTTCACCACACAACAACTCCCTGTCATGTTGCCTTCCTCCACAGCTTTCTCATCCACTTCTTGCGCACGCAACCAGTGATGACGTAGCCGAGAAACCCATGTATACACAAGTGAGAAAATCGACTCGTCTGACATCGATGAACAGGCGACCTCCACCCTAAGAGATACTTAAGAACTTGTGCACGTGGCGCTCGTGCACCTGACTTTAAGATGATGTTCGGGAAACGCTCGTAAATAGAAAGTGTTACTGAGTCTACTATGTCGCCAAAATCCATGTAGAACGTTAAGATACGTCGTTATCGGGAAACGAGGCCCATGAGCGCTTTTACCTTCATCATTTATGACTTATGAGACAGTCAGCCTGAGTCAGCCTGAGTCATTTCTTTCATGGTTTTATTCATTAATGTTTTATTAGGACTGGATGTGAAGCTGAGGTGTTTCTAGTAAATCAGGACACAAAGAGGTGTGGCATGATGATGGCAGTGGTATCAAAGCCTCAGGTAGTTCCGCCCTGATAACGGACATGTGTAGAATGTACAGGTGCATCTCAATAAATTAGAATATCATCAAAAAGTTTATTTATTTCAGTAATTCTATTCAAAAAGTGAAGCTCATATATTATATAGATTGTGTACACACAGACTAGGGATGCAAATGATTAATCGACTTTAGATTAATTGTCGATTAAGAGGTTGCTCGATCAAAATGTATTAATCACGATTAATCGCTAGAGGGCGCTAGCGCGAGAGACCGGTTGAAAACAAAATGAAGCGAGCGAAAAGAAGTGCGGTGTGGGACCACTTCAACATTGTTAATTCAGGCAAAGAAGTCAAATGTTCTCTGTTTAATGCGGTATTGAAATACAATAGTTCCACTAGCTCACTCAGTTATCATTTGAACACCGTGCATGCTGCTGTCCTGCATGGCACCACCAGTTCACCTGATCAACCTAAAATCACAGCTACACTGTATTATACCTTCTCTCGCTTACTGCCGCGAGGTTAGCTATTAGTTCGTTAGCGGGCTAGCTCACTGAGACTTCATAGAGTTAGCTACCTAGCTCGTTAGCGGGCTAGCTCACCTTGCTATGAATATGAATATCTCTGTCTACTCCCGTGCTAACGTGTGCCCGCGAGTTTGGCTCATGAGAGTAAGTAAGTAAGAGTTGAGTTGGCTATTTAGCTTGATAGCGGACTAGCTCACTCAGGCTTAATGATATTATATACCTAGCTCGTTAGCGGGCTAGCTTACCTTTGCCTGATGGCTTGCCATTAAGAATGTAACTACTCTATCCCTCACTACCGTGAGCGCGAGTTAAACTTCAGAGAGTTGTGTTGGCTAGTTAGCTTGTAATAGCCTAGATGCAGTTTCTTCATAATCTATAGGCTCAATAATATTCTGTTTGGCTCTCTATTTAATTTCTTCTATTCTTTTTTTTTTATGTCTGTTTCAAATGCAAGAACTGAGCCAGTCCATCATTTATTTCTTTGTTTTAAATTAAAGAATGTATTTTGTTATACCATAAAAAAAACTTTTCTGCTTTCTTTTCCTAATGCATAATTACTTGAGGAATGTATAATAGAATAGAATAGAATAGAATTATCAGAATGTAATGTAATATAATAACTCAACTATTTAGCTGATATTTGTAAAGGCCCTATTGAAACACTGAAACTCAGGTGAAAAACGCCGCTTATCAATTAATCGAAAGTCGATCGATAAGATTATCAACTAATGATTAATGAATTAATCGATAATTTGCATCCCTAACACAGACTGATCTATTTCAAGTGTTTGTTTCTTTTAATTTTGATTATTATAACTGACAGCTAATGAAAACCCAAAATTCAGTATCTCAGAAAATTAGAATATTGTGAAAAAGTTAAATATTGAAGACTCATGGTGTCACACTCTAATCATCTAATTATCTCAAAACACCGGCAAAGACTTCCTGAGCCTTTAAATGGTCTCTCAGTCTAGTTCAGTAGGCTACACAATCATGGGGAAGACTGCTGACTTGACAGTTGTCCAGAAGACAATCATTGACACCCTGCACAAGGAGGGTAAGACACAAAAGGTCATTGCTAAAGAAGCTGGCTGTTCACAGAGTGCTGTATCCAAGCACATTAATGGGAAGTTGAATGGAAGGAAAAAATGTGGTAGAAAAAGGTGCACAAGCAACAGGGATAACCGCAGCCTTGAGAGGATTGTGAAACAAAGCCCATTCAAGGGAGATTCACAAGGAGTGGACTGCAGCTGGAGTCAGTGCTTCAAGAGCCTACACACACAGACGTATCCAGGTCATGGGCTTCAACTGTCGCATTCCTGTGTCAAGCCACTCTTGAACTGGAGACGTCAGAGGCGTCTCACCTGGGCTATGGACAAAAAGGACTGCACAGTTGGTCAGTGGTCCGAAGTTCTCTTTTCAGATGAAAGTACATTTTGCATTTCATTTGGAAATCAAGGTCCCAGAGTCTGGAGGAAGAGAGGAGAGGCACAGGATCCAAGTTGCTTGAGGTCCAGTGTAAAGTTTCCACAGTGAATGATGGTTTGGGGTGCCATGTCATTTGCTGGTGTTAGTCCATTGTGTTTTCTCAGGTCCAAGGTCAGCACAGCCGTCTGTTTTAGAGCACTTCATGCTTCCCTCTGCTGACCATCCTATGGAGATGCGGATTTCATTTTCCATCAGGACTTGGCGCCTGCACCCACTTCCAAAGGTCCCAGTACCTGGTTTAAGGACCATGGTATCCCTGTGCTTGATTGGCCAGCAAACTCGCCTGACCTAAAACCCATAGATTCTATAGGGTATTGTGAAAAGGAAGATGCAAGACAATAGACCCAACAACACAGAAGAGCTGAAGGCCACTATAAGAGCAACATGGTCTTCCATAACACCTCAGTAGTGCCACAGACTGATTGCCTTCATGCGACGCCGCATTGCTTCAGTAATTCATGCAAAGGGAGCCCAGACCAAGTATTGAGTGCTGTACATGTTCATACTTTTCACTAGTCCAACATTTCTGTGTTTAAAATCCTTTTTTCTATTGGTCTTCAGTAATATTCTAATTTTCTGAGATACTGAATTTGGGGTTTTCATTAGCTGTCGGTTATAATCATCAAATTTAAAAGAAATAATCACTTAAAATATATCAGTCTGTGTGTAATGAACCTATTTAAAAAAATTAGTTTCACTTTTTGAATAGAATTACTGAAATAAATCAACTTTTTGATGATATTCTAATATATTGAGATGCACCTGTATAACAGAGTGGAACTTGACCTGCAGCGTCTGAGGGAGGGGGAGTAACCGAGCGCTGAACAGTGTAAACAAAGGTGAAGGACATATGCACGATCGTAATGCTTGTTTGGTTTATTGCTTATGAGACTGGGTTGTGTGATCACAGGGCGTATTATTAATGAGAAATGCAAATGAAATGTGCTGTCTGCAGATCTACTACATCAATACCAATGAAAAAGGTTGACGAAAGTGAAACGGTTGGATTCCGAGAAGTCAGGTGTCATGTGAAGAGAAACCTTACAAGAAACCTGGGCGTTGCCATCGTACGAAACAAAAGGTAAGGCTTTATAAGAAAAAGCGTCGGTTCATTTTTGCTAAGGCATTGCACTGGGCTCTGATCTCGACATTCTTCACGACTTCACTGCAGTAGTCTCAATCTTCCAACTCCACGCTCTTTGCCAAAGGTAGGTTGCAATAACATAAACTACAAAGTTTACGGGTTTTTTTTCAACCTTTTATTTGTGCTAGTGTTGTGTACAGTTAATAGTTTCCATGGAATTGAAACATAAATGCGATGGTGACTGGATGAAAATAACAACTTCAAGGTTACATTTACACAAACACACACACACACACACACATTCAGATGTATGATTCTGCGTTTCATAGCTGCGTCTGTACCGCGTCCTAATGAGAGACAGACTTTCCAGCGTTTTTTAAGTGCGCTTAAAAGTTGAAATATTCTCAACTTTTCAGCGCAAGGCGGGCAAAACAGCCTGGTGATCCTGCGGCTGTTTTGCCCGTCGCACTTTGGCAAGGAGTTTCTGAAGCATCTATGTTTTTATGAACGCGTTTGGTGTGTTTCAGCCCTATGGATCCAGACATATTGCTGAAACATCTCACTCATTCAATAATTTAGCGTAGTTGGAAATCCTCATTCTACTGTTCTGAGAATCGCTGTTTTATTGTGTTACGACTTCACTCCAGTAGTCTCAATCTTCCGGCGTCAAGCTCTTTGCCAAAGATAGGTTGCAATTACATAAACTACACAGGTTTACATTTGTTTCAGCCTACTGTTTGTGCTGGTGGTGTTGCAGTTTTAAATAGCATGGAATTTAAACACAAATGCTCGCTCGCTACAATACGCCATACTCAAACGAAGATGCCCGCTACCTGTTGTGCAGTGGGATGTAGCAACAAAATAGGGGACGCAAACGTCTCATTTTATAGCTTTGGTGTATAGTACTTTCATTGTAGATGCACGACAGTTCATTTCCACGAGGGATCAATAAAGAGACTATCTATCAACTTTTTGAGAAAGTTAAAGAGCTGCACACATTGCCTTAGAGTTATTACAATCCTCACGTTATGTGTGGCCTGATTTCATGGGTTTGGGTGACAAATCCAGCGATTTTTTTCTCACTTGTCATTAGGGGGAATATTGTGTTGACAAAGCTCTGCAAAAGCTATCACGTCCTGCAGTTCACGTTACAACCGAGCTGACGAGAGCGGACAAGGATCTCAACTGCTGATGTGCACTGGTTGTGGTTAACTTGCTTAGCTTCTGTTAGCTAAACTAACGGTGCACTGTTTAACTTGGTTAGCTTCCGTTAGCTAAACTAACTGTGCACTGCTTAGCTTCCGTTAGCTAAACAAACTGAACCATGGCAAGCAAAACGATAAACCTCATACGTTAAGGTTGACAGCTTGGGTATGATCAGTGTGTGTGAAGGTGATATGTGTGTGTGAAGGTGACTAACGTGAGTTAGCTGGTTAGCTTGCATAGCTTTGGTTATAAGAATACAGAGCTAGGGGAGAGTGGGGTAAGCAGCTCGACCAATGAGAGAGACGGTGCGCTGGCCAATGATAGCCCACCTCATTTGCATACTGAGACAAGAATGAATACGGAAATAAATGCAGCCAGAAATGTAAATGTAAGAGAAAGAAATGTAAAAAGGCGCGAGAAGAAATAAATACGGTACGGGAAATAGTACGGTAAAAAATGTGTAAATAAATAGAAAAATAAAAGGAGGAAGAAATGTATTTGGGAATAAATGTAAGCGTAAATAAATGTAACAGTAAATAAAAAAAGACTCATTTTCCATTTCCATTCACATAACTGCATGATATATTTTTTCTAATGCTTTTCTTTGGTGCATTTTTAGTCATTTTATTTATTTATGACTCACATTTTTACATATGTATTTATTTTTAATTATGTCATTTTTGGCTTTCCATAGTTTCATAGCTGTGTCTTTATGGAAAGCCAAAAATGACATAATTAAAAAAAAATACATATGTAAAAATGTGAGTCATACATAAATAAAATTACTAAAAATGCACCAAAGAAAAGCATTAGAAAAAAAATATCATGCAGTTATGTGAATGGAAATGGAAAATTAGTCCTTTTTATTTACTGTTACATTTATTTACGCTTACATTAATTCACAAATGAATTTCTTCCTCCTTTTATTTTTCTATTTATTTACACATTTTTTACCGTACTATTTCCCGTACCGTATTTGTTTCTTCTCGCGCCTTTTTACATTTCTTTCTCCTACATTTACATTTCTGGCTGCATTTATTTCTGTATTCATTCTTGTCTCGGTATGCAAATGAGGTGGGCCATCATTGGCCGGCGCAACGTCTCGCTCATTGGTCGAGCTGCTAGGCCTAAGTAAGTGTAGGTGAGAAGGGTCAGATGCCTGTAGCTGTATGAAGAGATCGGAAGAGATTGAAAGCTATTTTGATGCCATTTGAATCACAATTTTTTTTAATGAATCCACCGATCACTTGGAGTATGGTGGCGAGGGAGCTTCGAGGCTTTGCAGAGATGGCTGAGACCTTGACTCCAGATTTCTTACCCTGCTCGCTCGCTACAATACGCCATACTCAAACGAAGATGCCCGCTACCTGTTGTGCTGTGGGATGTAGCAACAAAATAGGGGACCCGAACGTCTCATTTTATAGCTCATTTACGTCTCATTTTATAGCTTTGGGGCCGTATTCACAAAGAATCTTAGGGCTAAAAGTAGGTCATAAGTGGCGAATTTAGGAGAAACTCCTAAAAATAATGGGCGTGTCAGTCTTAAATGTAGGACTCCTAATTTTTTTTACTAAGAGCAATTCACAAAATATTTTATCCCTAAAAGTAGCACCTAAGTCTAGGACAGCTTAAAACTCCTCATGAGGACTCCTAAATCACTAAGACCTATTCACAAAAAATCGTAAGATGGCTGCAGCCGACTTGGAATTAATAAAAGACATTGCTTAAACTGTGAAGGTATTAATATTGTCGTAGAATTAGCGCGGGATGCAATGACGCCTTTAAACAACGATGTGTCCCGAAGTGAAATGTTTGGAAACATAAAGATTTTTGTTTGGCTTCGCGGAAAACGCAACTGACGACACTGGGAATCATCAGTCAGCCGTTTAATTCATCAAACTAGCAACGCACTGTAGACCCCACATCATCCAACAGTTTATCCAGACAATCGCTTATTACACAATATCAAAGTAAATTCCATGGCGATCGCAGGAATGTCCAGTGACGGGACACACATTACAATAATTCGTCCACCGTGGCCTGGATGTACCGATGACTGGTGCATTTCAACGGAGAGCGGTCGCAGGTTTTTGAGAACTTACCAGCTGGATGCCGCTGGGGTGACAGTGGCTATTGGGACCAGTAGGCTTTCGCCTAGGCTACGGTTCACGTTCGTTTCGCTTTGATCAATTAAGATTGGAGGGCTTGAAGGGCCGTATGTGCTGATATTTGAAGTGGTCAAGGGCTGGAAATATAATATCCTAACAGTTTGCTGGGTGCTTTAATTATTACTGCCTTGATTACATGCAATTGCCATATTTTATATTGATCGCTTTATATTTCTCTTAACGTGCTAAGTGTCATTCCCGTTGGATGCACAAACTTGTCATCATGCGTGTGCATTCTGCTAACTGCACTGTCCATAACTATTTAATATGACTTAATTTGAAGCCTAGGTTATTCTCTTATTTTCAGTCGATATAGTGGGATTGTTAGAGAGACGTCACGAATGAGTTTTTAATGAGAGAGCCTGTCAACAACCAATCACCGTCCTCACCCCTTCTAAACTCGTGCATGAGAAGCGACGTCATCCATAGCAACGGAGTTTTTATCTTAAGCTTAGGAGTTGGTATTATCCTTAGTATGAGTAGGTCTCAGAGCCGTTGTGAATCACTTTTAAGAAATTACTCCTACGTAAAAGGTTTTAGCGCGAGTTAGGAGCACTCCTAGTGGTAAGATAAAAGGCTTTGTGAATACGGCCCTTGGTGTATAGTACTTTCATTGTAGATGCACGACAGTTCATTTCCACGAGGGATCAATAAAGAGACTATCTATCAACTCTTTGAGAAAGTTAACAAGCTGCACACATTGCCTTAGAGTTATTGCAATCCTCGCGTTATGTGTGGCCTGATTTTTTTCTCACTTGTCATTAGGGGGGGGGGGGGTATTGTGTTGACAAAGCTCTGCAAAAGCTATACATGTATATCACGTCCTGCAGTTCACGTTACAACCGAGCTGACAAGAGCGGACACTGATCTCAACTGCTGAGTGCACTGGTTAACTTGCTTAGCTTCTGTTAGCTAAACTAATGGTGCACTGTTTAACTTGGTTAGCTTCTGTTAGCTAAACTAACTGTGCACTGCTTAGCTTCCGTTAGCTAAACTAACTGAACCATGGCAAACAAAACGATAAACCTCATATGTGTAAAGTTGAGGTTGACATCTTGGGTATGATCAGTGTGTGTGAAGGTGACTAACGTCAGTTAGCTGGTTAGCTTGCATAGCTTTGGTTATAAGAATACAGATAGGGGAGAGTGGGGTAAGCAGCTCGACCAATGAGCGAGACGGTGCGCCGGCCAATGATAGCCCACCTCATTTGCATACCGAGACAAGAATGAATACAGAAATAAATGCATGTATTTATTTTTAATTATGTCATTTTTGGCTTTCCATATGTCTTTACCACATTCTAATGACAGACGCAACAGTCTTATATTGTACTTTTAACCGCCAACAGAGATTTTCCACATCACCACATAACAATCTCTACTGGTTTATCTTGGCATGTGTAGAAGGGATGTTATTGACTGATTCAGAACAAGGCTTTGAACCAGAATTTATTCCCAATTGGTTCGTTCCGAACAGAAACAGTATTTTAACGTTTCCGGTTTTCGTTCCAACCCTAAAATTGACGTTCCTGAACCGGTTAGAACAAAAAAATGAAGTTCCTGAACCGGTTAATAGTGTTCCATGTCAGCTGCGGGACATACAAATAAGTAGGCTGATCATTAGGACTTTAAAATAATCTTATATGAGGTCACGTGATGCTTTGCGAGTGAGCGGTCGCCTTTAATCGACCTCCCGTCTAACAGTTAAATATCTATCTTTTTGACCTATCAAACCATTACTTTCGAAGACATTTCGATATAACATTATGTCCTGAACAGATACTGCAACTTCTCAGAGACAAACAACGAGGAGCCGTCGTGCTGACACTAAAGCAACCACTGCTAACTCAGGGATGGGTGAAGACGAACAGGAGGAAAACATGGCTAACGTCATTGCCGACATCGTGACATCTAAGATTAGCGCCCTCATGGACACTAAATTCACCGAACTTCAGGCCAGTTTGAACACTCAAATAAGCCGCATAGACGACAACAGTAAGAGACTGGGTGAGGCTGAGAACCGTGTCTCAGAAAATGAAGATAGGACGAATTCCCTGGAGTCCAAAATTATCCTCCTAGAGAAAAAAGTTCATGACCTGACTACCCGGGCTGATGACATTGAAAACCGGAGTCTTAGAGACAACATTCGCATTATTGGACTGAAAGAGGGCACAGAGGGGAACCAGGCGGTTGAATTTTTTGAAAGATGGCTTTCTACTACGCTGGGGATACAGACCAAACGCGGGGTTATCAAGATCGACAGGGCACACAGGTCTCTTGGGGAACGTCCGCCAAAATATAACAGACCGGTTATCATCAAACTCCACAACTCCAGGGACAAACAAAGAATTCTCGCAGCGGCAAGAGAGAAGGGCGATATCATCCACGACAACAACAAGGTCCTGATTCGCCAGGACTTTTCTCAGTCGGTGAGGGAAGCAGGACGCGAATTCAACTACATCTGCGAGGGGCTGCTCGAGAAGAAGATACGATTTCGGATGCAATACCCTGCCACGCTCTCCATCACAGTCCGCGGGAAAGAACACTCTTTCAAATCACCCACGGAGAGTTCATAGGCAGGTGTGATCTCCCGACGACCACGAGAGATGGAATTGAATAAACGGCTTGACGGCTGTGGTGAGATATAATTGTTATGGGAGTGCCTTCTTATAAGGTCATTGAACTTTCAAAAACATTGTGGCAGTCCTGAATGGCTGAGTATCTACATTCGTTCTAAGTAGACCCTTAATGGTTTGATTATGTGCACTACAATGACTGTTTGGACGGGAGGGGTGTGGAGGATTTTGCTTTGTTTTTTATCCTTCATAGGCAGAACAGTTGGGAAATGCTTCCTAATGTTGGTCTGGTCTTTCTAATGATTGGAGGCTTACCGTTTTGCTTCACTTGTCCCATTTTCTCTAAGATTGTCTTTTGTGTTGGGTGGGGCTTGTTCAATGTAGGGGCATGGCTCAGCATTTGGGGCTGGAGCCATATTGACAGCTTTAAGTATTGTGTTTTTTTCTTATTTTCCCCCTTCTGTTTTACCCTCTTTATGTTTATGTCCTCAGTGTCTCACAGCGATTATCTAATATTTAAATATTCTTTTATCATGTTGTTGCATTTACAATTGATATTTAGTTATGAGTGACGTTAAAATAATCACACTCAATGTCAAAGGCATCAACAACGTTGTTAAGCGTCAGAAGATACTCTCCTTTTTTAAAAAAGAAAAATGTCAAATAGCCTTCATCCAGGAAACCCACCTCTCAGAGTTAGAACATTTGAAACTAGAAAATGCATTTCCTGAAGGAAATACCAGTGCATGAAATGCAAAAGTTAGGAAAGGAAGAAGAAAAGAAAGAAGAGTGAAAGAAGGAAAGAAGAAAGGATAGAAGAGTGAAGAAAGGAGAGAAGAGAGGATGAAGGAAAGAAGAGTGAAAGAAGGAAAGAAGAAAAGAAAGAAGAGTGAAGAAAGGAAAGAGGAGTGGAAGAAAAGAAAGAAGAGTGAAGAAAGGAAAGAAGAGTGAAAGAAGGAAAGAAGAAAGGAGAGTGAAGAAAGGAAAGAAAAGTGAAAGAAGGAAAGAAGAGTGAAAGAGAAAAAGAGTGAAAATATTGAAAAAAGGAGATAAAAATGGAGTGAAGAAGAGAGATTGAGTGTGAGAGAAAATAGACTGAGAGGGATAGAGAGAAAGATGGAGAGATGGAGAGAAAAAAAGTAGAGAATGGAAGGTGTCTTAATGTTCCTACACTGTAAAAAAAAAAAAAAAAAAAAAAGTTGGGTGAACTCAAAATTTTAAGGCAACAAACTTCAGTAAAATTTTAAGGCAACAAACTTCAGTAAAATTTTAAGTTGGGCAATATTTTAAGTTTTGCTTTTGAGTTTGCTCAACTCTGAATTCTGATTTTGGTCAACTCAAGAGTAAGTTCTACTAACTCATAATTTTACATTGTAATAACATTTAATCCTTACTTGTGCCAACTCTCCCCTAAGTTGTACTTACTTATTATTTAACATTGTAATAACATTTAATCCTTACTTGTGCTAACTCTCCCCTAAGTTGTACTTACTTATTATTTAACATTGTAATAACTTTTAATCCTTACTTCTGCTAACTCTCCCCTAAATTGTACTAACTTATTATTTAACGTTGTAATAACTTTAAATCCTCACTTCAGCTAACTGTCCTGTAAATTGTAGTAATTTATAATTTTACATTGTAATGAGTTCTTATACAGAATTCACTTTAAATGGGTTTAGCAGAATAATTTAAGAGGAATTTAAAATCGCACACTGCAATAGTTTATAATGTAACTCAACTTTATAATTTATAACCAGGAACCTCTAATCAAATGTATAGATAATTACAGACGCAACATATACATTCAAAACATTTGTTTTATTTATACTGTATCAAATCCCTTCCAAAAGGGGCAAGTAAATGCAAACTATCGAGACCATGTAACATGTTTCAGAAAAACCAACCAAAAAAAAAATGTTTACAAGGGAAGGCCCTTTAAAGCTGCAGTTTGTCTATGTGCAGAGATGTCAGATGTCTGAAACAAGAGTTGCATGAAACATTACAAGATGTAATTGACATATAAGAAGTAGAGTAAACATGCAGGCAGCTGTCCTTTTCAATATCCAAAATGATTGCTACGATTACGATTGCTCACTGTGAAGGTATATCCACTGGAGGTGCTTTTTGTGTCACTGACAGGCTCATATCATTATCAGTGTCTGACAACATTATGAAAAGGCTCCCCACAGAGCAATGTCTTTTTGTTTTTAAGATTAAAATACCCTTTGTTTAACAAGAAAAAGCCACTATATCACCTCGATTTGAAAACTGAATCAAAAACGTCTAAAAATGACCTATATATTCCACAATTCACACTACATGGACAAAGATGTAAACAGTGTTGTTGGACTGCTCATTAACTTCACTGGAGCAATTCCAAGAACGCGATTGGATAACAACGTCAAAACGTCACGATTATCGGACCCAAAGTGTAGCTGCCCTCTCCATTTGCCTCGGCAATAAAGTTATCGATAACAACTTAATAAGCAATAACTGCAAGTGGCAACAATTTTTGTCTAAACGTGAATACAAACGTAGAACATATTTACAAAAACATGGCTTCTCCATATCCAGGGAACGTTAAAATGCACGAAATCGCACCTCGGCCCACCACCTATTAGGGGAAGCCGAGCTTTAAAGAAATCGCCACTGGTCGTAAGTGTGAACTAGCCAGGTAACAAACTACACACGATGGCAGACAATGCTAATATTTGTATGATGTACCCAAAAAATGAGCTCCCCCTCTTTGAAAGATCAGCAGACGCCACTGGTGGGGCAGGCAGCACACTAACTGCAGAACCGAGCAGCAACCTGTCGCTGGCCCCGCGCTCTCTCTGTCCCTACTAAACCAGCCTGCACACCTGCTACCTGGAGCAGAGACGGAGCATGACTACCACTGTGTAGTAACACTACACTTCTGAAAGATGGCATAAAATGTCAGCTAATGTTGCAACCACAATTTTGAGTTAGCATTAATACCATAATGTCTTTTTTGTATCTGTAACAAGCTGGCAAACACGAATTAAAGCAGCACAACGGATCAATAGCTATACGCTAGCTATATGCTATCAGCTAAAACTGACGAAATCTCTTGAAATGTGCTGACTTTGACATTATTACAAACTAGTTACTCAACAACTGTCCTTACACAGTCAAGCAAGTGCAACACAAGACAAAGCAAGATGGCAAATAAGCTTACTAGTTCAGCAGACAGTGGAAAGTTGGGCGGCAAAACTACAGAACGAAGTTATGTGCCTATAGACCCTGCATAGCAATGGCGCGGATGCAATTCTCTATATTAAAAGTCATTGTAGCGCCCCAATTTTTTTCAAGCTGTTATTTTTAGGTTAAACTGATTATCCTAACCATAATCCTGAAGTATAATTGTTGCATTGTGTTACTTTAACACAATACCAACAGTCAGAAGATAACATGCCTGTCCTGTTTGAATAGGTTGCCTGACTGATGCTAGCTTTCTCTAATGACTGAAAAGCTTTGTGTAAATGTCTTGGTCGCTTTCTCCATTAAACGACGTACAACATAGGCCTACTGCACAACACAACTCAGAATAAAATTTGCGCATCATTTTAATTTAATTAAAGGTTGATTTAAAACGTACCTGTTTGGACTCCAGCAAGAGACAGCAGCACAGCCAGAATGAGACTTCAATTGTAAAGTGCCAACGGACAGTTGGCTTTTTCCCGCATGTCACAACAAAGAGGGCTATATATTTTCAAGTTTTACCAACATAAAGTACTGTTTTAGGCCAACAAGTACAAGTTGCTTTTTTTTACAGTGTAGTTACAGTTAAATTGAGAGGGACATAGAGGTTCCTTTGATTTGGCGCAGCTGTCAGTAAAGCACAGGTGCAAGCCAGTTTAAAGACCCTATTATGACGTCATAATGGCCCAATGTAAGTCAATGGGAAAATTTCGATTCGTTTTTATTTAATATCTTAAAAAGTATAAAGTTTAGAAAAGTGAAAAATACATAGCATAAGTGTCGTTTACAAGACCTACGCGACAAAGTTTGAATGAAGTTTCTACGTTAAGCGGTTCGGGCTGAATTAATCGCAGAAAAAGGTAACAAGAATAAGAAGAAGAAGAAGAAGAAGAAGCCTAGGAATAACAATACAGGGCATTTCATGCACTGTAATTACGAAGGAGCTGGGTGGGTCAGGTATTCTACTCCTCGTATAATTCCAAAAGTAGGGGGGTTGCTGTTCTCATACACCGCTCATTACCTTTTACCTTGGAAAAAAGCATATCTGACAAAGAGGGAAGGTATGTGCTCCTGTCTGGCTATCTATATGGTGAACTTATTGTTCTAGGATGTGTCTATGCTCCAAATAATTATGAAGCATCCTTCCTCCCAAAACTTCTTGCTGATTTGGCATCATTCTCCTCCCAAAATATGCTCATTGGTGGTGATTTAAATTGTGTGCTCAACTCAGAGTTGGACGTATCTTCTCCTCGCCTTACATCTTCTTCAAAGAGTAACAGTCTGCGTGAATTTCTAAAAGATTTGGATTTATATGATGCTTGGAGAGTACTTCACCCCCTCGATAGGGATTACACATTTTTTTCATTCCCTCATCAGGTTCATTCCAGAATTGATAATAAGTTAGCTCTTCAACCTTATGGGAAGCCTCAAAGGCCACCATACGTGGGGCCATTATATCCTATACCTCTGCACAGAAAAAGGAGGCCTTAAAGAGACAATTAGAACTAGAAGAGGCTTTGAGAGATATTGAAATTCAATTTAAGCGCACACCGAACAAATATCTAGCTAAAAAATTAGAAGCAGCTCGCTCGGCACTTCAAATCAAATATTAACCCAAAAAGCCGAAGCCCAAATATTTTTTGCTAAACATAGGCTTTTTGAGTCAGGCAACAAGCCAGGCCGTTTACTTGCCCGTCTGGCTCATGGAAGGGTGGAACCTAATATTATCGCCTCTCTTCTAGATAAAAATGGAACTAGGCATTTTAAGTCAACTGAATTGAACAAACTCATGAAGTCATTTTATGAGGAGCTTTATAGCTCAGATTGCACTGCCTCATTGGAAAATAGACAACAATTTCTCGATAATATACAATTCCCATCCCTATCAGAAGATCAGAAAAATATGTTATGCAGGCCTATTACTGAGGAGGAGGTATCAGACACTATCAAAACACTCCAAAGTGGGAAGGCACCGGGCCCGGACGGCCTTGGACCAGGCTATTATCAAACGTTTAGGAAAACACTAGTGGGCCCCCTTACAGACATGTATGTTGACAGTCTTGAGAAGGGTTGTCTTCCCCCGACTCTAAACTTAGCACACATTTCTGTTCTTCTGAAGAAGGGCAAACCAAATGATACATGTGGCTCTTACAGACCCATTAGCCTTATATCAGTTGACAGTAAACTGCTTTCAAAGCTCTTGGCAAAACGGCTCGAGGACTTGCTTCCAATTCTTATAAATCCGGATCAAACAGGTTTCATACATGGCCGCTACTCTTTAGGCAATGTTAGGAGACTTTTAAATATTATTCATTCCTCATTCCAAAATAAACAGAAAACACTAGCTATATCATTAGATGCCGACAAGGCGTTCGATCGTGTCGAATGGCCTTACTTGTTGACATTATGGAAAGATTTGGCCCTGGTGGAAATTTCTTAAAATGGACCCAAACTATATATCAGGCACCCAGAGCCATCGTCATAACCAATGGTCGCCGCTCTGAACCTTTTCCAGTGGCTAGGGGTGTCCGACAAGGGTGCCCTCTTAGCCCTCTTCTTTTTGCCTTGGCCCTAGAGCCACTTGCTGAGGTCATACGGTTACATACTGAAATAAAAGGAGTATATTTGGGAGACATAGAACACAAAATTGCTCTTTATGCAGACAACATTCTTCTGTTTGTTTCATCTCCGGCGTTATCCATCCCTGCAATTATGAATACTTTTAATGATTTCAGTTTCGTGTCAGGTTATAAAATTAACTTTAATAAGTCTGAAGCTATGCCACTAGGTCACATGGCCAAATCTGATGTACCAAACAATTTTCCTTTTAAATGGTCAAATTTTGGTTTCACATATCTTGGGAATAGAATCTCACCGACTCTGTTGGATCTCTGGAAGCTTAATTTTGCAGCTATACTTTGTGCAGTCAAAAAAGACCTGGAACGGTGGCATAACCTTCCTATATCTCTGTTTGGACATATTAGTCTCATCAAAATGAATGTACTCCCCTGGTTACTTTATCCTTTGCAGATGCTCCCTTTGTACTTAACAAAAAAGACTAATAGGGATTTGGAGAGGGCAGTGTCCAAGTTTATTTGGCAGGGTAAAAAACCTAGGTTACGTCTTAAGGTACTTCATCTTTCTACAGATATGGGTGGGCGTGCATTACCCAATTTAATTTTCTATAACTGGGCATGTCATGCTCGCCACCTTTGGTCCTGGTTACATGCCTTTATAGATGGGGAGTCTTGTGTTGACTCCTGGGCTTGTTATCCATTTTCTCCTTGGAGTCTGGTTATGTGTAATCCAAACAATATTAACCCAGAGGTTAAACACAACCCTATAATTTATAATAGCATTAAAGTTTGGCGTGATATTTCAAAACACTTGGGGATACATGGGAAATATTTACTGGCACCCATCACTCAGAATCCTGATTTTCCTCCAGGTATCAACTCCTCTGTGTTCATATCATGGCGAGATAAACAAATAATTTTCCTTGGCCATTTATTTAAAGACAATGGGCCTCATTCTCGACCTTTTTCTGTAATTCTTCAGAAATGTTTCTTACACGACTTCGCAAAAACAACGTAAGAGAAACGCTTCCGCTGCATTCCCGCACGCTTGAAAATGTGTTCATAAGCAGCCGAAGTCTTCTCAGCTGGGTTCCTTCCGATTAGCTTCTTAGATTGATGCGCGTTCTCGTGAAAGTGGATTTGCATACATACACGCCCTGCCAGCTCCTTATTAGGAGACGCAATTTTAGAAACGTGTGCTGTCGCAATCTCCCGAATCCACCTCGTAACAGGTGTTCATTAATAAGGTGGAGATATTGTATAACGTTGAACGTCCGAAGTCCGTAAAACACATTTAAGTAGTCACTTTTTTTTTTTTTACATCGAAAAATAGGTACCATAGGTGTGAAGACCGGTCCCAAGTACGAGTATAAATTGTAGTCCGTCCTGCCTTTCAATATGGCCACCATAGGGGTGAAGACTGGCCACCAGTAGTAGAATAAATTGCAATGAATTCATCTCTAGTTCTTTGAGATGGAGCTTAGTGTTTATTTATTTATTCACTTACATTTGCAGTGTTCATGTCATTCACAATCAGTCTCGTAGCAGACGCGGCCTTTATCCAAAGGGACGTACAAGGGAGAGAACAGTCAAGCTACGAGCCATATAGACCTAGTGTAACAATAAACACTACCTCGTAAAATTATGACTATAAATGTGAAACGTAATTGTTAATGATACAAATATTCTGGTATTTATTATTATCATAATTATTTTAATCCGAGGATGTCTGTAGAGTTGACGTGAACGCAATCACCAACGGGTTCTCACAAATTCGCTCGTTAACCCTTTTACTGTAATACGGAGTTTTTTCAAATGTCATTCCTCAACGCGATTCCTCAAATAACCACAAGATGGCCCGTGGAATCCCATTTGAGAAGATTCCGGTAGAGTTACGACTGCTATTTCGAGTTCTGAAAGTTGTCTGAAGTTCAGAAGAAAGCACAGAAGAAAAAAATAACGAGAATGCAAATGTTTTCATAAATGTTTCCGAAGTGGAGTTCCTTCTGAAATCCTTCGGAAAGTCTTCCCAACTGCTGTCGAGAATGAGGCCCAATATTCTTATGTCCTTTCAGGAACTACAGGATGCTTTTGATATTCCTAGATCCAATTTCTTTGGCTACTTGCAAATAAGACATTTCCTTTTTTTCTTGCCTAACTTTCCTCCTACCATTTCTCTCTTTCATAATCCAGAAAACTTCCTTCTTAACCGTAAAAATCTTAAACAGTTCATTTCGGGTTTTTATTCCCTACTGCTTTCTTGTGGCACATTTGAGCTACCCAACATCTCTCAAAAATGGGAGGGTGATTTAGGGACCGAATTTATTGAAGATGACTGGCAGGAGGCCATTGCTTCCATCAGGTCAGCGGCTACCAGTAATAGACTAAGGGAAACTCAGTTTAAAATACTGCACAGGTTACACATTACTCCGGTCATATTACACAAAATAGACCGCTCAATTTCCCCCCTCTGCACCAAGTGCAACTCTGAAAGAGGGACCTATTTTCACTATTTCTGGGATTGTAAATATACGTCAAGATTCGGGACCCAAGTGGCCAAAGTTATTGAAGTTTAGGTTAAAAAAGACCCTAGCGTCTTTCTGGTTGGGTTACCCTCTAAGGTACTACAGCTCCCAGCACCAAGATACACATTATTTGAGAAACTCCTCATTTCTGCACGCAAATGCATATTGCTGAACTGGATTAAAGAACACCCACCTACAGTCACACAATGGTACAAAGAAATCTTCAGTATTTTGCCACATGAAAGATTGATGGCTTTGGCCAAGGGGAAAGAAGGTATGTTTAACAAAATTTGGTCCCCCTTCATAAATTATCTTCCAGAAGATCTGAGTTCTCTTCTCTTAAGAGGGGAGTTGAGTGAGTTCTGGTCACAGACCAGGCCTAGATCTCCCTCATAACCCGATCACAAGTTGCCTGTATGTGTTTATGATAACAATGTGCTCCTGTGTTGTTGCTGTGGACACACCCCCTTTTCTTTTCTTTTCTTTTCTTTTTCTTTCTCGAATTATTTATCTTTATGTCTATTTATTTGTGATCTGTTTCTTGTTGTTTTTTGTATTTCATTTCATTACTCTGTTTTATTTAATGTGCTTTGTATTTTCTGTTTGCGCCATGAAAGCTGTCAAATGGGGGGGGGGGGGGGGTGGGGGGGATGGGGATGTTTTGTGTGATAAAAAACAATAAACAGTATGTTAAAAAAAAAATCTTATATGTCTCTATCTTGTCATTAAACATTAAAAAAGCACTATAGGCTACATTATGTAAGCGGCAACTGTAATTCTGACATTTTGTAAGTATTATACATGAGTTAAGACAAGGAAAATGTATGCCATGTAAAAGGATAAGAATTGATCCTAATTAACGGAGACTCAGTCAAGTGAATATGGAATGTCAAGATTCAGGTTTAATCTTACAATGATGATCACCAGAGGAGGGAGAGACAAGACCAGGCTGCACTACAAGATATAGTTTCACCTAGGTTGTTTTCACTAACTAACTGAAGAGAGGTCTCCTGTATTTAACCTATACAACATGTTGGAGTGGGTGGTTACCAGAATGCTAATATTTGCCTAAGAGACAGGAGGGCTAGGAACTCTATATTTAAATGAGGAGTTCCTGTCCTGAAGTGTTATCACTTCTCACAGTGATCAGGGCATCTGGGAGCTGTGACCATTTGGGTTCTTAAAGAATCCACAGGAAGCTATATAATTAACACTGTATAGCTTTGACTGTGGATTACATTGAAATAAATGATCTTCTATTTCTCAGATACTATCACATGTTGTTTATTGGGCAAACAAAACATAACAGCATTTGGCCAAACCTCGTCAGGGCCCAATCAGTGCATTTTTGTCAACAGAGACAATACAAATATTACAAAACTACAATGGTATCTACATACATCCATCAATGTTGTATTTGGATTTGTTAGTCGTGGGGTCAAATGAATAATGCTGCCGCATAGGATTCTCGCAATGTCTTCCCATCTGAACAAAAAAGTTAAAATTCCAAATATGAGAACTACCGTATTAGCCTACGTTTTAAATAAAGACTTAACAAACTAGGGTAGGATATGCTGGGCAATAGCCAGTTAGTCTACTGCCAATGCTAACTGTCCAACTTAGCTATAATTTCATTAACTTGATCCTGCAGATTTTTACAACAATGCATTAGAAATTCGTAGCCTATCTTATAGAATTCCTATTTAAAAACAAACATGTGTGAGATACTTGGTACAGTATTTACCTCTTCTTAAGATTGAGTTTGAGAGGCTGGTGGCTACAGCTTGTGCATAGATTTGATCCGATAAGGCTACTAGCTGGCGGAGCGCGGCAAGGTTCTCTATCTAAGTGAACGACCGGAAGAGAACATCACCAATCATATTGCATTTAGGAATCTTGTGAAAGAGCGAAAAAATAACGTTATTAACCGGTTACCATTATTTTAGGGAAACAATTCTGATCCGGAACATAATTTTTTTTAAAGTTTCTGGTTTCGTTTCTGTTCCTAGCAAAACATCAAAAGTTTCTGGTTTTCGTTTTCGTTCCGTGAACCGGTTCAAAGCCTTGATTCAGAATCATCTGTCGGAAATGTCACCCTCTGACTTCTCTGATGTCACTTCTCTTTCAGAACACGTTTATGAGGGAGTGGTCTGCACACCTGCCCTTCTTCCTCCAATCAGGTGAAGCATCCGTGGTCGCACTGGTTACCTGGGAGTGCTGTCAAAGTCAGGTAACTGCTGTTAATCATTACAAAACACAGCAAAAAGATAATTTTGAGAACGTACAGTACTCTGACTGAGAATTGCATTAACCCTTGTATGGTATAATTTTTTTTGTTACACAGAAGGTATTGCGGGTCTGGTGGACCCGCTCGATTTTTGGGTGTTTAATTCAGTACAATCAAACAATTTTTTGGGTAAAATACTCAACAGATGTTTACTTCATCTCAATTACAACCAATATAAACAGCAAATATGGTTAATATTGGCCCTTTAGCTTTTTTATATCACATTTAGGAATTTAAGTGCTACCCATTTTTTTTTTTTTAAATCAATCAAAAATCAAGAAAATCAATTATAATCAACATATCAGTGGACAAAATTCAACAAATTAACAAATGACGCAAGGGTTTTCATAACTATTTGATTTATGTGAATTTAATTTGAAAACAGGTCAGTTTACATAGCTCAATATGGGTGGTTGGGGCACCAGCATTGTCCTCCTGAATCCTCCTGATGGTGGCTTCAGAGGCTGAGATTCTTGGAACATGTTGTCTTTTCAGGGTTTAAAGGTTTCCCCAGTGTCTTTCCCAGTTCCTTGAGAAAAAGGCTTATCCTCTGGAGCTTCCCTCTCTTCCAATCCGGGTTCAGTGCCATCCAGGTGACAAAGGCGTTGTACGCCAAGATGTCCAATATGTAAAATAAAATCGGCACTGGCCAGTGTAGGATCCTCCTTCTGCAGCTGTAGGCAGACTTTCTTTGGCACATAGGATACCAGGGACGCGTCAGGCGTGTACATACATTTAGAATAGTTGACAGGCCTGTTCTTTGTATGCAGCAGTTGGGGTGGGAGCTCAGATCTGTTTTTCCTTATTGTTCCCACAATGGTCAGTTCCTGTCCCAGCTTGTAGGATGTAAAAAAAAAATAGCATGTGATGTTGTGTCCACTGAGTCCCTGAGCCATGTCGTGGGCCAACTCTCATTCCTTGATTTTTCTCAGGGTGTCCTCACACGCCCGGCGCAAGTGTCAAATGGGTTGGTCAAAAGGAGGTTACTCAGCCGTAGGTGTGGTTTGGGCGTAATATGCAATAAACCAATCAGAGCGTCATCTCACATTCCCTTTAAGAGCGAGGAGCGCATATTCCATAGCGGCTTGTTATTATAATGGCGGAATTACCTGGAGGAAGACCGTGAGGCCACCAGAACGTGTGTTACCAGAAACAACCACGGCAATATTTTCTTTCTACTTTTCATTTCTCGTTTGTATTTTTTCAGTTACTAGCCATCGTTTTTTGGTGGTATTACAAATATGTTACCTCTTTTGATTGTCTTTCATAACAAACATAATCTCACGCTCATAATTGTCTCAAACGTTTCTGTATTTTTACACCAAAAGAACAAACAAAAATTACGTTGACAAATTGACACGCATCAAACACCAAATACCGACCGCCACATACGCATTGTCCATTGTCCACGGTGATTTTATGTCCATCCAAAGAAGAACTATCCAATTTAGAAAATCCGGAGTAATCTGTAATAGTCGGTGGAGAAAACCGAATCTCCCGGCCTGTGTGCTTGATTACACCCCGACGGTCCTACTGTAGGGAAAGGTAACTTTTTTAGAAAGGAGCGCCAACGGCTCCGTATCCTGTCAAATGGCCTGTGGCCCAAAACGCTCCAACTCTCCCGCAAAACTCTCTCCAACGCCATTCGTCTCCATTCTCTCCCTCTCCTTCGGTCTCCATACTTCCGGGACTTTATTCTCTTTTCGAGTTCCCCGGTTGACCTCTTCATGACCTCTTCATTTTTAAAATCACCCAGTGTTCTAAATAAACCTCCCCATCGATGACATGACGAAATAACATATATAATCATGTGAAAATAAATATACAAAGTAGAAATAATATATAAGTGTGCTTGTACATCACAGTGGCAACATATTTGAAATAAAAGTCACAAAAACATACTTTCCGATGTTTTGGGTTCACCCTCACTGAATCACTAGGTTATTATGTATGCATGGTAATAATATTGCACCCATCGGCACATGCAGTTCAACCTCACGTCTTCTAAAGTCCTCTAATCTATCCTCATTTATGTCATTGACACATCCATGATTCCAGGCAATTTTGTGTAAAACACTGGGGGGGCACGTATGTGAATATGGGTGCAGTCTATAGCGCCAAGGACGCCAGGGAACCCATACTTCTCCCAGAACGCCTGCTTAGCCCTCTCTTGGCTGTCGGGTGTTACGGGAAATGTTATGAATTCCCCAGCATGTCGGACTAGACCTGACGTAACTGCATGTATAGCCAAACTTATTGCAGACTGTGATAGGGACAGTGTGCGTCTGTCCCCAGCTCATCTGCCAGAGAGAGAGCGAGTGAGTGTGAGTGTGAGTGTGTGTATGTGTGCGCGTGCGGCCAGCCACTAATCAGGCTCTCCTCTCTTCCGATCTCTCCCTCCCTTTTCTCCTTATCTCGCCGCAGACTGTGATAGGGACAGTGTGCGTCTGTCCCCAGCTCATCTGCCAGGAGATAGCAGACATCAGAACCGCCATTACAATTAACCTGAATCATTTGGGTGAATGTGTACGCTAGATGTATGCCTATTTTTTTAATATCTTGGATATGGATATCACAATGATTTCCTCATGTGGTAAATACTTTATTTTCCTATGTAATTATATATGGCTTGCCAAAAAAATGGTGTAAATCTGTCGTGTAGACGAGAGAAGTAAAGTGTAGCCTACTGTGCGGCCAAGCACCGTCCTTAAAATAGCGTCTGAATACGCGCCACAGACTCTAGACAATGCGCCTCTGACATTACACTAGGTTTTTTCTGGCGCAATGTCGTTTTGAAACTGCAAAATACCACTTGCGCCGGGTGCAAGATAGGAATGATACATGCGTCGGTGACAATGTCAATTGCACTGGGTGCAAGATAGGGCCCATAAAGTGCAGAGGCACAACAGATAAGACAGGACATTACCTAATCCTAAGTAGAACAAACAGACCAGACATTACATAATACTAAGTAGAACATACAGATACACGTTCAGCAGCATACGTTTTCTTAAAAAAGTGAGGTTATGGTAGTGCAAAAAAAGGCAATTTGGTAATGGCAGCAAAACACACGCTGTGAGATGTATTTGTTACATTAGCAGTGGAAGGGTCATTAGCAACGGAGGGTCCTATACCTTCTTGCAGAGGGTAGGAGGCTGAACAGGCTGTGTGTGGGGTGGGTGGTGTTACTCGCAATCGAGGTAGCTTTCCGGGTGAGGCAGGTGGTGTATATGTCTTGAAAGGAAGGGAGTGGGGCACCAATGGTCTTACCAGCGGTGTTCACTATGTGTTGCAGTGCTTTTCTCCTTATATGATATACATGACACACCTTACCTGCTGGTAATAAGGGAATGCAGACAAGTATTTTGATGCTGGTGGAACGAGCTGCTTAGCACTACCAGAGCCTTTAAGAAGCTCTTGAAGACCCATCTCTTCAGAGAGCACCTACCTTCCTAAACTAGGCTACTTGACTTGCACTTACAGCTGTTTAAACATCAAGAAGCCATAAGGAGTTGCTGTCTTCACTACAGTGTGTATCTTTGGGTTTCTGTATCTTGTGTTCGACTGATTACACTCAAAACCCTTTCCGTAGCATTTGATCTTTCAAGTAACCAGTATTACCAGGTAATGAGGGAATACATGAGGGATTATGGCTCTAAACACAGATGAATGTTTTATATGATGTCATTAGGCTATAGAAGTACGTTGCAACAAGAGAGCTGTCTACCAGGAATTAAATATAATAAAGGTGTCTGTTGACGAAATAATTCCCAATGATTAGTCTAATAATTCAGTAACATGAGTAGTCTCTTTGGGCTATTGCCCTGTTAGGCATTGCAATATAATTGTCTTTTTACTTTCAAACACAATTTGCAACAACACAGATAACAAATCAGGTTATTTATAACCAACACAAGGAGGCACTCGTGATAACAAAAGCATCAGGTGTAACGTTGCATACTTGTGTAAGATTCTGAAGGTTCAGTCATAGACAATCATGTGTGGTGTGGAATTGAATGACACTCTTAAACAGTGGTTTGAACTATCTGCGTCTCAAAATCTTGAGCTATGATGACACATGAGCTATGAGGAACAAGGAAAAACGATACACAATATGATTTTATGAAGTGCTGAACAATGGGACTACATTGGGCAATGAAAGACTGACAATGATATTGAAATACAATGCCGCCGGGAAAAGGATAGAGCGTGGGAATATTTCAAAGGATTAGGCAGTTTATATTGATGACTATTTGTTTGTATATATGCATGGCCGGATTAACCATATGAGCAACTGGGCAACTGCCAAGGGGCACCAAGTCTCCAGGGACACCAAGCAAGTGATGCATTTTTATGAAAAAAAATGATATATATTTATTTTATTTTATATATATGGGCCATTCTACCGAATTGGTGCAAAGTCACGTCGGAAATATTTGGATTTTTTTTATGTTTTATTCCCAAAACTTTGTCCGTATGTACGGTATATTGTACCATATCTAAAGTACACATATCTAGTAAAAGAACAGTCAATTTTTATATTGTATTTTCAGAATGTGTTGGAATGTTTTTCCTCTTCCAAAAATTGTCACTACCGAAACATCACATTTACTATAGTAAAAAAGTATTATTATTGACCTGTTCCGATTGTGTTTCCTTCCCTTCTCTGAAGAGTATTTTTACAAATATTTCTTGAAGGTTTTCACAATGAAATCCATAAAAATGAAATTTTTACCAAATTTTCAAGTTCAATTTATTTGTTTCGGTAGTGACTGCACTGTTTCGGTAGTGACTGCACTGTTGGATGGATGTTCATTTCTCTCGCAAAAATATTCCAAAAGGTGCTCTGGGCCGCCCTTTAGTCCACACAACACATTTATTTAAAAACTATGGGATTGACCTACTTACCTTCATTTTGTCACTCCCAAAATCATCAGGTCACTACCATATGTTTCGGTAGTGACTGTTTCGGTAGTGACAATTCTAGCTAACTTTAAGCATAAATAAAGAATTCTAGCAAGCACACGGCTTGCAAACAAATCTTTGAAGAGGTGTACACACATACAAACATAAGATTTTGCATGAAACCCCAAAAGGTTTACTTAATTGATAAAAGTGTCTACAAATAGTTCAGTGATGACAAACAATGAGAAAGCAAAAGCCATGCGATCAACCCAGTGTGTGAGGGATGGCACAATCTAAGATGTGGTGCAACTCGTCGCTGCCTGTCCTCGCGAGTCTCCTCTCTGTTTGAACAGGAAATGCTCAAATTCAGCGATTTTGATTATAAAAATTATTAGAATCATACAAAAAATACATTTAAATCAGAGATCAGTAGATACATTTCTATATTTATTTTATCTTATTATTATATGTGTTTTAACTTTTCAACTATTTGTTTTCTGACTTTTGACTTTTCATGACTTTTACTTTTCATGAGGCTCTGCCTCTCCTGACTGCACGTGTGTATGTAATGTGGTTGGTTTGGCCTATGTCCGTGCAACATTCAACTCAGGAATGTTTATGATTAAACTGTTGCCAGAGCATAAAATTGTTTACAACAGCACAAAGTTCTTCATAGATCTAGCCTCTTAATTACTGTAAGCTGTCAAAGTGCACCAGATTGATGCATTGAACTTTAAAATGTGCAAAATGTTCTTATACGTATATAAAATATATTCCCCGGACCCTCCCAGGGGGGTTTGCATCGTTGTCACCTTTTCCATCCCTGATGAGTTTGCACCCCTGAAGATAGCACTATGTCCAGTATTCTCAGCTTTCACAGCAGACATTAGAAGCATTAAGGCACCAGATGTGCCACTGAGGGAGTTATTCAATTCAATTCAATTCAATTTTATTTGTATAGCGCCATAACAATACAATTGCCTCTCGGCGCTTAACAGAGCCCAGAGCCTGAACCCCCTTAGTGCATGCACAACGGCAACAGGGGCAAGAAAAAACTCCCTGTTAGGCAGGAAGAAACCTTGAGCAGAACCACGGCACATAAGGGGGGACCCATCTGCTTGAGGTCGGCTGGGTGGAGACAGGAAGGTGGGACGGGGGGAAGGGGGGAAGGGGAAGGGTAGTGTGGCAGAAGGGGAAAGGAAGCAACAGGGGCAATACACAGCCAGCATTTGGTCACTGGACATATGTGTACGTACATCTGGTGGTAAATACATGATACAGACAAGACCAGATTACTGTGGCAATAGGGTTATTGTTACAGGGGTAGGGGATGTAGGGACAGAGAAACATTTCGGTGGAGGCAATAATGTATATTGTACATAAATGCTAGCATAGGGTATTGGGTAGAGTAGGTGTACGGCAATGCAGTGGGTGCGGTTGGCCGAGGGTTTCTCTAGGTAGACCAGGTAGAGAGACTACGTGCAGAGTGGTGGGGGTGGGGAGGGAAAGTTCCACATCCATCAGCGATTGGAACACGCCTGGCTCCGGGGAGGCAGTGGACCTTGCAGGGGCCGCTTGTTAAAGGGGGGGGTGTGGACATCTCGGACCATGGAGCTGCCGATGACCAGGGTGGGGGTCGTCACATCCAGCGGGAGAAGTCGTCAAGGGGATGATGACTGAGTTGAGGGCCCAGGATGGGGAGCAGGGCGGCGTGGGCGATGCTGGTGATGCTCTGGAGCCGGTCTGCAGGGGCGATTCGGGGCGGGCTGAGGAGGGGAGTGATCAGGCCCAGGAGGCTCCTCCTGATCCATCTAACAAACAGGAAATGACGAATCAGTCTGCAGGTCTGTCAGTCGGGAATCAGCACGAACAAACACACAGATGAATCATTTCACCAACCAGGGACATGTCACCTGTGTGTCGGTTTGCCTGTTGCATATTGCAATATTTAGATATGTTTAGTTTTTCTGGCATTGAACATTTTGTTTTTTGTTGTGATCTGTTTGCCGGGGCCGTACATGCATCCACTCGGCAAACAGGAAACACATTTGATGTTGCGGTACTAACATTGAACATTTTGTTTTTTGCTGTGATCTGTTTGCCGGGGCCGTACATGCATCCACTCGGCAAACAGGAAACACATTTGATGTTGCGGTACTAAATTACAAGTAGTAATTTAATTTGTTTTTTGTTGTGATCTGTTTGCCGGGGCCGTACATGCATCCACTCGGCAAACAGGAAACACATTTGATGTTGCGGTACTAAATTACAGGTAGTAGAGTTGATGTTGCGGTACTAAATTACAGGTAGTAGAGTTATGAAAGAGGAGACTGAGGGCCTGATTTACTAACATTGCGACCGCAGCTTAATCTGCGCCTTTGCCAAAGCGCAAAATACCGCACAGTGTTTTGCATCCTATTTATCAAACAAGAACGTCGTCTTGTCATTAACGCCTAACACCGCCCATTAGTGTTAATAGCGCCCCGCTAAAATAGGGTAGACATAGCCTGTGTTTTCCTGCCACCATGGATGATGAGTTAAAATTAGAATTAGAGCTTTTTGTTGACAAGGTTACAGCAAACTAACCCGGGTCAATATAGAATCTCATAAAAAAAAAATCGTTTAGCCATCCCGTTCACATTAAAAGTTGTGATCACTTTAAGTTCATAACTGTCCTTTATTGGTGAGCTGATTTGGGGAAATTAAACTTTTCAATGAACATTGAGTTTCTGGGTTGCTATGGCTACCCCTCAGTGTGCCTGTGCAGCTTCATATTAACGAGTTTATGTTTAAAAGTTCATATTTACACATATTAACATGAGTTTATCACACACAGGCAACTGCAAAATGTTAAGATGGTTCCCTAAGCTAGAGATAGCTAGGATAGTTAATAGCCAGGATAACTGCCCATAGCAACCCATTTAATAGGCTGTTAGGAATACATAACACCCCTTACTTTAAAACGGTGTATTCCAACACTGAAAACTATGCTTTTCAAAAACGCTGCCCTCGGCGGATACATTTGAAAACTGGACTTGTAGTGTGGACAGGGCAGGGGAAACTGAAGTTCAGCCTTGGCACTTATTTTGGTTATAACGTCAAAATAAACATGGAAGGTGAAATGAATATGCTGGTCTGGCTCTACAATTTGGAAATGGGAAAAGTGTTAGTAGTGTTGAAAAAAACATTTCTGCGCGTTGTCTTTGTCTGTGTCTTTGCCTTGATCTAATAACTGCTGCCATTTCAACAGTGGTGGACAGTAACGAAGTACATGTAATTCGTTACTGTACTTAAGTAACATTTCCATGTATCTGTACTTTACTCAAGTAAGTTTATTTGGTAAGACTTTATACTTTTACTTCACTACATTTAAAGCAAAATTGTTACTTTTCACTTCTTTACATTTACAGAAACACTCGTTCCTTACTCGTTCCTCTTTTTATTTTTAATAAAATACCAAAAGGTCAAAGTGTATCGCGACTATAACCAATCAGCGGCAGCGCCCAGCGTGCGATTATCTGCTGAAGTTAACAACAGGTGTCGTCCTGATTGAAGAATTGCAAAGTCCCGCTGGAGCTGGAAGCACAAGGTGTTGTACGTGCTTGTGGTCATTGAGAGTTCTTACTCCTAGAGATTATTAATATTATTTGTCAGGTAAATGGCTGAGGAGCTGACTGCAGCATCATCGGATGAAACAGAAGTTGGTGCCCAACACCCCTGGCCTTATTTAGCCGAATTGTTTGAATTCATCGAAAAGAAAAAAGAGTCCTATTCCTTCAAGTGTCGCCTCTGCATTAAGAACACTACGCTGTCGGCATTCTGGAACTCGCCATCAAATTTTAAAAAAGCACATCAATGTAAGTTCGCCATTACATGACTACTACTAACAGAGTGGTTATAAATATACCCCGGTTAATTATATTACATTGAAATACATTACATTAACAGGTGCTTTTATCCAAAGCAATTTGCTAGCACCCAAATTATCTGTGGAGATGCTAAGTGCCAGATTCTAAGTGCCAGTTTAATACAACCTCCCTCAGCAAACGTTAACGCCGGGGAAACAGTCGAATTCATGGCCAAGCGAAGTGAACTTCACAATTCATTCCTATGACTACTCTGTTTATGACAAGTGAAATTAATGGAAAATAAAATAATGAAACTTGAAGGAATGCTTTTTGTGTTGTTGCTTCAAAACCACTTGGTCTTACTTAGAGATAGTATAGTTTTGAGTATTTTGGGTTTGATTAGGCAAATGTAAAACATTGTTCACCTGTTCAAGTAGGGGTTTTGATGTGACGGGTAAAAAAAAATACTTTTACTTTTAATACTTAAGTACTTTTGAAGGCAGATACTTTTGTACTTCTACTCAAGTAAAAAATTAGGTGAATACTTTTACTTTTACTTGAGTAATATTCAATGCAATGAAACTGTACTTTTACTCAAGTACACAATTGGTTTACTTTGTCCACCGCTGCATTTCAAAGTTTTCAGACTCAATCAAAACGCGCTTCCTGGTTAAGACGTGCTTTTATGAGGCGCATAATTATCCCGCAAATTTGAGACGCACACTCGCCAGGCAGTTTTAGTAAATACCACGGAATACATAATTGCGCACTTAACGCCTCTCTTCCCACCTCTGTACGGCACACACCCATTTTTTTCTTATACCCTCCCAGCAGCTGTAATCTGAGCTTCTACTCAAATGCGCCTCCTTTGTAAATACCGTTTTATGGTTACACCCGCTATTTTCCGCCTGAAATGGGTGCAATCCTGTTCGTAAATCAGGCCCTGTAGACATAGCCTAAACATGGTGAATCTGTGGCCAGAAAGCCCATAATTGTTGGCAAATTTGGCACATGCACTCCAAACCTGGAAAATATCATCTTTGTATCCATATTTAAGCATGCGGATGTCAATCCAAATACAGATCCACACAATGTAGTTTAAATATCTGTTTCACCAACCTTTTTTGAGTTGTCTCTTCATTTTCTTAGATTACTGATGAATGCCCAAAATGAACTACCAAAAAGACTAATGACACACAACTCTCCCCCCATCCCTCCCTTCCTATCTCCGACCAGGCAACCTCAAACAGGGGGTCCCCCCTTATGTGCCGTGGTTTTGCATAAGGCTCCTTCCTGACTAACAGGGAGTTTTTCCTTGTGCCTGCTGCCATTGTGCTTGCACTAAAGGGGTCAAGGCTCTGGGCTCTGTAAAGCGCCTTGTGACAATTGTATTGTTATGGCGCTATACAGTATAAATAAAATTGAATTGAATTAATGAGGGCTCTATAAGGGCTTTGACTTTGAACACGTCACATCTTTGTTTCTCCATAAAAGAAAGTCAAACATTTCAAAGGAAAAATCATTTTTCATTTTCAGGGGAGGCCTGTGATGAACGTAGTAACAACATAATATGTTCATGTTTTTCTCAATTCCTCACATATTTTTAAATTCACTAGATTACAGAAATCAGAAATCAGAAAAAGTATATACGTATCTTCACAATAGATGCATTTTAAAAGAATCCACATGAAGCAGTGGCATAACTGTGGCGCCAATGTGCAGTGAAACCAAATGTGCGCTTTTTTTTTACAAACATAATGACATAAAAATGTCTTGTCAGTCAATGGATGGCAGCAGAAATCATGGTTCACGTCCACACCGGTATAATTTGATTCCTCTCAGTATGTGTCACTGCAATTCATAATTGCAACTAATTGTACTAATTTGTCTAATCAACTGGCTCTGCCTTCTTCTCTGTTACAGTATTGTCTTTAAGCAGGTGAAATTGATGTAATTCTGTCTGCGCTGTAATAGTGTTTATTATCAGAATTAGTCAGAGTTCAGAATACTCTCACTGAATGTTTTTTCCACACTCCTCTGTTAACCTCTAGTGTGTATGTTTGTATGTATGTGTATATATACAGTATACATGTTTTATTTAGTTTTCAATTGTCCCTTACATATAATATGTCTGTGTGTGTATAACAGACAGACAGATGAAATCATATATTTGGTTGGGGAGTGGGGGGGTCTTCATTCTTTTGTTTATTATATAAAGATCAGTATTCCACTACAGGTTGCTGAGGCCAGGATCTGTGAGGGAAAAAGGTTTATGGCTGCAGAACATGGTGAGATATGAGAAAGATACCACATAACATTTATTTACAATTTATTTTTCAATCTGATGCTAATAGATGTTCAATATGTTTACACAGGTAAAACACTCAGGATTGTGGTTGTTGGACACACAGGAGCTGGCAAAAGCGCATCAGGAAACACCATCTTGGCAGACAAAGCATTTAAAGTGGAATGTAGCTCAAATGCTGTGACTAAATTTGGCGAGCAAAAACAAAGGAAGTCGGAAAACAGAGATGTCTTAGTGATAGATACACCAGGAATTAATGATCCAAAAATGACTCAGGAAAAGCTTAAAAGTGAGATAGGAAGGTATATCGAAATGTGTGCTCCTGGGCCACATGCAGTCCTGCTGGTAATTAGGCTTACCAGATTTACAAAGGAACAGCAGGCTGCAGTACAGTGGATCCAGGATAACTTTGGAGAGGAGGCCTTGAAGTACACATTTGTGCTGTTCACTGGAAAAGATGATCTGGATGGCAAATCTGTCGAAGTTTATGAGTGAAAACTCTGACCTTATACAACTTGTCCACAACTGTGGAGGCAGATACCATGCTTTCGACAATCGAGATAAATCAACCCTACAGGTTAAAGAGCTGTTCAGTAAAATAGAAAACATGCTGAAAACCAACAATGCAGACTACTACACAAAGGATATGTACAAGCAGGGTATAAAATTAACTTTTAGGCCTACCTGCCATTGGCATGTAAGGTGTAAAATTTACCGGACAAAATATTTTTTTACCGGCCACTGAACTGCTCACAACACAAAATCATTAAAAAAGATTACAGAAATAATTGCTGATTGACCATTGGTCTTAGTACTACTAAGTGGGGAACTATATGAAGGTTTCAGACACTTTTAAAAGAATCATATCGTTTATTAAAAATAATTCATATCATATCTTATATACAGACTTAAAGAACATGTGAACTACATGCGCCACACAACCATATAATGAGAGAGAGAGAGAGAGTTCTATAAAATACTATTAAGTATAATTTAATTATCATTAGCCTACGGTCAGGGCTGAATTAAGGGGGTCTCTGTCATACAAAAGTTTGAAAATATCCCTTTAAATAGTGTCCTCCAGTGGGTTTTAGGAAGAGAAATTAACTTATTTAGATTTAAAATATGGTACAAAAATAAACATATTAAAGATATCTGCTGAGATAGGTGCTAATTATACTGTAGCATGGTAGAGATTTGCAGCTCAAGTGAGTAGGTAAACGTTGTAAGCTAGAGTTCACTAGCTAGTTATAGCTGGCGGAGCTACTGTTATATCCAGAAGCTGATTATGGAAGCTATCACCGTCTGTCTGCAGGCTCGCGAGGCTCACTTACTCACTAGTCACGACCAAACAGAGCAGGGCGCTTGCCACCACAGTCTCAAACAGGCTGTGTTACTTGAGACTGTTTTATTTCGTACTGCACATTTTTTTTTTTTACAAATTAAGTTCACTAAATCGGTTGTTACGTGTGAATTTGACGATCTAATAGGGCTAGAAACGCCTCTGGTCTTGTCGTTTGCAATTCAATAAAATGGCAGAAAAGCCATTGTCCTACCATGATGTTTATTGTAGATGTATTTATCTCAAAAGCACGTTAAGCTAAAAGCACAAGACGACTTCTGCCTTTATGACCTGTCAAATTGATCGTATCTACTATACGGCTGGCTCTTACCGTGGTGTGGTGGTGAAGTTGAGTCATGCTGCCTTCATGAGCATAAGGTAGGCTACGGTCTGGCTATGGCCCGTGGTATGGTATCATATTTTAATTTAACGTCTTGAATGGTAAGAGACCACACAGGGATGGATAATGAGCGTTATTTAACATTAAATTACAATGTCACATATGGCAGACACCTTCAGATATGAGAGACCCCCTCAGATTTTTGACTTTGTTGCTTTCATCGCAGCTAGTCCTCACTCTATGGGAGCTCGGCTCCCTCTGGGTCCCCTCTGGCTCCCATGATGAGAAGTAGTGTAGATTCAATAGAGAAACCGGCAGCAGCCAATGGCGAGTTACCTAATTATTTTAATCGCCAAACCATATTTTTACTCGCATTTGGCGAGTGGCGGGTGCTAATTTTATTCCCTGTGTACAAGCACACGCAGGAGATGAATGCACAGAGAGAGAAGGAAAGAAAAGAAAAGGAAGAACAAATTATAAAAGAGAATGTGAAAAAGATAAAGAAGGAGAGGTATTTGAAGGGTGGTGGGGCTGTTGCTGGGGTTCTGATTGGAGGTGGGGCAGGCACATTTTTGGGACCAAATGCAGGACTTGCATTAGCAGGAATTTCAGTTGGAACACCAGCTGGCTATGGAATTGGTACAGGATTATACTATTTGCTTGACCATTGTGACAATGCAGGGAAATCAAAAATGATCTCTGTTAAAGATAAGACTGACTGAAAAATATAAACCGCTACTTGTTTGTATTCTCTGGTGTCTTCGGACATGTTTTGGGAATCCAATAGTTCAAGTAAAAGCGCACACAGGATCGTAATGTACGGAGAGAAAAGGAAAGAAAAGAAAATGATGTAAAAATGTAAGAAAAGTATGACAAAAACATAGAAAGGAAGGTTTGGGGAAAGGTTTGGGTGGGTGGTGGGGCTGCTGTATGAGGTTTATTTGTTGGAGGGCTTGTAGGAGCATCAAAAGGGGCAAAATTAGAATATGCATGTGGAGGGGCTGTAGCAGGTGGACTAATTGGCGCTGGAATTGGGAAAGTGATTGACCTCAATTTTAATGAATTAGGAGAAGAAATCATTATCTCTGTTAAACCTAAGAAGGACTGAAAAATAGTATTTGTATTTGATTGTATTCTCTGGTGTGTTGTGAAGTCTTAACTGAAATCCCATTCAAACCTGTTTCAAGTTAATTATTTATGAATGGTAAAAAAACAGGTTCATAATAGTGATAAACAATGAATTAAGACTACTTGATGACAGCAAGGCAGAGAGGTCAGTCCTTTCTTCTAAATAATCCTGTTGTAAGGAAAGTAACATAATTGATTAGCTGGAAGAGAACACTGTGATAACAGCAAATCATATGAATATCCATATACATTTCATACATTTCCATTGGGATAAATAAAGTATCCATCTATCTATCATATCTATATCTATTTTATTTTATTTTTTTCAATAAGCTCAGTCTGGGCAAGTATAATGTTAATATAATATAATATAATCCTCACACTGCCATGTTTTAAAGTTTGTGGGCTGCCCCCTCCAGACACACTTCAGTCTGACCCAGTGCCTGAGTGGTATTTAGAATGAAATCGTCATAAGAATTCAAGCCATGCCATGTACAAACAAATATGAGAGGTAACAAAGCTCACTATCGCCAGCCAATATTTAATCTATGAATTGATTTTCTATTCCATATTTGGTGCTGATCAACAACCCCCACGTACATATCTGAGTATGCTTATGTCAACCTAGCCTGTACTATCCCTTTTAAATGCCTGAATAAAAGTCAAATGAATGGTTCAAATGAATGTTGTACTGCATGTCATATGCTTCAAGGTAGGCTTCAATAAGTGTTACTTGTCAACAGAAACATAAACTACTTTGAATTGATAGAATTGTAATTGACCACTGTTTTATCTTCCTGCGATTTCATCATCCAGAGCGAATGCAGTCTTTCCTAGTGGCCTAAATAAAATAAACTAAATTAAAGTATTTCAAAATAAAAATATATAATTAGAAGTCCTTAACTCTGTTCAATTACAACCAAAGAAACCGTTGGGGTATCCTAGTCTTCAGGCTTCATTCAAAATAAAAGCTACTCAGTGGTGAAAAGATCCATGTAGGCGTATGTGTAACTTAACAACGCCCTGAAACAGTGTTTTTAGAAGCATCTGCGTTTCAATCACAACGCACAGTGTTGAGAGGTCTGTTTCCAGTTTCCAATCACACACTGTTGTGAAACTGAGTTGCCTGGGACATCTGAAATGCAGTAAACACAAACCACCACAAGAGGGAGAAGCCTGACTATGTTTGGAGGGCATATGGCTGGAGTTCACCAATAGACTGCCTGCTATATTTAGACCATAGAACCTAAAAGAAGGTTTTAGAGAACACTGTTGACAGTAACCTTGGAGACTAGGGAACTTTAGACCATAGAACCTAAAAGTGGTTTTCAGAGAACAATGTAAACCGTACATTTGGAGAATAGGGGACTTTACATATAGCTGGTCTGGTGATAATGAGCAGTCAGGAGGCAAAGTGATGCTGTTTGTTGCTGTTGTTGTTGTTGTTTCTGACTTTATGTACAGATTTGGAATGAATGCATGCATGATATTTCAGGAGCTCGAGAGGGAGAAGCAAAAACCAAATAATTTTTCAGGGCGTGATGCTAATTACGGTTGACATATTGCCCCCATTTCTCATGGCCTACCTTACATTGGTTCCTGTCCCACATACAACTAGTCCAAAACGCCGCTGCAAGGCTCCTGACCGATACCCGGAAAAGAGACCATATTACCCTATCCTGGCCTCTCTCCATCTCCAGTGCGGTTCAGGGTTGATTTTAAGGTGCTCCTGTTTGTGTATAAAGCCCTGAATGGGCAGGCCCCTTCTTATATCACAGACTCCTTGACCCCTTATTCCACCACCAGGCCCCTCAGGTTTTCTAATTTAGGGCTCCTGGCACTGGCAGTCCCCAAATCTAAGCTTAAATCCAGGGATGACCACACTTTCGCTGTTGCAGCCCCTATACTGTGGAACAGCATCCCCCTCTCTAATGTCTCCTATTGTCTCCTTCAAGTCCAGGCTCAAAACCTACTTTTATTCCTTAGCTTTTGGACCCCTCTGATTTTAGTTGATCATTTGTAAATTTGCTTTCTGTTAGAGGTGTTTCTGTTCTTTTGGTGTGTTAATTGACTGTGTTGCGTCTGTTTTACTATTAGATTTTTAACTACATTTTCTTTTTTTTGTGATCTTATTGTTTTGTTTCTGTTTTCTATTTGTTTCGATATTTCATTTAATCGTAAAGCACTGAGGTCAGCGTGAGCTGTTTTTAAATGTGCTATATAAATAAATATGACTTGACTTGACTTGACTTAGTATGAATGTATGTGTACAAATACTTCACTACTTCATACTTCAACAGAGGCCTTCTTATCTGAACGATAAGAGCTTAGAATGAAGAGAGGACACAAACACATCTGTCTGTTTTGACACTCAGTGACTGATGGCAGACAAGGTAAAACATACAAGTGTGCGTCTATGGAAATTCCAATTGAATGTTGTGAGTCATAACAGCATAATCCCTTTTCTGGTAAATGCTCCTCTTCATAGAAAGAGATGGCAGCTCCATTATCTTACTCTTATCTCAAAACTAAACCAGCAGGAAGTAAGTCCCCATATTCCCCAATGCTAATCCATTCAAAGAGTGATGTAAGGGGCATTTCATGGCTATATGAGGTGCTATTATAGACAAACAAAAAAACACACACAGACATGCTCACAATGTTGTCTGTGCACAAATGTGGCATACAACCAGGCAAAAATCTGTATTTTTTTTATGGGAATACAGGTATTCAAATGGAAACAAAGTTTTTCTAATTAGCTTTGTATTACGCTTAATACATATAATTAAAATAAAATGAAAGTCCTCTCAATGTTCATATTTAGATAATACAAAATTAAAACAACAACAACATAATAATGTCTTTTTGTTGGAGACGTAAGAAGGTGCGTGGAATAAAATGACTGTGTGACACTGGTTGAGCTTGAAACTCGATCTGCTTTACTACTTTTATATCACACGTGTACAAGAATGACATGGTGAAGAAACAATTAAAGACACATCAAGCAGGGCACTGTAGCTCCCTCCCTCAATGCCTCTCTCAGTCTCTGCATATGTGTGTGTGTGTGTGTCTCTCTCTCAGTCCCTGCATATGTGTGTGTGAATGTGTGTCTCTCTTTCAGTCTCTGTATATGTGTGTTTGTGTGTGTGTCTCAGTCCCTGCATGTATGTGTGTGTGTGTGTGTGTGTGTGTGTGTGTGGTGTGTTTATCTGTGTCTCTTGCCTGCCTCATAATATTTGCAAATGTATCTGCCCACTCCCTGTGAGTGAGTTTGTATGTGTGTGTTTGCATCTGTGTGTGTGTGTGTGTGTGTGTGTGTGTTTATCTGTGTCTCTTGCCTGCATAATATTTGCAAATGTATCAGTCCACTGTGCCCTGTGTGTGTGTTTGTATGTACTGTATGTATGTGTGTGCGTGTGTGTGTGTGTGTGTGTGTGTGGAGAGAGAGGGAGAGAGAGAGAGAGAGAGAGATAGAGAGAGAGAGAGAGAGAGAGAGAGAGAGAGAGAGAGAGAGAGAGAGAGAGAGAGAGAGAGAGAGAGAGAGAGAGAGAGAGAGAGAGAGAGAGAGAGAGACACTATTCCCTGCTTGACCAAACATGTCTTTCCTCCTACACAGCTGGATAGTTTCCACAGAGACACTGGCTGGCACACAGACACCCAGGAACACAGCATCAGTCAGAGCTCACTGCTCGCCGGTGCACATCGCCGATAAACCCGTCTGCCCTCTCCTCTTCTCACGTGAGTATGATTGGCATGGCAGGCTTGAATGTATGTGAACTATGAAATATGAAATATTATGTGTATGTGAAATATTAATACATGAGTATGTTTAGTTATTATAATAGTACAGACATAGTAGCTTATGCGTTTACTTCAACACACAGGAAGTATTTAGAAAATCTACAGAATTCTCACCCTATACTATAAATTGTAAAACTAAAGCGTATTGCAATTCATTATTTCAAATGTTTAGTCAGCATTTCTTTTATTTTATAAAAACATTAAATTACATTTATTGCGGTGGAAAGGAATTTGAATCTGAATCTGACTTGTGATGACCCAATAGCAATGGAAAGGTAGCTGAAATGTTTGGTTTGATACATTTTTTTCCATTCCTAGTTTGAGCTTGAAGCATATCCCAAAACTTTTTGGAGGAGAAACTGAGATTATCTCCTTGGGCCGCATATGTGAGGGCGGAGACTTGCATATTCCAGATTCCCGACACCACAAACACCATCTTCATCAATCATCATCATCATCACAATCCATCAGCGCGACCATGGGCTTCCAGTGGCTTTGTGCAGAGTGTAGAGAGCCTAAGTAACATGCTATGAAGAGAGCAGAAAAAACATCTGTCAAGCAAACAACAAGAGACGTCTAAGTTCTCACCCTCCCCATTCCACCTCTCTTTTTCTCTCTTTTTCTCTCTTTCACTTTCTCTAGTTTTGCTCTAGGTATTTTTGCTATACTTTCCCCTTTCTCTCAGTATCTTTCTTTCATTCTTTCTTTTTTCTATTTCCTCTCTGTCTCTCATAATCTACTCTCGTTTTCACTCCTCATTCATCTCTCTCTCTCTCTCCCTTTTCCCCATCCTCTCCATCCCACTGCTCCCTTGCCATGGCAACCACGGGCCTCCAGGTGCTGGGCGTGCTCCTGGCCGTGGCGGGCTGGGTGGGCGGGGCCCTGGTGACCGCCGCCCCCTTCTGGCGCGTGTCGGCGTTCGTGGGCGGCGAGCTGGTGGTGGCGGAGGCCCAGTGGGAGGGGCTGTGGATGAGCTGCCTGGTGCGCTCCAGCACCGGACACACCCAGTGCAAGACCTTCGACTCGGGCCTGGCGCTCGCCCCGTCCACCCAGGCGCGCCGCACCCTGGCCGTCGTGGCCCTCCTCCTGGGCGTGCTGGGCCTGGGCCTCTCCGTGCTGGGCCTCAAGTGCACCCACTGCCTGGGCAGCGCCCACGACTCCAAGGCACGGCTGGCGCGGTTGGGCGGGCTGGTGTTCGTGGCCGCGGCGCTGATGTTCCTGGTGCCCGTGTGCTGGACGGCGCACATGGTGGTGAGGGACTTCTACGACCCGGCGGTGGCGGCGCCGCTAAAGCGTGAGCTGGGACCCGCCCTCTACCTGGGCTGGTTCGTGGCCTTGCTCATGCTGGTGGGAGGGGCTCTGATCAACGCAGGCTCCGCCCCGCCGCCCGGAGGAGGAGGAGGAGGAGAAGAGGCCACAGCGGGAGGCTTCTTCGGGGGAGGGAAGGGCAACCCGCAGCCCACTCCCCCTGCGGGGAAGAAGGAGAAGGCGTACGTATGAGGGAGAGGAGGAGGAGAAAACGTACATCTGAGGGAGAGGAGGAGGAGGAGGTGTATGTCTGAGGGAGGGGAGGAGGAGAAAGCGTATGTATGAGGGAGAGGAGGAGGAGAAAGCGTACATCTGAGGGGGTGGAACGTGGAACTATGTCTTTAGAGGGGTAGGACAGTGTCTTAGGAGGGTAAAGAGAATTTGTAAGGAGGGTAAAGAGAGTGTTTAAGGAGGATAGTGTTTTAGGAAGAGTAGAAAAATGGCTTAGGAGGGGTAAGATAATGTGTGGGGCAGGGGAATGAAAGTGTCTTAGGAGGACTGGGATAGTAAAAGTACTTAAAAGTAAAAGTAAAGTACTTTTTACTAGTACCAAAACATGGTACCAAGTTTTTCAGTGGTGCTTGTTAAGGCCATTTTTGACACAGGGTGCTTAGTTACGAGGTAAATTCTTAGGGCTTCTTCTTGAAGTTCAAACAAAGGGTAGAGGTGCTCTTCTTGAAGGTCAGTTTAAGGGTATATTTGAGGAAGGGTAAAGGGGCTCTTCTAAAAGGTCAGATTAAGGGTATATTAGAGGAAGGGTAGATGCGGGGATAAGGGGACTTCTTCGGACAGGTGTTTGTTGGGGGAGGGATTGATTGCGTCATTCACAGACTCATCCATGAATTTGATGTTGAAAACAATGTAACAAAAAGGTGTTTTAAACCTTTTTTTAAGTTAGGTTTGTGATTAACATTGCACATGTTAATGTCTGGTGTTGGTTTAGGATCATATGACTGACATTAATAGCAATATACAGCACTTGACTGCAACTGGTCAAATAATGTTTGATCAAGAAATTTTTTTTTTTGTGGAAATTAACTTTTAAAAAAGTCCCTTTTGCCTTGCAATGTTTAACTTTGAGGGCTTATAATCACTTACATTTTATATTTGTATTGTGTTACATTGGCAGTACATGTCAATAATAAATGTGTCACTCGTTCAAAGGGTGTGGAGTGGAAAACCTACTACCCAGATTTACAAAAGTTAAATGGATTCACTCAGGTCATCTCTTCACTGTCTAAAGGCATAACATATACAGTACTATATGTATGTATAGATTTTTAGTGTTTTCATGAAATTGTAATAAATGTTCTATTGTTTGATGGAACTGTTATGTGATTTGATGATTTCCATTGGGAATGAAGGGATAGAGCACAGCATCAGAGAAAGAGAGAGAGAGAGAGAGAGAGAGAGAGAGAGAGAGAGAGAGAGAGAGAGAGAGAGAGAGAGAGAGAGAGAGAGAGAGAGACTGTGTGCTATTCTCCTGTTCTGACTGTTCTGTGGTTGTGCTGTAACCTATTCAACCCTCTATTTGACGCACACACACACAGAGAAAGAGAGGGGGGAGAGAGAGAGAGAGAGAGGGAGAGAGAGAGAGAGAGATGGAGGGAGGGAGGGAGAGAGAGAAGGATAGAGAGAGAGAGGAAGGGAGGGAGAGAGAGAAGGATAGAGAGAGAGAGAGGAAGGGAGGGAGAGATGCAGCTGTGGTGCAGCTTGGGCCAGTGTAGACACTGCTACACTGGAATGCATTGTGGGTGTTTTGTGGGTTAATGACTGCATGTTTATTAATGTTTCACTAAGAACATTTTCAGATACCCTCTCCCACACAGACACACACACAACACACACACACACACACACATGCACACACACACACAAACACTCACATGCACACACAGACACATATGCACAGGCCTGACAGACACACACATAAACACACACACACACACACTCTCTCTCTCTCTCTCTCTCTCTCTCTCACACACACACACACGCACACACACAGCAGAGAGATGGGCTGCTCGAAGAGGACAATGATGAGACACAGAGGACACACAAAGCCCAGTCTATGTTCTGCAGTATTGGACTCAGATTATGCATGACATCAGTCCACAGCTATGGGACCGGACACAGAGCATTATGCTGCAGTGGCACAGATGCCTTTTTCAAACAAAAATGTTTCATTTATCGTTTGTTAATTTGCAAAGAATAAAAACAATCCATGACACTATTTTTTGTCACAGATTATGTAATCAAACATGACAAACTTGAACTAAGACAAGCATGCTGTGTCCTTTCAAAATGGAACCCTAACACTGTTCTAGAACTTCTAAAGATTCTGTTTCAGAAACCTTACCAACTTGAGACATATTTTTCGGGCCTACTTTTGGTGGTTTTATAGATCAGCAGATAGATTGTGGCTTTAAACTATTATTAATCCATTCCAAAGACGTATTCAGTTCGATTTGAATGTTTTAAATTTCTCTTATTCCTGTAGTTGTGTTCCATCATTTTAATGTTGGATAAATAAGACCTAGACATTATTATCTGACCACCCGAACAGCACTTCACAGCTTCTATAAGGACACATTTTCACACCTTTCATTGTATGTTGGGTGGTACAGACCATATATTCAATTAAATTCAAGTCCATTTTATTTTTATAGCACTAAAACAATTGTCACTAGGCGCTACAACATGGCAGATGAATCCATACACTTACCAGGATAAGCATGCTAGCATACATGTGGCAAATTAACATAATACACACAAACATAAGATGGCATATACATAATACATGTACTCAATACCTACAAACATAAGATGGCATATACATTATACTGTTACCACCGGGTCTTAGGGAGCAACATAATGAGAACACGAAACCCAAAACTTAATTTGAAATTGTATTTATTATTTTGGTTGGGGGAAAAGGGTTAGTGGAGTGCAAGCCGCTTATCCTGCTTCCAGGTAAGCAGTTGCAGAGTGTGTGTGTGAGAGAGAGAGAGAGAGAGAGAGAGAGAGAGAGAGAGAGAGAGAGAGAGAGAGGGTTGAGGCCAGCTCTTTAAGGAATCTTGCACCGGCAGGTAATCACAGGTGAGACCCAAGGTATCTGCAACAGAGGTACACAGTGAATACACAAAGCAACAAATACCAGGCCCGTAACAATACATACAAAATCGATAATGGATAATATGGGGGAGAGTATTGTAGAAAAAACGTAATGGGCGTACGTAAGGTTACTATTATTAGGGTAAGTAGAGGAATGAAAAAGAAAAAGAATACCACATTGATGATGGCAATTATTTACACTACGGGTAAACAGGCTAGCAAAGAGTATGCAGATGTAGAAGGTAGGACAAATGCCTTTACATTAACCTTTACATTATTTGTTGAACCATGGTATTAACAAACAAACAAGGCTGACTGTAGTCAGTTTTATTTTGCACAAACGACACACAGTAACACACACACTTGCATATCAGTGGCGATCAGGACACACACAAACACACACACGCACACGTAGGCCTGAGGTCGCAGTGAATTTTTCCTCCGCATTTCAACCATCCTGGACTGTCCTTCCTCCAGAACCCCAGGAGCAGTGGGCAGCCGTTAGGCGCCCGGGGACCAAGTCAAGTGATCCGTCTTGGTCAGGGACGGATTTCAGTTCTTCTGCATGTTTTTCTGTTGGGGTTCTTAGTGGAGGAAACCCCTTGTGACACGGGGAGAACATGCAAACTCCACACAGAAAGGCCCGGGAGATAGCCCACCTGAGCACTGAAGGCCTGGGGAGAACCTACCCCCCAGGACCAACAGCGCCCCATGCGGGAATCGAACCCATGACCTTCTTGCTGTGAGGCGGCAGTGCAAGCACCTGAGCCACCGTGTACACCTATATTAATACAAACAAATAAAAATACAGGATAGTAAGAGCTGAACTATGGCTTCATTTATCCAATTTCCACTACCATGGAAAAAGTGGGCCGGTCTTGGGCCTGAAAAACCCGGGCTGAAAAGTGGCCCCACTCCGGCCCTGGTATTGTTACAGCGATTTACACTGTCATTCACAATCCCTTTATTCTGACTTTCCGTACTTCCCCTGAATTCCGCCAGGTGGCACCACTGAAATCAGCCTGCACACGATGTGAGGTATGTACATCTAAACCTGCAAACAGAACTGTAACTTTCAACTGGTGGCAACCACTTCTGACCTCACCATCTTCTTCAGAGGTGCTATTGAGAGCATCCTGACCAGCAACGTCTCTGTCTGGCACGGCAGCTGTCTAGCTGCAGACAAGAAGGCACTGCAGAGGGTGGTGAGGACAGCAGAAAAGATCATCAGGTCATCCCTACCAGCCATTCAGGAACTGTACACTTCACACTGTTCCAAGCGGGCAATGAACATCATCAAAGACACAACTCATCCAGCACACAGTCTGTTCTCCCTTCTACCATCAGGGAAGCGGTACCGCAACCTGCGGGCCCGCACAAGCAGACTGAGTAACAGGTTTTTTCCACAAGCCATCAGACTCATCAACACACTGAAGAAAACCACATGAACATTCCATAGTCACTTCACCATGCCACTGGCACTTTACTTTACTGTTGCACCTTGTGACCACTGATTGTACTTCTGCTGCTATGTGTGTGTGTGTGTGTGTGTGTGTGTGTGTGTGTGTGTGTGTGAGAGTGAGAGTGTGTGTGAGAGAGAGATTATTGTCAATGTCTTATTTAAATGTTTGTGTGTGTGTGTGTGTGTGTGTGTGTGTGTGAGAGAGAGATTTTGTCAATGTCTTATTTAAATGTTTTAAACTGCACATTGGAGACTGGTCAAACGCAATTTCAAACTTCTTTCAAACCCTGTTACATAGATTTTTTACAATAAAGTACACTTGACTTGACTTGACTTGACTAAAGTTGGTCATCATGTTTGATACAACCTTAATGATCTTGATGTTATGACGGGACTCATCAGTGGGTATCCAATGTCAAGGGGGAGTGACAGAAGACAGTAAAGGGGGAATGACCTAGGCTTAACTAGCGAGGGCTACTCAATGTTCACCTCTCTTTCTCTTTGGCTCTCTATTTCTCTCTCTTTATCCCTCTCTCTATCTCTCTGTCTATCTCTTTCTCTCTGTATGTGTGTGCCGCACATGTACGTGTGTGTGTGTGTGAGTGAATCTCTCTGAGTATCTCTATATGCGTGTGTGTGTGTGTGTGTATTTGTGTTTTGTGTGTTTCTGTGTGTATGTGTGTGTGCATGTATGTATGTGTGTTTCTGTGTGTATGTGTGTGTGCAGGTATGTATGTGTGTGTGTGTGTGTATGTGTGTTTTGTGTGTTTCTGTGTGTATGTGAGTGTGCATGTATGTATCTGTGTGCAGGGGTACACCACTCATCTCTCCCCCCCTCTCCCTCTCTGTTTGTGTGCGTGCGTCAAATAGAGGGTTGAATAGGTTACAGCACAACCACAGAACAGTCTCTCTCTCTCTTGTGTGTGTGCGTGTGTGTGTGTGTGTGTGTATGTGTGTGTGTGTGTGTGTGTGTGTGTGTGCGCACATAAAGCTTTGTGTTGGAGATAGTAGCCTCAACTTTTTTTGTTCTGTTTCTCTTTAAAAACAATGTTTAGTTTCAGCATGCCGCCACTTGGTGAGATCACATCACACACAGATTGTTCACTCCTGATCTCTCTCTGACTCTCCATATCTTTTCTATCTGCAAGTATGCATCACACTGATCCCCTTTCCATGGAGCAATTTCACAGCCTTCTTTTAAAAGAGCACATCTCACACACCCAGCATGGGCTGCATTCATATCCAGCGGCCTCTATGCTCGACAGCGCTCCAATGGTCACCAGGTGTCACTGCGTGAAAACAGGTGCGTCTGGAAATACCCAGTCTAAATAAAAGTCTGCCAAACCTGATGTTTTTGTCGGAGAACTCTGTTATGCAGACCTGCAAACACCCCGTATAGATACAAAAACTGCAGATGGGTAGAGGTTTTCAGAAATGAATCTGACTTAGCCTTGCGCTAATAACAGGCAATGGTCTTGGTGGGGCTGGGTACCAAAATCTGACGACCCTCCAATGCCCTTCCCCTTGCCTGGTCCACTTGCCTGCCCCCCCACCATTAGTAGTTCAGGGAAGTAAGTACTCCACATGGACACATTTGTACACTTTTCATAAAATGTTGGGTGGTATTGGGTGGTAAATTCCTTATAAGCCAATAGGCCTATTTTCAGTGTGTCGACTAAAACATGAACTACCAGGTGCAAAGAATGAGTGAGTCGCCGAAGCAATAACTGGCTCTTCTGGTCAAAATAAGTGATTTAGTTCCTGATCGGCCTGTAGATGCTGCGAAGCCAGCACATTTTAACTTGAAAACAAGGTGTAACTTCCAACCAGTGCCAACCTCTGGGAGTAAAGTGGCAACCAGTGCCAACCCCTGAGAGTACAGTTTACCGCATATGTTTGCCCATGTACAACATCCTTAAATCTATTTTAAACCGGTACTCTTCATTGAGTGACTTGAACGCATTCTTAAAAAAAAAAAAAAAAAACACTTCCCAGGCAAACTGCATTCATATCCATCAGAGTGGGTATATTTGCAGATATACATGACCGAGTCCACCTTTAGTTTAGTTATCCTAACCTTTGCGAACTCTTGTGTCTTAAGCGATTTCTCTGCAGTAGCCTACAGGAGTAGGGTAGAATGTGTTCATTTCAAAGTAAGCTATCCAGTATCTTGTCCGATAGTGGAGTAATGACTACGCTATTGCGCAATATCTTTGTGTGAAATACAATGTAACAGCGTGATTCCGCTTGTGTGTAGTGAGAAAAAAAGTTTGACTTGAAGAATGTAGGAAACCGTGGTTCTTAAAGATACAGTGTACTATTTAAACAACTGAGCCTGGCTCATGCGAGGCTCCTGTCCCTTTAAGAACCTGCAGCACTCTCGCAGTGATGAAACCAGGGTATGCGCGAAAACGTCGCGGAAAACTCGCGGAGGAAGCAGACCGTTTTTTGTTGTTGAAGTATTGCTTGTTAAATTGCTGTGTCTGGTGAAGTCGCCTTGGCCTTTGATTTGGGGGTGGATCACGTTCACGAGGGGACGTTCCTGAACTCGCATAGGCAATTGGCTGCCCGTGCACCCTCTGACTTCGCATATCATGCGGTCCGATTAGAGAGGAGGAGAATACGCACTCTCTCTCTCTCTGTCTCTCTCTCTCTCTCTCTCTCTTTCTCTCACACACACACACACACACACACACACACACGCACATAAGCACACAACCTCCAGCCAACGAGATGTCCCGTGCGCACCGGAACCAAAGGACCTTGCGTGGTGTCGCCAATCATCTCCCCGGCTGAAGATTAACGAGGTTATCCTTTTAGCAGTGTACGACTCGTCCTTTGCAGTGAGACGCAGTGCTTCTGTCTCTCTGCGTGTAGCCTGTGTGTGTGAGACAGTACGTGTATGAGAGAGGAGATCCTGTGTCTTACCCGAGGCGGAGAGGAAGCGACTAACCAACTGCTGCGTTGGAACATTGAAGCTTGAATCATGACGGAAAAACGGATGTCTCGCTGGTATTTCGGGGGTATCGCCTCGTGTGGAGCTGCCTGCTGCACTCACCCGCTGGATCTGGTGAAGGTGAGTAGGCTGCTGACACTGGCTATCCATAGGACCGGATTGTTGCAGGTCGGACCATCGCGGAAGTCGCAGGCCACGGCATGTAGCGCAGCTGATCACTGACAACCCTGCTTTTCAACATCTGCTTAGCATATTGAATAAGCAGAGGTAGAATGTTAAAACATGCACCAGCTTAAACCTATATACAATAGAACTAAGTGGAAGTTTGTAAACAAGTTGGAATACTTTCCTGCCGAAGTCACACGTTGTTTTGTTTTTTTCAACTATCCGGGCGCAAGTGACTCACATGACGCGACAGAGTTTGACCGGTTTGCAGGATGATGATGTAGTATAGTCGCGCTAGCGGCGCCAGCAGCAGCGGGTGTTCCGCCTCATTTGCCAGATTTTCGCTTCACTGACCCCGAGTCACCCTCCGGGGGACGGTCGGAGGGAAACAACCCTGCTCAGATTACAGAAACCACACATTAGCGGTAAACCTGGGCGTTTAGGCAGAGTGTCGTGTGAATTGTCATACAGGGCAAGCGGTCAGTTGTATGCCCTTGGTGGGGTATATTAATCACTTTAGGCGTTGAATGTGCTCGTAAGAGTATACTGTTATCGCGATATGGGAAAGCTCTGCTTGAATAAGAGGAATCGTAGCACCTGTTCTACTGATAGTTCCTTAAGCACACATAGACTTTTGCTGATGTTACTGAAATTGCTTGGTTATAGATCTAGGCCTATGCAGTAATCAATCACCACCGTTTGATGTAGCATAACCTAATCTGTTACTGACCTGCAGCTAAAGAATGTCAAAGTAAAGAGCTGTACGGCGATTGCGATATTAAATGGATGTGCATGGAGTTTGACTGTCAGCTTTTGGCTCCTGTGACAGAGCTTAAAGTGTCCAGAAGTGATGGCTTTGTTCACTTCCAGTCCGTTTTTCTAATCTGGCTGTAATTGTAGCCTTGGAATGTGGTCTAAAAAGTTTGTTTGGTCAAGTAAACAGTTTCACGCATAGCCTGCATTCTGGGCATAACTCACACCTTAATGCATGTGTACTTCATGTGTACTTGTGCCATTGAATGACCTTCGCAGTCATGCTGCTTCATAAGGTTACGTGAACTGGCCTGGGAAATGTATAATATCCTGCGGATGTGTTTGTGACTTGTAGTGAGCCGCAGTTCAAACACACACACACACACACACACACACACACACACACACACACACACACAGCTGGCTCAGGGGCTGCGGATGTGTTGGTGACTCTTTGCAAGCCGCAGGGCTGCTGATTCCGGATCAGTCCCAGAGGGGCTCAGTCCAGTCCAGGTCAGAGAACTGTACTGGAAGGGCGGAGAAAGGGGAGAGAGAGTGGAGGCCTGTGTGTGTGTGTGTGTGTGTGTGTGTGTGTGTGTGTGTGTGTGTGTGTGTGTGTGTGTGTGTGTGTGTGTGTGTGTGTGTGTGTGTGTGTGTGTGTGTGTGTGTGTGTGTGTATGTGAGATAGAGCATGGATCTGGACACATTTTTCTGTCCGAGCCCGGCCCGGTCCGACAGAATAGTAACCGAGCCCGGACCGAGACCGACAGCCATTAACATTTTTTTTTTCGAATCCGAACCGAGCCCGACGGAATTAATTTCTCAACTCTCAACATAGTAGCCTACTAATGCACATTGACGTACGTCTTTTATGAATATCCTGGCTTTAATAAACTGGGGCATCCACAGTTAAATGCTCTCTCTGTTACAAACAAGCGCTGTTAAACGCACAACCGTACACAATAAGGCCAATAAGCATATTTAAATTAAATTATTCACATTGCAAGAACGTTTAGTAAAATGTTGCGGCTCCTTTAAGAGGAGCACGTACAAGGACAAAGGGGATGCATAGTTTGGATGTAGCGACAAACATTTATGTGCTGTAACAGTGTTAAACAGTATGTGAGTAACGTGAGCTTTACTAAAGCATATTAATAGCGTGTGTAATGTGTAGCTATTTCATCCCGTTTGTTAACCTTTCCTGCTGTCTGTATTTACTTACCAGCAGCAGACGTAAAGGAAAGGGAATTAACCCCGAAGTTAAAAACATGTAGCTAATCTACTTCGGCCGTGGAACATTTTACTCCCCTGCAAACTACTATCAGAGACAGACAGCAGGCAAGGTTAACATACGGAATGAAATAGCTACACATTACACACGCTATGCTTTAATAAAACTCATGTTTTATGCTACACTAACGGAGGCACAACAGACAAGTCTTACCATTGAAGATCTTTTAGCACGCCGACGTTTTACATCCAACCATCGAAGTTTAATCCGTGTTGTTGAGGAGAACGAGAGTTGCATCAATCATATTTCATTAAAACTTCACACTTCTTACATTGGACATATCCAACAGCCTAATTAGAATCTGCATCGTCTACTAAGCAGAAATATCTCCATACAGTAGATTTCCCCTGGTTTAGTATGATTTTACACTCTCCAGATGACAGTTTCTCTTTAACTTTCTCCGTGATGCCATTTTGCCACCTGTAATCATGTTGTCACGGGCATAAACAAATTCCCGCCACGGGAAGAAGGCTGTTATCCTAAA